>NC_064864.1:27518036-28208036 GCF_024139225.1 Suncus etruscus
TCTCTCTCCCCTCTCTCTCTCTCCTCTCTCTCTCCCCTCTCTCTGCTCTCTCTCTCTTTCTCTCTCTCTCTCTCTCTCTCTCTCTCTCTCTCTCTCTCTCTCTCTCTCTCTCTCTCTCTCTCTCTCTCTCTCTCTCCCTCCCTCCCCACTTTAGAATGCCCTGGGTGCTGGAAGTCTCCTTAAGATTTTTCAGAAAGCTCAAGTTCCTGTGCTTATGGCCCTAGGCAGGCAGGCCTTGCCCTATAAAACCTAACCGCTGCAGATTCCTAAAGCCAGTACTTAGTAAGATTAGCTGATTCTATGTCAAATCTGATTTAGAAATAGTAATTTTCAGAAATGTAGATTCCCAACCTGTCCTGTTTTCCAAGCCAGCATTATCATTTTTTTCTTATCTGTGTCTTCTCCCAACCCAAACATCATTCTTGCCATTTTTATCTATCTTTTCTCCTATTTTTGTTTTTTGGTTGTTTTGGGGTACCGGTCTGTGCTCAGGGGTCACTCCTGGAGTTTTTGAGACTCCTATACCCTTCTCCTCTCTGTAGAGTATAGCTGCCTTTTTCAGTCCTAAATTCTACTGTTGATTCTTTTCTCTCCTGCTTTCTCTTCTTGCTTGAAGTCTTCCATAATTTTGCAGATGTTTAAAAAGCAAAGACCAAGGAAACATTAATGCATGTTTGAAACTTTAATGCAAGACAGAAATGGACAGGCAAGACATTCTGGGCCCTTTGTAAGAAATAGCTAGATTTACCAGAAAGGATTCCAGGAGGATGTGGACTCTGCTTAGCCTATGGGGCACCAAGGCTTGAGTGGAGATAACAAGAGAGACATGAAAAATGGCTATTTATGGACTAGAATTTGTTGCTTGACTAGGACTCCAAAATAACAAGAGATTTGGCTTTTGCTTCAGTTATAACCATTAATCAAAGTGTAACCTGAGGCCAGTTTAAAGTGTTGGGAGCCTCAGTTTTCTCCTGTGAAGTTGTAGAAATTATTACAGATCATTTAGACCAGTGTCTGACCCCTTGAAAGCATTCACTGACCATCAACTCTATTGCTAACAGATCTCTGGACCATGGTTCAATTATTGCATTTGCATTAAATTTCTGAACTTTTGGACCCGGAGAGATAGCACAGTGGTGTTTGCCTTGCAAGCAGCCGATCCAGAACCAAAGGTGCTTGGTTCGAATCCCAGTGTCCCATATGGTCCCCCGTGCCTGCCAGGAGCAATTTCTGAGCAGACAGCCAGGAGTAACCCCTGAGCACCACCGGGTGTGGCCCAAAAACCAAAAAAAATAAAATTTCCGAACTTTCAGATTAGTACTTCCCAATGTAAACTACACCTCATAGATAACTTGCACCAAAACCTCATTTGAGAAATCAGGGTGTTTTTTGTTTTGTTTTGTTTGTTTGTTTTTTCGGTCACTTATAAGAATAGCAGTGCCTCTGCCCCAAACTAGTGACATGGAGACTTTTTAATGCCTGTGTGTAGCTCTGTAGCATATGAAAAGTATAGTCCCAAATGCTGTAATCATGATGGATTTTCTTTATTTTATAAAATTTTTACTGAGATCATTGTGAATTACAAATCTCTCACAGTTGTATTGCAAGCATATAGTGAGAGTGAATCAAGGCCTTTCCCACCACCAGTGTTGACCTCCCTCCACCAGAGCTCATAACCAAGACTTGGCCTTGGTTATGGAGGAATGTTGACACTGTAAAGGAGGAAATTGAGAGAGCCCAGTGATGTGACTCCAGAGCTAATGACACAGTCAAAGGCAGAAATCGCCTCCAGTTCTGAGTTCTTTCTGTGATAGCAGATGACTCCTCACCTTATGCTGTCCCCCACCACATATGAATACACACAGGAGAACGTGTATCCACATGGTGCACACATGCGCCTAGACACTTTGCTCGTCGATGCCTATGGCTTTAGAAGGACCTGGTTCTTGACCAATCCTCAGGCACAGCTGCAGCTCAAACTGACACCTTCACACCAAACCCTCTTACCGTTACATAACGCCTTCCTAATTCCACTCTCACCGGTGCATTCTGGATTCTGGGTCCTTAATCCTGATCAGTGGAGCCGAAGTGAATGAGGCAGTACTGCGCTCCATCACAAAGGCTGCTCTGTCCAAATGATGAATGAATTCCTTCTGCTAGGCCAAGAGGATGATGTGGGAGCAGGGCAAGCAACAGAAAGGAGGCCAGGACCCAGCATAATCTCTTGCATGTGCCTGCACACGGGATGGCCTTTAAAAGCAAGAGTCTGGCCTGGAGGGGCCAAAGAAGAGCAGACCAGCAGGAAAGAAGCTGAGGATGACTGCTCATAACGCCCTACCCTCCGGCTTCAGGGAAGTGGAGGTGCTGGCTGTGGGGACAGTGCTGCTATTGGAAGGTGAGACTGGCAGAATCAGGGCTAGAAGAGTAATCCAGAGGGTTCTTAGCACCCAGACTGCCGCTGGGTAGCTGGCAAGGAGCCATCCCTAAACCCTGTGTCTGGATCCTGGGGTCTGTGGCCCAAGGGATGCAGCCTGCAGGAAGAGGAGGGGGCTCTAGGTAAGACCAGGCAGGAAAGGGTTTGGAGAGGGTCATCTGTCCAGCACAAGAGCAAGAACTAGGCTCTGCCCCTTGCTATGTCCTTCACCAAGAGGCTTAAACTGCTCCCTGGGAATCCTTCTAAGACTTATCTAAGATCAGAGACTTGTGGGCTGAAGAGGTATATGCAGCCCCCTAGATTTCCTTTTCTTTCTTTCTTTCTTTCTTTCTTTCTTTCTTTCTTTCTTTCTTTCTTTCTTTCTTTCTTTCTTTCTTTCTTTCTTTCTTTCTTTCTTTCTTTCTTTCTTTCTTTCTTTCTTTCTTCTTTCTTTCCTTTCTTTCCCTCTTCTTTCTCTCTTTCCCTCTTCTTTCTGTCTCCTTCCTTCCTTCCGTCCTTCCTTCCTGCCTTCCTTCCTTCCTTCCTTCCTTCCTTCCTTCCTTCCTTCCTTCCTTCCTTCCTTCCTTCCTTCCTTCCTTCCTTCCTTCCTTCCTTCCTTCCTTCCTTCCTTCCTTCCTTCCTTCCTTCCTTCCTGTTCTTGGGCCACACCCGTTTGACGCTCAGGGGTTACTCCTGGCTATGCGCTCAGTAATCGCTCCTGGCTTGGGGGGATCATATGGGACGCTGGGGGATCGAACCGCGGTCTGTCCTACGCTAGCGCTTGTAAGGCAGACACCTTACCTTTAGCGCCACCTTCTTTCTTTCTTTCTTTCTTTCTTTCTTTCTTTCTTTCTTTCTTTCTTTCTTTCTTTCTTTCTTTCTTTCTTTCTTTCTTTCTTTCATTGCTCTTTCTTTCTTTCTCTTTCTTTCTTTCTTTCTTTCTTTCTCTTTCTTTCTTTCTTCTTTCTTTCTTCTTTCTCTTTCTTTCTTTCTTTCTTCTTTCTCTTACTTTCTTTCTTTCTTTCTTTTTTCTTTCTTTCTTACTCTTTCTTTCTTTCTCTTTTTTCTTTCTTCTTTCTTTCTTCCTTCCTTCCTTTCTTTCTTTTCCTTCTTTTTTATTTTCTTTCTTTCTCTTTATGCTTTCTTTTCTTTCTTTTCTTTTTTCTCTTTCTTTCTCTTTCTTCTTTCCTTGTTCTTTCTTTCTCTATCCATCTATCTATCTAATCTATTTACTTATTATTCTATTTAGTTATCTTTATTATAATGCTGTCATTTAACAAGCTGTTCATAATACTGTCATTTCAGACATTCACTGTTGAATTACCAACCCCAACCTCCCCAGGGTGACCTTTCTTTCACTAGCCTCCCCCAATTTCCCACCCACCACCCCCTAGCCTTCCTCCTTGCAGGCCTTGAAATGTTGCATATACTTTGTCGTGGTATTCATCTTTCCAGAATTCTTTTCCATGCCCACCTTCCTAGTAAGTGCTCAATTCTGAAGGCAGGGTTCTTATTCAGACCTCACTTCTGATGAGTGGACCCAGGCCTGGGGAAGCCCAAAGAAACAGCAGGTGAATGTCCCACCCTTGTTCAGCTCATGTCTGTAGAGCCCATCCACTTCAAGCCTTCCTCACTGCAGGTGGTCTGGGATGCTCCTATGCTTCTATGCTCCTATGCCCTGCTTGGGGTCCTCCAAAGATTTCCTTAGAGGCTTCACAGCCAAGTCTTAGCTCCACCACTCTAATTTTTAGTTCTTATCCCAAGTTCTCTGAGTTTCCATTTTCTAGTTGTCAATGTCTAAATGAATGACACAGTCCATGACAAGTGCTTAACACTTGGCTCAGGGGCTGACCACAATTATGGTAATGATTATTCTAACATGGACCATGCTGTGCTATGCTAGTTTTCTGCCTCATCTGTCTTCCCACTGGACTGGTAGAGGGCAGGGTTGGGGGCACTTATGATTCTTAATATGTGAGCAACAGCCAGCCCATCTTTCTGCTCTTGGGCAAACTGCCCTGCAGGGTTGTTGAGCCTGAAGGAGGCTTTGTTGATCCTGCAACCTTTTGTTCTAAGCCTTCCATTGAGGGTAGTTGGAACCTTGATACCAGCTTTCACTCTTTTTGTTTTTTTCAGCTCTTTCAGGTCTCAGTCTCAATAGCCTGACCATCTTCTCTTTCTGCAAGAACCCAGAGTTACGGACTCCCAGCCATCTACTGGTGCTGAGTTTGGCTCTGGCCGACAACGGAATCAGCCTGAATGCCCTTGTTGCAGCCACATTCAGTCTTCACTGGTACCATCCTTCACCTGCCCTGGGTTTCAGGGTTTGTCCAGAGGCCTGAGCTCTAAACACAGAACAACCAGGCTGGTCTCATTTTTCATTTCTGAAAACCAGAGTGGGGAAAGGGACCAACAGAACTAGGCTGCGATCAAATTCCAGGCTACCCACAAAAAAGCACAGCTAGTTTCTGGAGCCCAGGAGTGGCTAATACTTGATCAAATGCCTGTATGGATTAAGAACTTGGGCCCTGTATCATTATTGCTTGGGGATAAATCTTGGCTTCACTGTTTCTTTCTTGCTCCTTCTGAAAACCTAACTCAGATGGTGGTCGTATTTGATGATAACTAATGCACGATTAGATACTATTGTAAATACTTCAAAACAAGGTGTGGCACCTAGGAAGTTCTGCAGAAAAGTACTTGTGACAACACACAGAATTTGGGTGTGAAGGGGTTGGAGCCAACACAGCAGTGTTCAGGGATTATTCCTGACTCCACACTCAGGGATCACTCCTAGCAGAGATCCCTTATAGGACCATAAGGAATCAAACCTGGATCAGCTGTGCGAAAGTTTGCCCTACTTACTGTACTATTGCTCCAGACCTATGCACAGGATGGTTATAACCTACCTATAAACAAACCAGGGCTGCTAAGGTGGCCACAGAGGTGTTTACAGAATTATTTTCTTTGTCTTTCTTATATTTTGTTTGTTCTGGGGCCACATCCCATAGTGCTCAGAGCTGACTCCTGGCTTTCTTCAGAGATCATTCCTAGGAGATTCTGGGAAACTTATGGGATGTGAAGGCTTGTATCTGGGTCACTACATGTAATGCCCCACCTGCTGTACTATTTTTCTGGCCCAGAATTGTTGTGTTTGTTTGTTTGTTTGTTGTTTTTGGCCACACCCCACTGAGTGTGTGCTCAATTGTTTTCTTTCTTTTTTTTTTTTTTGGTTTTGGTTTTTGGGCCACATCCAGCGTTGCTCAGGGGTTGCTCCTGGCTGTCTGCTCAGAAATAGCTCCTGGCAGGCACGGGGGACCATATGGGACACCGGAATTTGAACCAACCACCTTTGGTCCTGGATTGGCTGCTTGCAAGGCAAATGCCGCTGTGCTATTTCTCCGGGCCCTCAATTGTTTTCTTAAGTGCACTAGACATGCCTGTTATGGTTGTAGTACCCAACAGCAACATAAATGCTAGCTAGAGCTCACCATCTGGTCTCTTTTGCTTCCTTTCTGATGTGGCCAGGAGTGCTGAACTCTATCCTCTGATTCAGTCTGCATTTGCTATGTGATCTTGGTTAAGCATCTTTTCCTCTCTGGGTTTCTGTCTCCCAACCTTCAGAAGAAAGATCAAAACGTTCCCTTCAGTTATGGTGCTCCTGTCTCTGGATGGAGGCTTCATGCAGAGAGACCCTTTGGTCCAGCTATGGTTCGGTCGCTGGCAGAGGTTGTAAGGACTCTGCCTGCCTTCCAGGGTCTTAGCTCTGATACCCCACTTAGAACAGGAGCTATGATATCCTTTTTGTTGTTGTTGTTGTTTTGTTTTGTTTTGGGGCCATACCCTGTGACACTCAGAGGTTTCTCCTGGCTATGCACTCAGAAATCGTTCCTGGCTTGGGGGACCATATGGGACGCCAGGGGATCGAATCACAGTCCATCATGGGTTAGCCACGGGCAAGGCAAACGCCCTACCACTGTGCCATCGCTCCTGCCCCTATGATGTCCTTTTATTAGGAACTGAGCCCCATTCAGGTAAGACGGTTGGGGTCACTTCTACCCAGTATCTCCCACAGGAACTGGCCCTTGGGCCCAGACGGCTGCCAGGCTCAAGGCTTCCAGGGCTTTGTGACTGCCTTAGCCAGCATCTGCAGCAGTGCGGCCATTGCCTGGGGCCGCTACCACCATTACTGCACCCGTAAGTCTTGGAGGGTTTCATCTGATGAAACTGATTAATTCCCCAGTTTCAAGGAGGGTGGGTGTGAATGTGCATGAATGTGAGGTAAGGGAGGAAAGGCGGGTGGGAGAGTGCCTGTAAATACTCTGGACTATTTATTCCCTTCTAAGGGTATCAGTTCCTTTAAGAGGCCCACCCTGGTCATTTCACTAAATCCCCCGTCTCAAGTAGTGTCACATGAAAAAGAGGGTTTTTAGCATCTGAATATGACAGGGACTAGCAGACTTACAGGAAAGAGTCTAATGAAGCCAAGGGTTGGGGTAGTGTCTACAGACCTGATTTTCTTTGCTGTTAAACACCATGCAATCCTGCCCTCAACCCTAAGATGCTGTCTACAAAGAAAGGTGACAACAATACATAAAGATAGAAGGAAGCTAGGTAGGGCACTGTGAAGTCCAGGAGGGTTCACAAGGGAGAAGAGGTCTCTCTGCTGTTGAATGAGCAGGGAAAAGGATGCACAAGCCTGAGGCAGAGACATAGATGCAGAAATACAAAAGAGCTTAGGTGGTTGGGACTTGTCACAGCAAAAGAACCCTAGGGACCCAGCCTCTGCCATCAACATAGAGCTGGAGTACCCACTCCCAGGCTGAATCTCAGAAGGATTCAGAGCAGAAGATTACCTGCAGCTCTGACCATGCTTCTTGCCTAAAACTGCTTTGGAGCACACTTTTCTCTGCCACCTCCTTTCTGCCATAAATAGGAAGTGGCATAGAGTGTTAATAGGTGCCTCAGTCTTTACAGCAGTCCTCAGAGGTGTGGATTATTATTCCCATTTTTTTTGCAGAACAAAACTGAGGTTCAGAGGGACTTTTTTTTTTCCTTTGAGTCATATCTGGCAGTGCTCAGGGAGGGGTTACCCCTGTCTCTATACTCAGAAATCACTCCTGGCAGGCTCAGGGGACCATATGGGATGCCGGGATTCGAACCACCATCCTTCTGCAAGGCAAACACCTCACCTCTATGCTATCTCTCTGGCCCCTCAGAGGGACTTTTGACTTGTCCAAGGCACTAATAAATGTCAGGGCCAGGACTTAGAATAATTTTTGTGAGAAATCTGACATCCTCCCCCACCCCACCCCCTGCCTTTTCTGCTCTCAGTCACTCTTCTCTGTCCTGCAGGCAGCCAGTTGGCATGGGACACGGCCATCATCTTGGTGCTCTTTGTGTGGTTCTCCTCTGCCTTTTGGGCAGCACTGCCTCTCCTGGGCTGGGGCCACTATGACTATGAACCACTAGGGACATGCTGCACACTGGACTACTCTAGGGGGGACAGGTGAGATGCCCAGAGTAACTGCAAGCTCCCCTCCACAGAAATCTGAGCCCTTAGGACAGCAATGTCACCACTGAAAATCCAATTGGACCCCATTCACATTTTCCAGTCAAATAGAATCATAAAACCCACAAGTTGTCAGAGGGACTGAGAAGAGCCTGTTCAGGGGCTGGCCCAATACAGGAATGCTGTGGCAACAGAGAGGCCTATTTGGGGATTCCCACATTGAGCTACCAGCTTATGTCAGTTCCCAGCCACTATACCCCCCATGACCTCTGCACCTGCTTCAGCACAGTCAGCAGTCCTGGCTCTGGTTTCCTTTAGTTTCTAGCAGGAATATGTCTTGGATATGATTAATAAAAATATAAATTCCCTGATCACAGCAGATGTGCTGTCAGCCAACCCCTGAGCCAAGTCATGGAAAGACAAACTTGAATGCACAGTAGCCAGACTGAAATGAAATGAAATATATGCCAGATTCTGACCCATCCTGAGGTATTGGGGAAAGGTTGGCCAGAGTTTTTAGCTTCTTTTAATTTCAGTGAGTCCCACTGAGCCACTCAGCTTTACATGTCTTCTCATGCATTGTCATAAAGTATGTACCCCTGACGCCAGGATTCTCCCAGGAACCCACTGGAGAACATTAGGCATGGTCTATGTCCCTCTGGTGTACTCACTGAGATATTTCCCATGCTGGTGTCCACTCTTTTAGGAAATGCTTCTTCACCCCCATCTCCAAAGTGGCATGACTCCTTCCTTCAAAAGATGGGTATCTGCTTCTGAATGATTTCATCTGCTCTCTCCCCTGCCTTGCCCAGCACCCAAGCTCTTTCTCAATTCAGAGATAATCCAATGTTTGTGAAGGTCCTTTCCTAGTCTCAACCTATAATTCTTCTGGGATGTTCCTTGTTTGTGGTTCATTGAGTCCATTTGCTAAATAACTTTTCCCATAATCAAGTATCCAGTTGTCCCTGCCTGGGACACACAGAGAACAAAGCTGAACTTTTTTTGCCCTGGAGCCTTAAAGAGGGTCATCTCTTAGCTCAGTTTCCAGCTCCCAAGTCAAGTGCAAGAAGGTACAAGTAACAACCTGGCTCACAGGGACTTCTGCTGGGACCCTGATGTTCCAAGGCTCTGCAGACTTGTCTGTTGGCCTCTGACTGCCCTTGAGCAAAAATGGGTGAGTCCTGAAGGGCAGCTGGGAAGCCCTGAAAGAATATTATTTTCTCTCTCTGCCTGAAGAAACTTCATCAGCTTCCTCTTCACCATGGCTTTTTTCAACTTCCTCCTGCCTCTCTTCATCACAATCACATCCTATGGCCTGATGGAGCAGAAACTCAAGAAGACAGGCCATCCCCAGGTAAGAGCAGAGACTAGGGTAGGAGAAACTCCTCTTGGGAACATCAAGTCATATGAATGATGTCACAGATAACAAGCAAGGGGTTGCAGTATTTTGCATGATCTGAAGAAAATGCAGCTGCATAGAGCACAGGTGCTAGACAGAAATTCACCTTCCTGTAAGTGGGAGTCACTGAGCTAGAGGGAAGGATGCAGACACTACAATCTTATCCAGACCTTAGAATTCTGAAAACCTGTATATCTGCCAGAAATCCCACTTCAACTATGTCTTCACCTTCATTTTGAGGATTTCAGGGCTGACAAAAAATAACATTTTCTAAAAATTTAAGGTGAGGTGTGGTTGGAGCAATAGCACAACAGGTGGGACATTTGCCTTGCATGAGGCCAACCTAGGTTTGATGCCCGGCATCAAATATGGTCCCCCAAGGCTGCCAGAAGTGACTTCTCAGCACAGAGCCAAGAGAAATCCCTGAGTGCAGCAGGTATAGCCCCCAAACAAACAAATAAAACAACAAGAACAACAAAATTTGTGATGAGTGTTAGGGATTGAATACAAGTCTTATATATACAAGCCACATGCTCAGCCACTAACCAAGATGCCTGACCTAATTGTTCTGAGCTATTTACCTCAATCACAAGCACAGGCTGTTACCTACAACATAGACTCATACCTACAAGAACATTCCTTCAAGGAAAAACAGCAGACTTCATAATAAGCCCCAGCCATCTCTGAATTCCTGCATTGACATTCCCTTAGCCACAGTTTTCCTTTAGCTTTGTCACCTGGACAATTATTAGCAGATGAGTCATCTCCAGGCCCAGAGATAGAAAAGAAAATCATGCTAACCAGACACTAGGGTGACTTCCTGTGAGTTCCGTCATTGCATCTTTGCAACCATGGTCTAAGGAAGGCCTTATTATCCCATGTCACAGACAAGAAAACAAGCTGAAAGTGTTTGTTAAACACCAAATAATGAGTCTGTGAATTCTGGGACTCCACAACCCAAGGGGCTGATTTTTTTGGTACTGTATAAGGGAAGCAAGCAAGCACTTTATTGGATTCCATGAAGCTGCTGCCTTAGTACTTTTTGTGTGAGCTAGAAAGAAGATAGTGACAAGGTCTTTTAACTGGAGACTAAGATTTCCCCCAAGGTCACAAAAGGAGGGTGAGCAAGTCTATGTGGCAAAGTGGGAACTTACATCCAAGGACTCCCTGCTGACTACTCATTTCTTCCTGTCCCAGGCTCCCCCCAAAGGGTGCATAGACTACCACAGTTTGAGAAGCCAGGAGCTCAAGCACTCAGACTTTCTGTCCTATGCTGATGTCCCACAGGTGAATACCACGCTGCCTGCCAGGATACTGCTGCTCGCCTGGGGCCCCTATGCTCTCCTGTACTTCTCTACAGCCATCATGGGTGGAACGTTCATCTCTCCCAAGCTGCAGATGGTATTATGACTCCCCAAACCTTCTCCCACTTGGTGTCTCATATATATTTTTTGCTTTCTGGCCTCCATGTTCATCTCTTTTTCTCCCTCTTCTTATGCCCTATGTGTGTTTGTCTCCTGCATTAGGAGGGACCCTCCTTGACACTGCTTGGGCCTCATGAGAGAGGGCGAGAACAGAAGGCAGAAAGATGGCAACTGAACACACACTGCCTGGGTACAGGGGCTGAGCTGCCAGGGTTCAAGTCAGGCTGAGAAGCTGCAAAATCAAAACAATAACAATGTCTGGGTGTTATCTAAGAGAGAAATAGAGGTTTTAAAGTTTCTTTTCTTCATGTTTGTTTTCTGCCACAGATCCCTGCTCTCATTGCCAAAATGGTGCCCACAATCAATGCCCTCCACTATGGCCTTGGTAGTGAGATGGTGCCGAGGGGATTCTGGAGGTACCTCTGGCTACGGGGGCATGAGCAGAAGTGAGACCTGTCAGCCATGCCAACAGGCTGTTCGGACCCAAACCCATCACCCTGCTCCAGCAGCCCTGACCTGCAATCTCAAAAGACCAGCTCCACACAGACCCCAGCATAGCCCTAGAGTCTGGATCCAGGATTACTGGGAGTGTCCAGGCTGCATGAAAGATGTAACTTTGGATCTGGATGGATCTGCACAGAAGTCCAAAGACTTTTGAAGAAAGCCACTTTCCAGGATGTGACTTAGTCTGAATGTTCTAAAATGACAGTGATGGAGGGTCTTGAGTACTTTAGTGGTAGTAAAGGTGAGTAACTGTAAGTCAGGCCCATAGCCCTTAACACTACGGCCACCATGTTACCTAAGCTTTACTAATGATTAAAAACAAATAACTTTTCAAAAGCAGGCAATATGCATTCCACCTGGAATCATCAGCATCCAAACTTGGGCTGTTTAATTCCTTTCTTTATCTTCATGGCCCCCCCTCTTCTCTCATATTTTCCAATTAAACATACTTTAAACATAAATGAAATCTATTTATTTTAAATAGAACATAAAAAATAAATAAAATCTAAAAAGGAGCTTTACTGGGGTGGGGGGCTGATCCACGCTCAGTAGTATTCAGGGGCTATTCCTGATCCTGTGCTTAGAGGCAATTATATGCAGTGCTGGGGATTGAACCAGAATTGAGGTGGCTGCATTACAAGACTAACATCTTAATAGCTTAATTTCTGTCTCTAAAAGGATCTCTCTAACCAGCAGTATCAGGAAAATTAGAGTCTTACCCAACTCCCCAAATATGCACAAAATAACAAAACTGAGAGGATGAGAAGATCCAGTCTTACATGGGGAGCACAGACAGCATAGGTTGAATCATGGCTGCTGCCCCTGTGTGCTTCTCTGCTGGGAGATGGCCATGCCAAGTGGCCTGACTGTAGGAAAGACCCATCCTGTTAATTGAGCCACCAACACACAGCATAGACAGTCAGCTCCACTGTCAACCCTAAAATGTCAGGATAATTGATTTTAAATTCCAGAGGTACAAAGAGGTGGCCCCTGAGGACAATTTCCAGAACTCAGATGTTCTACCCTGTGCCCAAGCCATGTCTCTCTTTTGTCCCCATCTTTTCCTTGTAGATCCCCTATCTGGTGTGTGAGAGTCACACTGGTTTTCATGTCCCAGGGAGCCATCTTCACCTTCTACAGAGTCACATACACTGAGTAAGGCAAGTGCCCAAGTCTGAGAAAGACTTGTCATTTAAGGGGAAATGGAGGGGCTGGTGGCAGAGAACTAGGGGATGCTGGCAGTAGAGAAAAATCTAATGAGAAGATAGCAAAGTCAAAAACTCTGTCCTTTGGTAAAGGACAGCTGAGGGCTGGGCTACAGCCAGGATTCTTTTCAGTGTAGCTATCTAGTTTCACCAGATATTTGTGAGTTTGATATAGTTGCTGGGGTGGGGGGAACTTAGCAGTCAATAGCAGAAATTAGGGCATAGCTGTGTCCCAGGGAGTGGGGTCAGATGAACACAATTATACATACATGTGTGTGAAGCTAAACCCTTAAAATTCAATAATGCTGTAAATCAATGAGAATTCAACAGGGACTTTTTTTTTTTAATAAATAAAGGAGGTATAAAGCAAAGATAGGAAGGACATTTATTTCCTTTCTTTTGTTGAAAGTCTTTCCTGCAATATAAAACTACTCTTCCTCAAGCTAACTCAATCAGTCTTGCTCACGAGCACTCACTGAGTGCCCGTGAGTTTGGTTTGTCCATTTGCTTCCACAAAATTATATCCCTAACTTGCTACATGTAGCATGTTTCAAAACCCCTTTCTGATATGGCTGTTTAAAGGTTCTTCGGGTTGACCCAATAATCTAAATGTCACCAGGAGTTCTAAATGTAGACTCATCAATATGGAAAGTCCCTGCTGTCACTCACTGCTGGGACCAGCCTCTGCTCATAGTGCCCCCCAAGGCAGGTCAAAAGCCCTCTCTGGTTCCATACTTCCACTTGTCAAAGTAGTGGCTTCCTCAGATGAAGATTCTTAAATACTACTGAAAGTCTGTATCTTGGGCTAGAGCAAGAATAGTGAGTAAGGTGTTTGCCTTGCAAGCAGCTGACCAGGCTTCAATCCATAGCATCCTATATAATTCTGTGAACACTACTAGAGTGATCTCTGAGCATAGAGCCAGGAGTAAGCACTAAGTACCACCAGATGTGGCCCAATAACAAAAACAAGAGTACGTGCCTTATGGTTTTGGAGAGAAGCCTTTACAGGAGTAATGATGATCAAATGAGGCGAGAGTGGGCCCTGATCTGATGATGTTTGTGCCTTCCTATGGCAGAAATATCAGAAGAGCTCTGCATCTTTATTCCTGTTCCTAGGCATCTAAGAAAGGTCAGCTAGGGTCTGCACACCAAGGGAAGGGAGTCCAAACATCTGTCCTGTGGTCATTTTCATCATGAATGTACCATTAAAGACATGAGACAATACAATTAAGTTGATGAAGACACCCAGGCTGCAGTGCCTGGGTTAACTCAAGTCACCCACTTCTGGTGCTCCAGGTTTTATGATGCTTAGGAAAACGTGTGGTGCAATGATTAGGCCCAGGTTTGCCACATGCAAGGCAGCACTTTAACCTCTGTTGGGGCAATTTACCACAGTAAAGCAAATCCATTAACCCCGTTAGCCTCAATGAGTTGGGGATAGGGGTTGGCAACAGATAATAAGGCAAACAGATAGGCAAGGAGACAAACATACAAGGACTGTCCAAGTTTGAGGTCACCTGGACAGCCACATTGAGCTCACAGACCAGCCAATTTTTCAATACAATATCACTCATCCACCTTACCTCCCAACACTTGAGTTATTGTTTAAGGTGACAGAGACTTCAACAGCAATTCATAAACACATCAAAATTCAATGGGTATTGAGTATAAAGAAAACCCTGCTACAAGAAATAAGAGAAGACACGCGGAAATGGAAATCCATAACCTGCTCTTGGATTGGCAGGATTAACATGATTAAAATGGCAAATCTCCCCAAAGCATTGTACAGATTTAATGTGATCCCTCTCAAGATACCCATGTCATTATTCAAAGAAGTGGATCAAACACTTATGAAGTTCATTTGGAACAATAAACACTCACAAACAGCTAAAGCAATCCTTGGAAAAAGGAATATGGGAGGCATTATTTCCACAACTTTAAACTGTATTACAAAGCAATAGTTATCAAAACAGCATGGTACTGGAAGACAGACTCTCAGATCAGTGGAATAGGCTTGAGTATTCAGAGAATGTTCCCCAGATATACTGTCTCCTAATTTTTGATAAAGGAGCAAGAAATCCTAAATGAAATAAAGAAAGCCTCTTCAACAAGTGGTGCTGGCAAAACTGGTTAGCTACTTGCAAAAAATTGAACTTAGACCCTCAGCTAACACCATGTACGAAGGTAAAATCCAAATGGATTAAAGACCTTAATATCAGACCTGAAACCATAAAGTATATAGAATAACACGTAGGTAAAAACACTTCGTGACATTGAGACTAGAGGCATCTTTAAGGAGGAAACAGCACTCTCCAAACAAGTGGAAGCAGAGATAAACAGATGGGACTATATTAAGCTGAGAATCTTCTGCACCTCAAAGGAAATAGTGCCCGGGATACAAGAGCCACCCACTGAATGGAAGAAACTATTCACCCAATACCCATCAGATAAGGGCTAATATCCAAAATATACAAGGCACTGACAGAAATTTACAAGAAAAATATCATCTAATCCCATCAAAAATGGGGAGAAGAAATGAATAGACACTTGGACAAAAAAAGAAATACAAATGGCTAAAAGGCACATGAAAAATGTTCCACATCACTAATATCAGGGAGATGCAAATCAAAACAACTATGAGGTACCATCTCACACCACAGAGATTGGTGCACATCACAAAGAATGAGAACAAGCAGTGCTGGCGGGGATGTGGAGAGAAAGGAACTCTTATTCACTGCTGTTGGGAATGCCGTCTAGTCCAACCTTTATGGAAAGTGATATGGAGATTCCTCCAAAAGCTGGAAATCAAGCTCCCATATGATAAAGCTATACCACTCCTAGGGATATACCTTAGGAACACAAAAATACAATACAAAAATTCCTTCTTCACACCTATATTCATTGCAGCACTGTTTACAATAATCAGACTCTGGAAACAGCTTAGATGCCCCTCAGTAGATGAATGGCTAAAGAAACTGTAAAATATATATGTATTATACATATATACATACATACCGTATATACATACAATGGAAGATTATGCAGCCATCAGAAGAGATGAAGTCATGAAATTTTCCTATACATGGATGTATATGGAGTTTATTATGTTGAGTGAAATAAGTCAGAGGGAGAGAGATAGACACAGAATGGTCTCACTCAACTGCTGCAGACCTTTTATCCTGATGAGATTAAAGTGCCTAAGCAAACCTTAGTGGGTTCTTTTTCCCACTGGGAATCAAGCGGGAGCATGAAGAGGCAAATATGAAATATGAATTATGAAATATGAAATAAATGAGACCACACAGAATTACATGGTGAAAACAAGAGGTGAGGCCAGAGAGAGGCTTTATTCCTTGAGTTGGGCCTATATATAGATGGATATTTGGGGCCTAGCCAGGGAGAAAGGAAAAGGGGGATAAACCAATGAGATCAAAGCTAGAATTAGCATATGAAGAGACAGGTAAAAGGAAACCAGATACCTTTAAGGAAAATGGGGGGAGAAAGGGAGATCACAAAGAGAGCTTGGCAGGAAACTTTTGGCGGGCTTTTAGCACTGTCCTCCTTTGTTAGAAATACTGAGGCCTGATTTCTAATAATGGTCAAAAATAAAGAGATAGTTACAGCCACATTTAGAACTATAGCCAAACAATCCACGCAAAGGGTCAACTGATTTGACTACTCTAAGCGGGCCTTTTTGGCAAATAATTCTTTTTCAGGAGTGCACCACACCTAAGAAGGTTAAAAAACACTTCTGATGTGTGCCCTTCCTGAGTGGGGTGTAACACTCAACTATGGGTTTTGAGAAAAATAAAAAACATTTGTGCAATGATTCTCAGAGACAAAAGAGGACTGGAAGGTCCAGCTCATGACTTGAAACTCACCACAGAGAGTGATAGGTGCAGTCACAGAGTTAATTACACTAAGAACCATCATAACAAAATGTGACTGACTGAATGAGGGAAGAATAAAGCCTATCCAGAGCACAGGATGGGGTGCGGTGGGGGAAGAGAGACACTTGGGACATTGGGAATGGGAATGTAGCTCTGGTGAAGATTTTTTATATAAAATTTTTTATAATAATAATTTTTATTTTGACCAAAGTGAATTACATATCTTTCAGAATAATAGTTTAGGTCCATATTGACATGGAATCAGGGGAATTCCCACCACCAAAGTTGTCCTCCCTCCACCCTCGTTCTAAGATATATCCCATATTCCCCTCACTTATCCCCCAGGCTACTAGTATAAGTGGTCCTCTCTGTGTCTAGTTTGTTGTAGATTGAGTATCGATTCTGTTGTCATTGGCTTTGGATTTGGTGTTTAACTTAGTGATCATACAACTGTTTGGTCTTGGTACCCTTCATTATTTCCCCCTCAATTTGAGAGGCAGAACAAGATGGTTCAAGTTATGTGGTTCTGTTTAAAGAAAAAAAAAATAGAATGGGATAAAAAACAAACAAGCAAAAATGGGTTGAGTCCCTCTAGAGGCTATAAATATCAATTTGAGAGAAGAAAGGGAAACAGGGAGAGAAACACAACAACAATACAAAAAGAAAAATCAAACTAAAAAGTCAAAAAAATGTAATGGGTATGTAAAGAGCAGAAGCTGGGATATTTCACACAATCAAGCAGTACGTGCTTTATACCATTAAAGTATAAAATCATGACAATTTCCTAATTCTGTTTTTTTGCTTGAAGGCCTTTCCATCAAAAAGACACTAAATTATTTTATTCTGTCCTTTCCAGGGATTGAGTTTTATCATCTGTTCTATTCTTTTCTGGGTGCACTTTGGCTGCCTGATTATGTTCTAAAAGATCTAAACTGTTTTTAGATAGAGGATTATCCTGACCTTGAAGCTTTTGTTAGGGGCAGGATTTCCCACACATGTGTTATTTTCTAGCTCTCTCAGATAACAAATTTCTGTTGGCTAAGCAACCAGCATGTACTATTTTGTTATAGCAGCTATAATAGACTAATAATGTGTTACATTAAAGTTCACTGTTAAAAGGAATTGCAGGACCAAGAAGATAATACAAAGGCCAAAGCACTTGCCTTGAATGTAGCCATCTTCCGTTTAACTTGAACTCCTTCAGGAATCTTCCCTGGGACCAGTGCCAGAAGTAACCCCTGAACATTGCCTAGCATAGCCCCAAACCAAAAAATAATAAGAATAAGACTAAGACAAATACAGTAGCTAACAGCAGCGGGGATCTAGAACTCAATCACTGGCCCCAGCCTGAGTGTCCACCAGAACCCCGATTGTATGAAAATCAATTTATTAAGGCACAAACTTTATTTTCCAACGTAATTCATTATGCTGAGATGCACTGCTTTTAGAATTTACTGAAGATCTTCAGTAAAAAAAAATATGAATGGAGCAAACTAAATCCCTGTACTAGCCAATTGCTTTGCCAGGAGAAGGCTCCACTGGTGCTTGGAGTTGAAGTCACAAGTTAAGGAGGAAATGTCTCTGAGTGAAAAAGCATGGAGTTCCTTCACTCTTGGAGATGAAGAATTACTACAAGAGTTATTACAGGCACTTTCCTTGCCTATGACTGACCTTTATTCAATCCCTGGGACCTAATTGGTCCTCCAAACATTGCCAGAAATGCTTTCTACACTTATGGACTGGAGTAAGTTTCAAAGCACCACTGGATGTGGCCTCAAAGTCAACCATCTCCTAATACTAACCTAAGACTGCCTGAGATGGATTTTCTGCACATCTGCTTCTAGATGCATGATTGGATAAGTTATTTGATATATCTGCATCTAATTAGTATTGTTATAATAATAGTACTCTTACAGATAGTTATAAAGAATAAATAAATTAATACATGTAAAAAAAAGCATGGACTTCCTCTGGAACCATTTGTCTAATTTGAATTTAATAGAGGTAAATAGACAGACAGATAAATAGGTAGGTAGATATAAATAGATAGATAGATGATAAATAGATAGAGATACCATCCAATATAAATCTATTATAGCTTCAACTATATAGTCTTTTTAAAATAAGGGACCGCTCATTTTTAATATAATTTTAATTTTAATCATAGTGGCTTCCTTTTATTTTTTTACATAAAGAAATAAATTCAACAGCAAGATCATAGTCTGAATTATTTATATCTTTCTCCTCACCATGAAATTAATAGTATTTGTCTTCTCTGTCAGAAACAGTCCTTCTATAGTCAATTTGCTAACAAACAAAATCTGTCCCCTACTCACCAAACTGCCTTATTTTCTATGTGCCTTTTTCAACAAGTGTCTTTATTGTTTATCCTGTCACATAAATTAAATACGGAAAAGGCAGTGGGAGGGACAGGGAAGGTAAATATTCACTGGGCCTTAGGGTGTGCAGTGCATAGCTTTGACCACGAGATGGCAGTGCTGTCTCAGTGATGATTTTATACCGGTCCTTAACATCTGGAGCAGGTTTCTGAAGCAGGTTTCCGAAGCACGTTTCCTAGGGATTTCTTATCTGAAGAGTGTGTGTGTGTGTGTGTGTGTGTGTGTGTGTGTGTGTGTGTGTGTGTGTGTGTGTGTGTGTGTGTGTGTGTGTGTGTGTGTGTGTGTGTGTGTGTGTGTGTGTGTGTGTGTGTGTGTCCACAACTCTCTTTTTAATATCTTTTTTATTTGGGGGCCATACTTGGCAGTGCTCAAGGGTTACTTCTGGCTCTACACTCAGGAGTCCCCTTTGGCATTACTCAGTGGGCAGAAGGAATAGCTGGACCAAGCCCAGGTTGGTGCCCTGCAAAGCAAATGCCCCACCCTGTTCCTATGCTCTCTTTCTGGATGGAGATAGACTTGCACTTCCAAAGGCTTCAGGCTCCTGTCTCCAGGACTCACTGAAGGTAAAGGCTTCTGGGTCTGGGCCTTTCATCTGCAATGGGGGTGAGAGCACTACAGCAGCATCTACACTGCAGGAGACCTGGGGTACTATACCTGGAGAAAGGGACCAGCAGGAATGCACTCATGAGCTGTCTAACTAAGGTGAGCAGCATTGGAGGGCCAGAATAAGTCCTCAAATCTCCCTTCTTTCGGTACAGAAGACTTGCTGCTCCCCCTTTAAGTTGTTTCCTGGCCTGAGACCACACACCTGTTCCTCTTTTCATCTGTCCAGCTGCTCTCTTCACTGTCTCCATTGTCCATTGTCTCCCTTCAGG
Organism: Suncus etruscus; assembly: GCF_024139225.1. Lineage (NCBI taxonomy): Eukaryota > Metazoa > Chordata > Mammalia > Eulipotyphla > Soricidae > Suncus > Suncus etruscus. Next base: position 27,537,658 of record NC_064864.1, read on the forward strand.
GCACTCGAGCCTTGCCCTGGCCCACTGGCCTCACAGCTGTCAAGACACATGCAAGTCCTTGGCTCTGAGAAGAGACACCGCAAAGCAGTTGGGAAGCATGTGTGTGTGTGTGTGTGTGTGTGTGTGTGTGTGTGTGTGTGTGTGTGTGTGTGCCATGTGTGTTGTGTTGCCATGAGTAAGTTACTCATCTCTGAGATTATTCTGTTGCCCCAGATTCCCCAGAGTGTCTGATGGTAAAGAATGTGGCTGATAGTAGGACCCCAGCACTTTCTGTAGCAGTCACTCAAGAAAGAATTTCTGGGAGATTGTGATGATTGAGTTCTGTTGACACACCACACATATGGCATCTGTGACCCCATTACAGCTCCTCATATCCGAAAAGCCTGTCTAGTCCTCTGGGTCACCTAGACCTGAAGGTTTAAAATGTGTCCTCTGGCCCAAAAGGTTAAACATCTCCTGGTACTTGTCAGAGCAGAAGACTCCCTCTCCCCAAATTTATTTTTCATCTGTGGCCTCTTTCTAACTTTAGTTAATTCCTATGGCCCTGTCCATATCAGTTATCTCCCTAAACTCATATTCTGTACCCCATTATCTAACTTGCACTTGTTTCCCCCTTGGAATACCCTAAGGGCCATAAGAGATCATGTGATCCCCGATGAGAAATGTTGACCTTGTCTGTGGCTCTATCCAGAGCCCCCCCAAAAAATGTAAATAGACTTCACAAGACTTGCACCAACCTATGAAACTTTCAGGTCCTCCCACAAACTCCTGTGCTCAGTCTGAAAGGCCGCTGGGTATGGCAAGTTTCCCAGCTCTCGGGTGATGCTCAGCATGTGTCAAGATTAAAAACCACTGGTTTTGCAGGAGTGCCATGAACACGTCGTTTTATGAAGTGGTTTAGCTGAGATTTATTCTGAGTCAGCTCTGAGGCCATTCTTTGATGTCTGATGTGACTAATATATAGACTTATAAGCATGTCCATATTCATAAAACTTTTTTTCCAGGAGCCCATATGTTTTATACTCCCCACCTCCTAGTCTATCTCATTAGTGACTTGCACTCCTATTTGTCCTGCTAATTTCCCAAATTCCAAAGGTGAGGGAGCCATGGCCTTCAGCACAAGGCTTTAATTTTTATCAAATATCATTTATAGGTAATAAGATAATGTCTTGGAAGTGATGAAGAGACCTGTCATAAAGAAGTTAAACATCTGGGGGCCGGCACGGTGGCACTAGAGGTAAGGTGTCTGCCTTGCCAGTGCTAGCCTAAAACGGACAGAGGTTCGACACCCCCCCGCCCCCCGCGTCCCATATGGTCCCCCAAGCCAGGAGCGACTTCTGAGCACATAACCAGGAGTAACTCCTGAGCGTCACTGGGTGTGGCCCACAAACAAACAAACAAAAAAGAGGGAAGGTCATGGTCATGGGGGAGATAGGAAGGTCAAGGAGTGGGGTAAGATCAGAGGGAGGCGGGAAGGTCACTCAAGGTTTGGAATATTCAGGCTCCTGATCCCAGGAGAGAGGTTTTTGAGGATTTCAGTAAAATGTGGATGAGCAAGTGGGGGAAGCACTCCCAAAAACTTAACAGAAGGAGCTGCCATACAGAATCTTTTTAGCTTGATGTAGTCCAGTTTATTCAGATTTGATGCTTTAGCCCTTGCCATTGGTATCCTATCATTGAAGCAGAAACACAGGCTAAAATTAAAAGACAGCTAACTGAATGGAAGAAAAGTTTTGCATTCAACATATCAGATAAAGGCTTGATATTTAGATTATACAAAGTACTTATAAAGGTTAACTCCACTAAACCTATAAGCACCATCAAAAAATGAGAAGAGAAAATGAACAAACACTTCTCTTAAGAAGACCAATATATGGCCAACAGGCATATGAAAAAAATGCTCATATCACTTATCATTAAGGAAATCCAAATAAAGACAACAATGAGATATCATCTTACACCAGTGAGGATGGCACTTACCAAAAATACTGGTAAAAATCTCTGTTGATTGGGATATGGTGAGAAAGAAACTTTCCTTCATTGCTTGTGGGAATGCTGCCTGATCCAACCCCTATGGAAAACATGATGGAGGGTTCTCATTAAACTCAAAATTGAACTGCCATATGACCAGCAGTTCCTCTTTTGTTTATCTATCCCCAGGTCAGGAAAACATTCATCCAAAATGACATCTGCACACCACTATTCATTGTAGCACTCAGTACAATAGCTAAGACTTGGAGTCCACCTAGATATCCAACAACAGCAGAACCGATCATGAAGATGTGGTACATATATACAATGGAATTCTAATAGTTGTAAGCAATGATAAATTCATGCAATTTGCAGCAACATGCATAGAACAAGACAATATTATGTTAAATAAAGTAAGCCAGAGGAAGGATAAATACAGAACAATATCATTTATTGTTGTGAGCCATATTGTTTGCAAGACGCCAGCGCCTGCAAACAGATCCTTCGTGGAGTTCGGGAAAAATTCCACGGGGAGAAGGTAGACACGCGGAATGGCGAATAATGGAAATATATTGTAGAAATGAATGAAACCACGCAGATTGCATGGGGACTCTCGTTAGCAGAAATGAAAGACAAATTTATTTTTTGAGCTGGTAGACTTTTAAAGGTTAGAGGCAGGGAAGAGCGGGTGCAAATTCTAGACATCAAAGAGGCTGGGAAAAGAATGAAGGACTCTAGCTTAGATTAGCATATAAAAGAGCTGAAACTGAAGGTGAAAAAAGGCAGGTTGTTTTGGGTTTGCTTTGCTTTGGGTAAAACTGAAGGAAAACGTAATTACAGGGGAGTTGGAATGTGAGGTTCGGGGGGAGAAGTGAAAATTACTTAGTTTTGAGCTAAGTTTATGGAAAAACCTGAATTTAGGCACCAAGGTAGGAAAAATTACAGGGAGCTATTAAATGGGAGATTTTTTGGCGGGATTAGCACTGTCCTTTGTTGTAGGAAGAAATTACTAAGGCCTGATTTCTAATATTGGTTAAAAATAAAGAGAGAAATAGTTACAGCCCTTATAAAATTATGTCCAAATAATCCACGCAAAGGGTCAAGTGATTTTGACTGCTCTAAGCGGGCCTTTTTGGCAGATAATTTCTTTTTTCAGGAGAGCACTACACTTTGGTGTGTGCTTCTCCTGAGTGGGGTGTAGCAATTTATATGCTGTATTTAGAATAACTGCATGAAGAAATGCAATGATTTAAATGGCAGTTGTTTTGAACACCTTTGTCCCCAGAGTATTGCAAAGAGCAGGAAAGAAACTGAGTGGAGAAGGAGAAACACAAATATAAAAGGAAGGGGGCCAGGGGTCAAGTGGTCTCAGGTACATTGGTGGAGATTTAAAAAAGGGGATAGAACTAAATATTTAAAAAGTCAAAGTCGGGGCCGGGTGGTGGCGCTAAAGGTAAGGTGCCTGCCTTGCCTGCGCTAGCCTTGGACGGATCGCGGTTCGATCCCCCGGTGTCCCATATGGTCCCCCAAGCCAGGAGCAACTTCTGAGCACATAGCCAGGAGTAACCCCTGAGCATTACCGGGTGTGGCCCAAAAATAATAAAAAAAAAAGTCAAAGTCAACAACAATAAAATCAAGACCCAAACTCTAGCCATCTAAATTTTTTTTTGTTTTTTTTTGGGCCACTCCTGGCTATCTGTTCAGAAATAGCTCCTGGCAGGCACGGGGTGGGGGGATCACAGGGGACACCAGGATTCGAACCAACCACCTTAGGTCCTAGGTCGGCTGCTTGCAAGGCAAATGCCACTGTGCTATCTCTCCGGCCCCACAGCCATCTAAATTTTAAGTGGACCTGTTATACTGGCAGACTGGGGGACAAAGAGTGGTGATTGAGATACACTCTGGGAACCTGGTGGAAGGAGATGATACTGATGGTGGAAATGGCCCTGATCCATTGTATGAATGATACCCAACAAAGCCTGATTTGGGTCACTGATTATCAAGACAATTTGTGACCTGGGCTAATGTTGTGGCTCAGCAGAGTAGCACATGACTTGCCTGCATGATGTGAGAGTCCAGAAATAGACTTCTCCTGAAAGTCAAAAAAAATTTTTTTTTTATTTTTTTGGGCCACACCCATTTGATGCTCAGGGGTTCTTCCTGACTAAGCACTCAGAAATTGCCCCTGGCTTGGGGGGACCATATGGGATGCCGGGGGATCGAACCAAGGTCCTTCCTTGGCTAGCGCTTGCAAGGCAGACACCTTGCCTCTAGTGCCACCTCGCCAGCCCTGAAAGTCAAAAATTTTATCTTGGGCCCGGAGAGATAGCACAGCAGCATTTGCCTTGCAAGCAGCCGATCCAGGACCAAAGGTGGTTGGTTCGAATCCTGGTGTCCCATATGGTCCCCCGTGCCTGCCAGGAGCTATTTCTGAGCAGACAGTCAGGAGTAACACCTGAGCACCGCCAGGTGTGGCCCAAAAACCAAAAAAAAAAAAAAAATGTATCTTTATTATTTTTATTTGATTTGATAATATACCTGGAACACTCAGGGATTATTCCTAACTCTGTGCTCAGGAATTACTTGTTTGTTTGTTTGTTTGTTTGTTTTTGTTCTTGGGTCACACCCGGCAGCGCTCAGGGGTTACTCCTGACTCTATGCTCAGAAATAACTCCTGGCATTCTCAGGAGACCAAATGGGATGCCCGGATTTGAACCACCATCCTTCTGCATGCAAGGCAAATGCCTTACCTCCATGCTATCTCTCCGGCCTCTCAGGAATTACTTTTAACAGTGTTCAGGGATTCGTGTTTGGTGTCACAGATCAAACCTGTGTTAACCCCTGTACTATCTCTGTATTGCCACTTTTTACATTTTAAAAACAGACACTTTTATTTCTTTATTTTTGAAGAAAAACCATGCTAGGGAGGAATAGTGAAGTAGAAGATTCCCAACACCACTTGGCCTGAGGTTCCTGCTCTAGGACCATTCTTCAAAAAGGTCCGTCTGGAGTTGCTAATGGTACTTCTTGGGAAGTCTGAGGGTCTAAGTCAGTTCTAATCCAGAGGTGTAGGTAATTTCTGACTATGTTCCTTTTCCTCCTCCAGGAAATCTGCCTTTCAGGCCTTGAATCCACATTAGCAGTGTCACTGCCAGTGAGGTCACCATGGTTGTTCTGCCTGCTTGCTGGGTTTATGGAACCCAGGCAGCAAGCAGTCAAGGAAACTATTGTTCATCAGTGGCTGTTGCAGGTGCAATCACCCAATCCTTGCTCTACTTACATAGGAAGTCATTAAAGGACTACCAGCATTTAGGAAAGACAAGAAAAACAAACACTCATGATGATGAGCTATAATGTTCGGCTCTTATGTGTCATCTCATCTAATCCTCTCTAAGTCATACAAGTATATTCTAAGATTAAGTATAATTATCTACACTGCATCTATGAGAAAACCAAGGTGCTAAGTGATCATAAAAATGACCTTAGGACATTTTATGAATAAGTGACAAAAGGGATAGAAGCCCCCCAAAACTATCTACATAAAAATGCAAGAATCATTTTTTAAGGTTTTCTCAGATTAAGAAGCAAGGCCATATTATTCCAAGGTAAAACACATATGCTTTCTCAAACAAAATAATAGTTACCTTATTTGGGGTTTTAATCATTTATTTTTTCCCACAATTATATGCTTAGTTCCTAAGCCTTTGATAGAGAGTATAAAGAACTGAGTAAGATCCACTCCTGTTTTCCTGAGTCACATAAATTAAAAAAAATTAATTAATCTAGTTTATTAAGGAAGACTTAAAGTTTATTATAAATAACATGATCTTGTATATTAAAAAGTGCTAAGGAAACCCTACACACACAAAGGAAACTATTGGGTTTTTTTTTTTTTAAAAATGGTCTATAGGATAGTCTTGGGCTGGAGAGATAGCATGGAGATCGGGCACTTATTTGCCTTGCATGCAAAAGTACGGTGGTTTGAATTCTGACATTCCATATGGTCCGCTGAACCTGCCAGGAGCGATTTCTGAGCGTAGAGCCAGGTTTGACCCATTCAAAAAAAAAAAAGTCTATAGGATACAATTGCAAATAACAAGTGTCTATATACTCTTATAATGAATAACCTTAAAATTAAAACAAGAAAATAATCACATTTGTAATAGCATCCTTTTTTGTTTGGGGGGCTAAATCAAGAGTCACTCCTGGTGGGGGTCAAAAGACTATATGTGGGCCGGAGAGATAGCATGGCGATAAGGCGTTTGCCTTGCATGCAGAAGGTTGGTGGTTTGAATCCCAGCATCCCATATGGTCCCCCGAGCCTGCCAGGAGTGATTTCTGAGGGTAGAGCGAAGCCAGGTGTAACCCAAAAATAAAAACAAACAACAACAAAAAAGACTATGTGATACTGGAGAGAGAACCCAAGTCAATTAAGTTAAGACAAATGCCTTGTCATCTGCTGTACTATCACTCAAGATTAATAGCATATATTTCTAATACTTAAAAACAGTAAAAGTGACATTCTTTGTTTTAGTTTTTGGGCCTTGATGGTACTCAGGATTTACTCCTTGTTCTGTGCTTGGATATCACTTCTGAAAGTGCTCCAGGGGCCATTTAGAGTGCCAGGAATTATAGCCTGGTCAGCTCTGTGCAAGGCAAATGCCCTACCTACCCACCAGACTATTGCTCTGGTATCATGTAAACTAAAAGCTAAAGATTCAAATAAATGAAAATATATTTCAAAATCATGCATTGAAAGACTTAATGTTGTTGTTGACATGAATTTGTGATAATGACATGGAAATGCAGAGTTGATTGAATATGAGTTTAGAGCTCAGAGAAATCTGGATGAAATCATCAGACTGCTATAGAATTGATGAAAACTAAAACTGTAGTTATGAATGAGACTTCTCAAAAAGAAATCTTAAGATGGAGAAAAGGAAAAAAAGATCCTATTCAATGGTTCCCTGGAGAAAAGTAGTGTTCAAGAAGACAGAGAACAAGAATCTGGAATAGTCATAGGAAAGTTTGAGTGGGGGAATACCTAAAAGTAGAGGAAACTTAGTATTTTGAGAAGAGAATAAGCAAATAGGGATGAGGAAATACTCAAGATTTTCAGTATCTTGGTACCATGCTGAACTAGGACTACTTAAGTCAGGGGTCTCAAACTCAATTTACCTGGGGGCCGCAGGAGGCAAAATCAGGGTGATCCTTGAGTGCAAAGTCAGTAATAAGCCTTGAAGATTGGGGGGTGTGACCCAAACAACTAAAACAAAACAAAACAGAAAAAGATTCCTCTAGGGCAAGGCCACAAAATGTTGTATAGAGGGCCGTTTGCGGTCGATGGGCCACGAGTTTGAGATCCCTGACTTAAGTGAAGAGAAGAGACTGAAAACCAAACTGGAAGTAATGATGAGTATTTTAGTAAGTTTACCTATATGGTGAAGAAAGATTATTTGGGGAGAAAAAGAGGAAGATCTGTGTTGTCTTATTTAAGAATAGCAAATATTGAGCAAGTTTATATTAAGTTGAAAGAGTAAAAGGAACAGATGAATGTTTTGGGGAAAACAAGCAATGATTATGTTTCTTAAAAGACTAGGGGAGGGCCGGAGAGATAGTATGGAGGTAAGGCATTTGCCTTGCATGCAGAAGGACAGTGGTTCGAATCTCGGCATCCCATACGGTCCCCTCCGAACCTGCTAGGAGCTATTTCTGAGCTTAGAGTCAGGAGTAACCCCTGAGCTGAGCGCTGCTGGGTGTGACCCAAAAACCAAAAACAAAAGGAACAAAAAAACCAAAACAAACAAACAAAAAAACAAAAAGACTAGGGGAATAGAGCCCAAAGCAGAAAGAGGAAAAAGAGGGATGGAGATTTATGACGATTGATAATGGTGTAAATTTTAAAAATGTTCCACTTGATGTCTTAAAACTTCTTTGTAAAAAATTTGCTATTAGTAAGTGAGGTGTCAGAAAACGAGCGAGATTGAGAGGATGTTCAATTTAAAATTTTAATTTTACTAAAGTTACAAATGTCAAATAAATAAATAAATAAATAAATAAATAAATAAATAGGTATTCCAAAGACTGGAGCATCTAGAGTACAATGGCTAGAGTGCTTGCCTTGCATGCAGTTGACCTGGGACCACATTATATAGTTCCCTTAACCTACCAAAAGTGTTTCCTGAGATCAGAGCCGGGAGTAAAACCTGAGCACCACTGGGTGTGGCTCCAAAACAAAACAAACAAACAAATCTCAAAGAAGCCAGAGAGATAGTACAGTGGATAAGGTATTGGGTTTACATGCAGCAAACCCAGATTTGATCCCAGTACCACATATGGTCTCCCAAGCTTTGCCAGGAGTGACTCCTGAGCAGATAGCCAGGGGTAAACCCTGCTGGGTGTGGCTCAAAACCAAACAAAAAGATCTTCAACATCACTAGCCATTAAGAAAATGCAAATTAAAACCACAACAAAAGAACTTCTGCTTCTAGGAAAACAGAATCAATGTTCTATTTCCCCTTCTTCCCTCTTAGTATGATTTTAAAAGCCCTAGACAATAGATATAAAACAAATGTCAGGAAACAACTGAAAGAGTGGAGACAAACACAGACTTGAAGCTTAAGGATCTTAAGGTTTCCTGTGTTTTCTGTCTGTTGTTGAAAACGCTAGAAGCCCTCTGGTGACAATTAATCAGAAAACAAAACAAACAAACAAACAAACAAACAATAAAGCAAACCAGGACCTTCAGAAAAAGCCTGTACTCTCTTATCTGAATTAATGGGAAAGACATAAATTGGCAGAACAGAAAACATTTAAACAATAATTTCTCCATTCCAACAAAACACCAAGGTGCAAAAAAGAGCAAAATCCTTATGGACTTCTTTTCTCATTCACAACTGAATAAACTGTGTAAGATTTGCACCCAAGATTTGCACCCAAGATCCTTGGTGAGTTAAGGTCAGACAAGGTCAGTTAGGAAGCAGACCTTTCATCACCATCAACTTTGCACAGTGAGGTCAAACCTGCTGTGGTCTCACTGGAGATCATGTGGATAGCTGGGCCTTCATCTACACCTGACAAGAATGGGGACTCCTTATAGTACTTTGGGTACTGATTGAAGCCAGATAGAGTCCTAATAATTACCTCCAGCTGGCATTAAGGACCAGGAAATACTCCTCCTAAAATAAAACTAGCTACCCAGAAGATTGAACATGTTTACTCTGGCACTGCAATTTAAAAATATTAAATCATTTTTCAGTGTGAGCTATTGTTGTTATGTGCCTGTGTCAATATGTTAAGTAAGACCCAGAGATTTACAATAGAAAATGTCTGGATTTCTGAAGCTCACCACAAAGAGTGGTGAATGCAGCTATAGAAATAACTACACAGAGAACTACCATAATCATGTGAATGAATGAGGGAATTGGAAAGCCTGTCTGGAGTACAGGTGGGGGTGGGGTGGGATGGAGGAAGATTTGGAACATTGATGATGGGAATGTTGCACTGGTGAAGGGGGTGTTCTTTACATGACTGAAACCTAATCACAATCATTTATGTAATCAAGATGTTTAAATAAAGAAAAAAATGGGAAAAAAAACCTAAAAATAAAAAAAAGAAAATGTCTGGATTCCAAGTGAATTTCACCCATCATGCATGCAAAGAACTGGATCTCAATCTGAATTTAAATAAAGGCAATTGAGGGGCAATAGCACAGCTCTAGGGAGTTTGCCTTGCATACGGCTACCCAGGACAGACCTGGGTTCAGTCCCTGGCGTCCATGTGGACCCTCCATCCAGGAGCAATTTCTGGTTCCAGAGCCATGAGTAACCCCTGAGTGTCACCGGATGTGGCCCCCAAACCAATATATATAAATTAAAAAAATAATAAAGGCAATTGACAATGGCCAATCACAAGATGAGAAAGCAGTTAGGATTATAAGGGTTTTTGTTTGTTTGTTTGTTTGTTTTTGGTTTTTAACCATGGCAGTGCTCAGGGGTTACTCCTGGTTCTATGCTCAGAAATTGCTCCTGGCAGGCTCAGGAGACCATATGGGATGCCGGGACTCGAACCTCTGTCCTTCTGCATGCAAGGCAAATGCTTTACCTCCATGCTATCTCTCCAGCTCAGGATTATAAGAATTTTAAAGCAACCATGATAAACTTATTTCCACAAAAAAATCACTAACAAGCTTAAAACAAAGACAAGTTGAAAACTTTACCAAATAAATAGTAGATATACAACAAAAATACCTTGTGCTTTTGTTAATTTAGCTCAAAACCCCACTGGAACCCCTTTCCCCCCAACAAAAAGTAGTAGCTATAAAGAATAAAACAAGTGAAAAATTTTAAAACAGAATAAAATGAAACAAAAGTCTCAGTGGAGGGTTCAACAGGAAACACAATGGAAAGACAAAGAACGACTTAATTGGAGGTAACCAAGAGTGGCTACTTTTATGGCAAATAAAGTTGATTTCAGAGCAAAGAAAATGACCAGAGTCAGAGAATTTTATATAATGATAAAACTGTAAAGTTTCCCCAAAGACACTACAACCTGACATGTATATACACCAAACAACAGGGTAGAAAATCTGTGAAGTGAAGTAATAGAATGTAAGAAAGAATTGGCCAAATATATAGTTATTGTGGGAAACTTTGGCAACTTCTCAGAAATAATCAAGAAAACAGCTAAAGGTAGTTTAGTAATGTAGAGGAACTAAATAATACCATCAGGGCCAAAGGATATGATTTAGTGGTAGTAAGTATGAGAATTATAGAATAATTTTAATTTTAATTTTTTTTTTTGTCTTTAGGCCATACTCGGTGACGCTCAGGGGTTACTCTTGGCTAGGCGCTCAGAAATTGCTACTGGTTTGGGGGACCATATGGGATGCCAGGGATCAAACTCGGGTTTGTTTTGGGTCAGCCTTGTACAAGGTAAATGCCCTACCACTGCGCTATCACTCTGTCCCTGAAAATTTTAATTTTTTAAGGAATTAAAATTATTAGATATGATTGTTGGCCACAGGAGGTTAAACTTAGAAATCATAAACAGTAAAATAATAGGGAAATTTCTAAACACTTGGAAATGAAATAACTTACCTACAAGTCAAAGGGATGGTTTCAAGGAAAATTGAAAATGTATTTAACTGAATTAAAACACAAGTATACTGGGGCCTGAGAGATAGCCCAGCAGTAGGGCGTTTGCCTTACATGTGGCCAAGGCAGGACAGACCTGGGTTGAATTCCTGGCATCCTATGTGATCCCCCAAACCTGCCACGAGCAATTTCTGAGCACAGAGCCAAGAGTAACTTCTGAGTGCTGCCAGGTGTTGCCCAAAAAAACAAACAAAAAAATTATAATATATAAGAATGAGAATTAAGCTATCCTAAGAGAGAAATTGAGAGGATTACATACATTCAGTAGAAAGAACTAATTTATCAGCAAAATAATCTAACTTCAAATATCAACAAATAAGAGAATAACAACAACAAAACAAATCAAGCAAAGTAAAGAAAATAGTGACAGCAGATATTGAGCCTGGCAGATAGGCTGGTGTATATGCTTTGTGTGTAGCAAATCTGGGCTCAATCCCCAGGACCATATAGTTCCCCTAGAACTACCAAGAGTGACCTCTGAACCAAGCTGAGTTCTGCAAAGGGTGGTTCAAAAATAAAAAAAAATTAAAAAAATTAATAACTTACTGTTTAAAAAATTATAACTGACAAAACCCTAGTAAGAATGACAAAGAATGAGAGAAGCTACAAATTACCAATATCAGGACTGAAATGAGAAAATCACTGCCCACTGCAGAGTACAACAGAATAATGTAAGAATATTAATAACAACCCTACACACAGATTGCATAACTTAGATGCAATGGACTAATTCTTTAAAAAATGCAATTGTCACCATTAATCCAATATGAATATGATTATTTGAATAGCCTACACAGAGATTAAGTTGTTTTTTTGTTTTTTTGTTTGTTTTTGGGCCACACCCGGCATTGCTCAGGGGTTACTCCTGGCTGTCTGCTCAGAAATAGCTCCTGGCAGGCACGGGGGACCATATGGGACACCGGGATTCGAACCAACCACCTTAGGTCCTGGATCGGCTGCTTGCAAGGCAAACGCCGCTGTGCTATCTCTCTAGGCCCAGAGAGATTAAGTTTAATTTTAGTCACTATGGTTTTCAATACTGTCATGATACCCTAGTTTTATGCATGCAGTATTCTAACACCACACCCTCCACTGGAGTGTTCCTTTCTCTTCACCATTATCTCAGGCTTCCAACCATCCTCCCTCTTTTATCCTTTCTCCTCACCATGATAAACTTAGTTTTGTAGACCAGTTCACAAATTATGTTGCTTTTGCCCCATTTGGTACTCTCACCTTCTGCTTCTTTATATCCCACATATGAGAATATCCTATAAGAATATTAACTTTACTGACTTTATAACTTAAAATTCCCGGAATCTGGGGCCAGAATGATAGCAGAGCAGTAGGGAGTTTGCCATGCATGTGGCTGACCTGGGTTTGATCAATGGCATTTCATATGTTCCCAGAAGCCTGCTAGGAGCGATTTCTGAGAGCAGAGCCAGGAATAACCCTTGAGCACTGCTGGGTGTGGCCCCCGTAAAAAATGTTCCCAGAATAGAAATATCCAGACACAAAGAATGCTAATACAACAAATTAAAAAAAAAAATGAAGCTGATTCTTTGCAATCTCATTCAGACACTAAAAGTAAGGGAACACTTCTCAATTCATTTTATGAGGTTAGAATTATCCTAAGACCAAAACTAGAACAATATAAGAAAACTAATAACCACCAAAGGAAATAAAAAAACCCAACTTATGGGGCTGGAAAGATAGAATGGAGGTATAGCATTTGTCTTGCATGTAGAAGGACAGTGGTTCGAATCTGAGTATCCCAGATGGTCCCCCAAGCATGCCAGGAGTGATTTCTGAGCGTAGAGCCAGGAGTAACCAACCCCTGAGTGCTGCCGGGTCTGACCCAAAAACCAAAAAACAAACAAATAAACAAACAAACAATCCTAATAACCAATATACCTCTTGAATGCAAAATCTTTTTTTTTTTTTTTTTTTTTTTGGTTTTTGGGCCACACCCAGCGATGCTCAGGGGTTACTCCTGGCTGTCTGCTCAGAAATAGCTCCTGGCAGGCATTGGGGCGGGGGTAACCATATGGGACACCGGGATTCAAACCAATCACCTTTTGGTCCTGGATCGGCTGCTTGCAAGGCAAACGCATCTGTGCTATCTCTCCGGGCCTGAATGCAAAATCATTAACAGAAGTTTAGCAAGTAAAAAATAGCTACATAGAAATAAACATACATCAGTTCAAGAAGGGTTTATTCCAAACATTTAAGTCTAATTCACTCTTTCCTACCATAATTCTAGTCATGAGTACTGGAATAATCAGAGGGGCAGTAATTGCCTTGTGTGCAATTGGAGAACATTTTTTTTTGTCTATTTGATTAAAGAAAGCAGACTTTTGTAGGCATGTTGACTGGGGCTGTGTGTGTGTGTGTGTGTGTGTGTGTGTGTGTGTGTGTGTGTGTGTGTGTGTGTGTGTGTGTTTCTGAGAATGGGGCAATAGGCCAAAGAAGTTTGTGTACCTCTGGTCTAGTTTAATATGGGAAAATTTATCACTGCAATGCACCATACTGACAGACTAAAGAATAACAAACCACAAAAATCACAGCAATAGATGCACAAAAAGCACTTGTCAAAACTCAGCATTCAGGAATAGAGAAGAACTCAATAAAAAACATCTTCAAATTACTTATAATTAACATTATGCTAACTGATGAGAAGTAAATGCTTTCTTCATAAGGGGTAAACAAGGATAGCTACTTTTATAGTTTTTGTTCAATACAGTATTAAAAGTTTTATTCAGTATGACTAAGGAAAGAAAAAAATAAATGACATATAGACTAAGAAAAAAATGAAGTAAAACCACTTCTATTGCAGATAACAATATTTTTCTTGTGAAAATCTCAGGGAAATTTAAACCCTTAGAAGTACTGAATTCAGCTGGGCTAGAGAATTAAAGAAAATGCTAAAAAATTGTGTTTTATATATGAATAACTAACATATGAAATTTGTAATGAAATGTACTACCACTTAGTTTCTCAAAAAAATTTCAAGAACTTAGGGGCCGGAGCAATAGTGCAGCAGTATAGCATTTGCTTTGCATGTGGCTGACCCAGGACGAACCTCAGTTAGATCCCTGGTGTCCCATATGATCCCCCAAGCCAGGAACCATTTCTGAGTGCATAGCCAAGAATAACACCTGAGCATCACCGGTGTGGCCCAAAAAACCAAATAAATAAATAAATAAATAAATCATTAAAAAAACTTAGATGTAAATCTATCAAAATATTTTCAGAACTTGTAAAAAGAAAAATGTTAATCTATGAAAAGAAATCACAGATCTAAATTAATGAAGAGAAATATTGTATCAAGAATTATAAAACAATACTGTAAAATATTAATTCCCCAAATTAATATACAGATATGACATGATTTATATTAAAATTCTAGCCTAAAAATGTAATACAGGTTTTTCAGCAATACATATAAAAATTCAAATAAACTTAAATACCTTGAAAACACATTTTATTCCCCCCTCTTCTGAAAACATTGTTAAAGGATAATAAACAAAAATAAATCCAGTTACCCAACTCCAAAATTTATTATAGTTACAGTAACTGAGACACTATAGTATTATTTAAATGCTAATGTAATTATTATAATAATAAAATTTTTGTTATTATAGCTAATAATAGAATCATTAGTCACATAGATTAGTAGAAAAGAACAAATAACTCAGAAAAAATCTACACCATGTCAAACTGATTTTGGCAAGGATAAAGAAGTAATGCCATTGAGAAGAATAACTTTTCCAAAGAGGATAGAATTGGGTGTTCATAGGTATAATACAGACAAAAGGAAGGAGAAAAGAGAGGAAGGTAAGGAAGGAAGAGAGGAAATTAAGTAAGAAGTGAGGGAGGAAGAGGAGAGGGAAGGGAAGTACATGGAAGAGAATAAGAAAAAATGCTGGGAAGAATTGATGGGTGGAAGGGAGTTAGGTAAGAATGAAGAAATGGGGACTGGTGAGGTGGCGCTAGAGGTACGGTGTCTGCCTTGCAAGCGCTAGCCAAGGAAGGTTGCGGTTGGATCCCCCGGCATCCCATGTGGTCCCCCCAGCCAGGGGCAATTTCTGAGCACATAGCCAGGAGTAACCCCTGAGCGTCAAACGGGTGTGGCCGAAAAACAAAACAAAAGAAAAGAAAACAAAAAAATGAATGAAGAAATGAGCTTGACCTAAAAGTCTCTCACACACAGAAAAGTTTACTCATCCTTTTGTTGTTGCAGTGACTCACACACATGGTCATGATGCTCATAGTCAGCCCCTGTGGTTGCCAGGCGTCACACACTTTTAGTTGTAGTTTTTGCACATGGGAGGCCTTACTTGTGGTGCTCCAGTATGTTCTGCCAATAATGCTCCCTTTGTGTGTGGAGGATGGCATTGGGTACTCACTTATGTGCTTACTGGGAGTTGCACATCTGGCTGTGGTGCTCACACATTTTAAGTCCCAGTACTTGCTGAGGTCACACACATTAGTTGCAGTGTTAACAC
Organism: Suncus etruscus; assembly: GCF_024139225.1. Taxonomy (NCBI): domain Eukaryota; kingdom Metazoa; phylum Chordata; class Mammalia; order Eulipotyphla; family Soricidae; genus Suncus; species Suncus etruscus. The sequence continues at coordinate 27,553,289 of NC_064864.1, forward strand.
ATAGCTGACTATGGTGCACCAGAGATCATATACTTCAGGAAGCAGATGGAAGATCTCATACTTATAAGGAAGGCACTTTTTTTTTAATCACTGAACCATCCCTGGGTCCAAAATCACACACTTTGTATACAAAATTAACTCACAGAGGTTCATGAACATTAAAACTATGAACATAAAACTACATTTTTAGTGGGAAAACCATGAGATATACAGAGCAAGGTTAAATGTTTTTAAACTTAGCACTAAGACAAAAATCAGACTTAATCAAAATGAAAAGCTTGGTCTTTTCAGGGCTAGAGTGATAGCACAGCGGGTAGGGCGTTTGCCTTGCATGCAGGTAACCCAGGACCAATTCAAGTTCTATCTCTGGCATCCCATATGGTTCCCTAAGCTGGGCAGGAGCAATTTCTGAGAGCAGAGCCAAGAATAATCCCTGAGTGCTACCGAGTGTGCCCCCTCCACTTCCAAAAGTTTTGTCTTTTCAAAAGACCCTGTTAAAAAGGATTTTGATGAAAACGTTTAAAAAAACTTTTTCATTTTACTTGCTTTATTTAAGCACCATGGTTATACAAAGTTGTTCATTGTTCGGTTTAAGTCAAACAATATACTCCATCCTTCACCAAAGCACTCTTCTTCTTAGCATCACAGATGTCTCCTTCCATCCCCCCTCCCCGCCCCTCTGCCCCCGCCTTGCTCTAGAACAAGCAAATTATCTCTCTCTCACTGTCTCTGTCTCCATCCTCTTTCCTATGGCTCTGTGGTCTGAACTATTGTTAATGGAGGGGTACCTTGTCTGTTAGTTTCTCCCCTTTCAGTGTCGAATTCTTGTCCAGAGCAATCAGTTCCATCTATCGTTTTCTTAGTAGACCCTTCTCTACCCTAGCTATACTCACAGCTTTGTGATGAGCTTTCTACCCTCGGCTGGACCTCCTGACCTTTGTCTCTATTGTCTTTGGATATCATTGCTATACTATTTCTTGTTCATCTTATATCCCACAAATGAGTGAGATTATTCTATGTCTATCCCTCTCCCTCGGATTCATTTCCCTCAGCTTAATATTCATGTTCATCCATGTATAGGCAAATTTCATGATTTCGTTTTTTCCTAACAGCTGCATAGTATTCCATTGTGTAGATGTACCACAGTTTCTTTAGCCACTCATCTGTTGTCGGGTACCTGGGTTGTTTCCAGATTTGGGCTATTGTATATAGTGCTGCTCTGAACATAGGAGTGCATCAGGCAATTTTGTATTGTGTGTGTGGTTTTTTTTTTTTTTGTTTGTTTGTTTTTTTTTTGTTCCTGGTGTATAGCTCTAGAAGTGGTATTGTTCGGTCATATGGAAACTTATTTTCTAGCCTTTGGTGAAAACAATATGGACATTCTTCAAAAAGCTAGACGTTTTTAAAAGTTTAGGAGGAAGAAAGAGAACCTCACTTTAACTCAATAAATGCTGCCATTTGGAGTCTTTTCAAAACAACCAATAAAGAGTCTATAATATTGCCATCCCATTCCATCCCGCACTTTAAATCATCGTGGTAATCAGGATTCATCTCATGCCTTGCTCAAGTCTACATAGCTCTTTTCTAGAGTAATTTATTTTTCCTCCTTGATTCCTTCAGAAATGGCTTTGATGACTTCAGCAGGTTTTATTCTTGGTGTGTCTCTACACAGCATTCTCTTAAGTGCATGAGAAAATGATCCAATTAATAAGCAAGTTACACCCAAAACATTTTTCACTCATACCTAGCTCTTTCAGTTTGAAGTTGAAAATTCTTGTGCTTAAATCCTGGATATGGAATTTGATGAGAATAAAAAGCATAATTGATAGTATCTACTTTCTCCAAAGCTTCTTACAAGGTGAACATTTATTTACCACCCATTGTTTTGAACTCTTTGAAGTTCTGAGTAAAATACAAAAGCTTTGAGTAAGGAGTAACAAAGACAGCAAGACAACCCCATCTTCTGGTCTTAAAACTCATCTGGGAGTCGGAGAGATAGCATGGAGGTAGGGTGTTTGCCCTTGCATGCAGAAGGATGGTGGTTTGGCATCCCATATGGTTGCCCGAGCCTGCCAGGGGTGATTTCTGAGCATAGAGCCAGAAGAACCCCTGAGCACTGCTGCATGTGACCTCCCCAAAAAAAATCCCTCATCTGTACCATTTTTATTATCATCGAAGAATCAAACGTTAGCATTATAAATCTTTTATTGCATAAAATTCTTTCATCTTTTTCTTTCAATTTCTTCTCTAAAAATATACCAATACTTGGAAAGACAACTGCTTTTGGAGCAGTCCCACACCCTTAAGCTAACAAAACTACTTTCCACATCAACCTCACTTTCCCCCTGACTCACTGTCAGAAATACAGCCCACCCCATGTATAGACTTTCTGTTCAATCAGACAAACACAAACACTGCTTGTGCAAACCAAGCACAGAAGACACAAGAGCAGTTTATTCTGTTATAATAAGCTGAGAGAAAACATGTGAGGCCAATTGTATAGCAGGCACAAGAAGGATTTCTTGTTGTGGAGTTTATAATGCTATAGCAGGCACTGTCATTTGTCTGCCAATAGGCACCCCCCTTCTTTACATCATTGAAAGAAACTATTTGCTGAAGATATCAGGCAGTTAGTTAGCTATGAGATTTAGGATAGAATGATTTGCTCCCAGCCCTGATGTGTGTATATGTATATATATACATATATATATATTTTATATTTTTGATACGCAAATTGTAGTAGGCCATCCTCAATTACTCAAATGGTTCTGTTGCCCTGGGATTTAGTCTCTTGTGTTGTCTTCTTCCATCCTGAGTAGAGCTGATGTGTGGTCAACAGAATATAGCATAATTGGCAGAGTTTGAAATTAACTTTTAAAGCAGTTTAAAAACAGACTGCAGCTTTTATCTTGATCTCTTAAATTAATTATTTCTGTTTGTGGCCGAAGTGATAGCATAGCAGTAGGGCATTTGGCTTGTATGCAGCCGATCCAGGACAGATAGTGGCTCGAATCCTGGCATCCCATATGGTCCCCTAAGCCAGAAGTGATTTCTGAGCACCAGAGTGAGGAGTAACCTCTGAGCATCACTGTATGTGGCCCAAAAAACAATAAAAAAAATTATTTCTATTTGTTTGGTTTTTAAGACACACTAAGCAGTGCTTAGCTGTCTCCTAGCTCTATGCTGAGGCATCACTCCCAGTGGTGCTTTTGAGACCATATTGAGTGTTGGGATCAAATCTAGTCTGGCTGATACAAGGCAATTACCCTACCTCCTGTAATATTATTGCTCTGACCCTCTAGATGAACTATTCAAGAGGAAACCTCACCATAAGAACACACAAGAAATCCTATGGTGAAAGATTTTGTCTATGTAATCAGAAAAGAACAGCTAATATGAATTTTTAGTTCATGTGAGTGAGGCAATTTGCATAGTCCTTCAGCTTCAGAAGGACTAATACCTTGCCTGCAGTTTCATAAAAGACCTCAAGCCAGAACTAATTAGCATATTTTTTCCAAAATTCATGGCCAAGAGAAATTAGGAAATAACTTTCTAAATTTCAGGGTAATTTTGGGGGAGTAATAGAAAACTAATACACCAATCAATTAGTTTCCACTTCTCTTGTATCATATAAAGGTCATCAGAAAACCATAAACCAGAGTCTATGATATAAATTATAGCTCTTGGGCCCGGAGAGATAGCACAGCGGTGTTTGCCTTGCAAGCAGCCGATCCAGGACCAAATGTGGTTGGTTCGAATCCCGGTGTCCCATATGGTCCCCCGTGCCTGCCAGGAGCTATTTCTGAGCAGACAGCCAGGAGTAACCCCTGAGCACCGCCGCCGGGTGTGGCCCAAAAACCTAAATAAATAAATAAATAAATAAATAAATAAATAAATAAATAAATTATAGCTCTTGACATTGCCTGTATTTTGTTCTGATGGTCAATGTAAGATTCTTTATCTGTACAATAAGGATGATAATATCAACACATCAGGAATTTAAGAAGATTAAGTGAAAATGAGCAATAGCAAGGCAGCAATTACTGTGTACTTTTTATTTCAGACTAGGGCACAAATTACTTAAATTAATACTATTGGCAAAGCACTGAGTATAGTGTCTGGAAGATAGTGTATAAGTTATAGCTTTTTACTTATTACTCTCATTACATTGAAGAGGGAGTTGGCTATTAGGCTGAATGCTGAATCAGACATTTTGGGAACTAGTCTGTCTCTTCATTTATTTTATATATATATATATATATATAAACAGCTTGATTACAAATATGATTGTGGTTGGGTTTCAGTCATACAAAGAACACCACCCTTCACCAGTGCAACATTCCCATCACCAGTGTCCCAGATCTCCCTCCTCCCCACCCCACCCCCACCTGTTCTCTAGACATGCTTCTACTTCCCTCGTTCATTCACATTGTTATGATAGTTCTCAATGTAGTTATTTTTTTTTTTTTTTTGGTTTTTGGGCCACACCCGGTGACGCTCAGGGGTTACTCCTGGCTATGTGCTCAGAAGTCACTCCTGGCTTGGGGGACCATATGGGACACCGGGGGATCGAACCGTGGTCCGTCCTAGGCTAGCGCTGGCAAGGCAGGCACCTTACCTCTAGCGCCACCGCCCGGCCCCAGTTATTTCTTTAATTAAACTCATCACTGTTTATGGTGAGCTTCATGTAGTGAGCTGGATTTTCCAGCCCTCCTCTCTTTTGTCTCTGAGAATTACTGCAAAAATGTCTTTTATTTTTCTTTTTTTTTTTTTTTTGGTTTTTGGGCCACACCCGGTGACGCTCAGGGGTTACTCCTGGCTATGTGCTCAGAAGTTGCTCCTGGCTTGGGGGACCATATGGGACACCGGGGGATCGAACCGCGGTCCGTCCAAGGCTAGCGCAGGCAAGGCAGGCACCTTACCTTTAGCGCCACCACCCGGCCCGTCTTTTATTTTTCTTAAAACCCATAGATGAGTGAGACTATTCTGTGTTTTTCTCTCTCCCCCTGACTTATTTCACTCAGCATAATAGATTCCATGTACATCTATGTATAGGAAAATTTCATGACTTCATCTCTCCTAATGGCTGCATAATATTCCATTATATATATGTACCACAGTTTTTTTTAGACATTCATCTGTTGAAGGGCATCTTGGCTGTTTCCAGAGTCTGCTATTATAAATAGCGCTGCAACGAATATAGGTGTGAAGAAGAGATTTTTGTATTGTATTTTTAGGTTCTTAGGATATATTTCTAGGAGTGGTATAGTTGGATCATATGGGAGCTCAATTTCCAGTTTTTGGAGGAATCTCCATAAAGGTTGGACTAGATGGCATTCCCAACAGCAGTGAATAAGAGTTCCTTTATCTCCACATCTCTGCCAGCACTGCTTATTGCCATTTTTTGTGATGTGAGCCAATCTCTGTGGTGTGAGATGATACTTCATAGTTGTTTTGACTTGCACCTCTCTGATGATTAATGATGTGGAGCATTTTTTTTCATGTGCCCTTTTACCATTTGTATTTCTTCTTTGACAAAGTGTCTGTTCATTTCTTCTTCCCATTTTTTGATGGGATTAGATGTTTTTTCTTTTTTTCCAACATATATATATATATTTTATTTAAACACCTTGATTACATACATGATTGTGTTTGGGTTTCAGTCATGTAAAGAACACCCCCCATCACCAGTGCAATATTCCCATCACCAATGTCCCAAGTTTCCCTCCTCCCCACCCGACCCCCGCCTGTACTCTAAACAGGCTCTCCATTTCCCTCATACATTCTCATTATTAGGACAGTTCAAAATGTAGTTATTTCTCTAACTAAACTCATCACTATTTGTGGTGAGCTTCCTGAGGTGAGCTGGAACTTACAGCTCTTTTCTCTTTTGTGTCTAAAAATTATTATTGCAAGAATGTCTTTCATTTTTCTTAAAACCCATAAATGAGTGAGACCATTCTGCGTTTTTCTCTCTCTCTCTGACTTATTTCACTCAGCATAATAGATTCCGTGTACATCCATGTATAGGAAAATTTCATGACTTCATCTCTCCTGACAGCTGCATAATATTCCATTGTGTATATGTACCACATATACAGAACTTGTAAAGTTCTGTCAGTGCCTTGTATATTTTGGATATTAGCCCCTTATCTGATGGGTATTAGGTGAATAGTTTCTCCCACTCAGTGGGTGGCTCTTGAATCCTGGGCACTATTTCCTTTGAAGTGCAGAAGCTTCTCAGCTTAATATAATCCCATCTGTTTATCTTGCTTCCACTTGTTTGGAAAGTGCTGTTTCCTCCTTAAAGATGCCTTTATACTCAATGTCATGGAGTGTTTTACCTACGTGTTGTTCTATATACCTTATGGTTTCAGGTCTGATATCAAGGTCTCTAATCCATTTGGATTTTATTGTTTCTTCATTTCTAACCCAGCCTAGCAAAATGGAGCGGAAGGTAGTAGATAGAGTGTTCTAGCAAAGTGTCCTTTAGCATCAAGTTGTGCTGTCTCGAACTCTTTCCCTGGTGCACATGACTGGAAATTTAAGGAACCCAAAGGGCAAGTGCTATCCCTGACTCCAGCGCTGAATGACCCTATTGGTCCTAATTTGTATAGTGGGAGTTTAAGCTCAGTTTGCTTTCCTTAGGCTCTGGTAAGCACTCTCTACCAGATATGGAAATATTAATAACAGAAATTCTCTTAAAACAGAATGGAGGCTGAATCAGCCAATTCCAGCAGCTTTTACATGCTAAATCCTTATAGAACAAAGAGGAAAAGTGTAGACATTGACAGATTTTCTACTCTATTTATCACAGGTATGGTTAAGTGCTTTCTAAACAATTGCTCTCCACAACCTTTGTTCCATTTTAATATTAATGAAAAACTTTAGGCTCAGAAAAATGAAGAAACTCACCAAAAGTCACCTAGCTCAGAGATCTTCAACTGCAAGCACATGAACTGCTGTTCTGTGAACAAATATGCAAGAACAGGTGCCAGCCTGAAGATGTGAAGACCTTTGTATTTCTAAAACTGAATTTATTGATCAATTTTGGAACTTTTATCCATAGTTTTCCTCAGGACTTACTTTTAGCTAAGCATTCAGGGATGACTACATCCATACACTGTACCAGGGATCCAACTGGATCAACTATGAGATAAACTCCTTGCTTGTTGTACGATGTTTCTGTCCCTGGATGCTGATATTTCTAGAAAGTTAACAACATTGCAGACCATTGACTTATATAAGAACGACTAAAGGGCATTTGGATTAAACAATAACTGTTACTTGTTTAATATTGTAAGGACTCTGCTCAAGGCCAGGAAATATTCCTGTCCCTTTCTTCTTTCTTCAACCTTCAGAAGGTCTTCTGGTTATGAAAAGAATATGCATTCTTTTTTAGTGAGGGAAAAGGAGCCATTTCTAAAGATTAAGGATGGCAGTGCCCCTAACACAGCGACTTTATTCAAACAGCATCAGTGCTTTACAACATCCTAGAAAGTTCTGAGTGCTTAGGTTTCCAGTGATCAGAATGAACCTTCTGCTCTAATGCAAGGAGTCCAACTTGGAACTATGTCTTAGATGTGGTCATTTGAGCAGTAACCACACTTTGAGATGAACCTTTCATGGTAAGATAATAGCATGGTGTTAGCTCAGTTTGTTTGCATTCACATTAAGTTTCCACTTACTGTATAATTTGGAGACATTTAAGCAGATGTCCAGACTTCATAAGCTCCAGTTTTACCATCTACAAAATTGGGTTAATAGGCTTGATTGTATGCAATTAAGTCTGTCATAAGTTTATCCTATAGAGAGTATGCAATAAAGTCTAGCTGTTTTATTATTTTTATTATTTTTACTGTGCAGTAATGCAGGTCACTGAAGGAAAAGTTAGTGATTTTCAGGAATAAAAGTGAGACACTCTTTAGTATATCTCTATTTTTGCCTGCAGTAGATCTGGAAAGGTAGAATGGATTTAATCTCACTTCCCTGAGTCATTTCTGTTTCAATATCAGGGTCATTTCTCTACAAAAGAGACATAGAAATGTCTACAAGGGTGGCCTCACTCATTCCAAATCATGATAGGAGAGTGTTTTGGCCTCTACTATTTTCTAGTCTGACAAATGGCACAGTTCAGGCATTTGTCAAGGGTCATGACTTCCAGACCATCATGATATTGCCCTTATCCATTCACCTTAACTTATGATTGGTTTTCTAATGGGTGGCCATGTGGCCATATTAACTGCCAGAATCTGTGTTCTTCACCCAAAATTTAAGACATCTGCTTCTATGCCCTGTAATGATAGCTAAGCTTAGTCCTCTGTGATTACTATCTGTTATGAGCATGATGGCACTAAACATTTAATGTGTCCCATCTCTTCCAGAGGAGCACTGTGTCTCTCTTAGAGGTTATCAGCTACTTTCTAAAGAAATTATCTGGTCTTCTGATGACATAATCGGACTTCCCAATCTTCACTGCTATTTGATGTTGCCGAAGTCCCTTTAAATTTTACAGATAGACCACAGAGGATATCCTGTACACAGGAGGAGCTTATTTTAGTTAAGTCATTCTGCTCTTCAGTTACTACACATTCTATTGTTTTGTTTACTCACTCAGGCAAAAGAATTTGGAAGTTTTTATTAGCTTTAATGTCTTTCATTCCTTACCATACTTTTTGATCCATGCAGAACAATACAGTACAACCTCTGCCCTTTTCTAGTCTGCTGTCCTGCAAACACTTTTTGATTTAACTATAGGTGATAGTTGTAGAAACATGGGAAATAGCAGCCACAAGAAAAACTGAGTTTGCCTCTGGAATTTAAAAACAAGCAATCAAAACACTCCGGTTTTGGTTATAGAGTTAATCTTGGATTTTGAACCAGAGAGGCACAGTGGATAGAGAACTTGCCTTGCACACAACTGGCCCAGGTTAAATCTATTCCTATGATCACTTTCACTCTAGAATCAATTCCTGAAAACAAAGTCAGGAGTATACCCTAGCAGAGCTATATGTGATTTCCCAACAAGAAATAATTAGTCTTGGGGTTAAGGTCCCTAGTTTAGAGGTAAAGACAATTAGGGCACTAGTTTAAAAGCAAAAAATAATATATTCATCACTACTTAGAGGAGAATGACTGTTGCAATTGAAGAAATAGCAAACTCAACTTCAAATATTAAAAGGGGCAAATGGGGCCCGGAGAGATAGCACAGCGGCGTTTGCCTTGCAAGCAGCCAATCCAGAACTAAAGGTGGTTGGTTCAAATCCCGGTGTCCCATATGGTCCCCCGTGCCTGCCAGGAGCCATTTCTGAGCAGACAGCCAGGAGTAACCCCTGAGCAACGCCGGGTGTGACCCAAAAACCAAAAAAAAAAAAAAAATAAATAAAAATAAAAAAATAAAAAAAAAAAAATAAAAGGGGCAAATGGGAATGTATAGTTAGTGGATTAAGAATAGAATAGGACAGAAATTAATGAACAGAAACTAAGTTAAATGTCATGGGGTAGAAAAGAACCTAATTTAAATATCAAGAAAGGAGGGCATTAGAGTATTATTTATAAATAAAGTTAGCAAATTTTGGAGGGTCAAAACTCTACTCAGTAGCTCAAGGGTGAAGTCAAGTCAAGAGGAGAGCACAGATGAGCCCAACTAAAGTTTGGGCAAGTGTAGGGGTTGAATTGTCTGTACTTGTACTAGTCAGAGTTTTTCAGCAGAGCAGAACCCATAGTAAATAAATATATTTATGGAGAAAGATAAAGAATCAGAGAAAGAAAAAGAGTGAGAGAATTTTTTTAATTTTAAATTAAATCACCATGAGATATAGAATTAAAAAGTTGTGGATAGTTGAGTTTCAGTCATACAATGTTCCAACATTCATCCTTTCACCAGTGTTTATTTCTTGCCACCATTTACCTTCTCTTTCCCTCACTCCAAGCCTGTCTCTACTGGCAGACATTTTATTATCTCTCTCTCATTTGATTAAAATGAGTTGACTTGGGGCCGGAGAGATAGCATGGAGGTAAGGTGTTTGCCTTTCATGCAGGAGGTCATCAGTTCGAATCCCGGTGTCCCATATGGTCCCCCGTGCCTGCCAGGAGCAATTTCTGAGCGTGAAGCCAGGAATAACCCCTGAGCACTGCCGGGTGTGACCCAAAAAACACACACACACAAAAAATGAGTTGACTCATATTATTGTAGAGACTGGACAGTTCCAGATTTATTAGGCAAGACAGTAAGTAAATTAAAAATCCAGGCTTAATTCTACATTGTACTCTTGAATCACAGTTTCTTCTTTGAGAACCTCCAGATTTTTGCTTCAAGTGACTGATTAAAGCCCATTCACATTATAGCAGATATTTGATTTACTTAAAGTAAAATGATTATGTATATTAATCTACCTATAAAATACCTTCATAGAAGCATCAGTCTCACATTTTTGTAAACACCCAATTGAAATAAAATTGATTCACAGGTTTGGAAGTAAGTTAGCGGGAAGTCAGGCATGTTTAATCCATTAAACATCTGAGGGGCATTTGCCAGACTCTTAATCTCATTTTTGCTGAGACAATAGTTAGACTCTTCTATACAATGTCTCTCTTTGACCTAGAGATTTTAGAAAATGAATAAATTATGAATTTTCCTTTACTTCAGGTGGGCATCTTCTATCCAGAGACCAAAGAATTGGGAGTACCTGCTCTTTAAAGTGCTGAGCAGTGATGATTTAGACATTTCATACAGAATCAACACTAAGGAGAGGAAAAAGTAGTCCTCTAGCATTTCTGTACTACAAAAGCTAATGTTTGCTACCCTAACCCCCAAGTTGCCCAAAATACCACTGTAGACATTGTGATGCTATTTGGAGATAAATAGAAGGAAGAATTAGGTCACAGGTCACGGACCTAATAACAAGGAGAACTGAGGTGGGTAGTCCTGTTTCCATATTTGTTGTCCTTTTGTTTTCTGATATTCAGAAATGAACTTTTAGATTTGGCAAGGAGAGGGGAAACACACAGAGAGAAACTGTCCCAGGTAAAAAATTGTTAGTAAGTTTTCTTTTCTTGACTTTTTTTTTTTTTAAGCAGCTGCTCAGAACTACACTCCCACATTCCCACAGCTGTAATGGTCCTGATGCTTCACCAATCAAGCACCTTAGCTCTCCTGAATTGGGCCTTACTTTGACTTCACAGAAAAGTCTGTTCACCTAGGATTTGGGGTGCACTTGAAAGGTAAGGGGTCTGGGAGACAAACTTTCCCTAACATTTGTGATGCATCCTCGTACACAGTTATAAAGTAGGGCGTCTGTTTCTACAAGAAACAAGCTCCCTCTGCTTTCTTACACTGTTTGTTAGGGACCAGGGGATACTTGGATTCCAGAGGTTGGCTCAGAGACAAAACTGAGACACAGGCAGGGGCTGGCCTCCTCCTGACAATATCCTGATTGGATCAACCTCTACTTCAGGTATTTGAACTCCTCCTATTCACCCACAGGTAACCTCCTGACAAATAATTTCCTGACTGAGTTGGTCTCCACCTTGGGAATTCAGAGCCTCCCATTTATTTACTGATGTATTTTGTTTGTTTTGTTTTTGAACCATACCCAGTAGTGCTCAGGGCTTATTCCTGGCTCTGCGTTCAGGGGTCATTTCTGTTGATGCTTGAGGCCATATGAACTGCCCAAGATAGAACCCTGGCTGACCATGCACAGGCAAGCAGTTTACCTGCTTTACTAATGATCTGACTTCACTGGTGTATTTTTGAAACATATTTTAGTACCTGTTACTCACTACCCTAGGTGCTGGGGATTAGACAGTCATCTCTGTTCTGCCATCCTGTTCATACACAGATTTCTACTTTCATTGTTCCTTAGGTCAGATGTGTTCAAAAGGGTTGGCTCCATTTCAGTCTCAAGATGAGTTTTCTTATCCCTGCTATCTTTTATATGTATATTAAAGTTGTAAAATATTTGTTAAGTAGCATCTCACAATAGAGATATTTTAACATAGGACAATAAAGAACTATGTCAAAAAATATCAGTTTTATCTCCAAACCCAGAGGAAATTGCTCTTTCTTTTTATTATTTCCTTTTCTTCCTATTAAGTGCCTCCAGGAGTAATTCCTCAGTACAAAGCCAGGAGTAACCCTGGAGCATCTCTGGGTGTGCCCCCCCCAATAAAAATACAATACATACCATTCTATTTTCTCCCTATATAGGTATAAAATTGGAAAGAAATTACACATTCTTATAATGAGAATTGGCCACAATCTTCCTCTCCTTCATTAGGACTTGGAGAAACAAAGGCTCTTGGCAGAGGATGAGATGGAGGCATTGTTAGAAAAGCCATTTCCAGGCTCTTCTCTGGGTAACCAAGGGAGCCTCTTCTGAAGCAGGATGTGGTGCCTTTATTTTTCAAGCTAGCACCAAGGAGAGGCAGGAAGTGAATCAAACCATACACAACAAAACAATGCAGCATACTGACTCTGAAAAGGGTAGTGTGTTACTCTTAACAAAGCTGCTCAGGGAAGAACTCCTTCCTCGTTGTGGGTTTGGGGACTGTCCTGGACAATAAAGATTAGTGTTTATCCATGGAGGTTGTGGTTGTTGATGTTGAACTCTAGCAGGATCATAACTAGAGGAAGTGAAAGAGCTCGAGGCCACACTAGTGCAGGTTTGGCAAGAGAGCAGAACAACATAGCATCATTCACCTGCGTCCCTGCAGGGCATCTGAGCCTCTGACCACTTTTGGCCCCAAAAGGTTAGGGGACTAGGCTATTTGGTACAGGTTCCCTGTCATCGTTCCCATATCCAGGGCGTTCTGTTGGGATGAAAGATTCAAATTTTGGGATAGAGCTGGGAAAAGGGATGGGTGTGGAAGAGAAAAATATTGCTCAAATGGAGACTATGCTATTTTAAAGTAGGTGGAGATTTAAAGAATGAGGCATCACCCCATGAGACAAGTTTAAACAGCAGGCCCAGAACTGAATTAGGATTTGGGTCATGCCCCAGAGGGTCTCTTGGGTAAATGTCTCCTCTCCTGGTATTAGAATTTTAGGAAAAATTTCTAATTACTACTTCTAACAAATCTTATCCTTTATTCCAAATCAAATAACATCAAAGTCTCAAGTCCAAAAGATTATTTTTCCTGAAAAAAAAAAAAAGAGGAATAGCTTCATACTTAATAGCATGGGATCCTGCCTGATTTTTTGTTTTGTATAATGGGAAAGAAGAAAAAATGTTAGGACTATGGAAAAGAAAGACACAAGGTACACAAGAAAGGAAATGTGGTCCTTGCACAACCTTAACTCTACAAAGAACATTGTCAACATAATTTAATAGTCTCTGCTTATTGATTCAACCAAAAATAGTAATTGAGCTATACTGGGAAAATGAAAAGAGAGGATGGTGATGCAAGAGATCACCTTAAATTATGATCTGTAGAAAGTAAAAGAGAATGTCTAAAATGAATAAATCCTTATTAGAAATGGTTATCTATGGGGACTGGGCTGTGATATCAGGCAGTGCAAGGTACTACTTCAGATTGATTACTCTTCACATTATACCCTTAGCTATGTTTGTGTAAACTTTTGTGAAAACTATTAATCTATGACCTTTGGAATTTTTTTTAAAACTTTATTGATTGATTGATTGATTGATTTTTGGGCCACACCCAGCAGTGGTCAGGGGTTACTCCTGGCTCTGCACTCAGAAATACCCCCTGGCAGCTTGGGGGACCATATGGGATGCCAGAAATTGAATCCGTCTTTTTTCAGGTCAGCAGCATGCAAGGCAAAGGCCCTACTATATCTCTGACCCTAACCTTTGGAATTTTATTGTCTTAAAAATTTGGTAAAAGAGGGCTCAGAGTGATAGTACAGTGGAGAAGGTACTTGTCTTGTACTTGGCCAAACTGAGTTTGATCCCCAATATCCTATATGTTCTCCTGAGCACAACTAGGAGTAAGCCCTGAGTTTAAATCCAGGAATAAGCCAAAAAGCACATCTGTGTATGACTCAAAAAACTTAAAAGAAAACAAAAAAGAAAGTGTATCTGCTTATGTGATTTGTGCAATAAATGGGGCAGGGTTCTGAGGAATTCAGGGGAGTAATAGAGGAAAGGGACCTCCAAATGACACCCAGTCAAACCCTCTAGTAGCAACTAACCATTTAACACATTGTGGCCAACAAAGAGTTCCTGATGCTCAGGGCTTACCACAAGATTTCTTCTTGAGAAATATAAATCCTGAGAACAGAGCATCTGCACTCTCTTGTAGGTGGGAAGAAGCTGTTCTTCAATAGGACAGGTTAGATAGGTAGGTGTTCACAATTCACCACACCTCTGTATTTTTGTTTTTTCACTAATGGACATCCCACGGCCACACATTGCAATATGTTCTTTTGGTGCTGGGGATTAGACAGTCGTCTCTGTTCTGCCACTCTGGAGAGCCTGTTCATGCACAGACTTCTACTCCCATCGCATCATGGGTCAGATGTTTCCAAATGGACTGGCTCCAGTTCAGTCTCAAGACGGGATTTCTTATTTCTGCTACTGTTTATATGTGTATTAAAATCACCTAGCATTTGTTAAATAGCATCTCGCAGTAGGCTGGAGTGGAGCTCAGAATTTGCAACAATTCAACAAGCTTCCAGCAATACAGGTTCAAAGGCTGTATGTTGGGGGAGATTCTACAGAATCTATATACCAAAGTTTTTGCTTTAAGGTTACTTCACTCTCTTGGAGGTTGGTCCTTGTGGCTAGTTCACTTGGTCTCAGTTCCACTGCCTACTACCTGTTACTTGGTACTAAAATTCTGGATCCCAGGGCCGGAGCAATAGCTCAGTGGTAGGGTCGTTTGCCTTGCATGCAGCTGACTCAGGACATACCTCGGTTCGATCCCCTGTGTACCATATGGTCCCCCAAGCCAGGAGCAATTTCTGAGCACATAGCCAGGAGTAACCCCTGAGCGTTTATGGGTGTGGCCCAAAAACAAACAAACAAAAAATTCTGGATTCCTTGTGTTGCACAGGAGAAACAGAAGAGAGGTGTGTGTGTGTGTGTGTGTGTGTGTGTGTGTGTGTGTGTGTGTGTGTGTGTATTAATCTCCCTCCTCTCTACTGCAATGAAGTGACAGCCCTCTTTGACAGACATTCTTCCAAACAGGCATACATTTTTAATCCGAGGAATAATTTTTACCCTGTAGATATCCCTCATGTTAACATCAGAACTCCATGTTATGTGAAAGCTGTAAATACAAGGACACTGGCATCTGATATCATTTTTTCTCTTCTCTACTTTCTTTCTTTCCAGGACTTCAAAGACTTTCTTTTATTTCCACTCTTGTCTTTAAACTGCTTCTCTATTTTTAATGCTTCCTTCTTTTCATGGCAGATACTTGGCTGCCTTCCCTGAGGTCATAATGGCAAGCTGGCATCAGGGGACCATGATTTCGAGAATATTAAAAAGTACGTCATTGAATGTTTTCAAAATAATGTCCCTGATCCAGGTAGTAATTGTGTTTAGCCTTTTCTCTATTAAATTTATCAGACATTGGTTGATTTGTTTTTGCTTCTTTGTTTGGTTTTCTTGATTAATTCTCCTCTTTTCCTATTTTCTGATTCAATAATTGTGCTACTTTTATGAAGGTCTTCATCTTTTAAATGCATTTTCTTGTTTTTCTAACATCTAGAATGGAACGTTTATTTTTTTGTATCATCTTAAACCAATAATATATTTTACATGCACATGTAAATACCTAATTTTACATAATTGGAGTCATGCCATATTGCTTCTCTTTTTTTTTTTTTTTGGTTTTTGGGCCACACTCAGCAGTACTCAAGGGTTACTCCTGGCTGTCTGCTCAGAAATAGCTCCTGGCAGGCACGGGGGACCATATGGGACACCGGGATTGGGACACCAGGATTCGAACCAACCACCTTTGATCCTGGATCGGCTGCTTGCAAGGCAAACACCGCTGTGCTATCTCTCCAGGCCCCCATATTGCTTCTCTTACTGTAGACACCACTGCTTGTGTCATCCATTCACATGAGCATTGCCTCTTGCAGCTTTCTGCTCATGTAATAAGTCATTTGATATTTTATGCTAATCTTTTTATATAGGTTAAATATTTCTCCTTAGTTCAACTCATAGCATTCTTACTGTTTTTCATTTCATGGAGACTAGAACTCTGCCCTAGTTTTCCCCATTAATGATATGTATTTGGACATAAAGAACATTTAGATCTGTGATAACTAGTACTTTGTTTCTTCCTGTTCTCAGCTCCCTTTTTCAGGTTAGAATTCTTATTTTCATCATGGGGAGGGAAAGGCTAAATGATATGAGACTGGCAGTGAGATTAAGAGAATATTCTCTCCAGCTGAGACTTTCCCAGTTCATTCAGCACATATTCTTAGGTGCTAACCCACTAAGATCTCTGAGATTAATACTTCTGACCTGAAGTTTGCATCAGATATCAGAATTTCTGTTGTGAATATTTTAAGCTGGGCAGACATCTGCCAGTTAGTACACCACATATTAATAGTATCTTGATGTGTTTGGGAAAGACCCAGCTGAGAGACTTAAGTCTCTTATTTTCATCTCATTAACTTCACAATATCATGACCCCATATATCTTACAAAGTTGATTTATAAAAGTTTTCTCAAGTAAATTACTATTATTCAAAGATGAATGACATGAGCCTGCTTCTACACTTTTTTTTTATTTTTTATTCTGTCCCCAGATTGATACTTACTCATCCAGATGTTCTTTGTTTCTATTACCAGCTGTTTTGCTATTACCTTATATTGTAATCTTGATTCCTGACTTTTCTGTGTCTTATACACTTGGCACGCACTTATTTTTTTATTTTGTTTTCTTTTTGAATCACACCCAGCAGTGTTCCGGGCTTACTCCTTACTTCTATGATCAGATATCACTCTTGGAAGTATGCAGGAGACCATCTGGGATGCCAGAGATTAAACCTGGCAATCTCATGTAAGGCAAGTACCCTATCTCCTGTACTATTGCACCAGATCCCCATAATTCTGTCTTCTGTTTCCTCCCTCAAGCCTTTTTTGTTTGGTTTTGTTTGGTTTTGGTCTTTTGGGACACACCCGGCGGCGCTCAAGGGTTTAGTTACTCCTGGCTCTTCGCTCAGAAATCGCTTCTGGCATGCTCGGGGGTACATGTGGGATGCCAGAAATTGAACTCTAATCTATCCAGAGTTAGCTGTGTTCAAGGCAAACACCTTACTGCTATGCTACCAGGCCCCCTCAATCCTTCTTGCTTTAACTGATGATGCTGGTTTTCCTTCTTCTCCTCCTCCTCCTCTTCTTCTTCCTCCTCCTCCTCCTCTTCTTCTTCTTCCTCCTCCTCCTCCTCCTCCTCCTCCTCCTCCTCCTTCTTCTTCTTCTTCTTCTTCATTCTTCTTCTTCTTTTTTTTTTTTTTTTTTTTTGGTTTTGGGTCACACTCGGCGGTGCTCAGGGGTTACTCCTGGCTGTCTGCTCAGAAATAGCTCCTGGCAGGCACGGGGGACCATATGGGACACCGGGATTCGAACCAACCACCTTTGGTCCTGGATAGGCTGCTTGCAAGGCAAACGCCGCTGTGCTATCTCTCCGGGCCCCTTCATTCTTCTTCATTCTTCTTCTTTCCTCCTCCTCCTCCTCCTCCTCCTCTTCTTCTTCCTTTATTTTTTCCTGCCACACCTGGTGACACTCAGGGGTTACTTCTGGCTATGTGCTCAAAAATTGCTCCTGGCCCACCCACCACCACCACCACTCCACCAAAAAAGAAAAAAAAAGAAAAGAATTGCTCCTGGCTTGGGGGACCATATGGGACACCGGGGAATCCAACCATGGTCCCTCCTAGGTTAGCGCATGCAAGGCAAATGCCCTACCGCTTGCACCCCCGGCCCCCTCATTTTTCTTCTATTTTAATAAATATTTTTATTAACATTGTGTATCTTTTTGTTTTGTTTTGTTTTTGGGCCACACCCGTGAGCTCAGGGGTTACTATGCTATGCGCTCAGAAGTCGCTCCTGGCTTGGAGGACCATATGGGACACCAGGGGATCGAACTGTGGTCCATCCAAGGCTAGCGCAGGCAAAGCAGGCACCTTACCTCTAGCGCCACCGCCCGGCCCCAACATTGTGTATCTTGAAAAGTCATGCAGGTTATATGGCGAAAATAAAATTGTCTTTTACTCTATTTGTAGTAATAAAATTTTCTTTTACAAAATCAGCCACTGTTAGCAATGTCTTTAATATTTTCTTGGAGTGGATCTTTGAATGTATGAATATTTGTGGATGTGCAAACACTTATTTTTTCCAATTTAAATTATAGCATATTCTACAAACTGCAACCCTATTTTTTTCTCCTTTTGTAACATGATTAGGAAACATGGAGCTCCCAAGAGCTTCTTTTCAGTGCGCAGAAAATACTTATCGGGGCTGGAGCGATAGCATGTGGCCAATACAGGAAGGACCCTGGATCGAATCCCGGCATCCCATATGGTTTCCCAATCCTGCCAGGAGTGAATTCTGAACCAGAAGTAACCCCTGAGCACCGCTGGGTGTGAACCAAAGCCCCAAAATAAGTAAATAAATAAATAAGTAAATAAGTAAATAAAAATAAAAAAAGAAAATACTTATCTATGTTAATGCTACTACATTCCTTTGGCTTTTGAAAGATGTTTTGGGATTTCTGGGGACCCCTTCAAATTTTCCTCTGCTACCCCACTCTACAGCTTACAGTTAGAGGTACCCCTTCCTATACATCCTGCCCTTGGGCTTGATGCCATCTCTGCAGCTTTCCCTGCCTTTTCTTCCCGTGATACGAGGGGAATTAAGCAGTTCTGGCCACAGCGCATTTACTCTTCTCACAGTATAACTTAGCTGAAAAGGGAAGTGGCTCTTTCTGGAAAGGAGTCTTTGGACCTTCAGCAATGACATGCTGACGCCTGGCAAGGAGCCCAGAGTCACAAAACCTCTCCAGTCATAGCAGACAATGGCATTTACCAAGGGAAGGGCAAGGCTCAGCAATATCAAATCAGAAATCCTTCCTGTGTTAGCTGCTCATTTCTGTTGTAAGATAAACAAGAAGTCACTTTCTATAAGAAACTGTCAGCATCTTTCTCAGGACTCAGACCTGAAGAATATCTCAATTGACTTCCCCCTTGATCATGAAGGTTATTATAATATTACTCTCTGAAATGTTATCCATTTGGAATACTCACTATATTGCAGGTTATATTCTAAGCACCAATAAAAACAAAAGAAAACCTCCGAAACTTAACCAACCAAACAAAAACAACCCTTGTATCAAAAAGCATGGGTCCTATTCTGAGTTTAGCTTGTGATTTTTTTTCCTTCTCTAACCTTCCCTTTATATATATACTCTGAGACATACAGTTGGCTGCTGCTTGTATATTTCCACTGGAGCGTAACTTAATGGGCAGGATGGAAAACTTTGCTCATTTTCTCTGCTTGATTTCAGTTCCTGTTCCTTTCCTCCTGAGATGTCATGCATCAGGCAAGTCAATCAGAGGCTTTTGGCTTTGCTGCCTAAGTGCCTTCTGTTTAGGATAATGCCAAGGAAAACTTATGCTACCCAGAAGCAGATGCTGACATAGACCTTAAGAATGAGGCCACTCCCTCTGTAGATAAGTCACCGTAATTGAATTCCCTCCCATATAAATCCTGTGCTCTCTACCTCCTGACTTTTCTATAAATTTGAAATCAGTTTTGGTCTAATTTCTACAAGGATAAATTGTGTTGATTTTTAAAAAGCTCTTCCTAATCCTAATTAATAAACTTGCCTCAGTTAAAACCCTCAGGAAACATATTTCAATGCTCACTTTAATGTTGCTGCTGCTAGTAATGGCCATGGTTAATTCCTAATGTTGATTTAATATCTATCAGCCACTCTTAATCTCTGTCTTTACAACATGCACAATTAATCCTTTAGCATAGTACTACTGCAGGACTTATCAGGGAGTGAAGTGCTCCCGAGAGGAGGATGCAGAGGATGTATATGCAACAGGTAGAATACTAAGGTGATTAGAATTGTTCTGAAGGGGGTTGGAGTCTAATATGTCCCAGTTATCCAGTGACATTCTCTACACCAGAGTTTCATAGAAATTCCAGTTCAGACTGGCATCAAACAGGCATCTTGGTCTGTCATAAGGAACATATATTTTCTTTTTAACCCTACTGGAAGAATTGATCATTGGTCAGTAAAATTGGGGTGAAAAACTTCTCTGTGATTCTCTCAAACATTAGGAAAATTTGAAACAGATTTGACAAAGGAAAGTGTGAGGAAAGTAGGCTATGGGTCATTAAGGACATGGTTTCCTATTAGGGTGCAGATGACTTCCAAAGTAGTCTAGGGGCCACTAAGGAGATGGTTTCTTATTCAAAGATACCACCTTTGGCAGGTGGAGCACAGGCTCAGTTTCCCAGTTTTCAGGTCAATTGGCAAAGTTTCTGAAGAAGCTTCTCTCTAGCTTTTTGGTGCCTGGCCCTCTGTACTCTGTTCAGCTCTGAACCAGATGGGCCACTTGGAAGTGCTGAGTTACTGACTGCCAACTCTCTTAGGGTGTCCATATTGTTTAGAGAAGCTGCTCCAAGCCTCTTATACACTATACCAGACTGAAGTCGCTATCTGCTTAGAAAGTAACTCATAGATGTTTTGTACCCTGCATTCTAATTTGAACTACCTGCCATCTTTATTGAAAATCCTCTCTATAGTGTTCTTCGTGAACCTGACATTTCAGGTCACACATCATTCCTATCCTCCTTGGTCTGTTATTAGCCACTTCCCAGACAAACTTTACAAGGTCTATTTTGTTTGCAGAAGCTGAAGTGAACTCAAGGCATCCCAGTAGAGCTACTAATACTGAACAAATGATATAACTATATTTTCTGTCACTTTTACTGGAGTCTTTTTGCCTAGAGAAGTAGACAAAGAGTAGACATTATGTCAATGGTCAGAGAAGACAAGTGACATTTTACTTGGGAACTTTTTCTTTCCCCACAACAAAAAAGATCTTATTAGCTATATCCTTCATTCCTTTCATGCTCACCCATACACATTAATATGTATATGTAGATAACTTTTTATAGAAAGAAACAGGAACTAGAGGCAGTCATTGAGTCTTTTAACCCAGCAATGACTCTTAAAAAGTATTTTTTTCAAGGTTCAGCTTTATCCATGTTTTAAGCAGATTCATAGTTCCATAACTTTTTCTCAAACAAACAGTAGGTAAAAACTCTGGGATGGGGTGAGGCGGGAATTTAGATGGCTTATATATAAATAAAGGAATTCAAATTTCTCTGTTAATGCTGGACCAAATCACTGTATTCTTTGTCCTCAGTAACTAAGGATGTAATAGCAGTTGGAGATAAGAGTCTTCCAAGAGGTAACTAGTTAAATGAGGTCATGAGGGTCATCCCTAATTCTTCATGATTAGTGTCCTTGAAAAAAGGGTAGACTAGAATCCAGACACATTCAAAGGGAAGATAATAATAGGACAGCAAGAGGATGGAACTATCGAGAGGCTGAGGGAAGACTAAGAAGAAAGGCCTTAGTAGAAACCAAACTTTTGACCTTGTACTTCTGGTTTCCAGGCTGAGAAAATACATTTTGCTTGATTAATTCACTTAGTCTGTGCTAATTTGTTATAGCAGTCCTAGAAAACTAAGAGTTCTGTATATATACATTATAGTGCAAATAAATGCATGGCCAATTATAACTTTCATTTTTTAAAAATACATACTGAATCATGTTATAGTAATGTTTAGTTATTGAGCAATTTCTAAATGCCTAGCTTCCATCCTGTCTGACATTTTTTAAAAAATCTTACATATTTTACTCATTTTAATTCTCAAACGGTCTCTCTCCATTCCAATTTTTACCAAGAGACAGGGAAAGTAACTTTTTCAAAATCTCACAAAATGTAACTGGCAAGCAGCAGAGCCAAGATTCAGAGCCAAACAATTAAATTAGGCTGGGGAGCCATGTGCTCCATCAGCACAGAGAAATTTATTTTTCACTAAAGCATACTTAAAGCTAGCTTTCCATTTGTACCTATTGCATTTATTTAAAGAGTGATATGGACTCTGGGAATTTTGTTTTTTATTACAGAGCATAAAATGAAACCTCCTTGGTTTCTTTGCTCCTTTAGCAAGCAGCCTTCTGCTCATCCTCAAGAACCATGACTCATCAAGAAAGAATGAAGGCATTTCCTCTTACCAACAGCAAAATGATCATTGAATCACTGCTGATCCCTCCTAATTTAGTAACTTAATTACTTTTGCATAACTAACATAATTCCTTTTTTGAGAAGCTTTGTATGAAGGATTTTTGTCACATTATGCCAGAGTACTGTATAAAATTTTTAAAAAATCACTGTATAAACCAAGAAACAAAACACATAATGGAAAATACATTTTTAGGCATTATTGTAACACCAAATATTCAAGGTATTAACTATAACAAATAATCTCCAAAGGTAAAAAAGTAAAACAATGCTAAAATCATACAATTTTATTTGGAAAAATGAGAAGACGTAGAATTATTGGGCAGAAATTCAACTTTCTAGAAATATTAGTCTTCCTCTAATTTGTAAGACTAAAGAAACTCCCATAATACTATCTTTTTTTCTGAAAAATATGTTAATCATAAATTTTTTTGAAATACATAGAAGGAAAAATAGTCAGAAACCCTCTCCTACTAAAGAAGAGCAATAAAGAGGCTGAGAACTAATTTTAGCCAGTTAGATTATATTATACAGCTTTTTTTTTTTTAATTCTGGTGATGAAACAAAAATATATACAAAGGTCATTAGAACAAAATTGAGAAGTCCAAAAATAGATTATACTGCATATGAATTGGTAATATATAACTGTAGCAGCATCTCAAACCATTTAGGGAATGAGTGACTTTAAAATGTTCTTTTTTGGGCCCGGAAAGATAGCACAGCGGTGTTTGCCTTGCAAGCAGCCGATCCAGGACCAAAGGTGGTTGGTTCAAATCCCGGTGTCCCATATGGTCCGCCGTGCCTGCCAGGAGCTATTTCTGAGCAGACAGCCAGGAGTAACCCCTGAGCACCGCGGGTGTGGCCCAAAAACCAAAAAAAAAAAAGTTCTTTTTTTAACTTGAGGTATAATTATCATTTAGCAATGCACAGCAATTTTTAACATAATGAATTGAGTTTTGACAATTGTACACACCAATGAATCCACATTGCCAACTAAATTATGTATACCCAGGATCCTGGAAAGTTTCTCCTGCTACTTCCTAGTCCTTGTTATCCCCATCTTCTAATTCCAAGACAACAACTCAAATATTATCTTATTTCTATTTACTTTTTCTAGTTCTAAAATTTCATATAAATGAAATCATGTGGTATGTACTCAATATTGTGCCTCATCTCTTTTTTATCAGTAATTATTTTATTTGATAATAATAATATCTCTAAGTACTATGATTACAAACATGTTTGTAGTTGAGTTCCAATCATAAAAAGAACAGCAGTGCAATATTCCCACCACCAATGCCCCCCATCTTTCTCCTCCCCCTTTCCCCTGCCTGTATTCAAGACAGGCGTTCTATTTCTCTCACTCACGACCATTGCCATGATAATTGTTAGTGTAGTTATTTTTCTAACTGCACTCAACCCTCTTTGTGGTAAACCTTATATCATGGGTTGTTTCTTCAGCCCTCATCTCTATCATCTCTTGGTATTAATACAATACTGTCTTTTATTTTTCTTAACTTCCAGAAATGAGTAAGATAATGTGTTTATCTCTCTTCCTCTAACTTATTACTCTGCATAATAGTTTCCATGTCCTTCAATGTATAAGAAAATTTCATCACTTAAGTTTTCCTGACATGTGCCTCATCTCTTTTATACCAGATTTTATTTTATTTATTTATTTTATACCAGATTTATTACCAGATTGTTTCTTTTTCATACTAACCTAATATTCCATTTCTATCCACTCACAGGTTCATCCATGTGTGATTACTTCCAATTTTTAGAATTTATGTAAACTTTTAATGAAGTTACTTTTGTGAACATGTGTTTATTTCTCTTACATAAATACCTAAAAGGAAGTCATCATATAACTGGCTATGTTTAAGTGTATGAGAAAGTATAAGAATGCACATCAGATGGTTCTACCATCTGTATAAGATTTCCAGTCATTTTACATTCTTTCTTTGTTTTGTAGGTTTGTTTGTTTGTTTGTTTGGGCAGGCAGGCACAGTGGTAATGCTCAGGGATTACTCAAAACACTGCATTCAGGAATCACTCCCGACTATGCTCAGGGACTTATGGGATGCTGGAGCCCAAACCCAAGTTGAAGGTTTGCAAAGGCAAGTGCCCTACCCATTGTACTATCATTCTGACACATACTAATATATTTTTATAGTTGGAAAATAAAGAGTAATTTAAAATTTTAAAATATCAAGGATTGAAATTCTTGGACAATAAGTTGCATATTTAAAAAATTTGTGAAATAAGGGGCCAGATAGATAGAATGGCAGGAAGGACATTTGCCTCAAAAGTGGCCAATAGGATTTTGCTCCCTCGCATCTCATATGGTTCCCTGACAATCGCCAGGAATAGTGCAGAGCCAGGAATAACCCATGAGTATCACTGTTATGTGACCCAACCATCCCATCCCAAATAAAATGTAATTATTAGCAATATGCTTTAGAGTTGATGCCACTAACTAAACTGAGAGTTATACAAGGAAATCCTCCACCAGCTAGTAGTTGTATGTGTGTGTGTGTGTGTGTGTGTGTGTGTGTGTGTGTGTGTTGTTTTTTGAGCCATGCAAAGCAAGTGCCCTATTCATTCTCATGCCCCTGTGTTTTAATTTGTATTTCCCTTGAAACTAATAATATTATGTACTCAGTTACTTGCTCCTTAGATATTCAAGAATATTCAAGAATGGTGTATACTTATAATTTTGATTGTCTTTTTATTATTGATTTGAATGAGTTCTTTAAGTATTAATACAAGTTAGCTTTCAGATTCACAATCTTCTTATGAATGTTGACTCTAGTTTTCCCTTTTACTTTATTATTTTTTGATGAGTAGAAGTTTTTAATTTTGCTGATGTCCAGTTTGCTAATACATTCTTTTATTTCTGGGTTCTGCTTAATAAATATTTGTCTATCCCAAGATTATGAGTCTAATTTTTTATGGTTTTGTCTAAAACTAGATTTGTCATATTAACTTATAAATTTCATTTTTGTCTAGTTGTCAAAGTTGATTTTTTATTCCAGGTGGATACAAAGTTGTTTCAGCACTATTTATTGCAAAAGGCTAAACTTTCTAATAATGGTATTACGATAGGTCATTCATATGAAAAGAGAGAAAACTGTGTTCATTCCATATACAGAAAAATTATAATTTAGTCTGTTGAGACTCATTGCATAATTTTGACATTTAGAATTTTATTTTTCCCACCAGCTTTATTAGGTATAATAGGTATAAAATATTGTGTAAGATGAACAAGGTGATGACTTGATAGACATGTATTGTACAATGACTACAGTAAGGTTAGCTAATTTATCCTACGCTTTGTATAATTGCTGTTTTGTTGCTATGGAAAGATAATTGAAGGCCTACTTCTCATAGCAACTTTCAATTATACTCAACATTATTATTAACTATTGTTATCATGCTTTACATAGATCCCCCAGAAATTGTTTATCTCATAATTAGATGTTTGTGCTCTTTAATCAACCAGTATCTCCCCATTTTTCCACCCCTTGGCTCTGGCAACCACTATTTAACTTTCTGTTTCTGTGAGTTTTCCTTTTAAATTCCATATATTAATCATACCATATCATATTTTTCATTGTCCATCAGACTTATTACTATCTCTAGTATCCATCTATATTGTTACCAATAGCACATTTTATATATATATATATATATATTTTGTTTTTGTTTTTGTTTTTGTTTTTTTTTGGGCCACACCCGTTTGCTGCTCAGGGGTTACTCCTGGCTATGCGCTCAGAAATCGCCCCTGGCTTGGGGGGACCATATGGGACGCCGGGGGATTGAACCGCGGTCGCGATCATTCCTTGGCTAGCGCTTGCAAGGCAGACACCTTACCTCTAGCGCCACCTTCCCGGCCTGAACACATTTTATATTTTTAAATAATTTTCTAAATTGAATCACTATGGGATAGTTACAGAGCTATTCATAATTGAATTTTAATCATACCATATCATACCAATTCTTCACCAGTGCATATTTCCCTAAACTAAGGACATTTTATTTTTGATGGTAAAATATTCCATTTTATATATATACCACAGCTTATTTATCTGTTTATTAATTAAAAATAGTTTTTGTTCCATGTCTTGTGTATTGTTACAATCAAATATATAATGTCACAATCAAAATGAAGGTTCAGATATTGCTTTGAGTTAATGGTATAATTTTGTTTGAATATATACTCAGTTGTAGGATTGTTGAACCATATGGTAGTTGTAAATTTAATTTATTTTGAAGCCTCTATACAGTATCATAATAGCTATAACAATTTACAGTCCCATCAGCAATCACAGGGGTTGCTTTTACCCATATTCTTGCCAAGACTTTACATTTTTAAACAAAATTTTATGTAAGGCACCATGATTTAAAAAGTTATTTATAGTTGAGTTTTAGACATAAGATGTTTTAGCACCAATCCCACCACCAGTGTCAACCTCCCTTCACAATGTTCCAGAGTCCATCTCATACCTCCCTCTCCCAGAACCCCAACTGACAGTGGTAAGGGGATACTCCCAGATCACTGCTCAGAGAGCTATGTATGCTGTGTCAGGGATCATATCTTGGCCTCCTTCATGGAAAGTATGTGCTCAGTCCATAGTTCTTATCTCTCTACCCTTTACCTATCACAGTATTTTTTTTTTTTTACCATGTACCTGTTACTCTTCATGTACTATACTACTTTCCCAGCTCATTATTTAGATTGGGGAACGCCCTTTCTCAACTGTTAGCTTTCATGTCTATGCAGTGTTGAAGGTTTCCCTGATTGTGCCTTCATGCGACCCCCGGAGGGGGACCCGCGGGTACTTTGTCTTTCAATTGCCTTTCAAGGGTTTTTGAGATAATTCTCTCTCAGAGAAATTTCTCTCAGAGATATGCTGTAAGAGTATATCACTCTTATCAGATTTGGATGACTGCAGCAAGGATTGTTAAGGAGGTTTCTATGTAAAGTGGTTCTTAAAGTGTGCTCCCTAGAAAAGTTTCCCTGAAAACTGACTAGAAAATCAAATTTTTGGGGCACCATTCAGGCTGCTGAATTAGAAACTCAGGAGATGGTATCCAAAAATCTGGGTTTTACTAAGCACCTCCAGGAGGTTCTGATACACTTTGAATTGTAGAGAAACCAAGATAACAAGCTATCATTTTGGAGAATCAAGTTCCTCTGGTTTCAGAATGTGAAAAATGTTTCTTTCCCAGATCCTTATAAAGAGACTGTTGAATAAATGCATAGCATTTTCCTTAATATTCAAGTACAAGCTGGGGCCCAGAGCAATAGTAAGGCTGGTAGGGAGATTGCTTTGTATGTCAGGGGTCTCAAACTCACGGCCCGCGGGCCGTTTGCGGCCCTCCGTACAACATTTTGTGGCCCTGCCCTAGAGGAATCTTTTTTAGTTTTGTTTTGTTTTGTTTTGTTTTGTTTTAGTTGTTTGGGTCACACCCCCCAATGTTCAAGGCTTACTACTGACTTTGCACTCAAGGATCACCCTGACTTTGCCTCCTGTGGCCCCCAGGTAAATTGAGTTTGAGACCCCTGTTGTATGTGGCGGACCTGGGTTTAGTTCCTAGGCATACCATATTGTCCTCAGTGCCTCTTCAGCTGAGAGCCAGGAGTAACCTTTGAGCACCAATGGACATGGCTCAAAACGCGCGCACACACACACACACACACACACACACACACACACACACACACACACACACACACACACTACTAGCTGGTGGAGGTTATTCCTTGTACAACTCTCAGTTTAATTGGTGGCATCAACTCTAAAGAACATTGCTAATAATTACATTTTATTTGGGGGTGGGGTGGTTGGGTCACACACAGTGATGCTCATGGGTTACTCCTGGCTCTGCACTCAAATTATTCCTGGCGGTTGTCAGGGGATCATATGAGATGCCAGGAAGCAAAATCCTGTTGTCCACTTTTAAGGCAAATGACCTTCCCTCTATTCTATCTGGCCCCCTATTTCACAAATTTTTAAATATGCAACTTAATATCCAAGAAATGTGATCCTTGAGATTTAAAAATTTAAATTACTCTTTATTTCCCAATTATAAAAATATATTAGTATGTGTCAGAATGATAGTACAATGGGTAGGGCACTTGCCTTTGCAAGCCTTTAACCTGTGTTCAGTCTCCAGCATCTCATATGTCCCGGAGCATAGCCAGGAGTGATTTCTGAATGCATGCCAGGAGTAATTCCTGAGCATTACCGCTGTGTCTGCCCAAACAAACAAACAAACAAACAAAAAACCCACAAAACAATATAATGTGTATTAGTAGATGGGATTTTCTTTTTCAAATTAGGTATGTCTGCTGATCTCAATTTGGTGATAATTCCCTTCCCTTCTCCCTGTTATAATATTGATTTGAAGACAGAAAAAGTGGATGTTTTACAAGAAATCTGTACTGGTATTTATTATATGCAAGTTAGCCTATTGGTGAGTTTGCCCTGCAAGAATTTAAGAGCTCAGTTAGTCTACTGCCAAATAAGGACAGCTCAGGATTTTAAAAGCTAAGAGACGCATGCTTTCGGATCAAGGACACTCAAGACAGATCTAAAGATGAAGGAAGAAAGGAGGAGATGGTTGTGGATGATGAAACTCCAAAGGAAAGGACTTGGTTACTAGTAAAGTAATCGAGATTTGGAGCCATGGAGTGCCTCCAAATCTCAGCATTTATGAGTTCTCCTTCCATTTCCAGGTCCTCCGCAAAATCTGGTGTTTTGATTTAGCTAGCTGGGTGTGTGGTTCTCAATAGCCCTTGGGCAAGCAAGGAAGAAAAAAACAGTTTCGAGCTTGTAATCAGAAAAATGTTTGGACATGTCCACATCACCGAAAGGAGGGAGAAGATCACATTAGCCCCAAACTTCATACTATACTTAAAACTTTCTGAGTCAGGACAGGCGTTCAAAAATTGGACAGCTGCACTAACAACTAGCATGACAATGTTAAAGAATGAGAGAAGTAGAATGCCTGTCGGGAATACAGGCAGGGGAATGGGGGAGAAGGGAGAAGGGGGCCCTTAGTGGTGGGAAGGTTGCACTGGTGAAATGGGGGGATGTTCTGTTTAGGACCCAACTACAAACATGCTTGTCATCATGGTATTCAAATAAAGATTTATATATAAAAAAGAAAAAAATAGATATTAAATTAACAATAACAAATATAAAATATTCAAATAGTTAATATATAAATCAATTAACCAATAAAAATCATACATTAATCAACAAAAAATTAAGCATCAATATATTATCTATAATCATTTAATCAAAATATAATACAAATATAATAGACATATAAACAAACAAATAAAATAGATAAACACAACAGAATAAAATATTGTATTTATTAAATAAATTTATTATTAAATAAATATATATTTTATTAAATATTTAAATATTTTTTTTAAAAAAGAAACAAATAAAAATTGACAGCCATTTGTTTCAGCAGCAAATGTGAAAACTAAAGGACTAAAGGCTGGAGCAGCAACAGCAGCCGCGGTGACGTCACTGGAAGGGCGGGGCCAAGACGTGGAGTCAAGCGGCTGAAGACGACAACAAGGTCAGGCAGCGCGGAGGGGCGGGGCCCGACGTGGGGGATCCGGGCCAGGCAGGGAAAGGCTGGCTCGGAGGCGGGGGGCGTGGCCACATGTGGCCCGAGCAGGCGGAGGAGGCGGGACTTAGCCTGGCGAGGCTCGCGCGCCTGCGCCGGAGCGCGGGGGGCGGGGCCGCGCGTGCGCGGTGAGCGAGGTCCCGGAGGGTGGAGTCGGGGCCGGCGCCGGGGAGGGCGAGAGGGCGGGAGGGGGCGCTGTGGCTGTGGAGTCCGGCGCTCCCTCAGGCCGCGGACGATGCTGGCAGCCGAGGCCCGGGCGGCGGGGTCGGCGGCGGTGGTGTGACGCGCCGCCCGTCGCCTCACCTTGGGACCTGTCAGCCGCCTCGGGGCCGTGTGTGAGGCGGGGGTCCCCGGACCTGGTGAGAGCCGGGGTCGGGCTGAGCCTGCGGGCGGGGCGGGGCGGGCAGCGCGTGAGTCCGGGACGTGCGGGGACCGGGTGGGGGCCCCGTCTTCTGGGCTGACTCCCGGGGCGCGCGTGCCAGGCAGAGGCCGCCTGGACGCCCTGAGCACCCCGCCAGCGGTGACTGACGTGTGGGGTTCCCTCTCTGCTGGGACTCGTCTGGGGGAGAAGCCGCGATGCCCAGTGTGCTCTCTGCCCCCTGGGCAGAGGCTGATGGGGAAAGTACCAGGGTGCCTCCCCCCCAAATTGTGTCTTTTTTTTTTTTTTTTTTTAATGCTTTGTCTTTTGCTTTTTTTTCAATTAGGAGTCAAAACAAAGACACACCCCAACTAAGACTAAGGCACATCCTGGGTGACCGGATCCTAGGTGCAACACATCTAGGTTCTCTAGGTGCTGAAGCATGCATGATTCCTGCAATTTGACACACACACACACACACACACACACACACACACACACACACACACTAGGTGCAACACATCTAGGTTCTCTAGGTGCTGAAGCATGCATTATTCCTGCAATTTTACACACACACACACACACACACAAACACACACACACACCACCCCACCCCACACATTATAAAGCTACTTGTTCTCCGTCACACACACCATACATTATAAAGCTATTTGTTTTCCCTGCCATTTACACACACACACTACACACATTCTAAAGCTATTTGTTTTCCATCTCACACACACACATTATCAAGCTACTTGTTTTCCATTTTTCTTTCCTTTCTCTTTATTTTGGTCTTTGTCAAAGGAAAAGGCCAATGCCCACCTTCGTGGTCGATGCTTATGGCCAAGCTTGAGCTGGAAGGCCAGCAATTGCAAATTGCCCAGCTAATTCTTAGGTTTTGCTGTTGGTTTGATCAACCATCCTAGGTGGTCCCAGATTGGCAGGTGAGATGCCTTAGAACTGAGTTGGAGGAGGCTTGGCTTTTCTTATTTCTTGCTCCGAGTTTCTCCTCCGACTCTCAACTTTGCTGTATTAATATAAGCAATTCTTTTTTGAAAGCTTTTGAAAAACAAACAAACAAAAAAACCTCACCTTTGAGACTAAAAGACTTTACTGGTGACTTCAGTGGAGCTTTTCCCTGGCTCTTAAAAAAGTTATTTATCTCCCACCACTCTTTCTTTCTTTTTTCGCTCTTGTCCTTGCTGGGAGTTGTTACCTGTGTGGTGGTACCAGGGTTTCTGTGGCTTTTTCTTTGCAATATTGAATATCTGTTGCTGAGCTAAATTTACCTCAGGCCAGGTTAAGCTCTTCCTTAAGGAAAAGAAATTTAGGATGTTCTCTTGGATTTTTGTGGGGGTTAAAAATAGACTGCAGGCACCTCTTATCTATAATTGGTAAAAAATTTAAATGTCCTGGGTGTCTTTGCTGAAAGTCAGTCTTCTTAGGCATTGCTGCTGTTGGCCTCTCAATTTATTATAGCTTGTCACTCTTTCTGTTTGGTTGCTCTCACCAATGTTGACTTTAAAGACTCTTTAGGTAAAGACTTTTTTAAATTCTGGCAGTAAATTCATATGGTGTTTTGCATCATCATAGTATACCATATCGTACCGTATTATACCATAGTAGAAACTGCTGGAAGACATTCTACGAACAAAAACTTTCTGTTCGAAAGCAACAACGTTCTACTTTTCTACATCTAAGTATTTTCTTTTAGTTCAGTGCCTTGCTTCAGTCTTTGACTATGTGATGGAAGAATGGGACTTTATTATATTGTGTGTATATGTGTGTGTATATATATTTTTTGTCTGTCTGTTTTTTTGGACCACACCCTGCGGTGCTCAGGGGTTAATTCCGACTCTGTACTCAGCAATCTCTCCTGGCAGTGTATGGGGGACCAAATGGAATGTTGGAGATCTAAACCAGCCAGGCCCATGTGCAAGGCAAGTCTGTACAGCTGTACAGACTGCTGTACTATCTCTCCAGCCCCCAGTTTAAAATTTTTTAATTAATTTTTTTTTCCATTTTGCTTTGATTTGGGGCCATATTCAGAAGTGCTCAGGGCTTACTCTAGCCTCTGCACTCAAGGATTACACCTGAGGGTGCTCAGGAGATCATAAGCAATCAGTAGCAAGGCAATCACTTTATCCACTGTCTATGTCTCAGGCCCCAGGAATAATGGGACTTTGATTTCACATTTGAAAGTCCATCAGTCATTCTCCATCATCTGTGTTTAATGAGTCAGAGACTTCTCATAATATCTGATACATATCTACATTTCTAATTTCATCTCCTACCTTTATACCCGACTTCTCAATACAAAGACTGCTTAGATTTCTCTGAAGATGACATCTTCCTTTGTGGTTTAATACTCTTCTCTCTGTTGAAAAGTCTCTACCTAGTGAACAACCTGCCCTTCAAGACCTAATCAAAATATCACCTCTGAATCTTGTCCAAGTATTTTTTAGTCGGCTTGCCTTGACCAGTTCCGTAATAGTAGCACATTGTACATTCTGCAGTTAGAGTTTGTTAGAGGATATAGTTAATGATTTGTCTGTAGTTCTCTTCACTAGAAGAGCTTTTTTTTTTTTTTTACATCCAACCTAGCATCTTATTTTTTATTTATTCTAATGAGAATACTGATAAAAATCTTTAACTAGATATAGATCAAAAGAATACATTATTTAAGAAATGCCAAAATAACTTCTCACTATGCAGATATGTATAGTGAAAATATAAATGCATTTATATCTACTGTCCCTTTACAAAATTTACTTTTTGGATATATCAAAAAGTAATCAAATATACTATTGAAAATATGTCTCTTTATATATTTGAGAAATCAATCTTTATAGTTAGACTCTTTTTTTTTTAATTTATTTAAACACCTTAATTACATACATGATTGTGTTTGGGTTTCTAGAAGAGCTTTTTAAGATTAGAAAACATTGTAACTTCAACAAACACTTTCTTAAGATACATCTTTTTGGAAAAACTATATACTGAATGAATTTTTGAGAAATGCAACTGATAGGCAAAATGAGTTCACTACATCTTCAGTATCAGACAATTTAGGAGAGAGGAGCAGATACTTTTAAATATGTTAGAATGAAGTCAGAATTTTTGTTGCTTAGGAATGAAATCCTGGTTATGACCAAAATAAAAGGACTTCATATTGAGGTAAAATAATGCTCATAGTAATACAGGTAGAAAGAGACAGAGCTGTTTACAAATCAGATCTTTTAACCATCTGTGCATTGTGCCTTTGCTCCTCAATTTTGCTTATTCTGAATCTTAGATTGTTTTACAATCCTAGTAGGGTGTTTTGAGAGGCGTGGGTATATATTGATAAAGGAGTGGGAAGCCGCTAAATTAATAGAACATTGGACTTTAAATATTGAAGAGTATTTAATTCATCTTTAAAAATTGCACCCATTATATAGCAAAGGCTCTTTGCTTACTTAATGTGACTAAGGTTACTTTAGTCAACTGTATCCCTCTTCTCCTGATCTTATACTTATGTATTTTCATTACTCCAAGGTGCTTTAAGATAAAATGAGGAAGCTGTCAATTTTTGTTAAAAAGTAAATTTGTGTGCACATTCTTCCTTCTTGAATGTTTACTTGTCAGTTTTAGGGGCTTAGCTCTTGAGTGACAAAGAAATAAGAGAATTCATTTGGGAGTATGGAAGAAACCTAACCTTCACTATTCCATTCACTAGCTAGTTGTTAACCTAAGTGCTTAGAGCCCTCTCTCCAGATGCCCCATAACAAGTGCCTTCTGCTCACCATATGGAAATGCTACATTCTATGTTTTGATGGTAAGATGAGATTTCATATAACAAGGTTACAGCTGGCTAATTGTGTGGCTAAAAAAATGTATTTGGCTGGTAGTTTATGAGGCGAATGTATCTAATAACTCTGATATGATAGATTTTTTTTTAAGCCTTTGCATTGCTCAGGCTAGCCTTGCTTGTTTTTTTTTTTTTTTTTTTCCTGGATCATTTCTGGCAATTCTTGTTACCATGTAATGTCTGGGATCAAACTCAGCCTTCCTATATGTGAAGCTTGTATCCCAGCCTATTGAGTGAGTTCTCTGGTCCAAGGTGTTTTGTTGAATAATTATATGATTTTGGGGAGTTATGTGCTTCTAAAGTATATAGACATACTTACTGTGTTGGATCTTCAGTTCCAATAGTTCTTTTAAAAAGCTTACTCAGGGGACCGGAGAGATAGCATGGAGGTAAGGCATTTGCCTTTCATGCAGAAAGACGGTGGTTCGAATCCGGCATCCCGTATGGTCCCCCGTGCCTGCCAGGTGCGATTTCTGAGCATAGAGCCAGGAGTAACCCCTGAGTACTGCCGGGTGTGACCCAAAAACCAAAAAAAAAAAAAAAAAAAAAAAAGCTTACTCAGTAGTCAATAATTAAAAAAATAAAAACAAACATCTTCTCATTTAATTTCTATATGTTTTTGTACTATAATAAGGCATGAATGTAAATTTTAATTACTTTTATAGTTAACATTTTGCTATAGTTTTTATACATTTAGTTTTACATTACAATTAGCTACTTGATTTTCTTTTGTTTGTTTCTTTTGCTTGAGCACACACCTGGTGGTGCTTAGGTCTTTTTCCTGGCTGTGTGCTCAGGTACTATTCCTGGCAGTTCTCAGGGACCATATGGGATGCCTGAGCTAGAACCTGGGTTACTGATAAGGCGCTTCCAGTTTTGTAAATAATGTAGTTAATATTATAGCAGACCTTCATTATTGCTTTCTTTAGCTTTAGATTCTTAGAAGGACGTTAGAAGGTCACAGCTTTCTCACTTTTGAAATACCAACACATTTATTTCTGAGGCTTTTCTTGAATTATATTGTCTCCAACAGGCTGGTACACCAATATTTTACTTACAAACTTTAACTTTTAAAAGTTTGCATTTAGGGCCGGGCGGTGGCGCTGGAGGTAAGGTGCCTGCCTTGCCTGCGCTAGCCTAGGACGGACCGCGGTTCGATCCCCCGGCGTCCCATATGGTCCCCCAAGAAGCCAGGAGCAACTTCTGAGCGCATAGCCAGGAGTAACCCCTGAGCGTCACAGGGTGTGGCCAAAAAACCAAAAAAAAAAAAAAAAGTTTGCATTTAAAAAAAAAAGAAAAAGTTTGCATTAAAAAAATAAATATAAGGGGGTCGGAGTGATAGCACAGTGTATAGGGCATTTACCTTGCATGTGCCCAACCCAGATTTTATCTCTGACATCCTATATGGCTCCCCGAACCCTCCAGGAGTGATTCCTGAGTTTAGAACCAGGAGTGAACCCTGAGTACTGCCAGCTGTGGCCCAAAAAAACCAAAAAATAAAACAAAACCAAAAACGATATATAGGTATCTATCACTACTTATACGAAACCAAATGTAATATTTTTTCTGTAGTTTTATTTGTATGGGTTATTTTTCCTTTGTTGATATATTTATTGTAATCATCCTATCAATTTTCTTTGGTACCAAATATAAATAATCTCTTGAAATATATTTTTGATCCTACTTTTTTTTTTTTTTTTTTTTTGGTTTTTGGGTCACACCCTGTGACGCTCAGGGGTTACTCCTGGCTATGCGCTCAGAAGTTGCTCCTGGCTTCTTGGGGGACCATATGGGACGCCGGGGGATCGAACCGCGGTCCGTCCTAGGCTAGCGCAGGCAAGGCAGGCACCTTACCTCCAGCGCCACCGCCCGGCCCCTTGATCCTACTTTTATTATTTTTATTGTAGGCTTTTTTTAGTATTGTGTTTTTGGGCTATATCTGGTGTGCTCAGTGGTTACTTCTGGCAGCCTCAGACCATTTGGGATACAGGAATCTAAGCTGGGTCGGCCACTTGCAAGGCAAATGCCCTACCTGTTGTGCTATTGCTCCAGCCCCATAGACTTATTTTCAAAATTATTAAAGCTACTGACTTTAAAAAATAGTGATTTTTATCGTTTAACTATAAGGTCAGATCATTATAACATCTAATGAATACTTTCATTGAGTTGAAATTTCTAAATGAGGAATTTCCATTGATAGTAATTGCAGTTTTTTTTCTGAAGCATAATAGGAAAGCAAACAGAAAATTAAATAATGTAGCTAAATCATTTTTATTATTTTTATAGGTACTTTTGAAAAAAAATTAGTAAATTTAGACAATTTTTATAAAGTAAATATTTTTGTTAATTGAAGCTTTTGTTGGTTTGATATTACTAGAAAACCATTTTTATAAATATATGAAAGTAAAACTTTGGTGATCTGTTTCTCAGGGCAATGAGACATTCTAGATCGATGAACTACCATAGGGTAATAATTGTTCTCATTATACTGGTACTTGGAATGGAGTTTTTTGCTTAAGCCTTAAGCAGTCTTAGTAACTAGGTTGTTTTTGAAGTTGTTTTTTGCAAATGAGAAAACTTAGATAAAGGAATCTGCCTAATACATGACTGGTAAGTTCTGGAATTGAAACTGCCTGGTTTTAAAAACTCTTATTTGAAAATTATATATATATATATATATATATATATATATATATATATATGTATGTATGTATATATATTTAAATTTTTCTTATTTTATTTGCTAAGGAATGGATTTTTATCTTAGGTATTGGAGAGATGTTAGCTCTTTCAATGTAAGGGATGATATATGGTGTGCTACATCTTCTAGGGAGATGGCTGAATTGGCAATTAGAAAGATATTGATTTTTTTCTGATAGGAAGTGTTTTAAATAGATTATATGGGAAATGAGCTTGTTTTGCGAAGTGAAATTTGGGGATTAGGGGATATTTATAGGAAGATACAGGGCTTGATAACAGTATAATAAAGTAGGAAGCTGCAGTGTTGATTTGGAAGATATCGAAGTGGGGTAATGACTGATGAAATTTCACTCATATCTTCATGTTTTATTATTTTAATAGCATTGACCATGATATATTGTATTTAATATAGTGACATAGCCACCTCCTCACTGGATCTTAAGCTTTTAAAAGGCAAGTACTGAGTAGAAAATGAGCTAATAGCAAGGCAAGAATTGGAAATACTAACAAAGAAGTAAACTTAGACGACCATCTTAGATATAGTTTTGGATGGTGTTCCTTAATGTGATATACTGATGGCCAGTGGTTGTATTAATACAATTTTTTATATCACATGTTCCCTCTTCGGCACTGTCCTCCCCATTTCACCCTTCGCTCTTTCCTCCCAGGTGCCTTTCTTTGAGTATCCTGTGACCTCTTGCCTTTTCTAACTTTCTGTATTTGGTTGTGCTCAGTTTCTTCCTGGTTCTATGCTCAGGGATCACTACTGTCAGTGATTGGGGAGTAGAGTTGAGGATCAAATCAGGTCAGCCAATGCAAACCAAGTGCTTTTCCATTGTATTGTCTCTCAGGTTTTCTAATTTCTGTTTGCTACTGGGCTATAGGAGCTTGATTCATTCTTTTAAGAGCAGCCTATCATAATGCATTTTTTTGGGTGGGTTGTTTTGTTTTTCCTTTTGGGCCATACCTTTTGGAGCTTGGTGGCTACTTGTGGCTTGTTGCTCAGGGGTCAGTCCCAGAGTTGAATGGTGCTTGGGAGACTATGCAGTGCTGTGATGAGTGATATCCTGTCTATAAATTCTGTGCTCTAGTTTGTTGGATTATCATCCTACCTTCTGCTCCTTTCTTTTTAAGTGAGTTGATCAAAGTATTATATGGATAATTTCTAAATTTTTAGGTTTTTTTTTGTTGAATTGTTTACTTTTGAATGTCCACAACAGTGTTGTTGTTTTTTTTTTTACTTTAAAGATTTCTTTTTGGTTTACTTCATATTTTGAGTCATAGGGAAGATTAAGGATTCTTAAATCTGGGATCCATGAAAACTCAAATTTACCCTCTGGTTGCATTCCTATGTTGATTAGTAGATGAATTTGGATATAGTAGGATCATCTTTGAAGATTGTTAATCTGAAAAAAAGAACAGGACTATCAATACAAATACTTAA
This sequence comes from Suncus etruscus, assembly GCF_024139225.1. NCBI lineage: Eukaryota > Metazoa > Chordata > Mammalia > Eulipotyphla > Soricidae > Suncus > Suncus etruscus. The sequence goes on from NC_064864.1 coordinate 27,591,549, forward strand.
GAATCTGTGTTCTCGGGGGCCGGGAAGGTGGTGCTAGAGGTAAGGTGTCTGCCTTGCAAGCGCTAGCGTAGGACAGACCGTAGGACGGACCTCGAGGTTCGATCCCCCGGCGTCCCATATGGTCCCCCCAAGCCAGGAGCAATTTCTGAGCGCATAGCCAGGAGTAAACCCTGAGCGTCAAACGGGTGTGGCCCAAAAAAACCAAAAAGAAAAAGAAAAAAAAAGAATCTTTGTTTTCTTTGTGCTATTCTGTAGTTATGGTATAGGGTTTGTTCTAAATTTCCTTGGTTTTTAAAGATTTAAAAAATTAAATTTAATCTTAAACTTAATTTAATTTTACATAAGTTTAAGTTAAATTAGATTACATTTTTTCTTTCTTTTTTGTTTTTTTAATTTTTTATTACACTTGGCCTGGGTGCTCTAGGCCTCTTTCTGCAGTGCTCAAGATGCCATGAGATTCTGAGGTATTGAACCCTGGCCTTGCATGACTTCAGTTCTTTGAGCACTCTCTGACACATTTGGTTGGTTCTGAACTTAGTCCATTCGCCTCTTTTTCAAAGAGTCAGTAGGAGAAGGAATTTGTGTTGATTTCTTTGATACTATTTGCTTAAGAGAATTCTTACCCTTCACTCTATAAAATGGTAAGAGAAAAAAGAGAAAAAAAAACTCAGCTGCTCTTTTCTTCCCTTTTCTGTATTGTTGTCATTAACCTCTTCTCCCCCATTACTGGTCCCAGCTGTTTTGTTTGACACTGAGATCATTCAATGTTTGTCCATTCTTCTTCTGACTTATTTTGATTAACATGGTATATTTCATTTCTCACTAAGTTGTAATGGAACCTAACATTTCATTTTTCTTATAGCTGATAATATTCCATTGTTTATGATATCCAATCATCTCTCTCTGCATCCCCCCTCTACCCCAGGTGTATCAGGTGAAACTTCTTAAGCTTGGTTGAGTAGTTCAGTATTTGAATTCAGATTGTGGTGTTGCATGGGTCCTGCCATGTATAGGCCATTAGGGTTGGTGATGCTCAGAAATGTTCAGGTGTATACCTACAGCCCCTGGGCCATGTGGTGCTTGAGATCGGACCTGGGGGCTTAATGATGGGTATGCACCTTAACTAAATCACTAACTGATCTGTACTCTATATCCTACTCATCTTTGCAGACTTGTCTGTTGTTGGGGACTTGCATTGTTACCAGATTCTGGACTATGATAAGTATTGCTTCAGTGAACATACGTGTGCACATATCTTTTCCAGTTATTTTCTTTGTGTTTTTAGGAGTGGAATTACTAGATCTAAAAAATAGTAGCTCTAGTTTCAATTTTTTTTGATAATTTTTATCTTTTTCTGTAGAGGCTGAATCAGTTTATTAGCTCACCAGTTGTGAAAATGAGCATTCGCTTTTTTTTTCTACCCTGCATCCTTGCCAGTAGTCGGTCTTTAACATGCAAACAATTTCAGGTCCTATTTTTTTAAAAACACCTCAGCCCTTGTCCTTCCTCCCTGTCTTATACACACTACTACTCCATGCCAAGTTATCAGAATCTTTAATGACTAAGTCTGGGGTGAATACATTAGGGACATGAGATAGGCACACACAGGAAGGTATTTTGAATTGTTATGGTATTAATGATATTTGGTTGCAGTCTGAGTGCTTTGGGGAAATTTGAGAGCTTTCTCTTGACCATTATGTCTTGGCAGTCTCTGTCAGGCTTGGGAGCTAAAATATTCTCAGAAGATCATTGCTTAGAAAAGCAGGAATTACGTATAACAGCTATTTAAGTATTTATAATGAGTCAGGTTGTATTTTGGGCTGAGCTGGTCAACTTACAGGAAAAATGCAGGTATTATTCCTTTTCAGGGAGTTAGAAGACAGCAGCATGTGCATATATTTTCCTTCATTTAATTTTAATTTTGCTCCTCAAGTTTGTTTGTTTTGGGATAGTTTATAATGATAAACACTTAGTATTGGTATCAGAGCTGGCTAGTTCTACAGTTGATGTATTTTTAGTACTTGTGAAGATCCATGTTCTAAATATTTTCATCCATTGTCTGAGACCAGATCCCGAATTGTTTTTTCTTATTCTGTCAAGAAATACTCTCCCTAGGGTCAGAATGATAGCATAGCAGGTAGGGTGTTTGCCTGAAACAGCCGAATTGGGTTGGATCCGCAACATCCTATATGGTCCCCCTAGCCTGCCAGGGATGATTTCTGACTGCAGAACTAGGAATAACTCTTTTTTTTTTTTTTTTTTTTTTTTGGTTTTTGGGCCACACCCGGTGACGCTCAGGGGTTACTCCTGGCTATGCGCTCAGAAGTCGCTCCTGGCTTGGGGGACCATATGGGACGCCGGGGGATCGAACCGCGGTCCGTCCTAGGCTAGCGCAGGTAAGGCAGGCACCTTACCTCCAGCGCCACCGCCCGGCCCCATAACTCTTTTTTTTTTTTGTTTTGTTTTTTGTTTCTTGGGTCACACCCGGCAGCGCTCAGGGGTTACTCCTGGCTCTATGCTCAGAAATCACTCTTGGCAGGCTTGGGGGAACATATGGGATGCCGGTATTTAAACCACCGTCCTTCTGCATGTAAGGCAAATGCCTTTCCTCCATGCTATCTCTCTGGCCCGAGAACTAGGAATAACTCTTGAGTGCCACTAGTGTGGCTCCAAAAGGAACAAAAGAAAAATAAAAAATAACCCCCTCCCCCCAAAACACCCTCTGATGGTTTAGGATGTGGCTCAAATGGTAGATTCTTTGTGTGTGAGCTTCTGGCTTTGACATCTTGTTGACTCTACTGGCTATAGCCCTGGTATCTCTGAGGCACTGCGAGGTGTAAGAACATTTAAGCTCCAACACTGCTACTGACATAGGCTCCAAAACAGTACTAATAAAAAAAAAAAAGAACAAAGAAATACGTTCTGACTAACTATAGTTAGTTTGTAATATTACAAACTATAGTAGAGTGGAAAAAGCATAACATTTTCTTCACCTGGATTGCATCTTTTAAAGGTAATTTACAAAAAGTAAGTGTAGATGTGATATATCAGCTGTTATACTGATTTGGAGAAATGACTAGAATAAGGTGGAAGGAGCAAGAGGGGAATGAGTACTGGTGCTTTTTTTAATAGGTGGTCAGAAAGGTTTATAATGATGAGTGCTGTTTGAGAAAATCTATAATAAATGAGATTGTGGTGTGATGTGATTGTGATATGAATGGAGATAATGGGAAATGATTTGAGAAAGATGTAACAAAAACACAGATGTAACTCTAACATGCTTATTCTGTTTCAGGATTGGCCAGTAAGGCATTGAAAGGAATGAGTGGTAGAAGATGAGGTCACAGACCAGGTAGGAGGTGGGTTGGAAAGGGCTAGCAGGATAGTGCATCATAGGATTTACGTGACCTTCTAGGCCGGGATGGCGAACAAGTTCGACACAAAGAGCCAAAATTTTAAACTGAGAGTCAGAGAGCCACACCTCGCAGTGACCTGACAAAACAAACACTCCCACAAAAGCATATAATTTTAACAATAATATATTAAACACATATTGCATCTTGCCATTTTGAATGAGGGTAAAAATCCTGTTCGCCACCCCTGTTCTAGGCCTTTAGCATGAAGTTGGCAAGCCATTAAAAGTTTTTACTTGCAACAGATTTCTCAATTGCTATATAGAGTATATTGGAAGAAGGGCAAACTGAGATCATTCAACACACTCTAGCAATAATCAGGATGGTTGATGATGGTGATTTTTAGGCAGGGATTGAGAGTGATTCTTATACTATACAAACATTTTAAAGGGAGAAAAGCAGATTGGACGTGGACTATGTGGGTTTTGTTGCAAAAACCTGGAAGAGTAGAATTGCTGTTTACTAAGACAGGGAAGACTAGGACTGCAGGTTTTGATGGGGACCAGATGAATTTAGTTTGGACATGCTGAGTTAAGTCCGAATAGAGATAATATTTAAACATGTAAGTGAGAATATAAATTTACAGTTCAGGGCAAAGGTCTCAACTGAGGGTATACATTTCTTGTCATTGACTTAGAAAGTGTTTATTATAATGAAAACTGATAAAAGATAATCTAGCAATCTAGCAGGGGTCCTCAAACTTTTTAAACAGGGGGCCAGTTCACTGTCCTTCAGACTGTTGGAGGGCCAGATTATAGTAAAAACAAAAATTATGAACAAATTTCTGTGCACACTGCGTATATCTTATTTAGAAGTGAAGAAACAAAATGGGAATAAATACAGTATGTGGCCCACGGGCCATAGTTTGAGGACCATTGATCTAGGGAGTGTGTGTGTGTGTCTAATTAAATTCAAAGCATACATTTGGTCTCTCACTGTCTTCCTCCTCTCTTCTTTTTTTCTCCATTCTTTTCCTTCTCTGTCTCCCCTTCTTTTTCTTTCCTTCATCCCCAAACGGAAGAAGGAGAGAGAGAACTATAGCATGTGTATACACTTGCAAGAAAGGAGCATTAGGAGTGAGTTATATTGTGTCATGTGTTATTCCATCTAAGACTAAGATGTATTAGATTTGGGATTATGAAAATAATTGGTGACTATAGTAAGTTATTTCTAGTGGAGTGGTAGATATAAAAACGTGATTGGTGGGGCCAGAGTGATACAGTACAGAGGGTAGTGAACCCCATATTGTTTTCTGAGCCCATCAGAAGTAAGCCCGGAGCACCATTAGTTGTGGCTTCCCCCCTAGAAAACAAAAACAAACTCAAACAAAGCCAAAACAAACAAAACAAAGAAAAACATGACTGGAATGTATTTAAGAGACTACTATAGGATTTGGAAATAAACAGTCTTCTGAAGCTCTTTGTTGTAAATTAAAACAGGGTGTGAGAGGGAGGCAATGTGGGTTTAAGGAATTAAAAAACATTATTATTATTATTATTATTATTATTATTTTTATTTGGTATTTGGGCCATACCTGGTGGCACTCAGGAGGTACTCCTGGCTCTGAGCTCAGAAATCACTACTGGCAGACTCAAGGGATCTGATGGGATGCTGAGGATCGAACCTGTGTTGATCATGTGCAAGACAAATTCCCTACATTCTGTGCTCTTGCTTCTGCCCCAGAAATTTTAATTTTTTAAGAGAAGATTGGTGCTTTTATATTTATGAATTGAATATATTTTAATTGAAAAGCGAATAGAAAACCAATTTTAAAGCCTTTTTTATTATTTATTTATTTATTTTTGGTTTTTCGGGCCACACTCGTTTGTTGCTGAGGGGTTACTCCTGGCTAAGAGCTCAGAAATTGCCCCTGGCTTCGGGGGGACCATATGGGACCCCAGGGGATCGAACCGTGGTCCTTCCTTGGTTAGCACTTGCAAGGCAGACACCTTACCTTTAGCGCCACCTCCCTGGTCCCAGAGCCTTTTTTAAAAAAATTATATAAAATTAATTTTATAATTTGTGAACCCATGTCCACTATTATCATATGCATTTCTAGGTATTGACTGATTTCTTTGAAATGAGCATATCAGTTACTAGAGGAAAGAATATTCCTTTCCCCCAGTAAGTACATTATCTTAGTTCAGAGCTGATAAGTGTGTAGTGAAATACTTTATGAATTATTAGGAAAAGATTGTAGGGTTTTCATGCTTCCCCCTAGTTCCACAAATAATCACTGTAGCTTTTCAGTAATTGGTATATGGTAGATTTAAAATTTTGATTGTAATCTCTGTTAAACACGGTAGTTTAAGAAATGCTTAAAAAAACCAAAACTGTGTGTGTGTGTGTGTGTGTGTGTGTATGTGTGTTTATATGTGTGTGCTTAGAGGCCTCAGGACCATTTCCAATCATACTTGGCCAAATGTGTGTGTGTGTGTGTGTGTGTGTGTGTGTGTGTGTGTGTGTGTGTTTATGTGTGTGTGCTTAGAGGCCTCAGGACCATTTCCAATCATACTTGGCCAAATAAGCTGTATGGTTTAATGCTCATACCATGTGAGATGTGGTACTTGTTAGGATTAATTTTGTACTGGGATCATAAGGGCCAATTCTGGGGGAGCTTAGGGACCTCCAAGCCAGTGCACAGGGATTCATACAGCGCAGAGGATTGATTTAGGGTCATTCTATGTGCAGGGTACTTACCCTGGGCTCTGAAGTCTAAAATGAAGTTTTCAATTAAAAAAACCTTAAAATTAAAATATAGATGAAGTGCTTCTAAGGGCATTCTTTCTATTATCTTTTTTCCTCTAATAAATCTGACTACAGTTTCATTGTAATTGCTTCTAATTGTTGAGTTGATATCTGTATTCAGCTCAGAAACTGAAGTTGAAAGCCCATAATACAATGACAGCACTTTGTATGCTTCTTTTAGGGTAAGTAGTTATCAATATTTAGTGCATTATTCCAATCATGTCTTAATCTTAGTTGGTCTTCCTCCAGATTTCCTTCCCTAAGCTACTGATCTACATCAAATGACTTGTGCATTTTTGAAACGCAGATTTGATTAGGTCTTATTGTTTTGCTTAAAATTTTGTGGCACCTCATTGTCTTTGAATGTCAGTGCATTCTTTTAGCTTTGTTGTTTCATCCCTTCATATACATGGATTCTGCTTTATGGTACCTGGAGTACTTCCTTAGGGAGTTTTAATGCACAGCTAATGTTTCTTACCACAGGGCTTCAGGATAATGGTTAAATTCCTTATCTGTGTTCAGATAGTTCTCCATGAGCAGTAGGCCTAAATCATGAAGATAAGAGCTTTGACATTTCTATGCTTTCTGTATCAATACTTTTTGCCTAGGAGAGTTAGACTTCTTTGCTATTATGTTAAATAATTCATCTTTAAAAAATGCCAATATAGAGGATTTCTTTACTTTTTGGGGCTGGGGTATGTGGAGAATACCTTGCCTGTGCTTGGTGCTAACTCCTGGCTGTGCTCAGGGGACCATTTGCTGTGCCTGGGATCTAATTCAGGTAGCTTGCATCCAGTACAAGTGCCCGACCTGCTTTACTCCCTTTTTGTTTATAGAATAATCCTTTTCCAGGAAAGCTTTTGGGCATATATTTTTTTTATTATATCTTAATCTATTCAGTCTCTGTTTTGTTCTCCCTGAGGAATGCTCCTATAACATTTTTCTCCTGTATATGCTCCTATGTAACATTTTGCATTAATCTTAATACATTAATCTTTGCATTAATTGTCAGAAAAGTTGGCTGTATCTTACTTTTTTGCTTTTATATCTTTGTTTTTTTTTTTTTTTTTTTTTTTTGGGCCACACCCGGCGGTGCTCAGGGGTTACTCCTGGCCGTCTGCTCAGAAATATCTCCTGGCAGGCACGGGGGACCATATGGGACACCGGGATTCGAACCAACCACCTTTGGTCCTGGATCGGCTACTTGGAAGGCAAATGCCGCTGTGCTATCCCTCTGGGCTCTGCTTTTATATCTTGTTCTCATTGCTCCAATACAAATTTATTGTTACTCAATAAATTATTATTAGTTTGTGTAGGGGATCTCCTCTGGTGTAAGGAGAAGGCTCCCTTCCAGCTGATAGTTTGTGCCTGAATATGGCACTGCTGTGGTGCTCGGATCTGGTGGTGGGCCACATCTTGTGGGGATGGGCTGAGGTGGGGATGGGCATGCCTTTGAGTCATCTTTCTGACTCTAGTACATTTTTTTTTGAATGAATAATCAAGTAAACAATTATTCAACTTCCATCCAATTTTGATTGGCTTATTTGGTTGAACTTATACTTAATATAGAGTATATGAATAAGTAATTCAGTTAATTGTGTTTTAAAAAATACCCAAAGTATCTTAACTTATTAATATAATATAAATTTATAAAATGTAAACTATAAAGTATATAAAATAAAATTATAAAATGCCAAGCATGTCAGAGATAGTCTCACTTTAGGTTGACTCACTTAGTCATTTCACTGTAATGAAATGATTATTTCAGTAAAGCCAGATGGTTGTTTGATTTCTCAATACATAATCGAGCGATGTACTTCTCATTACATAGAGAAGTTAGTATTGTATGTTACTAAGTGTGCAGTAACATTATATTGGGAAAAAATTAAATACTTTAAAGGTGACACAGCTATAAAACACGTACTGTTGTAAACATGCCATTGATAGACTTGATAGGTCCAGGGTTTCACAGACTTAAAACTGTGAAAAAATATCTGTGAAGTACAGTAAAATGGATAATGCCTAGTTGAGAAATGAGGTTAGTTGATTTCATTATAAATCTCAGAATTTTTTCAGAATATTCTAATTTTCCCTCTGTAATTTAATTTTTTCTCTTTGATAGAGACTTCTTCCATCTTGTATGTATCTTGAACTCATTTCCTGAAATTATTTTGATTCCCTCATTACTATTTTCTGTGTTTCTGTATCTTAAGTTCTTTAGTTTGCAGATAGCTTTCTGTTTGTTTTGTTTTTTGGGCCACACCTGGTGGTACGAAAGGGTTATTTCTGGCTTTGTGCTCAGAAATCACTCCTGCCAGGCTCAGGGGACCTGAAGATCAAATCCTTTTCTCTTGCATGCAAAGCAAATGCTCTAGCAGTATGTTTTTTGCTTTGGCCTGACAGTTAACTTTTAAACACTTCTATCTTAGTACTGTCTTCTATTATAAATTCAGCCTTCACCCTTTTGTTGCCACTTTCTATGTTTCTTGATTACATACTTTAGTTAGTTTTGGTACACACACATATTTGGCTTTTGTGTGCTAGAGATCACACTTTTAGTTGTAGTACCAGGAATCCCAAATGAGAGAACCACCAGGACTGGATTTGGCACATAAAGAGCAGTCAAGGTTGAAATTCAAGGCCTTGGTGGTGCCAGGGCTCATACTTGATAATATTGGTGGTGTTGGGGATTGATCTTGGTTCTGATACATGCAGTGCATGCAACCAACCATTGAGCCACATATAAGCTCCATTGATCATGCCCTCCCCATGTGTTATGATCTTAGGAATGAAAAAAATCCCAAGCAGGTTATAGTCCTTGTTCTGAAACTTCTTTTTTTTGGGGGGGGGGTCACACCTGGCAGTGCTCAGGGGTTACTCCTGGCTCTATGCTTAGAAATTGCTCCTGGCAGGCTCGGGGAACCATGTGGGATGCCCGGATTCAAACCACCGTCCTTCTGCATGCAAGGCAAACACTCTACCTCCATGCTATCTCTCTGGCCCTGTTCTGAAACTTCTTAGAAAAAGTAGAACATGTATGGACATGCTTGCTATATCTGTGTAAGGAACACCTAACATGATAATTCTATAGCAAGAGTTATTGATAACATATTACATGAGAAGAACATAAAACAGAAGAACTGTAGTATAGTAGAATTTATGGGTACATGCTCTGTTAGGAAAACTGGCTTTGTGGTTGACAGACTAGCGAATTTTTAAAATTTTCTTTGGATTTAGTTTCCTTTATAGTGTAACCATATTTCTATTATTTTATAAACTATTTTTATGTAGATTTTCTCATTAAAGGAAGGTATTTGTGATTTTAAAGTGGAATGAAAATGAGCACTATATTATTTCCTTTAAAAAATAAAACTTGGGGCCGGGAAGGTGGCGCTGGAGATAAGGTGTCTGCCTTGTAAGCGCTACCAAGGAACGGACCGCGGTTCGATCCCCCGGCGTCCCATATGGTCCCCCCAAGCCAGGGGCGATTTCTGAGCACATAGCCAGGAGTAACCCCTGAGCGTCAAACGGGTGTGGCCCAAAAACCAAAAAAAAAAAAAAAAAAAAAAAAAAAAACTTGACAAGCATTTGAAAATAGAAGAGGAAAAAAAACATCTTGTTTTACTTGTTTACTCTTTTGGCCACACCAAAAAGCAGTACTTAAGGGGAATTTCCAGCTCAATGCTAGTGGATGAACTTGGACCTTTTGTGTTCCAAACATGTACTTAACCTTTGAGCTATCTTTCCATCTTTATGTTTTGTTTGGACTTATAACTTTGTTGCCTGTCATGATAAAAGTAGCTACATATAAGTATTTACATTTAAATCAGTTAAGTTTAAATAGAAATCATAAATTTAGTCACCCTAGCCATATTTTAATTTCTTTTTTTTTTTTTTTTTTTTTTTTTTTTGGTTTTTGGGCCATACCCGGTGACGCTCAGGGGTTACTCCTGGCTATGTGCTCAGAAATTGCTCCTGGCCCAGGGAACCATATGGTATGCCTGGGATCAAACCCAGGTCCCTCCTGGGTCAGCTGCATGCAAGGCAAGCCCTACTGCTGTGCTATTGTTCCAGCCCTACATTTTAAGTTCTTAATATACTACATAGGGCTACTGATTACTGTGTTGAGCAAGCAGATACAGAATATTTCTCTTATGGAAAAAAGTTGCAGACCGGGCTAGAATAAGAGATTGTGTGGAGCAAGCAGGATTGTTCATTGAAGTGAAGTCAAAATGATGTTGTCTGTGTGTGTGCAATTCTTTTGAGAGTAGAGTCTAAATTTCGATGGTAGGAAGATGTATCCAAGACATAAAATCGCTGGCCATCAGGTAGTTGTTTATGGCAGAAGTCCAGGGAAGGGAAGAATGAATTTTCTGGATAAATGTCAGCCTGTTTTCAAAGTCTTTTTGTTTTCGTTTGTTTTGGGGCCGAACCTGGTGCAATGAGGGGTTCACTCCTGCCTTTGTGCTCAGGAGTCACTTCTCTTGACTTGGGAGGTATCCTACCATCCCATATGGTCCCCTGAGCCTGACAGGAACAGTTTCTGAATAGAGAGCTAGAGTAACCCCTGAGCACTGCCAGGTATATAGCCCCTAAACAAAACACAAACAAAAAATAAGAATTTTTCATTATCCTCATCTTACTAAAAATTTTTTTTCTTATTACTTTGCCCCTTAAATTTTTCATGATGAAGCTGACTGGCTTTCATTTTAGTGCGTCTCTCTACTTCGGGGGACACACCTGACTGTATTCAGGGCTTCCTCCTGGCTCTGTGCTCAGGAATCACTCCTGGGAGGCTTGGGGGGAACCATATATGTGACTGGGGCCAGGTTGGCTGTGTGCAAGGCAAATGCCCTACCCACTATTATGCACTATATGGTTTCTACTCATTTGGCAATTCATTACAGAATTTTTTTTTCATTTTGCTGCTATTGAAATAACATTATAGATATATAAATAAAATAATACTAAATTATAAAATAATTATAGAATATTTTTAGTTCTTCAGAAGGTTCTGATAGCATCTAATTTTTGTTTGTTTGTTTGTTTGTTTTTTGGGCCACACCCGGTGATGCTCAGGGCTTACCCCTGGCTATGCGCTCAGAAGTCGCTCCTGGCTTGGGGGACCATATGGGACATTGGGGATCGAACCGCGGTCCATCCAAGGCTAGCGCAGGCAAGGCAGGCACCTTACCTCTAGTGCCACCGCCCGGCCCCAGCATCTAATTTTTATACTTATATATGGTGGCTATATTTCCTTTTTTCCTATTTTTCTGGAGGAATTTTGGGCCACATTATGCTATGCACACAGATCACATATAGCTTGCCTCAGGACTCTATGTGGTTCCAGCTATTGAACCTGGATTGGACATATGGCAGGCACATGTCTTACCTCTTGTTTTATCTCTCCAGCTCCTTTTTCCTCTTTCTCTCTGCTCCATTCGATGATCAGCCTTTTAACTGTTGAGTCAGAATACCTGCTCTGTTTACTTACCCCATAATGGGACTGAAAATCCACTTTGATTTTTATCTCTTGTGTAATTTTGCTATATCTATTCTTCTCTTAGACATGGAAGCTTCTAACTTTTTTAAGCACATAGACCTTTTTAAAAAGGATTTTTATTCACAAAGATTAGTTAGTTAATGCAGGCATGATTTTACTGGTATTTTAACTAATTGGGGAATTAACAGAAAGTTTGATTTTTTTTTGTTTAGAATGTGATGAGTGTCCATTCTTTCCATTAAATTCTATAAGAACATGGGACTGCATTTCAGCTGTTCTTCCAGCTTTTTACAAAACTCTGAGTCATTGTGAGACTGATCCTATGATCTTGAGGTGCTTTCTGAGTCATCAGAAAAAGCATACATCAGGTTGCACTATAGTCTAGAACCAAGTTTTTATTATTAGGTTATAATTATATTTTAGTATTTGATTAGCAGAACCGTTTTTTTTTTCTTAATCTTGCCAGGTTGGTTTATTGTTTAGACATGTATTCAGTAAAATTTGAGACTAATATTAAAAAACAAGCTTTGTAATTTAGTTAGTGCCTTGCATTACATACAGTCCCTTTAAAACTTGAAGATGAGAAGGAAGCTTGGGGCATTAAGAGACTTTGTGACTTGCTGAACTGAAATTAGAAATGAATGTATCATTAAGATTTAGTTGGTTGCAGTGCAGTGAGATTTGACCATTTTGGTTAAAACATTTATTATACTTAGAAAATAAATTATTAAATCCATTTCTTTTAAAACCAAAAAGTAATGTAATACATGACCATATTTGTATTATCTTTGAGTTATAATTCAGATCTCTCAGGTAGGGTAAAAAGAGCAAGGGTATTCATATATTTATCGATAGTATTTTCACAAAATATCCCATGGAAAACTTGAGATTGGCTATATCCAATTTTTATGTTATCTGAAACCATGCAGTTTAAAATAAAAGCATCTTTAAAATATTATCTATCTATCTATCAATCATCCATTTACTTATTTATTTATTTATACCTGGTGGCGCACAGGGTTTTCTCCTGGGTTTGCACTCAGCAGTTACTCCTGGCAGGCTCAGGAAACCATATGGGATGCTGGGGATTGAACCTGGTCAGCCACATGCAAGGCAAATGCCTACCCACTGTGCTATCACTTGGGGCCCTTAGGTATTATTTTCTATTTATTACTTACATATGAAAACATGAGATTTAATGAGAGATTAATTTGTTGCAGACCCTTCTCCTAGGAAGTTTTAATCTGGACAATTCTTCTGCAGTCTTAATAATTTAATACATTTACCACTGCCCCAAGATCTTTTTCCTCTATTCTTTTGCTTTAACCTTTCAAGTCTTGATTAGAGCAATTTATGGCTTACAGTACTGCTGATCCTGAAAGCTTTCATTTTTCATGAAGAATTAAGTGTAGAGATTCTGGTTACTCCAGAGGTTACTCCTGACATCTGCGCTCAGAAATCGCTCCTGGAAGACTCAAGGGACCATATGGGATGCTGGGACTCAAACCCAGGTTGTCCTGGATTGACCGCGTGCAATCCTATCGCTGCGCTATTGCTCCAGCCCCTTAAAGTCTGGAGATTTAACCATAGTCTGGAGATTATACTCTGTGTGATAACACCCATGTACCCTTCCACTAGGGAAAGATGGCTTTACCTGTCTGTGACAGTAATTTTTTTCCTTTTGCTGATGTTACCCAAATCTCTTTGTAAATAAATGTCTGTATTACATTTTTATGTTATATTTCTCCTTTTAGCCCCCTTCTGCTTGCTAAGTGGGGGTACTGTCTGATTCAGGAATCATTCAACAGAACCAATTAGATTTTTAGATTTGTGAATTTTCTACCTCCATCCTCTACTTTTTCTTCTGTGTTGTGACAGTGGTTTTGGCACAGTTCTTGTGTACAACAAGGTGTGTGCAAACCTTGTTGTAGTACTAAGGACTAAGGATCATATACCTGCTGAGCAGGGCTCAAACTCACAAATAATCTTAACTTGTATGTGGTATCTACAATAGCTGGATGAGGGAATATATGGTGTAAAGCGGGGTATGTGTGCGCCTGAATCATCTTTGGTCCAGTGTGTAGGAAGAAAAAAAAGAAATTGGGGACAGTGAGGAAGAGACAGATAGCAAGCAATGGAGGATGGGGTCAAGGGAACTCAGGTACATTATTGGAGTAGGGGAGTGGAATAGCAAATATAGGAACCACAGAGTCAGCAAAAATGGAATTCTGACATCTAAGCTTTGACAGCTGAACTTACAAAGGGACCTGTTAATACACAATTTGGGATAGGAGAGGGAATCTGGGAACATTGGTAGAGGGATCAGGGCTAGAACATTATGTCCAAAAATCAATTCTGAATACCTTTGTAATTCATGGTATTTTTTTTTGTTGTTGTTGTTGTTGTTTTGTTTTTTGGGCCACACCCGGCGGTGCTCAGGGGTTACTTCTGGCTGTCTGCTCAGAAATAGCTCCTGGCAGGCACGGGGGACCATATGGGACACCGGGATTCGAACCAACCACCTTTGGTCCTGGATGGGCTGCTTGCAAGGCAAACGCCGCTGTGCTATCTCTCCGGGCCCTCATGGTGCTTTAATTAAAAAATAATTCACAAATTAGGCAGACACTCTAGCACTGATCTACTGATTTTTGAAATTTAAATTTTATTTATTTAATTTATATTTTAACAGTTTGGTGGCAGCAGTGGAATCTGAAGGGACTATCCAGTCACATTTGTGGATGAGGAGGAATAGAGGCATTGCATCTAAGAACTTTGTTGAGTTCTTTTATGTTCTTCTCAAGACCTGAAAAAAAGAGATTAGGTAAGTTCAATTCAAGCTCAACTTAATTTTTGACTTCAAGTTTTTGATACATTAGCTTTTTTTTTTTTTTTTTTTGGTTTTTGGGCCACACCCGGTAACGCTCAGGGGTTACTCCTGGCTATGTGCTCAGAAGTTGCTCCTGGCTTGGGGGACCATATGGGACACCGGGGGATTGAACCTCGGTCCGTCCAAGGCTAGCGCAGGCAAGGCAGGCACCTTACCTTTAGCGCCACCACCCGGCCCGATACATTAGCTTTTCTGTATAAAGTTTAACAAGTAGGTCTGTAGTACTTCAGTTCACAATTCCACATTGAAGGTATTTTTCTGTTTTTCTTTTTTTGTTTGTTTGTTTGTTTGTTTTTGGGTCACACCCAGCAGCGCTCAGGGTTTACTTCTGGCTCTAGCCTCAGAAATTGTTCCTGGCAGGCTCGGGGGACCAGATGGGATGCCTGGATTTGAACCACCATTCTTTTGTGTCTAAGCTCCTTACCGCTGTGCTTTCTCTTCGGCCTGAAGATATTTTTCTTAACTGAGTCCAACTTACTCCATGTTGATAAATTCTGGAGGTACTGGCTGGAGTTGGATTAGACCTAACTTTAAAATTAGATTCCTGATGCCAGACTCAAAGAGTTGAACTGCTTGTATGGTTTGTACAAAGACTGGAGTTTTTATTCTGGCACCACTTGGCCACCCAAGTGTTATGGAAATGACGTTGGTGACTTCCAGTACTGCTGACCAACCAACCTATCACCTCTAGGACTGACTCCCAAATCCCCAACCATTGCTTGAGGATCACAAAAGATATAATTGGGTTTAGGGATAGTTGTTTGTAATAGCACTGAGTTCCTGGCTGTGGAGCATCTGTAATTTAGTCATTGGATTGGGCTGAGTCCTTGCTAGACTAAACTAAATCTAGGGTTGTTAAATATTAGAATTGAGTTGGGTTCAGTTTGGTTAGTAGTAACAGATAAAACTCCAACCTTTGGGTTGGAGTAATAAGTACAGCAGGTGCTTGCCTTGCATGCTGCTGACCTGGGTTTGATTTTTGGAATCTGTGATTCCCTGTGATTTCTTTGCTCAGAGCCAGGAGTAATCTTTGAGTAACCACTAGGTGTAGAACCTAGAAAATCAAAAACCAAACCAAAACCAAACAAACAAAAACTTCCAATACTTGCTTTTGTTTCATAGTCTGTGTGAAAACTGTGGAAGAGAGCTGTAGTTCTCCACTGTTTGTAGTTAGCCTGCTGACCTCATTCTTTGAGGTTTGCTGCTTCCTGTCTCCATTTCCTAGTTGGTTACTGCTGGGTTCATTCATCCACAGTTTCATTCTGGACACACTGAAGGTAAGTGCTTATAAAGTAAAGAGAATTATTAAATAAAAATCTTCTATGTCAAGGAGTGTAAGTAGAAAATAGATATTAGCTTGACTTAAGGTAAACCGAATATCTGTCTAGAAGAAATGGGATTTAGGGTTAAGGCACTTGCTTTTCTCCTTGCTGACCTGGGTTTAATCCCTGGCAGCACATATGGTCCCCTGAGTACTATCAACAGTGATCTCTTACCATAGAGCCAGGAATAAGTCTTGAATATTTCTGGTGTGATCCAAAAATGAAAACAAAACCAAACACATTTTTGCCAGAGAGTAACACAAGTCAATAGGTAAGGCATTTGCCTTGCATGTAATTGACCTTGATTCTTCTCTGGTACCACATATCGTCTCCTAAGCACTTGTGGGAATGATCCTCAAGCACAGAGCCAGGAGTATGCCCTTAGCACGGTTGGATATGGCCTCTATATTTGGTTACTCCAGTGGGATTTTATTTATATGTAAGTAGCTGAGCATGCCATCTATTTTATAAGCCATAATTTTGTTGGCTGCAATAATCTAGGACTATGTAAGATCCTGAGGACTATTTTTCAAGCTCTACAGTTACGCATAATAATTTATTGAAGAACACTTAAAAGTAAGTTTCTATAAAAATTAAAATCTTAAAGGTACCCAGAACAAAGAATGAAAGGATTTACATAATTTTCATTATTCACAGTTGTCTTCTCCCCCCTCCCCCACCATCTGCTCCATTACTCAGCCATACCCCTCTCTTTCCATTTTGTAGAGATTATATAAACTAAAAAGTAGACCTCTGAGAGCTGCTTCCAGGGTCACATTGTTACTTGTAGTTCTTTTAAATACCAAAGAGGAAACTAAAATTAAAACGGTGAAAATTTTTGCCAAATTCTGGTAAATACCTGAGCCATACCCCTTACATTTTGGGCACGTGGGTTTGTTTTCAAATTCTGACTATTGTGAATAATGCTTCAATGAACATAGGAATGCAGATGTCTTCTCTGCATTGTTCTTTTGGGCTCTTAAAGAATATTCCCAGAAATGGGGCCGGGAAGGTGGCGCTAGAGATAAGGTGTCTGCCTTGTAAGCGCTAGCCAAGGAACGGACCGCGGTTCGATCCCCCGGTGTCCCATATGGTCCCCCCAAGCCAGGGGCAATTTCTGAGCGCTTAGCCAGGAGTAACCCCTGAGCGTCAAACGGGTGTGGTCCAAAAAAACCAAAAAAAAAAAAAAAAAAAAAAGAATATTCCCAGAAATGGTTCATATGGAGGTTCAATATCTAGTTTTTTTTTTTTTTGTTCAATATCTAATTTTAGTTTATATTGTTTTTCATAAATGCTGGATCAGTCTATATTTCCACAAGCAGTGAATGAGAGTCCCTTTCTTCCATATCTGTGCCTGCACTGGTTGTTCTTTTCTTTTTGATGTATGTCACTCTGTGGTGTGAGGCGATAATCACATTGTAGTTTTTATTTTATTTGGGTGGGGGGCACACCCAGTGATGCTCAGAGGTTACTCCTGGCTTTGTGCTCAGAAATTGCTCCTGGCTCGGGGGACCGTATGGGAAGCCGGGGATCGAACCAGGTTCGTCCTGGATCTGCTGCCTGCCAGGCAAAAGCCCTACCGTAGTGCTATTGCTCCGGCCCCAATCACATTGTAGTTTTTATTTACATATCCCTGATGATTAATTATGTGGAGCATTGATCTATATTTTGTTTTTGAGGAAATGTCTATTCATCTCTTATCCCCATTTATTTTGATGGGGTAGTTTTTGTTTTGTTTTTCTTGTTAAGCTCTACCAGGGCCTTTTACATCTTAGATATTAATTAACCTCTTATTAGATGGGTATTGGGTGAATAGTTTCTCCCAATCAATGGGTAGTCTTTTTATCCTGGTTCTTGAGGTACAAAAATTTCTTAGTTTAATGTAGTCCAATTTATCTTTGCTTTGACTTGCTTGGTCAATGGTGTTTCATCCTTGACGATGCCTTTAGCTTCAATGTTATGGAGAGTTCTGCCACATTTTCTTTCATGTATGTTGTGGTTTCAGGTCTTTCATCCATCAATACATTTTGATTTGACTTTTGTGTATGGTGTTAAAAAGAGGTCTGATCCAAACTACAAGCTAAACACAAATTGGACCTGTTAGCTCTGGTAGTCCTGAGAGCTAGGGGTGGAGCTCTGAGATGCATGCAGGATACTAAGTTGGAGGGAAGTCAACACTGGTAGTGGGAATGGCCCTAATTGACTGTTACTAAATGCCTGAACTACAACTCTGAAAGACTTGTAATTTACAATGGTCTCAATCAAAGGAAAAAAAGAAAAAGAGTTGTGAGTTCAAATTTTTTTGTATGTAACTGGCCAGTTTTCCAGCACCACTTGTTGAAGTGGCTTTCCTTGATCTACTTCATATTTCTTGCTCCTTTATTAAAGATTAATCAATCATATACCTGAGAGTTTTATCTCAGGATATTTGTCTAACTGTATGTAGAAGTTTATTGTTCCATAAGGTTTCAGAAGTGTTGGATATATTTCTTTCAAAAATATCATGGGTGTTCTTAATGGGATTGAATTAAATCTTTTCAGTGCTTTGGGAAGTATTGCCATTTTACCAATATTAATCCTCTCAATCCATTAGCAGGGGATTTATTTGCATTTCTTTCTGTCCTCTTATTTCCTAAAGAATGTTTTGTAGTTTGCTTTGCATAGGCTTTCACCTCTTTAGTTCAGTTGATTCCAAGGTACTTATTTTCTGAAGCATAATTGTGAATTGAATGGGATTTTTTAAATACCTCTTTCTTCTCTTTCATTATTGTATATAGGAAAGTCATGGATATTCACATATATCTTAATCTGCTACTATACTATAAAAATTCATTGTTTCTAGAAACTTCTTTGTAGAGTCTAGGATTTTCTAAATATCAGCTGCACATAGTGAGAGCTTGACTTCTTTCTTTCCTATGTGGATGTCCTTCAGATCTTTTTCTTGCCTAATTGCTATGCCATATACTTGTTTTTTGAGTTTCTACTTCATTAATTTCTGCTTTAAGTTTTATTTCTTCTTTCTGCCTGCTTTCATCTCATTTTGTTGGTCTTTTCCAAATTTTTTAATCTGTGCAGTTAAATTATTTATTGGAACACTTCACAGTGCTTTTGATGTATCCCACAAATTCTGGTTGTGTTCTCATTCTCATTTGTTTTCAGGGATCTTTTGGTTTCCTCTTTGATTTTTCTCCCTGACCCAGTAGTTGCTCAGTAGTGAGCTGTTTAATTTCCAGGTGTCAGTGTTATCTCTATTTCTGTTTGTAATTCATGTTTACTTTTAGTGCATGATGGTCTGAGAATATGATTGATACAATTTCTTACTCGTTATTATTTGAAAGTCTGTTTTTTGGCCCAGCATGTGATCATTCTTGAAGAATGTTCAGGTGCGTTGGAGAAAAATGTGTATTCGGCTTTTTCGGGGATGAAAATCTCTCTCTCTTTATATTTCTGCTTACCTCTTTTTCATTTCTTCCTTTAATGTCAATAATTCCTTGCTGAATTTTAGCCTATTGATCTATCAAGTGGTGATAGAGTGGTGTTGAAATCTACAACTGATATTGAGCTTATTTTGATGTCTTTTCTTCAAGGCTATTAGTTCTAAATATTTTTTTGGTTCCCTCATATATTGGTGCATAAATGTTTAGAAGTGAGATTTCTTCTTGATTTCTCCTTTGATTATTAAAATGACCCTTTCTGTCTCGTAAAACATCTTTGAGCTTGAAATCTATGTTATCTGATATTAGTGGAGTCAATTCAGCTTTTTTGAGGGAGTTGTGCTTGAAGGATTGTCTTTTATCCTTTGACTTTGAGTCTGTGTTTGCTCTGACTGTTCAAATGTTTTTATTGCAGACAACAGAATTTTGAATTCAATGTTTGTATCCATTTTGCTGCTCTGTGTCTTTTACTTGGTGCATTTGGATCATTGACATTGAGAGAGATGATTTTCATGGAATTTTGTGCCATCTTTTTGTAGAAGTTTTGCATGTTTGTGTGATTTTTCTTGTCTTATGATATACCCTTAAGTTCTTCTGTTTTGTTTCTTTATTTAATTCTTACTAATTTTTGGCTATACCCATGTGCTCAGAAATCACTCCTGTCAGTCTTGGGGACCATATGGGATGCCATTAATTTTTAAGCTGTTCCTCTTGAATTCATTCCAAAGTTCTGTCAGCTATTCATTTACTTGACAACTCTTTTCCATCTTATGCTCTTGTCTGGAGGTATTTATGCACCTCATCTTCGAGCTGACTGTCCTCAGTAACATACTCTGTTGGTGAGACAATCCCAGTGATTTTTCTTTTTACCTACAAAATTTTTCAGTTTTGTCATTTCTGCTATCATATCCTCTTGAGTTTTATTGGCTGACCTTGAGTTCCTTGACTATCCTTAACCATTTCCTCTCTAAAGTTCTTATCAAGAGAGATTGTACAGCTAAGTTACTAATATCAGTTGAGTCTCATAGCTACAATCTTTGCTCACTAAGCATGTTGTGATTCTACGTTGCTTTTCCATTGCGACCTTTGCAGTCTTGAGGTGTTTATTGTGTGTTGTTTTGTGTGCTCTCAGTGACTGTGATAAATTCTTGGCCACTGAGTGAAGATCTTCTCAAGCATTGACCTGGGTTCAAAATGACTCTTCTGGGCCGGAGAGATAGCATGGAGGTAAGGCATTTGCCTTTCATGCAGGAGGTCATCGGTTCGAATCCCGGCACCCCATATGGTCCCCTGTGCCTGCCAGGAGCAATTTCTGAGCCTGGAGCCAGAAATAACCCCTGAGCACTGCCGGGTGTGACCCAAAAACCACAAAAAAAAAAAAATGACTCTTCTGAGTCAAAAAAGCGGATCCCACTGCCACTCTTTCTTCCTGCCTCAGTTTCTTGGAACTCTGTAGCATTGCAGAGCCTATCAGATGGAAAGTCTACCTTTTCCCTAGTCTCAGCACTTCTCTTTCCTTTAGGGCAGTGTTTTTCAATCTTTCTGTGCAAAGGAACACCATTTTCATGAAAAATAATATCATGAGGCACACCACCATTAGAACATGTTAAAAAAATTTAACTCTATGACTATATTGACTATATATAAAGTAATTCTCTTGAATAGAATCAAACACAACGAAATTATTTTATAATTACTTTATTATATATAAAGTATTTTGTAATGACTGGTTTATTTGTAATCCGAAGCTGCGTGTTACCGATGAAATTGGAATTTTTCCCACAGTACACCAGACAGTATCTCACGGCACACTAGTGTGCTGCACCAAAGTGGTTGAAAAACGCTGCTTTAGGGTGCTACTCTGAGTACGAAAATAGAATTCTAAATCACAAAGAGGAAGACTCTGTCTTCCTTCAGAATTAAGTCTTTAGCCTGATGTTTTATTAGTTTAATGAAGATTTTTTTATATATCTGTAGTATAGTTTTCTTGTTTTGTATGTTTTCTCCCTTTATTTTGGGGTATTTTTTTCTTGTCTGCTGATCTTTTCTGTTTATCCTACATAAAAATGCCTTTATTTTCACTTCATTTTTTTATTTTGAGTCGTATTTGCAGCGTTCAGAAGTTACTCCTCGCTCTGTGCTCAGAAATGACTTCTGGCAGGCTCGGGGGGACCATGTGGGATGCTGGGATTTGAACCACCGCCCATCATGTGTCAGCTGTGTGTAAGGCAAACGCCCTACCACTGTGCTATCTCTCTAGCTCCTATTTCCACTTCTGTTCTATATTTCTATTGATCTTTGTACTTTTTTCCTTTCTTATATTATGATTTTTTTCTTTTTACCATTAGTCTGATTCTTGCTGTTTTCAAATTCATAGTTTTTTTATTATTTATTATTATTATTATTTATTAAGATATACTTTCAGTTAGTTACAGGAGTATAACCTGAGTCACTAGAATTTTAAATTGGTTTTGTTTGTTTTATAACTTTCAGTTTACCTGTTTGGTCTTTATGTTCTTAATATTGTGTTATATTAAAAGTATATTCTTATTGGGTATTGTGTGTTATGAAGAACTCATTGTCACTCTATATCTTTGATTTCCTTGTATTGATTAGGATTTCTTTTAGAGTGACTCTTTGGTGTTCATTAGTCATTTATGTTTTTCTTCTTCTTATTTTTTTTTGTTTTATTTGGGCCACACCTGTTTGATGCTCAGGGGTTACTCCTGGCTGAGCGCTCAGAAATTGCCGCTGGCTTGGGGGGACCTTATGGGAAGCCGGGGGATTGAACCGTGGTCCTTCCTTGGCTAGTGCTTGCAAGGCAGACACCTTACCTCTAGCGCCACCTCGCCAGCCCTTATATTTTTCTTCTATACCCTTATTTATAATTTTGTACTGCCATTTCTTTTTATGTTGCTAAGTACTGATGGCAACTAGGTAACTGATATAGGCTTGATATAAGGTGATTTAATTCTCCATCATATCTTTCCCACTTTAGAGTGAGAATGTCATCTTATATAGTGTAGCCTGCTTTCCATAACCCTACCAGAGCCTCTTTTAATCAATATACATTGCCCTCTGCTTGAAGGATAGAAGTTGCTGTTGGGAATGAGAAACACTTTGGGGCCCCAGAACTCTTCTATCTTTCTAAAGTTGGTTAAATATCCTCTTCCAGTATTACTATATCTTTTTTTTTTTTTTTTTTTTTTTTTTTGGTTTTTGGGCCACACCCTGTGATGCTCAGGGGTTACTCCTGGCTATGCGCTCAGAAGTTGCTCCTGGCTTCTTGGGGGACCATATGGGACGCCGGGGGATCGAACCGTGGTCCGTCCTAGGCTAGCGCAGGCACCTTACCTCCAGCGCCACCGCCCGGCCCCTTTTTTAAACATTTTTTTTTTCCCAGTATTACTATATCTTGGAAAGGGGTAGTAAGTTTCTAGGGGTTTTAGACCCTTATTAATTGCAACTGATATGGTGCCTTCAAGCCTATAAGGTTTTCTAGCCATTCTCCTTGAGCTGAAATTTCAAAGATTTTTTTTTTTTTGGGGGCGGGGGAAAGAGGGGATGGAGGTGCACATTTGTCTTTGTTCAGAGCTAATTCTGACTCTGTGTTTGGGAATCACTCCTGATGTGCTCTGCGAATCATATATGGTGCTGAGAATCAAACCCAAGACTATCTGTAAGATTAGCACCCTACTGGTTATGCTTTTTTTTCTTGCCTTGTGTACTATCTTTCTGGTGCTGTAGATCTTTTCTTTTTTTTTTTTTTTTGTTTTTTGTTTTTTGGGTCATACCCCATGATGTTCAGGGATTACTCCTGGCTCTGAGCTCAGAAATCGCTCCTGGCTGGCTTGGGGAAATGGAGTCAGTCTAGGATTGGCTGCATGCAAGGCCAAAAGGCATCACTGCTGTGCTATTGCTCTGCGCCCCCCTCCCCTTTTTGTTAATGCACTGATTTTTATAATTGTAGCATTTCTTTCAGAAAAATAAATTGTTTTATTATGATAGCAGTGAAAAATATGAAATCTAAACATTTTAATTTATCTTTTTAATTTTTCCTCTCTTTAAAAATTTTTTTTATCATTTTTATTGAGCTACCAGAATTTATAATACTATTGATTCTGTTTTTCTGGCTACATCATTCTGAGTCTGCCTTCCTCTACCCAAACCAATCCCCCACACCAAATTTAAATTGGAAATTGGAAGATGTTCTAGTCAGATTTCATTATCTTTGTATTTCTTTGTCATCTATACACTAAATTTTATTTATTTTCTTATAACAAAGATAGTAGTTAATTGGTATGTCAGATATTTATTAAGCTTTTTTTCAGAATGCTGAATAACTTTGGACTTTATTTTAATTTAATGTTTCACCTACTTTTTTGTCTTCTCAGATTCTGTCAGAAATTAAGAACAAATGAATCTGTAGCTCATGGAAGAAAAAACACAAATCAAGACATTTTTGGGTTCCAAGTTGCCAAGGTATGGAGCAAAATCTGTAAGAAGTACCCTGCAGCCGATGCCAAATGGAGCACCTGCTAATTTACTGGGATCTTCTAAGAGCAGCAATGTCAGAAGTTATATTAAAAACAATGGTCCTGATTGTTCTTCCTCCCATTCATTTAACTGGAGAATGACAAATAAATACCAATGTCCTGCCCAAAGTATTGAACATTCTAACAATTCTCAAGGTTCACATGATAGAGGAACTGGCACTGAAAAGCAGCAACCTGCTCAAGGAATGTTTGACAAAAATGGGATAAAAGGAGGTTTGAAAAGTGTTTCTTTACTCACATCAAAGTTAGTAAAGCCATCCACTATGTTTGTATCATCTGCAGATGAGTTGAGCCAAAAGTCTTTATCTGGCCCACCTAATTTGGGTAAATTCACTAAAGG
Source organism: Suncus etruscus (assembly GCF_024139225.1). Taxonomy (NCBI): domain Eukaryota; kingdom Metazoa; phylum Chordata; class Mammalia; order Eulipotyphla; family Soricidae; genus Suncus; species Suncus etruscus. Next base: position 27,615,752 of record NC_064864.1, read on the forward strand.
AACATTATTAGGAAGGACTTCATATTCTTCAGTCAATGCTCCAAGATCACAATTGAATGGATTTTATGGAAATCGATCTGCTGGTAGCATTCAGAGACCTAGGGCAAATTCTTGCGCCACCGGAAGCAGTTCTGGAGAAAGCTTAGCACAATCCCTTGATAATATTAAATCTATTACTTGTGAAAAAATGGTAAGGTCACAGAGTTTTTCACATTCCATTCAGAATTCCTTCCTTCCACCTTCATCTCTAACCAGATCACATTCTTTCAATAGAGCAGTTGATCTTACAAAGCCTTATCAGAACCAACAGCTACCTATGAGAGTGCCTCTAAGATCGAGTATGCTAACAAGGAATTCCCGGCAATCAGAAGTTCTCAATGGGAATGAACATTTAGGATATGGATTTAATAGACCTTTTGCTGCTGATGGGAAGAAATTGGCTTTATCAAATGGCCAAGGCATAACTTCCACTTTGGGTTATAGGATGATTCATTCCCCTCTACTAAAATCTAGACGATCTCCATTTTCTGGAAACATCACAGTGGATGGTAATAGAAATTCACATGCTGACACATGTGTGGAGGAAGATGCTGCACTTTTGGTTAAGGATGAAGCTACTGATAAGGACCAAGAACAAATCGAAAATGATGGTTGTAGAATAGAAAGTGACCAGACCACGAAGAGTGATGCTAAAATTAGATACCTGAGTGATGATGTAGATGATATTTCCTTGTCTTCTTTATCATCTTCTGATAAGAATGATTTAAGTGAAGATTTTAGTGATGATTTTATTGATATAGAAGACTCTAACAGAACTAGAATTACTCCAGAGGAAATTTCTCTTAAGGAAGAAAAGCATGAAAATGTTCCAGCAAAGGATGTGTGTGATTCCCCCAAGGAAAGTGAGAAATCCTTCAGTAAAACTGATGAGTGGATAGATATAAGTGTCTCTGGTAAATATATCTTTATATTTGTTTGTTTTTATCTTAGTTAATTTAGTTACAGTCTGATAAATTCAAGAGTGCTATCAATTTTGTGGAAGGGGTGAATCAAAAAATATTGGGAGTGAGCATGTATCTTTCTTGTCATGAAAATTTCTCTTAATACAGTATCAGTAAAAACCCTATTTCTTTAAGGACTCTTACCTTTGTTCCTCTTTGCCTGTCATAATTAGGCCTACTCCTCATTGCTTCAAATTTACTTTTTTCATACATCACTAAACTTGAGGCATGCTAAATGATAGGATGGTTAATTGGTTGTGATAAATGATAAGTGGGAATCTTGTACTTCCCTACTAAGCCTTATACCTATGCCATTTGGCTTTCTTTTTTATTACCTATATATTTAAAAAATATTACAGTTAGGTAATGTGTTTACAGTGTGTTGACATAATGTGTTGACATTTATAGTCATGGTATATATGGATACCACCATTTTAAACCATCTCTTCCTATGGTAGTGGATCATTGCTGGTTATAATCATAAACTTGTCCTAAATAATGTCAATTTTGACCAATCAATACAATTTTTTATATTGGAAAAAATTTTTTTTTTTTTTTTTGGTTTTTGGGCCACACCCGGCATTGCTCAGGGGTTACTCCTGGCTGTCTGCTCAGAAATAGCTCCTGGCAGGCACGGGGGACCATATGGGACACTGGGATTCAAACCAACCACCTTTGGTCCTGGATCGGCTGCTTGCAAGGCAAATGCTGCTGTGCTATCTCTCCGGGCCCCATATTGGAAATTTTTATTGTTTAAAAGAGGAGCTTAAATATCTTGTTAGGTGGATTGTGTAAAAGTTACATTTTCACAGGAACTTTATTTTTTATTTGAAAAAAGTGAGTTAGCATCTGTTAGATATTTCCTTTTTTTAAAATTTTTTTGTTTCGTTTTGTTTTTTTGGGGGGCCATACCTGGTGGCACTCAGGGATTATTTCTTGCTGTGCATTCAAAAATTACTTCTGACAGGCTCAGGAGACCATAAGGAATGCTGCAGATGGAATCTTGGTCTACTGCATGCAAGGCAACACACAACTTACCTGTTGTGCTATTGTTTTGGCCCCTATTTCTTTTTTATGGTTGATTATCATGGTACAAAATGAACTCATGTAGCTTGAAAAAAGAATAAACTTAAGGAGTTTGGGAATAGGCCTATGGTGTAATTGAGGGCCTGTCAAAGTGTATAACCCTTGAATGTTTTTTAGTTAGGAGTCCATATCTGAGAGTTTTATTTTTCTCTTATTAGGAGACAATTGTAAAGCTAAATCATATGCACAGTAGAAAGCATTTTCTACCTAGTGATTAAAAATGAATATCTTGGGAATAGTCAGTCTTTTTTTTTGTATATTCAGGAATATAGAAATGAAGGATGATTCAGTGAATTTTGTTTATATTTTTTAGAAAGCATTTTACTAGGATATTTTAAAGATTCTACTCTTGAATTTTTATTGTTTAGAATTTGAAAAATTCTGTAGTTTTGAAATCTTTCCAGGTTTTTATAATGCTAAATTATTTAGAATTCTATTTTTAGAACCTGAAAATAATTGTATTTTATGAATGAGTAACTTAATTTTTTTCTTTCTTTCTAAAACAACAATTGAAGACAGGAGTGAATGTGCAAAACGTACCTCTGGGAATAACTTGATTTCACCAGACACAGATTACAGAGTTGGCTCTTCATTTGAACTTTCTCCATCTGATAGTTCTGATGGAACATATATGTGGGATGAAGAGGGCTTGGAGCCCATTGGAAATGTTCACCCTGTTGGGAGCTATGAATCTTCTGAAATGAACAGCATAGTATGTATGAATTCATATATACCCTTCTGGAACATTTTATTTTCTATAGACTTGTACTATGAAATTTATTTAAAAAATTACAAATAAATTCTGAAGTTTAGGTATAAAAATTTTACTTTAAGAACCTATAAAAGTGATAATTGAAATAATCTAAATATGTTATATGACTCTGGGATTTTTTTGTTTTGTTTTGTTTTGGGCCCACACTCAGTGGTGCTCAGAGCTTACTCTTGATTGTGCACAGGGGACCATATGTTCTACTGGGGACAAATTTGGTCAGTCTTGTGCAAGGCAAGTACCCTACGTGCTATGCTATCTGCTTGGCTTTTCTGGAAACTCTTGAACCAAACACTCTCTCATACACAGTTTATGATACATATGCATTGATAAAGATATAGAGATATGTAGACTTACTGAATTAATATTAAACTATGTTAGTTGGCTCTTAGGAATAAAAGGCCAATGTCTGGAGACATTTTGGTGGCTAATACTGAAGGGCCTATGGAAACTAGTTGGGGGCCCGGAGAGATAGTACAGCGGTGTTTGCCTTGCAAGCAGCCAATCCAGAACCTAAGGTGGTTGGTTTGAATCCGGGTGTCCCAGATGGTCCCCCGTGCCAGCCAGGAGCTATTTCTGAAGCAGACAGCCAGGAGTAACCCCTGAGCACCACCGGGTGTGACCCAAAAACCAAAAAAAAAAAAAAAAAAAAAAGGAAACTAGTTGGAAGATGATATGGATGCTGCTTAATTCTCTACTATGTGTGAGGCATCATATACAAGAGAGAAATTTCTGCCTACATGTCAGTAGTGTGCTTATTGAGAAGCTCTGTGTTAGTTTGTGTTTGAGGTAACACTAAAGCATGAGCTTTATACTTTCATAAAGTCTGTTGTTGATCTAGAAAACTCAAAAGGCAGTTTAGTGACCTATGCTGCTTTGATCTTGGGGTATCACCATTTCTCTTTCTGCCTCTTGTCAGTGTGGTGGAGGACTGTCCGTATTTTAACATTTCAGTTATTTACTTTGGCCTGTGGGTAAATGTATTTCACTCAATCTATTGCCCAGAACTTCTGTTAGGTTCCAAGTGGTTAAGAAGTGTAGTTTTCATATGTTAGCTGGAAGTTTAGGGATTCAGATACATAACTGGGTAAACACTAGATCACTTACTATGCATTTATGTATGCTAATTTTAAGAAACATTGCAAGTAATGTAGATACCCTATATGTTTTATGAGTATCATATATTTAAAGTAACAATAATAGTATATAAATATGATTTTCAAGTAGTTTTATGTGAAAATTTATATTTTATGGCTGTTTAAATTTCTAGTAGATTGCAGGCAGTTTTCCACATTCATACTTTACATTAAAATATATATGAGGGGGGCCGGAGAGATAGCACAACGGCATTTGCCTTGCAAGCAGCCGGCCCAGGATCTAAGGTGGTTGGTTCGAACCCCGGCATCCCTTATGGTCCCCCGTGCCTGCCAGGAGCTATTTCTGAGCAGATAGCCAGGAGTAACTCCTGAGCACCGCCAGGTGTGGCTCAAAAAACAAAAACCAAAAATAAATAAATAAATAAAAATAAAGGAAAAAATATATATATGAGGATTTTTAAATTTCACAAACAGAAAAATTAGATATCTGATTTGGAGATAGTATCTTCATCTTATTAGATAAAATAAGTTCGGGAAAATTAGTTTAGTTTAGTGTATAAACTATTCTTTTTCTAGAACTATAAAAGTGTCCGGAGCCTGTATTCGATCTCATGATAGTATGCTTCAAGGCTGGAGATACCCTGTATCTCTTAGGCCAAGGGATTTTTTTCTAATTTCCTTAATTCTTACTGTGAAAAACAAACAAACAAACAAACAGAAACCTGCCACATCAGGACCCCCCCCCCCTTTCCTCCTTTTTTTTCTTTTTCTTTTAAATTTATCTTTATAGCTTCTAGATAGAACCATGGAACATGAATAAATTTTTTTTTGGCCTTATATTTCTATGTCTTCCTACATACTGAAAAAAAGTGGATGGTCCAGGGGCAAAGCAGTCTCATGAGCACTGAGTGGAAATAAAAAATGATCACACCTAAATACCCAACTCAAAGTCAGTGACAATAGAAACAAGAGACCCAAACTACGAGCTGTTCACAAAAGGGACCGGTTACACTAGTAGTCCAAGATGCTAAGGGTGGAGGCATGGGATACATGCTGGGAACAGTGGCATGCTGGGAACAGAGGGAGGTCAACTCTGGTCAACTCTTAATTCACTGTCACTATGTACCTTAAATATAACTATAAAAGACTTGTAAAAAAAAGTGTTTATGATGGTAGTGGAGTGAACTTTATCCAGCAGGTGGCAGCAATAAGCAATTGAGAAGATGGTAATTTTTAGAGGTTTTTCCAGTACAGTTCTCTTTTTAGTGTTATATATTTATTTGATCAAATAGAATATTATGTTGACTTACTATTTGCAAAATAATTAAAATTTATAGACTATAACTTCAGGCCTTTTTGTAAGCCTTACTGGGCCTGTCACCAAAGTTCTAATTTCATCACATTTGTTGTTGTTGTTGTTGTTGTTGTTGTTGTTGTTGTTTGGGTCACACCAGTTGACGCTCAGGGGTTACTTCTGGCTATGCGCTCAGAAATAGCTCCTGGCTTGGGGTAACATATGGGACCCCAGGGGATCGACCCGCTGTCCATCCTTGGCTAGCTCGGGCAAGGCAGGCAAGGCACATGCCTTACCGCCTGTGCCACCACTCCAGCCCCATCTCATCACATTTTCCTAATAATTTCTTTCACCGTCTCATTCTCTTTTCTGCTCGTAACTGATATAGAATATTGTCACTTGGGAGGGGGGAAGAATATTTTTCACTTAACTTTTCACAATGCTTAAGCTTAATTTTATTTATTTGAAACCATTGTGACTTTTAAAGTGCTTCATAGTTGGGTTTCAGATATACAGTGCATCAGGGTCATTCCCAACACCAGTGTCAGTTTCCCTCCACCAATGTTCCCAAGAGTGCATCCTATAGCATCACCCTTTTTCCCTGGCCTGCCAGTATAATAGGCCAATTTTAAGTTTAGATAGTTACAATTTGGGTCTTTTGAGTCTATTGGTTTGGATATTTAGTTCTGTCCTTTTTTTTTCTTCCACCATATGTACCTGAGACCACTTATACCCTGCCACCATCTTTTTTTTGTTTGTTTGTTTTGTTTTTTTTGGGTCACACCTGGCAGCACTCAGAGGCTACTATTGGCTCTACACTCAGAAATCACCCCTGGCAGGCACGGGGGACCATATGGGATGCCGGGATTTGAACCACTGTCCTTCTGCGTGCAAGGCAAACACCTTACCTCCATGCTATCTCTCCAGCCCCCCTTTTTTTTCTTCTTAATTGTATGGAAAAATGCAGAAATATGAGGTAAAACAAAGTAATTCATGTACCAAGTTTCTGTGCAAAAGGCTGAAGCCCCTAACTGAAAGTTAAAAAAGGGTGGTGGTGGTAGCAGGTTTTTTTGGTGTAGCAAAAGTTGGAGAAAAAACTTTTGGCCTAAAAACAGAGTATCCCTAGCCATGAAGCATCCTGCCATAAGATGAACTACAGGCTCTGGGCATACTAAGTTGTCTAACTCCAAAGTCTTTCTTTATGATCCCAGGAAAAATTCTCAATCACAGTTGTCGCTGTCAGGCTTCTGTAACTAGAGATCTTAGTTTTTGCACAGATCTTATGTCGAAATCAGGTTGTCACAGAGCATCTTCTAGTTTCATCTTACCATTAGGTAGCAATGCAGGGAACCCTGACTGAAAACATGTTACTGTTTTCAAGTTGTGAGGGTGTCATATGAACCAGCACTGGAGCAAGTTGGTGGGAGGGCAGCATTAGGGCCTTCCCTGGTAGAAGTATGATTCCTGGTGCTGGTGCATAAAACTGTGCAAATTCCAAAGATGGGATCAAGATTCAGGGGTGAATGGCTGTTGTCAAATTGACTGGAGCCTAAGTCAAGTCGTCATGTTCAGCCGTCTTGTAAAATAAAATTGATGAGTTCCTATCCATACTAGATAAAAACTTCTTTTTATATGTAAGATTTTCCATTTTAATGTGCCTATGCAAAAAGGAACAATGCCACATGATACTACTGCTGCATATGGGAGTAAAATAATAAGCTAAACAATTCCTATAACCTATAATATAATTATAATATAGGTTATAACCTATAATATGGTTATTTATAATGTAAGTTATAACCTATAATATGGTTCTAACATGAATTCAGAACCCAAGAGAAACTTATCTACTAGAATTTCCTACTAAACAAATTAAAAAAGGAGATGGAGAAAACTACATGTACAATAAGAATTATACTTATTAAGAATATACATCTGGGGCTGGAGAGATATTACAGTGGTGGAGTGTTTGCTTTGCAAGTGCTGACCCAGGGCTGTCTGAGGTTTTATTCCTGGCATCCCACATGGTCCCCCAAGCCTACCAAAGATTTTTGAGCACTGAGCCAGGAGGAACCTCTGAGCACTTCAGGGTGTGACTCAAAAACCAAATATGTGTGTGTGTGTGTGTGTGTGTGTGTGTGTGTGTGTGTGTGTCTGTCATACCTAAGTTCTTAGAACTTACTCCTGGCTCTCTGTTCACCACTCCTGGTGGTGCTCAGGCGACCATATGCTGAGGGGGGAACCTGGGTTGGTTGTGTGCAAGGCAAGCGCTTTACTCACTGTATTCTCTCTGGCCCCACAATTAGTGGACTTGAACATTTTATGACATTTTTGGGGAAGGTAAAATTTTGGGTTTTGACTCTACCTACTTGTGCAGACACTACTCCCACCTCTATGCTCTAGACAGAGATTTACTCCTGGCAGTTCTCATGGAACTGGGAGGATCTGGGAATTAAACATTGTCTTCCTATATGCATAGTATGCACTCAGCCCCTTGAGCTATTCTTCTGGCCTTTTAATGTTCCTTTATGTGCATAATTTTAAATTTTATTGTAGTAAATTCAGATACAGTATGTGTGTGTCTTCCATATATTTTTTTCATATTATGATTGGTATTTTGTATATTGAGAGACAATACAGAGCAGTGATTAAGCCTGAGCTATGCCATCAGCTAAGTTTAAGATCCATTTCTCTTCTTAACTGATTTCTCTAAATGTTTTTTTTTTTTTTTTTTTTTGGTTTTTTGGGCCACACCCATTTGACGCTCAGGGGTTACTCCTGGCTATGCACTCAGAAGTCGCTCCTGGCTTGGGGGACCATATGGGACGCCGGGGGATCGAACCGCGGTCCGTCCTAGGCTAGCGCAGGCAAGGCAGGCACCTTACCTCCAGCGCCACCGCCCGGCCCCGATTCTCTAAATGTTTTTCTTTGTAAGCTTTTTGTTTGTGCTGGGGATAAAACATTCTACATGTGATGTGAATCCTTTTGTTTCTTTTTTTTTCTCCTAACTTGAGGCTATAATAAAATTTACTTCCAATTATTAGGAATTGCATGACAAAATGGTGTAATAGCCATGTGATTGATACCTTTCGTAAATTGCAAGTAACATCTTTGTTTACCTGTTGGGATTTCTGTGAACATAAAACATATATATACAGCATACTTAATTCTAGCGATATAACAAGCCATAAATATAATCTATTATTTTATCACCTTATCATTTTTTTACATTTAAAGTCTTAATTTATGTGATATGAAGTATAATAAATTATCCTCATTAACATTTCTTGCTAATGTATTTGGGTTACTATGCAGAGCAGTTAACATAGAAAACCTGAGATTGGGGCCGGGCGGTGGCACTGGAGGTAAGGTGCCTGCCTTGCCTGCGCTAGCCTAGGACGGACTGCGATTCGATCCCCCGGCGTCCCATATGGTCCCCCAAGAAGCCAGGAGCAACTTCTGAGCGCATAGCCAGGAGTAACCCCTGAGCGTCACAGGGTGTGGCCCAAAAACCAAAAAAAAAAAGAAAACCTGAGATTGCTATTCTTATATAGGCCAACTCTTTGGTAGTAAACAGTTTCCCCACAGTGATATAAAGGTTTATTAGCACAGTAAGAGTAGCTCAATGTACCTGAACTGACCAAACAATATGATTTATAATAAGTAGCGACTTTCTTCCTGGTAATCTGGAATTTAGTACATGCAAAGACAGAAGGTACCCACACAGCCAGCCCTGAGAAAAAAAAATAAACTTGTAAACATCTAAATGGATGAAATTGTATTTGTTTTCTCAATTTGTGGCTGGATGAATTAAACACTTTCTGTGTGACTCCCCCAAGAGAGGACTCTTGGAACCCTCCCCTCTTTATTTCAGCTATGCCTCATTTTTTCCCTATGGTTTATTTCTGTATCATTTTGCTGTGCTATAACAAGTTTCATTTTTTTATATGATTGCATCCTATCTTTCTCATAAATCATCTAATCTGGGAGTGGTTTAATATGTGATGAGTACTAATTAGCAGTTCATAACAAATATGACAGAAGATGTTTTTCTTTGTTTTTGTTTTGGGGCAATACCTAAGGTTCTCCAGGCATGGCTGGAGGATCATGGATGGTCCTGGGGATTGAACCTGGGTCAGGCCCATGCAAAGCAAGCACCCTATTTTACTTCCTGTACTATACTCACTGTACTGTTGCTCTAACAACAGTTTTTTTTTTAAGTCATTATATTTATTTTCTGTTTTTTTTTTTTTTTCTGGTATGAGGGTGAATACACATGCATTATTACTTAAGGGCTACTTTGACTCATTGCTCTGGGTTGCAGAGGTAGGGGGGATCTTATGGTCTTGGAAATTGAATTCAGGTTGCTTGCTTGCAAACTCATACCATTAACTCTTTGGCCCAGATAGTTTTTGGGGGGAGGGCAAGGAGTGAGGACATTGTCAGGAATCAAACCCAAAACAATGCAAGGTAAGTAGTCCTCTACTGCTACACCACATTCCTGGCCCATCTTTCATATGTTTATAATAATATTTTGAATTAGGTATTGACTACTTTATCCAGGGAAAGAGGGCATACATAACTGTTTAGTAAATGGTGTATGAGAGAAAGACCTTGAAGTAGGAAGAGATTTTGGAATGTTTGAAGAACTGAGGTCTACTGTCGCCTTAGTATTGACAGAGAGGCGAACAATGGGAGGCAGTGAGACTGCTAACAGAATTTTCTGGAGCTCAGAGGGTTTAGGTTTTTCTCTACAAGTTTAAGGGAGGAGGGACAGATAGAAGTGGCCTGAGGATAGGTAGCCATGTGTGGTGTGCATGGTGTTGGAACAACATAGCATGCATAAAACCCTATCATTAGCAGTATTGTAAATCATGGTACCTTAAATTAAAAATTTAATTAAAATTATTAAAAATTATTTAAGGAATCTGTTGGAGGATTTTAAACTGGAAAGGGATATAATTTGCTTTGTACTTTAGAAAGGTCCCATGAAGGGGCCAGAGAGATATTATAGATGCCTTGCATGCAGCCGACCCAGGATGGACAGTGGTTCTAATTCTGGCATTCTATATGGTCCCCTGTGCCAACCAGGAGCAATTTCTGGGCACAGAGCTATAAGTAACCCCTGACTGCCACCAGGTGTGATCTCCCCCCCTCGACCCCCCCGCCCAAAAAAAAATGGTCCCATGGAAGCTGTGCACGATGCTGGGAGCAGTAGTTTTAGTGAATAAAGATAGCAGCTTGGGCTAAGGAGAAGGCACAGTCGATCGACTATCAAAGGAGTGGCAAATTGCTTGGAACTTTATAAACTTCCTGGAACTAGGTAAGTGTCTCCTTTCTTTTTTAAATTGTGGACATTCCTGGCTATTATTTATGACCAGTAATTTTAACCTCTTTCTCTTTCTTATCTTTCTGAAATCCTAAAGGGCAATTTTGAAAATGGCTTTAGGGAGTATAATTGATGAAATCAAAGTATAATTTGTTGACTTTAAAGTGCCATCTCTATACTTTCAGAAGTTATCACTAGGATTTTTGCTCCCAGGCACTTTGTCAAAATTGCCCTAAATTATCAGTTTAACATGTTATTTTCTGGTTGGTCTTTTTTCTTTTTGCAATATTAAATCAAACTCCATTGACTACTTGTCCATGCTCTGTTCTTTCTATTGTTTTGAGAGTAACTTTTAACCTATAGTTTTGTCAAGATTTCATTATCTTTTTTTATCACTCTCAGGTTTCTGACATAAGTATTTTCTATACATGTATTGAAGTGGGTGCCCTATAATCTGTCATATAATTCATAATAAAGAGAATAATGGCATTATTTAATGTTGTTCAGTATTTTTCACATACATTGTGACATAACCACATGTCATAATATCAAGTTTAAAGTAACTAGAAATGTAATGGTGGCATGGATGTGATAGAATGATGGCTTACAGAGTTGAGATTGTCCTAATGTAAGTAATTGAAAATCTCAGACTAATATTAGCATCAAGAGCTACATGTTCTGACAAAGAATAAGGAACTTGTAGACATAGGTGGGATCCAACATATTTTATGTATAAAGGGACAAAGATAAAAAAATAGTTCATTTTTTGCTAGATTATACTTTTCCACATATATTTAATAATTAGCATAATTTATTTTTACCTAGTAGTCTAAGTTTTTTTTTTAATTTTTTTATTTTGAATTATGAGAACAAAAGATGCAAAGAAAGAGGACAAGGTAAAGTTACAGTGGAAGGACAATCACCCATAACATAATTCTCAGAAGAAGTCCCCTTGCTGATATCTTAACTTTGAACTTTCAGCCAAAGAAAGTTAAGATAAAGTAGTCTAAGTTTTATGTTTTGAAAGTTTAAACTTATCAAATATAATTATTTCCCCTTAAACAATATTTTATGCACTCTATAGTTTCTGAAGGATTGTCTCTATGAAGTTCAGTTAAGTAATTTTTTATGTTTTGTGTTTAGAGTTGTACCTTGTGGCATTCAGGCATAACTCCTGGCTCTGTGCTTAGAAATCTTTCCTGGCAGTCTCGGGGACCATGTGGGATGCTGGGGATTGGGGAAGGATTGGATGCATGCAAGGCAAATACTCCACCTGGTTAAGTAATTATTAAGTTACTGCTATGCCAGGATACTGTTATGGGCTAAAGATACTGTGAATAAGAATGAATTCAAGGGGCTTGAGAGATAGTGAATAAGAATGAATCACGGGGCCCGGAGAGATAGCACAGTGGCGTTTGCCTTGTAAGCAGCTGATCCAGGACCAAAGGTGGTTGGTTCGAATCCCGGTCTCCCATATGGTCCCCCGTTCCTGCCAGGTGCTATTTCTGAGCAGACAGCCAGGAGTAACCCCTGAGCACTGCCGGGTGTGGCCCAAAAACCAAAAAAAAAAAAAAAAGATAGCACAGTGGTTTGCCTTGCATACAAAAGGACTGTGGTTCGAATCCCTGGCATCTCATATGATCCCCCGAGCCTGCGGGGATCCATTTCTGAGCGTAGAGCCAAAAAAAAAAAAAGAATGAATTCAAATTCTAGACTGACAGGAAGATTATAGATTATTATTTTAGTTTTATAAATAATAAACATACATTCTGTAATGAGTATGCATGCAGTCTTTAATACATCAGGGAGGCTTAATTGTATATGTAAGGGTTATGTGTTCAGAAATCTTCAGAGAGGAGCTAGCATTTGACTTGAGTTTTAGTGAATGAATGTGCAGTTGACCAACTGAACAAGGGAAAGAGGATGAACATTTTAGGCATGGGACAGGATATACAATGCATGGAGATTTTATAAAGTCATGATATGCTACAGGAATATCATTCTTTCTAATGATGGAGAGGGTCTGAAGACAAAAGATATTAAGACATAAAAGAAGAAAGAAACCTTATTTTTGTTAGTTGGAAAGATAAATTTTTATGTTCTTAACTAGTAGAAAACGATACTGCAGACTACTGTTTTTATTTAAATCTTCATAAAAAATTTCACCAGTATTTTGGTACCATGAACAGAATTATTTTCTGAAAATATTTTTCCTTATTAAAATAAAGTTATTGACCTATCTAAACTGATTCTGAATTAAAGTCTGCATGTTAGACAAAAATTATGAATTTAAAATCAATTTGTTAGTATTTTCTTTACCATCACATTCCTTTTTCAGCATAGTACACTAGCATAGGAATAAATTTATAATTAATAGTATTCATAAAGATGGTACTGATTCTATATATTGTGCATATTGATACTCTAATGTAGTCATAGTTAATGAAGATATGCTGTAATAGCCAATTTCTTACAGTTTTTCTTATTTACTTTAGCATCTGTTATTTGTTCAGTGGGGTTTAGGGGATTAGGCCCTTTTTAGTGTCTGTGTAGAGTGCTTCATGTTTCCTGGGCATAGGTTGAATTGATCAGTTAGAACCTAGAAGTGTGGGAATTTTGGCAGGCTTCTAAGGAATTTTTATCTCAGGGGCACACAAAGATAATGGGGAAATTTGTCTTTAGACTCTTCAGGTTGTCATGCAACTGTTACGTATTATTGGTAAGTTACCTACACGGCATAAGGGTTTAGTCTTAGCTTAAGGCCATCATAGAATACTTAACTGAAGAAAGTCGATGATAAGGCAGCAGTCAGTATAGAATAGCTTAGCTAGGCTAGCAAACCTGTTAATGGGAATCTGTCATTTACCATTATAATCAATGTGATTGAAATTATCTGAAAAGTTTAAAGTTTTAAGTTAGGTAAGCTTTCAGAAGGTTTCAGGGGTCTCAAATTCGTGGCCCTCCATACAACATTTTGTGGTCCTGCCCTAGAGGAATCTTTTTTTGTTTTGTTTTGTTTTAGTTGTTTTAGTCAGACCCCCCAATGTTCAAGGCTTACTACTGACTTTGCTTTCAAGTATCACCCCGACTTTGCCTCCTGTGGCCCTCAGGTAAGTTGAGTTTGAGACCCCTGGTAAGCCAATGAGAATTTGGTCTTACTGCTGAAGTGCTACCACATATTTCAAAACTGTTAGGGATAGTTTGCTTTGCAACCACTAGAATTCTTAACTCCTTTCACCTTCCCTTTCAGGTGCTAAATTGACCAATTTTATTTATTCCACAGGGCACAAATTTTGGGTTTAAAACAGAAGGAGAGGGGCCGGGCGCTGGCGCTAGAGGTAAGGTGTCTGCCTTGCCTGCGCTAGCCTTGGACGGACCACGGTTCGATCCCCCGGTGTCCCATATGGTCCCCCAAGCCAGGAGCAACTCCTGAGCCCATAGCCAGGAGTAACCCCTGAGCATCACCGGGTGTGGCCCCCCAAAAACAAAACAAAACAAAACAAAGCAGAAGGAGAAATAAACCAAATGATTGTTAAGGGCAACAGAATGACAGACTGTGTTAGTTTTCTCTTGCTGCTGCATTGAACTCCCAAAACCTAGTGTCTTAAAAGAGCATAAATTAGTGTTGGGTTATTTTTTTTTTTTAACAGTTTAGTAAGATAGAAGCAATATTAGTCTTATGCTGTATCTAGGTGTCAGTTGGGCTTTATTTCACTTGGGAGCTCTATGAGAAATTCACTTCTTTTCTAATTTCTAGAAATTGTCCTTGATTATTAGCTCCTCTTCCTACAGTTTGAAACAAGCTCAGTGTATCTCTTTGACCAGTCTTCCTTGAATGTTTAATATCTAGTGGTACATAGTGTCCCCACCACCTTCAGTTGCTGCCTCTTTATCTAAAGAGACCCACCCAGAAAATCTTAAGAATGTTTGATCTATTTTAAAAATATATATATTTTATTTTTTTATTTATTTTTGTTTTTGTTTTTGGGCTAAACCTGGTGACCCCTGGCTTACTCCTGGTTCTGTGCTCAGACATAGCTCCTGTCTTGGGGGACCAAATAGAACAATGTGGATCAAACCCAGGTCTGTCCTGAGTCGTCTGTGTACAAGGCAAACAAACACCCTACTGCTGGGCTATTTCTCTGGCTCCTATTTTTTAAAAAAAGTTTTAATTGACTCACCATAAGATACAAAATTACAAAGGTGTTTATGATTGAATTTCAGCCATATTATGTCCACCACCCATCCTTTCTTCACCAGTGCACATGTACTACTACCAATGTCTCTCCACTTTCTCTCTGGCAGAGTTTTTTTGTGGGGCTAACCTGACAGTACTGAGGGATTGCTCCTGTCTCTGCACTTAGAAATTACTCCTGGCAAGTTTGGGGAACCATATATGATGCCAGGAACCAAACTAGGGTTCACCATATGTAAGAAAAAGCCCTAATCACTTGCTCCTGTGGCAAACTTAAAATATAAATTAATTTATTAAAGACCATGTATCACAGAACATAGTTGATCATGATACATTTTGTTTCCATGTAAGTGGGAACAAAATTATTTAAAATGAAAAAGAAGAAAACATGAGTCCAGCAACAAAAATTTTGTGAAAATTATTGTATCTCTCAATGAGATCATTAAGTCATTGTTCAGTAAGCTTTTGTTGATGATTTTATTAGTTTTTTTTGCTTCTAAACATTAGGTATGTGTAGACACACATTGGTGGTTAAATTGGTGTGTTCCTATGGGGATGCTAGTATTAAAAAAATGAAGTTATGCTGTCCCGTAATTCCAATCACTGTTTCTGATATTGTGGCTTTTGGGGGCCATGTTTTTAGCTGCTAGGGCTTTCTGAAATATGGGAAGGTGCGGGGAGGGTACCTACACTCATTGCAAAGAACTTTTGGTGATGTCAGCCCAAAATACTCATATACCTGGAGTTTTGGTCAATAATTGTCTTTGCAGAGAGCTGTAGAGGAGTGGTGAAGCAGAACCAGCGACAAAGTGACAGGTGGGAGATAGATGCAGCGGAGGTCACTTTGGCAGGCAATGGACTTGCCTTGCCCTCCTTTCCTGAGATTATGGCAGACATTTTTCATTTTTCTTCATTTTCTCTCTCTCTCTCTTTCTCTCCCTCTCTCTCTCTCTTCCTCTCTCTCTCTCTCCCTCCCCCCCTCTCTCATGGATATAATTTTAAGGTCAAGCTGAGGGGCATCCATAATTGTATTTGCAACAATTATATTGCTTTTTAAAGTAACTTTGGCAAGTTTCAGAGATTATTCTCTTTATTGGGAAAATTACTTTATTTTCTGGTGATTCTATTTTCACTCTAGTAAAATATTTTTAAATTTTCCCCTTTATATTTAGTTTAATAATTATGATTTACAGAGTTTTTAATAGTTGAGTTTCATGCAGTAGGATATTTTAACACTAATTCTACCATCAAGTTCAGCTCCCATCATCAGTGTTCCCGTATCCTATTGTTGCCTGCACCCCCATATCTCCCATCCCCCTACCTTCTTCCTCCTGGGCACTTTAAAAAATTTGGTAGTTGCAGATTAGATCTCATGTTTTCAGTGTTGTTCAGTCTATGCTTTGGGGTTATGTCTGTATCATTTTCCCATATCACCAGTATTATAAAAGTCCTACTCCTATTTCCCCATTACTTCTCTTTCTCATTTTCCTTCCTGCATTGATTTCTTTCCTTTGCTGCCCTTCTCTCTAAACTCTAGTAGAATTCATAAAATATTTTGTAGAACTAATAATTTGAGCAGAAATTCCCCAAGTAAAACACTGAATAGACTGCTTCCTCTGGAACTCTTAGATTTGCTATTTTATATGCTGTGTTTATTTTTCTGAGTGCTCCTGAGTATTAAAATAGGTTTTGTTCCTAGGAAGAATGAAGAAATCTATGATAATTGTTTATTGGGAGCATAAGACACATGTATAAAGAATTGACTTATTGAAGAAGCCTTATGATACAGTGGAATATTTTTATTTTTAATTTTGTATCGTGGTAATATTTGTATAGAAGCACATCAGTAGTTTTTTGTGTTCACTTCTCTTGTTATGAGCCAACTATATTAAGGGAATTTATATAATTTTATATTATGGTGATATTTCATAATTATGAAGTTGTTTTCTCTTACTATTTCTGGTCATTTAACTAATCTTTAGGGTTATACTATGTACCGTGGTCTTTTTTTCCAGGAAGAGACTTTATCAAGGACTCCTATTTTGATATTGCTAGTATTTTATTATTACATCTGTAAAATAATATTATTTAAATTTCATTAAGAAACCAGTGTTCATACTTTTAAGTAAACTTTTATTTTAGAATGGTCTTCCGGGGCCAGGCGGTGGCGCTGGAGGTAAGGTGCCTGCCTTACCTGCGCTAGCCTAGGAGACGGACCGCGGTTCGATCCCCCGGTGTCCCATATGGTCCCCCAAGCCAGGAGCGACTTCTGAGCGCATAGCCAGGAGTAACCCCTGAGCGTTACCGGGTGTGGCCCAAAAACCAAAAAAAAAAAAAAAGAATGGTCTTCCAAAAAGTCTGAAGCAGTCTACATTCCTACCAACAGTGAATCACAGTCCATTTTCCCCAACATCCACACTAGCACTAATTGTTTTTGTTCTTTGTGTTGTGTGCCAGTTTCTTTGTGTGAAATGATATCTTATTGTTTTGATTTGCAACACCCTGATGACTGATAATGTGCATCATTTTTTTTTTTTGTCTCTTTGGCCATCTGTATTTTTTCTTTGAGGAAGTTTCTGTTAACAACTTCTCATTTTTTAATGCTCCGGCCCATATATATATCCATTTTAACTTATCTAATTTGTATAATATTCATATTCTTTTAGAACTTTTTATATTCTGTTAAAGTTAGTTGTAATAAGTCCAATTTCCTTTTGGATTTTGTCATTTGTGTATTTTTTTTCAATAGAGCTAAAGGTCTGTTAGTTTGTTCTTTTTAAAAAACAAGACTTTTGGGGCTGGAGCAGTGGCACAAGCAGTAAGGCATCTGCTTTGCCCACGCTAGCCTAGGACGGACCGTGGTTTGATGCCCAGTGTTCTATATGGTCCCCCAAGCCAGGAGCAATTTCTGAGCTCATAGCCAGGAGTAACCCCTGAGCGTCACCGGGTGTGGCCCAACAACAAAAAAATAAAATAAACAACAAGACTTTGACTTCATTGATTTACTTCTCTATTTTTCTGCAATAATATTTCATTCTAACTGGGTTTCCATTATGGCTAAAGGACTTGAGCGGACATCACACCACAAAGGATTGAAGGCTGCACATAGCACAAGAAAATACTCATCATTATTATTTAAGTCATTTGATAAATATACCTATTACAATACCAAAATAAAGGAAACTATAAATCTTGGTATGGATGTGGAAGAACTAGAAATTTAATGAATTATTAGGATGCAAAGTGTTAAACAATTACTACTTAAAAGGTTTAACTCTTTCTTATGAAAGTAAACATGTACTCTGTCACTCAGTAGACTCCTTCCTGGGTATTTAACCTCTAGGTGTACATTTACCCAACATCTTATAGTCACACAGAAAGCTTGCATTATTCGATTGCTACTTTATTTATAGTATTAAATTTAGAAAAACAATGATTCTTAGAATGAGTAATTGATGCAAAACTGGTACAGTGGTATAATACAATGCTAAGTACCAGTAAAGAGTTCCAAGAGGTTTTATTATACTATGGCTATTTGTGCAATATTCTTAAAAGACAAAAATACAGTGATAGGGAATTGACTGTTGCTTGACAGGGACTTATAAATGGAGAAAGGATGTAATTTTAACAGTATGAGGGATATTTTTGGGAGTGAGATTGCTTTTTTTTGGGGGGGGGGGCCACACCCGGCGGTGCTTAGGGGTTCCTCCTGGCTGTCTGCTCAGAAATAGCTCCTGGCAGGCACGGGGGACCGTATGGGACACCGGGATTCGAACCAACCACCTTTGGTCCTGGAACGGCTGCTTGCAAGGCAAACACCGCTGTGCTATATCTCCGGGCCCGAGATTGCTTTTTTGTGCTCCAAATGTACTGATTTTATCATTTGCAAACTATTTCAAAAATAACAATTTAATTACATTATTATTAAAAGAAATTTACAGTGATTATTTTTATTTGTCAGATTTTACATCATCCAGTTAATCGAAGAAGATAAATATTGTTGAAGAAAAGGCACTGGACCCTCCTATTAGTTGATTCATAGTTGCACTCTTTTTTTTTTTGTTTTGTTTTGTTTTGGTTTTTTGAATCATACCCGGCAACGTTTAGGCGTTATTCCTGGTTCTACGCTCAGAAATTGCTCCTGACAGGCTCGGGGGACCATGTGGGATGCTGGGATTCAAACCACGGACCTTCTGCATGCAAGGCGAATGCCTTACCTCCATGCTATCTCTTCAGCCCAGTTGCACTCTTTTGAATAGAAAGATTTTCAGATGCTTAAGATGTTCTGTTAAAATTCTTTTAATACTAGCCCAGTTAAGATTTTAAGTCTACCAAGTCTTGTGGAACTCTTTGGGAGATGGAAAATAACCAGATGAGAAAGGTTTTTATTGTAATATTTTTAATTAATGGTTGTTTTAGATGGCCTCCAACTTACAACAGCTGCTTTTTGACACTGGCTCCAAGCAGGTTACAGACTTTGCCAGTTCTGAAGGAGCCTGTCACAACAAACAAACAGGACAGAAACTTTCTCACTTTAGCTAATCCCTGTTAAATGATGCTTTTTTCTTTTTTAATAATAAAATAGTTCGTTTTGTGTATAGTTGGCAGGTTTTCTAAGCCAGTGAAGAAAATTTATAGTAGATCAATTTTTTCCTTTCTCTTTGTCTGGACCTTTATGACAGGATCTAGTAGTATCTCTGTTAAGGAAAGAAGTATCTCTTCTCAAAAATTGATAACAAAGAAACAGACCTTCTATAAAAATGAATATGGAAAAAATGTCCAGGAAAGATAATAGGATTCTGTTTTCTCACTTTGTACTCTCGCTTACAATCTCATTATTTAACATCTTTCAATTGTCACCTATGTGGTTTTACTCCTACAGTTCAAATCTCCAATCTCCTAAATAATTATATGTTTGACATATCTTCTTGAAGGTATAGCACATATGTGACAGTATCTTGTTATAGCACTATATATTAATTCTCTCATTTCCTACTATATATCTGGTCTGGTTTTAATTTATTTAAACAGGAATCATACATATGACTCAAGCCAGGGACCTAGTCATATATTGCTCTTCTTTCTCAGTTAACTTTGTTCATGACCGAGTCATACATTGCTTTTCTTTTTCAGTTAACTTTGCTCCTTTAGATCCTAACTCTGAAGTTTGTTTCATAAGTGCTTTTAATTCTCTGTGAAACTGATTGCTATTAGGTCACAGTCATATGGCATAGCGATTATGCAATAGTTATCTAACTTCTTTTCTTTCCCATTTATATCTGGTCTCTTTACTGTAGCCAGAATAGTATTTCTTTAGTGATATCTTAATTTGGAAGTAATTGAAATTGATCACATTCTTTGTTGGAGTAAAGTTCAAATTTGTTAATATGATCTAAGTAGCTAGCATCTGTTGTTTTAGCACCAGGTACTGTGCTGGCATATGGTTCAATCACAGGTTCAATTATAGAACTGGTTCAATCCCAGGTACACTATATGGCTCCTTGTTCCATTAGGAGTGATGCCTTATTGCAGTGCCCGAGTAAGCCCTGAGTACCACTTGATGTACCCCCAAATCTCAACATAGTAATAATAATAAAAGAAAGAATATTATATAGGAATTAAGGGATTTGTCTTACATCCAGTCAACATTATGATCCATGACATTGATAATGGTACCTTAAGCAGCACCAATAGTGATTCTTGACGACAGAACAGTGAATACTCTGAGTATCACCTGTTGTGACCCGACACCCCCCCTCACCAAAGTTTTAGGTACATTTTGAAAAACTGACTTCTTGTGAAAGTTACATGCGTTTGTTCCCATTTGTAGTGTAATTGAGTATGAGATTCCTCTCAAGATTCAATTTAGTTTTTTTTTTTTTGTTTTTGTGTTTTGGGTCAATCCAGTGGCGCTCAGGGATTACTCCTGTCTCTGTGCTCAGAAATTGCTCCTGGCAGGCTCGAGGGACCATATGGGGTGCTGGGATTCAAACCACCATCTATTCTGGGTCGACTGCATACAGGTCAAATGCCCTACCGTTGCATTATCTCTCTGGCCCCTCAATTTAGCATTTTTATACACTTATTTATTGTTTGCTTTTGTTATTAGTGACCATTATTGGCCTCTGTTGTTTTTGTTGTTTGTTTATTACGTTTTTTATTATTTATTTATTATCATTTGCACATATATAACATATACAAAAGACTGATTAAAACTCTTTTAAAAGCTGGATCGTAGGGAGCTCAACTTCCAGCTTTTGGAGAAATCTCCATATCGCTTTCCACAAAGGTTGGACCAGACGGCATTCCCACCAGCAGTATTATCATGGTTTTTAAGAGACTGTAATAGTGGTAATATATTACTATTGTTAATATTAATTAATATTAATGTTAATTAATAGTAATATTAATTAGTAGTAATAGTAGTAGTAATAGACTGTAATAATAATAGTATTTCATGCCAGAATGAGACTCAAATATTTTCGCTTCAAGCTGGAGCAATAGCACAGTGGTAGGGCATTGGCCTTGCATACAAACAATCCAGGTTTGATTTCCAGCATCCTATATGGTCTCTTGAGCACCACTAGGAGTAATTCCTGAATATAGAGCCAGAAATAATCTCTAAGCACTGTCTGATGTGACCCTGCCAAGAAATTCTTGCTTTTGTGGGTCATAGTTGGTTTTGTGATCTCAGTGATAAAGTACATACTTTTCATTTCTGAGGTGCTAGGTTTGATCTTTGCTATTGTAAAAATAAAATGACTAAACAAAAAAGCCATCTCCCCCACATGGGGCCGGAGAGATAGCATGGAGGTAAGGCCTTTGCCTTTCATGCGTCCCATATGGTCCCCCGTGCCTGCCAGGAGCAATTTCTGAGCCTGAAGCCAGGAATAACCCCTGAGCACTGCCAGGTGTGACCCCCCCCCCAAAAAAAGCCACCCCCCCAAAGTAAACTGGTTTTGTGTCAAGATCAAATAATTTTTTTGGGGGGGGGGTTTGGGTTTTTGGGCCACACCCAATAATGCTCAGGAGTTACTCCTGGTTATGTGCTCAGAAGTCGCTCCTGGCTTGGGGGACCATATGGGAAACCGGGGGATTGAACCGCGGTCCGTCCAAGGCTAGCGCAGGCAAGGCAGGCACCTTACCTCTAGCGCTACCGCCTGGCCCCAAGATTAAATAATTATACTGGTTTGTGTATATTTGTGTATGTAAGAATAATAGTTATTCCAGGTTTTATTTTTTTGTTTGTTTTTATTATCTAGAACATATCTGGAAGGAAAACCCAACAGCACAAAATTAGAAAGATTTGAGTAGAATACATGTCATAGAGATTTTTTTAAAATTTTTTATGAGACCAATGTGAATTACATGTCTTTCACAATTGTATTTCAGGTACATAGTGACAGTGACATTCCGCCACCAGTGTTGACCTCCCTCCTCCATAGTTCCCAGCATGCCTCCCATACCTCCAGCCTTAGCCCCCTGGACTGCTAGTGTAACAGGTCTCTTGTATATAGCTTGTTGTAGTTTGGGTCTCTTGATTGTATTGTAGTTGCCTTCAGTTTGGGTATTTAGTTTTGACCATTTTTTATTTCTACTCAATACTCCTGCGACTGCTTGGCCCCTGGGTCTGATTTACATTTTTTTCCTCTCAATTTGTAGGAAGACATAGACATATGAGGCAGAACAAGTCGATTCATGTTCTATGGTTCTGTAAATGGTGGGAGCCCCTGTCTAGAAGCTATAAATATAAATAAAATTTAAAAAAAGAAAGAAAAGAGAAAAGTAAAAAAAAAAAAAGGTGGCAGATGTGGCAAGTTTTATTTGTTTTTCATAGAGGCAGTAAATTTTGGGGAAATAATAAAGGAAATTCCCTTGCCTAAGAGATACAGGGTGTCTCTACCCTCAAAACATACTATCATTAGACCACCTACAGGTTCCAGACACATTTGCCAACCCCCAAAGTTTTTCTTTATGGTGCCAAAAAACGTTTTGCTTAGTCACAGTTGTCAAAGTCAGTTCTCTGTAATTAGAGATCTCGGTTTTTGCACAGATCCTAGGACAAAGCCTAGGATATCTTTCTTTATGGTCCCAGGGAAAATTCTTCTCAGTTGCAGTTGTTGTAGTCCGTCTTTTGTAATTAGTGATCTTTGTTTTTGCACAGATCCTAGGACAGAGGGTCTTCTGATTTCATCTTACCGTTAGGTGATGACTTAAGGGCAACCTGCCCTTAGATCAAGATTGTTGCTGTTTCCTCATCATCAGAGTGTCATTTGAACCTACCCTGGCTCAAGTTGGTGCCAGAGCAGTATTAGGGCCTCCTCTGGGGGGTGGGGGTGGGGTTAATTCCTGGTGCTGGTATAGGGAACTGTGCCAGGTTGAGATCTGGGCTTTTGGGCTGGACGGTTGATCACTTGAGGTTTAAGTCGAGTCCTCATGACAAATGTTCCGGATGGAAGGTGCTCCTGTATTAGAAAATTTATGGATTCTTATCTCTATTAGATAAGAACTTGTTTCTATACATAATATTTTCCCATTTTAGTGTGCTTATGAAAAAAGTAACGATGCCCCATTGTATAATTCACGCAAGAAAAAAATTAAATTTTTTGTAGACCTATAATAAAGTGAACATCACTTTTGTAGCCATATTATCTAAGCTATAACCAAGAATTGTGTTTAAGGTTATTTTGTGTAAGTGGATCAGTCTCTAGAAATAATACTCTCACACCAAATACGACAAATTCTTGGAAATTTTCTACTATTTTATGTTATTCATGTTAGGGAAATTTGAACATGAACACACACTTGCTTGCCGGGAAGATAGGTTAATGAGTTGAACTCATGCATTGCTGCAAAAGACCCAGTTCAGTGACTTCCTGGTACTCTTCTGGGTATGGCCTGAAGTGACCATCCCAAGCATGGTGCTGGGACTAGACCTTAAGTACTGCCAGCTGTGACCATTATTACCCTCAAAGCATAAACACAGGAGCTATATCTCTTATGTTCAGATTCAGCTTTAGCTATCTTGTAGAACAGCATTACAATGTTAATGACTAAATTAGAGGATTATTTGAAATTTAAAAAGTGAATTAATATTTATAAGGTACTTAAGAACAATGTTTTACAAGTGGTAAATACTATTTAAAAAATAAAAAAAAAACTATGTTAAGTAGGAAGACAGGAAATTATAACCAGTTAAATGTATTTCTTTTTTATCAAAATTTTTCTTTTATTTATTGTACTTGTGTTTAATCTAGCTTTGTGTTCAGGAGTGACCCCATATAGTGATCAAGGTATCTCATGTATTGCCAGGGCTTTGAGCCAGGTTCGGCAATATGCAAAGCAAGGACTGTAATCTCTAGACTATCTGGTTCTAAAATTTTGTATTTTAAGTCTATTTTTTCTTAACTGTTCAATTGAATTAAGCAATCTAATCTTAGTTCATTATAATTTTTTGATAATTATTGTACACATTCTTTAAGCTATGTCAAGTAATTTAATGCTCTCATTCCTAGGATATTCTGAATAATCTTGAATCTTGTGATTTGGAAGATGATGACCTTATGCTTGATGTGGATCTGCCTGAGGATACACCTCTTGAAAATGGTAAGTAGAGGCAAAATTGAACCCTCCAGATGCATATAGTAATTGCTGGTTATAGTCAATTTTACATATATTATGTACAGTCTTATACTTGTAAATATACCAATTGAGAAAGCCTTTATAGATTGAAAATCAGCCTTAAATGAAGTTAATAGCTTCAGTTGAAACTTGTATAAATGTTTAAAACCTGACTTTGTAGGTTTTCTGTCACTTGAGTATTTAAGGAACCGCAGCTTCATTCTATTAGTAGCATGGTATATTTATATCACAAGTTTTTAAATATAAGGGTGATTCTTATAGTGAAGTGGATTGAACTCACAAATGCAGGCAATCCACCCCTATGATTTGTTGCTCAAGCCTCTTGATTTATTTTTCTCAGTGCACATATCCAATTGCTCTTCCATTTATGACAGTTTAATTTTTAGAAGAAATGTGTTTAGAAAAACAAATATAATTTATCTTTTTTATTACTTTTTTATTTTTCGTTTTGTATTTTTGGGCCACACCTGGTAACGCTCAGGGGTTACTCCTGCTATATACTCAGAAATTGCTCCTGGCAATTGTCATATTGGCCAAATATCATTAATAAAATGTACTGCCAGGCAGCTATGTAAAAATAAGTGTCAGAATCTCAGTGTTCTTGGAAATAAACATTTTTCTCCTTAGTGGGTCTCTGGATTATGTGGGACTGAATTTAGGCCTCGTATTTCTTCACGTTGAGATCTGAACTCTGGAGACTTTACTCCCATGACTGATGTCAAAAAGTGTTACAAAAAATGTTAGGTCACGCCTAACATTTGCAAGACCAGGAATTATACTCTGATCACTATGAGTAGTTCTGATGCAGAGAATTTGAATATATAATTTTGTTGAAGGAAAGACTGAAGAGTTGATCTTAATATCTACTGTACTACTACAGGGATAAAGACTTGAAGACAGAATTTTTCTGTCACTTGGGATATTTAAGAAAAGAAACCTAGTTAAGAAATCAAAGTTTAGTCAGTGAGAGAAAAGTCATAGGCAGTGCTCAAGATGAACAGGATAAGAAATAAAATTCTCTGGATTTGAGTGCTTCAAAATGAGGCTTTAAGAGCACTTATAAATATTCAGTAGCAGCACAGTATTTTCTGGAGATATGAACTATTTTCCAATAGAACAGCTTAATAGATGTTAAAAATCATAGAAATCATTAAAATCTGAATTAGAAGAAAAATTAGTTGGAAAATATTGTAGAATATGCAGGAAACATGTAAACTATTGAAAATTATAGTGGAAAAATGACAATGAATGCAAATGAATGCAAAGTTTTAAGGGCTGGATTAAAGATTTGCCCTCTTAAAATAAGTCACATTCATGATAATGCATTTTACTTTAATAGCATTTTAACAACTTCTCTTTGGATACCTGAAATACTTTTAGAGCTAAAACAATGTATGGGTGGAGCTGGTCTGAGAATTTGTCTCATCTTTAGAACACAGTAAAATCTAATTCACACATTAGATGAAAGTAGAATTACCTTTAAATTTCAGATCTTTGGGGTTGAGTGGTGGTGCTGACCAGGAAGACATCTGCTTTGCTGGCACTAGCCTAGGATGGATTGCAATTTGATCCCCCACATCCCATATGGTTCTCCAAGCCAGGAGTGATTTCTGAGCACTTAGTCAGGAGTAACCCCTGAGCATCACCAGTTGTGGCCAAAAAAAAAAAAAAAAAACCCAAGAAAAAAAATTTAGATCTTTGAGTTCTTGTTTGGAAACTTGTGAAAAGTAGAAGTAAAGTAGAAGAAAAGTTTGGGGATGTCTCACATTTTTTTTTTAACTAGAAGAAAGCCAACACTATTTCAGGCTAGAGATATATTTGAAGCTAGTAGATTGTATATACAGACTTTATGATCTTCATAGACAACAAAGATAAAATAGGATTAGGTGTATACCATCAGGAATTTGGGAATGACTATTATTATTTTTTAAATTATTTAAGCATCATGGTTACATACATGTTCAGAATTAGGTTTCAGTCATAAAATGCACACCCTCCATCATCAGTAAAACTTTCTCAGTGCCAGTGTCCCTCATTTCCTCCCCCCCTCCCCCATTTCCTCCCCCCAACCCCCTGCTTGTCTTCAAGACAGGCATTTTCTCTGTGTATCCTTGAGAATGACTATTGTAACTCTCAGATCCTGTGGTATTGTATTTACACCCTGAAACTTTTTGTTTTGTTTTGAGAGACCAGGAATGTTAAAAATACTAGTACAAAGTTGGTAAATCTTCTAATATACTTAAATTGAATATTATCCGGGTGACAAATTTGTTATTAAAGGGCTATAATTGATATGTAGCACACATTAGTTTTATTATATTAACTAGTGAATCAATATTTGAATATATTGCAATGTGACCACTATATACTATATACTCACCACCATATACTATTGGATTTTGGGGTAGGTGTTGGGCCACGTATGGCAATGCTCCAGGGTAACTCCTATGTTTGAATTACTCCTGGAAGTGCTGGTGTACTATATGAGATATCAGTAATTGAACCTGATTTTGCCATAGGCAAGACAAGTGCCCTATTCACTGTACTGTCATTTTTTTTAAAAAAATACTATTAATAAATACCTTCTTTAAATTGAATCATCACGAGATACAGTTACAAAATGTGCAAAATTTTCAGCCATACAATGGCCAGTATCCATCCCTTCATCAGTGCACATTTCCTGCCACCAATGCTCCTTCCTTTCTTTTATTTCTTATCATGTAAGACACATTTTTAATTTGTGCCTAGTAAGTGTATTAAGAGAATTCTTGGGCCGGAGCAGGGCGCAAGTGGTAGGGCGTCTGCTTTGTACCTGCTAACCTACAACGGACCAGGTTTGATTCCCCAGCATCTCATATGGTCCCCTAAGCCAGGAGCGATTTCTGAGCACATAGCCAGGAGTAACCCCTGAGCATCACTGGTGAGGCCCCAAAAACCAAACAAACAAACAAAAAATACTCCTTCTTTTAGTGCTTACTTGCTTTGGGTAAAGACTCTTGAAGAACATCAATTTATTCTGAATCTTGATCTTCCTTTTTCTTTTTTTTTTTTGGTTTTTGGGCCACACCCGGTGACGCTCAGGGGTTACTCCTGGCTATGCACTCAGAGGTCACTCCTGGCTTGGGGGACCATATGGGACGCCGGGGGATCGAACCGTGGTCCGTCCTAGGCTAGCGCAGGCAAGGCAGGCACCTTACCTCCAGCGCCACCGCCCGGCCCCGATCTTCCTTTTTCTTAGACTTTTTCAAGCAGTGGAACTAAAGAAATGGGTCTCTTTACATTATTTTTTTTTCCTGTAAAATATTTCACAAAATGTAAGGAGAGAAAGATCACATCTATTTTAGGATGTATTTCTGAATGCTTTCTGAAGTGTTTTTTTTTTTTTAAATCTATTCTTGAAGGTGTATCTATTCTTGAGGTGTATTTGTCCTCTTTACCTGTATAACTATCAAAGACAAGTACCTATTCTCATAAAAACATTTTGTTGATCTTGAAATTTTTTCTGATTCTCTGTAAAGCTGATGAAGTTCAGAATGTACTCCGTAATACCTTGGCATATTTAATATTATATAAGCTGAAGGAGCTGAAGAAAATGGCAGAAGCAGGCAAGCCAATTTAACCCCCTGTTCTCCCTATATCAGGACATAAAATCTTCGTGTGTGAAATGCCTTCTCTTCACCCAGAGAAGTGAGTCTTCCTTACGGATCCCAAAATATGTCTTTGCTAAGTTTCCTCTGGTTTACTTTATTGACCTAACCTATCATATTTCTCCAAGATTTTACTCTATCAAACCTAGCATAAAAACATAGAGGTTGAGATTTTTGGATCTTCAGTTTCTGAAACTTTTGTACATTTCTCCAAATTTATTTATTTATTTATTTATTTATTTATTTATTTATTTATTTATTTATTTATTTATTTATGACCATACCTGGAGCATCATGCTCTGATGTTCTTCCTAGTTTTCTGCCCAGGGTTCATTTCTGGCTGTTCTCAGAGGATCATCTGCAGTGCTAGGGACTGACCTGAGATCTGCTGAGTATAAAAATACACATTTTTGGGGGCCGGGCGGTGGCGCTGGAGGTAAGGTGCCTGCCTTGCCTGCGCTAGCCTAGGACGGACCGGACGGACCGCGGTTCGATCCCCCGGCGTCCCATATGGTCCCCCAAGAAGCCAGGAGCAACTTCTGAGCGCATAGCCAGGAGTAACCCCTGAGCGTCACAGGGTGTGAAAAAAAAAATACACATTTTTTATACCATCTCTCTTGTTCCCCCAATCTATTCAGAATTTGGATAGTATGTCGGTGTGACTCTCAGCTTAGAATGAGTCAAGCCTTAAAATGAACCATAATGTGTTTTATCTCTTCTGTGGCCTTATTACCCTTAATTGACTTTTAGGGAAACTACTTGGTCAAAGGGAGTGAATATGCAGACAGATATAGAATGAGGGAAAATAATTTAAAAAAGAGAATTTTTGGTTTGTATTATGATTTGGGAGGATCTCAAAATACTTTTACCTCTTTATTTTTTGAATAAGCAAAATCGTTTTTTTGTTTTGCTTTGTTTTTGGGTCATACCCGGCAGCACTCAGGTGTTACTCTTGGCTCTACGCTCAGAAATCGCTCCTAGCAGGCTAGGGGAACCATATGGATGCCGGGATTCAGACCACCGTTCTTCTGCATGCAAGGCAAAGGCGCCTTGCCTTCATGCTATCTCTTCGGCCCCAGCAAAATAGTTTTTAAGAAATTTTCTTAGAAAGATATTATAGGGGGCCGGCGAGGTGGTGCTAGAGGTAAGGTGTCTGCCTTGCAAGCACTAGCAAAGGAAGAACCGCGGTTCGATCCCCCGGCGTCCCATTTGGTCCCCCCAAGCCAGAGGCGATTTCTGAGCGCTTAGCCAGGAGTAACCCCTGAGCATCAAACGGGTGTGGCCCGAAAACAAAACAAAACAAAACAAAAAGAAAGATATTAGAAGGGAGGATAAGGGGCCGGGTGGTGGCACTGGAGGTAAGGTGCCTGCCTTGCCTGCGCTAGCCTAGGACGGGGGCGGTTCGATCCCCCGGCATCCCATATGGTCCCCTAAGAAGCCAGGAGCAACTTCTGAGCGCATAGCCAGGAGTAACCCCTGAGCGTCACAGGGTGTGGCCCAAAACCAAAAAAAAAAAAAAAAAAAAAAGAAGGGAGGATAAGTAAGAGAGTATTCAAGTATTCAAGAGAGAACATGGGCTTGAAAGGGCAAACTGAAGTTTTTCTTTCATCTTAGTTGATTGTTTGGTTCTGAATCTAAATTTCTATTTACAGATTATTGCCTATTTATTATCTCCCTTTTAATTAAATTTCTTTCAAGCAAACAATTTGGTAATATAAAAAGTACAGCTGTATTGCTTTATTTGCTTGTTCAGAAGCTTCTAATAATTTTCATTGTACACTGGTTAAAGCTTAGCATTTGACATATTTATAGTGTAATCCTTAGGCTTATAAATCTTCCTAGTGTATACCTTTTCAACATGCTTTTAACTTAGTCTGTTTTAAATTTACCTCATTTGTAAAAGATCTTTCTAATTTCTTGGTATAAGTCAAGGTATAGTTACTTCAGTTTTTTTTAATTAAAAATTGATTTTTAATAAAGAACTTCTTTAATTGAATCACCATAAGATATAGTTACAGAACTGTTCATGATGAGTTTCAGTCATATAATGTCCAACACCTTTCACCGGTGCACATTTTCTGTCATTAATGTCCCCTATTTCCCTCTTGCCCATCCCCCTGCTTCCTCCCCTTACTCCCTGGCAGACATTTTTTTTGTTCTGTATCTCTTTCTTGTTCTCTCTCTCTTCCTTCATTCCCTTTTTATTCCTTTTAGATGCTGTGATTGCAGTGTACTTTGAACACTGAGTTCTTGTCCAGAGCAGTCATTTCCAACTATCATTGTTATAGTGATTCCTTTCCTGCTTTAACTAAACTTCCCCTCTATTTGTGGCAAGCTTTATATTATGGACTAGTTTTCCTGGCACCCTGTCTCACTGTCCATGGATATTATTAACATTCTACCTTTTTCCAGTATATATTCCACAAATGAGGGTGATTATTCTATGTCTTCCTCTTTCCCTTGGGCTCATTTCTCTCAGCATAATACTCTCCATACCTATGTATAAACAAATTTCATGACTTCATTTTTCCTAACAGCTGCATAGTATTCCATTGTGTAGATATACCAGTTTCTTTCCCCACTCATCTGTGCAAAACATAGGAGTACAGAGAGCTTTTATTGTGTATTTGGGCTCCTAGAGTATTATTTAAGATTACATTTTTGTTAATCATTTTATTGGTATACAATCACATGATATTATAGTTTTATTTTTGACTACTTTATTTCTTCTGGGTATTATTTTTAGGTATTAGTTGGATTTAGTAGTAACAAATTTTATAAAAATTTTTCTCCCTTGGATTCTGTTGGTATGTTAAATGGGAAAGCCACATCCTGAGATACGTTGCCTAGTGTCAGCTACATAGTGAAGAATTGGTGGAAGACCATATCCTCCCAGCTAGGAGATTCCATTTCTGAGTAGTGCAACAATCTTTATCAAACACAGAAACAGCTCATTTATACTTGCAATGACATTTCCCACAGTATTTAACCATAGTATATAATCTAGTATTTATTGGGGTGTTTTGGTATTTAGTGTACAATGTGAATATATTATCCTAATTACCGTATTTTCCGGCGTATAAGACGACTGGGCATATAAGACAACTCCCTAATTTTGCAGTTAAAACATAGGTTTAGGCCTATATTCACTGCAACTGTATGTACCACAGTGAGCCATTCACAACAAGCAAAGGTTCAAAGGTTATACTGTAATGACTTCCTCTCTGACTCTGGCCAATCTGAGCAGGCTTTTTACAGTGTAGATTGGATTGGCTGAGTTAGAGAGGTGGTCCGAGCAGCCTTGCAGTGATTGGTGCAGGAACGAGTTGGAAAATTCGTTTTGTGGCAATATTCAGACAATTTTTGTTTAGCGACATATTGAAACATTTTTCAGGATATACTCGGTGTTTAAGATGACCCCCGATTTTCGGTTGACTTTTTTTTGTTTCAAAAGTCGTTTTATACGCCGAAAATACGGTACATATAAGATTCTTTTTTTGGGGGGGGGTTTTGGGCCACACCCGGTAACGCTCAGGGGTTACTCCTGGCTATGTGCTCAGAAGCTGCTCCTGGCTTGGGGGACCATATGGGACACCGGGGGATCGAACCGCGTCCATCCAAGGCTAGCGCAGGCAAGGCAGGCACCTTACCTTCAGCGCCACCGCCCGGCCCCCCATATAAGATTCTTATGACAATTTATTTTGAGGAGAATAAATACTTTTACCTGACTGAATTAAAATTAGATACTCAGAGCATTTGAAAATAAAGATTACCCTATAAGCTTTATAGAGTTGCTTAATCTAAAACAACATTTTAATATCATGTAGAAATATGTATTTTTTAATTTAAATTTTATATTATTTAAATCATTGTGATTTAAATGATAGTTGGGTTTCAGACATACAATAATCAGGGCCAGTCCTACCACCAGTGTTGACCTCCCTTCACCATGTTCCCAGAGTGTATCCAACAATCACCATTTACCCTGCAGACTGCCAATATAACAGACCCATTTAGAGTTAGATTGTCAGAGTTTGGGTCTCTTGATTTCATTGTTCTTGTCTTTGGATATTTAGTTCTGTCCTTTTTTTTTTTTTTTTTTTTAAATCTCCACCATTGCACCTGAGACCACTTGGCCCCTGGCCCCAATCCTTTCATATTTGTTTTTCTTCTCCTCCACTCAATTTCTTTTCTTTTCCTCGCTGTACTCCGGGGCCCAGGGTGTTAGAGACAATTCCCATTTAGACTATTGCATTTCTACATGCAGTTATTCTAAATACCACATGTGAAATCATTCTGTATTTATCCTACTTTGTCTGACTTACTTAATTTAACATAGTATATTCTAGTTTTATCCATGTTGCTACAAACAGCATGATTGCATTATTCTTTACAGCTATGTAGTATTCCATTGTATATATGTACCACATCTTCATTATCTCTTCATCTAGTGTTGAACACCTATGTTGATTCTAAAACTTAGCTATTGAACTGAATGCTTTAGTGAATAGTGGTGTGCATACATCCTTTCAAATGAACTGTACTGGGGTTAGATAACCAAAAGAGATACTGCTGGGTCATATGGCAGCTCAATTTTGAGTTTACCGAGAATCTTTCATACTGTTTGTACATACATGTTTTGCATGACATAATCTCATGTAGAAATATTTTTTAAAGAACTGAGCCAAATCAGTCAGTGAAATATATACGTGAATTAATAGGTATGTAGAGGTTTTTAGTTATTATTTAAATTTATTTTTCTTGCATGTGGCTGTATTCTCGCCATTGCAGGAAATAATTATTTTTCTTTAGCAATTTCACATTTTTGTTTATATTTTGGGCCACATTCAACCAGCTATGCTCAGGAGTTAGTTCTTTTGTGTGTGTGTGTGAGTGTCACTTTGTATTTGTACATATATGTGATCTAGAAAATTGAAAAAGATGGTGAATACATCAAGGAGCACTTATTGTAGCCTAACATGGAGTATAGTTCATGAAATGAGTCAAATAGTCCCTAATTTATTGCTCTTTCTGAGCATATTTTCATCACTATCAATAAGGGTTACTTCTGACTGCACTCAGAAGTTTCTCCTGGTAGGTTTGAGGGACCTTATGGATTGGTTACTGGGGATCAAACCCGGGTAGGCTACATGCAAGGCAAACATGCTACGAGACTACATGCTATTGCTCTGGGAAATCTCCCTTTTTATTCCTGACTTCTTTGGCATAATAGTAACTGTGCTTTTATTTGCCTAACAGGTTTACTATAATTAATTTCTCCAAAAGAGTTGACAAGAAGTTGTTGGAAATACAAATATATAAGGCTTAAATTTTTTCTTCAAAATATACAAGATTATAGTTTTTCCAAAGTTGATTTCTTCAATGAATATATAATATTTTTGTGCTTTTAAATGAGCTATTTGAGTAATAATGCACTTTGAAGAAATTTATTTTAACATACAGTGTACAGTGTACAAGAAAAAGATCTACACCTTATTATAGCCTTTTATTTTTGTTTTTATGTGGCAGACTGTAATGAAGCAATATTTCAGTTTAGGTTTTAGTTCCTATGAACATTGTCATTTACATAATAAGTTAAAAATCATACTGGGGAATTACATAGATTTCTAAAGCTTTATTATAAGTAATTCTGTCTACGCTAGATTTTAACTTTCTTGAGCATTAATTCTTGATCTAGAGAAAGCTTTCCTCTTCTGATTTGGATTTGTTTTTGGTTGTATTTATAGTAACAGTTCTAACTCAGTAGCTATGTAAGCATTGAGGGAAGATGGAGTCACAGGGCAAACTGGGCTTGCTTCCCACAGGGAGGGCTGGGAGTTGAGCAGGAAGGAAGGCTTGTTTGTCAGTGCCTTGTATGCAACTATGTCTGAGTAGGCAGCCAGAGACACAATGTCTTCCTTGTACAAAGTAACTCTCTTAGTGAGTGCTCAGATATGTGAGGAGGAAAAACTGTTTGGGTAAGTGAAAGAGAAGCTTGGGGTATTTCAAAGAGATTCTTTTCATGTTTTTGTGGCATTTGGATTTTAGGGAGTGTACTATTTGTTGCTGCAAAGTACTGCTTTGTTTTCAGTGGCATTTTAGACTTTATGAACAAGCCGGCAGTTTGGAGCGTCTACCTTCTAACTGTGAGCTCATTTTAAAACTACGATTTGTGATAGGAGTTGATTAGTGCTCTTGAAACCAGTGAAAAATAATTGTGGCATTCATTTTTAGGAGTGAGTTCTCCATTCGACTCAAAACTTCTAAACCTACTTTTTTTTTTTTTTAAATCTTTCTTTCTGAAATTAGGACCTAGTTTCAGCAAACAAATGTAGGAAACAGTTTAAAACTGATTAAAAAAGTGTTTAAATTCTAATGTATTGATTTCAATAATTCTTTTGTTTTAAAACAAGGTTATTAACTATTACTTACGTGACTGCAATATGAAAGTTGAGTATGAAGAGTTCATTTTTACCAAAAGATTATCTTTTAGAAATAGTTCTATAAATGGACATAAATGCTAGAGTTTTTTAATAAGCCTTATTTATTTAGCAGCATTTAATTATCAAGCTGCAAGTAGTTAACTTTTATAGCAGTAAGTTCTTATTGACAGCGTTTTTGCTATTAAATCTGTCTAGTGGAGTGTGACAATATGAACCGCTTTGATCGAACGGACAGAAATGTTCGACAGTCTCAGGAAGGATTTTGGAAAAGACCACCCCAGAGGTGGAGTGGACAGGAACATTACCACCTCAGCCATCCCGACCACTATCATCACCATGGGAAAAGTGACCTGAGTCGGTGAGTTTAATCCTGTTTCTGTTTTTTTCCCATTTAATTTTGAATTAAATTCCTTTTATTAAGTGTTTTTCAGTTTGGTTTTCTGAAACATCTAAGAAAAATTTAAATTATATGTGTCACTAATTGAAATGGCCTGTTTGTCTTTGCTTTGAGCCAAATCATTTTTAAAAATAGTCTTACTATATTTTCTTTATACTTTTGTTTTAGTATGATTTCCTAGTTCTTATTTGGTGATTATTACATGCTGACTTTGTTCAATTTTAATGTCTTTTTTTAAAAAAAAGTAAAATGAGTGTCACGTTTTCTTTATACATTAAAAAGCGTTCAGGTATTGTTAAAACAAAAGTTAGCTATATATTGCTAGAATATTTTACTTTTGGATGCACTCTATACCTTTTCATTTGGTCAGACACCTTGTGTAATGTAGTTCTATAGTTATTAAAACTTGAGGTCATAAATAAGTTTTTATGTGCTTAGATCATTTATTTTAATTTTCTTCTGCGTTAGCTTACCACCTGTAAAAATATTGTTGAGAAGGGTACTTTTCTCTTAAGTCTTAAATAATCAGAAATTAAAGTGTCTATAACTAAGTTATAGCAGGCACACTGTGGTAGTTATTCTCTCTCTCTCTTTCTTTTTTTTGGCTTGTTTTCACTTATGTCAGTCAAATAGGATTTGAGGTCATATTGGAGCATATTTTCAACACAATAAAATAGATGAAGTAAGGGGAAAACAAAAGAGCCATTAAAGAGCCATTAAAATTCTTTGAGGTGGGTCTGAGAGGATAGTACAATGGCTAGATCACTTGCCTTGCAAACAATCAGCCTCGGTTAGATTCCTAACCCCAATGTGGTCGGTCCCCTGAGTACAGAGACAGGAGTAAAGCATTAAACGCTGTCAGGTGTGGCCTAAAACAAAACAAAACAAAACAAAACAAAAATTTCTTGCAATAACAACAAAACACAAAGCTTGATTCACTGCAGGATTTAAAATATACACAATACTTTTTTCCTGAATTTATTTGCGTTTATGAGACAGAAACTTGAAAATGTTTGCTTTACATAAGTACTTATAGGAGAAAATACTTGTGGTATTGTGGATAGGTCACAGATAGCCTCCCAAAGTAGGAATAATGATAAATATTTTGTCTTCCTGTTCCTTATGTTCCTAAGTGTAAGATTAAAAGAATTCTAGCTCAAGTGAGAAAAGATGGTTCTGCAGTGAGTCATAAAATGATCAGGTTTGAATAAGGTTAATTATGTTGTATAAGTTGATGCAAGGATAAAATTTATAAAGACTAGAGGAATACAGAGAATACTTACCCATTGTTTTTGCTATTTCTCATATCTTGGCATATGAGAAAGAATGCAACAGTGTGGTAAGAATATAACATAAAAATAACTTTCATGATGATAATGAAGAGCTTGCTTCCTCCTCATTTTTGATGGTTGGTTTTATGAAGGTTAATTTAAGACTAACTTAAGAAAAATTAAAAAGCCTATTCTATAAAATATAAATCCTTTTTATATTTTAAATAATTCAATCGCTCAGATAATATTCATGCCCTTTTAACAGTATATATTGAGATACTATATGTTGGACCAGGTAGCATACTCTCAAGATGGCACGAGTTTGTGAGAGTTGTTGAAAACTGTATTGTAATGAGTTCGACTTAGATTATTACTTTGGGACAGTAAAAAGTGTTACAGGATATATTAGGTGGAATCATTGAAATTACCATTTAAGTAGAAAATTCCTGTTCTTTTCATAAAAAGGTGGACAATTGATATTTCCTGCTGCCAAGTGCTCTAATCTTCAGGGGGAGAAAGGAACATAGATAATTATAATGAACTCTTTCAATGCAGTGATGATAAGGTTCCTCAATGGAATGAATGACACATATTGGACTCCAGGAGCATGCAGCAGCACCTTTTGTTTAGGATAGTGGTAGATAAGGGATGTTACTACTTAGCTGAAAAATCCGTATAACTGCAGACATTGCATTTCTATTTATAATAGAAATTTCTATTTCTATTTATATTTCTATTTATAATAGATTTCTATTTATAATAGAAAGATAAGTATGGGGCCGGAGAGATAGCATGGAGGTGGGGCATTTGCCTTTCATGCAGAAGGTCATCGGTTCGAATCCCAGAGTCCCATATGGTCCCCCGTGCCTGCCAGGAGCAATTTCTGAGCATGGAGCCAGGAATAACCCCTGAGCACTGCCGGGTGTGACCCAAAAGCCACAAAACAAAAACAAGAAAGATAAGTATCCCTGCAAATGGAAAGTACAATCTTAAGTATGAGAAAGATGACATCAGAGAAGTATTCCAAGTTCATAACTTGCTGGGTTGGAAAAATTACTAAGTATGATTTCTGACTTGAAAGTAAAAAAGTTGTCTATACATTTTAAGATAAAGGGTTGTTCTTTCAGGTTAAATTGAGGCTGTATATCCGATTGTTCAAATGAATGAACATTATAGAGGGAATTATCTCTATCCTTTCTGATGATAAAGCTGAGACAGATTATTTTGGAATTTATATCCATGAGCATCAATATATCACAAAAAGTAGTCACTTTTCAAGTGAATATGAAAATGAATGAGTTAACTGAGAGTTTCTTTTCAATAGTGGTCTCCATAGTGCTTTTAATATTTAATATAACTATATCGTTATGATTTTGCAAAACATGCAAAAATAGAACTTGTAGCCATTTCTAAAAAACTTAATTGGCTAGAGAGATAATTCAAAGGTATGAATGTATATTTTGCATAAAGGAGGCTCTAAAGGTTCTATTTCACATTTTGTTCTCTGAGCACTGCTAGTATGACCCAAAACCCTTACAAAAACAGCCATCTTTTCTTCTGTACCATATATTGTTTTTGGTTTTGGGCCATATTCTGCATTGCTCAGGGCTTACTCCTGGTTCTGCGCTCGAGAAATCATTCGTGTCAAGCTGGGAGGACCATATGGGATGCCGGAGATTAAACCTGGGTTGGTCGCATGCAAGGCCAATGTGTAACTTGCTGTGCTATTGCTCCAGCCCTGTACCATGCATTTTTGAGGTACTCATGATCTCTGGATAGATAGTTCACATAGGTTATTCTCAGTAAGGTGAAGGAAATATGCAACGTTGTTAGGAATTGCTAATCTAATGATTTAGTGCAGAAAGAACTTCCCAATAAGTGGGCTGACATATACTTATTCATAATGAATAAAAATAGATTAACCATTTACTTATCCACACAGTCTTATCCCCCAGAGCCTGTGATTACGATCGAGTGTAGGGGGAAAACTTGATGAAACACAAATCTTAAAATACTTAACTAACATTTATTATTTCTTTTTGTATTATTTTGATGGGGAGGGGCACACCCTGTGACGCTCAGGGGTTACTCCTGGCTATGTGCTCAGAAATCGCTCCTGGCTTGGGGTTCATATGGGACACCAGGGATCGAACCACGGACCTTCCTACTTCTGACTCATTTCTTTCAGCACAATACACTCTATATTTCATGTATAAGCAAATTTTATGATTATCTTTTTCCAAACAGTTGCATAGTAATCTATTGTGTAGATGCTTTACAGTTTCTGTATCTACTTGAATTATTTCCAGATTTTGACTCTTGTGAATGGAGCTACAATAAATATAGAAGTGCAGATGCTTTTTCTGCATTGTGTGTTTGGGTTCTTAGGGTATATTTGTAGCATCAGTACTAGGGTTTTTGGGTATAGTTGCAGCTGGGCCATATGGTCATATGGGAGCTCAATTTCAAGTTTATTGAGGAATGTCCATATTATTTTCCAAAAAAGGCTGGAACAGTTGACATTCCCATTGGCAGTTAATTAGAATCTACTTCTCCCTGCAGCTGCACTAGCATTGGTTCTTGTTCATTTTGCTGTGCATCAATCTCTGTGGTGTGAAATAATACCTCACTGTTGTTTTTATCTGGAGCTTTTTTTTTTCTTTCAGTATTTGGGCCACACCCGGCATTGCTCAGGGGTCACTCCTGGATGTCTGCTCAGAAATAGCTCCTGGCAGGCACGGGGGACCATATGGGACACCAGGATTTGAACCAACCACCTTTGGTCCTGGATCAGCTGCTTGCAAGGCAAATGCCACTGTGCTATCTCTCCGGGCCCTTATCTGGAGCTTTTTGTTTGTTTGTTTTCTGGGCCACACTCAGCGGTACGTAGGGTTTACTCCTGGCTCTGTGCTCAGAAATCGCTCCTGGCTCAGGGGACTATATAGGAAGCCAGGAATTGAATACACATCAGCCCTGGGTCAGCTACGTGCAAGGCAAATGCCCTACTGCTGTGCTACCAGCCCCGATGATGTGGAACATTTTTTCATATGCCTTTTAGCTATCTGTATTTCTTCTTTGAGGTAGTTTTCATTTATCTCTTTCTCCCATTTTATGATGGGCTGAAACCCAAAAAACCAATAGCAAAGATCAATAAAAGTACTTCTGTTCATTATAGCACAGAAAGTATTTGCCATAGCAATTAGGCAAGAAAAGATATCAAGGGCATCCAAATAGGAAAAGAAGATATCAAACTCTCACTATTTGTGTATGACATGTTACTATAGAAAATCCTAGACTCCACACTACAGCTTCTAGGAACAATAGATTTTTTTTTCTTTTTAGTATAGTGGTCAGCTACATAATATGCACAATTCCCTGGCTTTTTATATATAAACAATGAAAGAGAAAAAAGGTGTTCAGAAAACAATTCCACTCATAGTTGTACCTTAGAAAATCAAGTATCTTGGAATCAGCTTAACTAAAGACCTATACAAAGAGAACTATAAAATCCTACTTACTTCTAAAATATAAAAGAGGAAATGAGAAAATGCAAACATCCCCTGCTCATGGATTGGATTGGAAGGATTGTCATCATTAAAACAGTAATACTTCCCAAAGCATACATATTTAATGCAATCCCTATAAAGATACCCATGACATTTAAAAAAAAAAAGATCAAACATTCCTGAAATTTCTATGGAACAATAAACCTCCATGGATAAAGCAATCCTTGGGGAAAAAGAAGATGGGAGGCATCACTTTCCCCAACTTCAAACTGTATCATAAGTAGTAATAATTAAAAAAGCACCGTACTGAAATAAAGACAGACCCTCAGATAAATTGAATAGATTTGAATATCCTGAGACAGGTTCAGGTATATGATCAGTTTTTTTTTTTGATAAAGAGCAAGAAATACGAAATGGAGCAAGAAAAGACTCTTGTTGGGAAAACTGGTTAGCTACATGCAGGAAAGTAAACTCAGACCTATTTTTAAGCCATGCATAGAAGTAAAACTAAAACAGATTGAAGATCTTGATATCAGACCTGAAACTATAAAGGAAACTGTAGGCAGAACTCTCTATGACATTGAAGCTAAAGGCATCTTCAAGGATGAAATACCACTGATCAAGCAAGTGGAAGCAAAGATAAACAAATGGAACTACATTAAACCAAGATGCTTCTGCACCTCAGAGGAAATGGTGACTTGGATACAAAGATTGCCACAGAATGGGAGATACTATTCTAATACCCATATGATTAGAGATTAATATCTAAGATATATAAGGCACTTGTAAAACTTAAAAATAATCTGTTTGTTTGTTGGTTGGTTTGTCTTGGGACCACAAGCAGCGGTTACTTCTGGAGTTACTTCTTACCTTGTGCTTAGGCTTACTTTTTTCTCTGTGCTCAGGAGTCAATGCTATATATGCTTGGGATTATATGAGTTTCAGAGATTGAACCTGGGTCTGCTGTATGCAAGTCAAATATAATACTGTACTATTTCCCTATCCTTTAGACATAATTTTAAGATTAATGCTAAGTTACAGAAATATCTAACAGGTATATAGAAAAATCTCATATATTGTCTCACTTCTATATTACATGTAGTTTCTCCTATTGATATTTTACATTATAGTGTGTTATAGTTGTTGAATCAATATGGAGATATTATTACAAAGGTCCATGATTCACATTAGGAGTTTTAGTATGTATAATTACTATGTTGGGGCTTTATAAATACATATGACAAATATTGATTATTGAAGTTGTTATTCACACTTATACATTGGAAATGAAGCATAAAGTGACTTGCCTGGCTTACTTTATAACTGAAAGAATTGAGACGAATTTAAATAATCTCTGCAATAATATAAAAGTGAAAAGATATTGTTCTGTTTTCTTATTCAAAGGGATGTATAAGTTTCTTCCATTTATTTTATTGAGATTAAATAGGCTTTCTGGAGGGAGGAGTATTTCTGTACTGGGAGGCTGCAAGTTGGAGGTCATGGTGGAAGGACTTGAAATGCAACATTTGGCAATATGGCACAGGTCTTTTATTTAACAGGATCCAGAGAATATTAGTTATAAAGAAACTATGAATCAAACATATTCAATATTTTAATAAATAGTTCTTTCAGCCAGAAGTTTAACTCAAAACCTAATCCAGGGTTGGTTTGTTTATATATGAATTTAATTTTTTAGAGGCCAGCTCTTTGTTTCTGCACTTAGTAATCAAGACATTTTCACTCTTCCTTTGAAATATTTTTAGTGCATTAGTTTTGAATCATATTTATGTCACCTAATATAAATGTAATATAAATATACTGTAATATACTGTAATATAAATATAATATAAAATATAAATATATTTATTTATATATTTTACCTAATTTTCATTCTGCTGTGAAATTAAAGACCAATCTCCTTATAGCCTCTCTAGTCTTTCTTTTACTCCATGATAAAACAAAATTTCAATTTACTTATTAATCAGAGCTTTCTAAAGTGACAACTTTAAGATTATAATCCTAAAATAGTTTTATTCATGGCATAACTAAAGAATTTTAGAATCTTAAAGACAGACTATTAAATAAAATTTTTACTTTTTGCTCATTTTATGAATACAAACAAAGAAACAAAAACCAAATAACTGATACAGAGGAAAAGAACATGTGGTCCCTTTCTTCTTGGAAGTTTAGTTTGGCACAGATTGCACACAAACTCGTACAGTGAGGCACAGTAGAGGGCGCTATAATGATTAGTGTGGAAATGTACCAAATCCTGCTTTGGGAAGCCATGGAAAAGTTCCCTGGGGACAATGCCAGTTAACTTCAGATGAAGAGGAACTATTCTTCAGATCAAGTTTACAAGGGGAGACCAGGATCCGTGCTGACCTAGAATAAAGAGGCTGAGGAAATTATAGCATGCCTTGGCAATAACAAGACTGCAAGTTGGTATATCTATACAATGGAATATTAGGCAGTTGTTAGAAAAATTGAAGTCATGTAATTTGCTTATACATTAATGGATGAATATGGAGACTATTACGTTGAGGGAGAGAAATAAACACAGAATAGTTTCATATGTGGGATTTAAGAAAAATAGAAGACAGTATAAACATTTTACCCAGAAACAATAGAAACGAGGGCTGGAAGGACCTGTCCATAATATGAAACTTAACACAAAGAGTGCTAAGTATAGTTAGAGAAATAACTACACTAACAGCTAACTTGACAGTGACAGAGAGAAATACGATGCCTGTCTAGAAGATAGACAGGATGGGGGAAGAGGGAAAGGGATCGTGGAAAATGGTTGTATTGGTAAAGGGGTATGCATTTTATTGCTGAAAACTAATTACAAACATGTTTGCAATCATGGTGCTTATAAAGAAATTACAAAAAAAAAGAAGTCAGTATTAAAGGGCAGGTGTATTGACTGATAAATTTGATTTTAGGCTATTTGGGACCCTATAAAATATATTTAAGTTTTCATAAAAACATGTCTTGAATTTTGTGCTGTTACTTTTAATTTTTTTAATTTTTTCTAGAATGTGGTAGATTTTCTTTTCAGTCAAACTGAAATATTAATATTTTATCTCATCCCAGGAAAATTTTTTCAGTATGTTAACTTTTACTTTAATAGTATCTCTCTTTTCTGCATTAGTTTGCCACCAGGCCATGCTTTGTATTAATATTTATCAATTTTTAATTGAATATTTATTTCTCTATATAGATTGTCAATCTAACTGATCAACTCATCGATCAGTGTTTGGAATTTAATAATTTGATTATATTTGAACCAATAAAAATAAAACAATTATGTGTGACTGAATTAGTCTTACCCTTGAGTAGACAATTTCTTAATATTATAGAAGAAAAATTATTAAAACAGAAATTAAGTCTGAAATTAACTGTGTTTCAGAGAACGTACTTGACAGAGTAATAGTCTTATGAAAACCAAGTTCATATTTGAATATATGATAATATAAAGGTTTGGGATATTTTGTTAAAAGTGAAACATTTTATAGAAATATTTCTAATTGTTGTCTTCATAAATAAAAAAATTACAAATGTTTTAAAATATAAAAAAATAAATGAAAAAAGAGAAATATTTCTAATGATTTAACATGGTTAGATTTTAATGCCTTGTTGCTTTTATAAGTGTAATACATAATGAAATTAGCTTTAAACCAGTAGTATAACAGTCATTTGAAAAGTCCCTTTAACATATTTTACATTAATTTCAAAAATATAATAAGCTCTTAAAATCAACTGAATTTTGTGTTCAAAATTATTGTTACTCTGGATTCCAGTTAAACATTGTTTTTCATGTTCATATAGCAAAATTTTCCAACTTCTCCCCTCTTCTTCAGGATGTTTGTTATTACATGAAACTAAAGAGAAGTTTAACATTTTTTGTTTAAAATAGATTTTAAATGTAATTTAACATTGAGGATTATGTGATGTGCATAATGAGTAGTACAGAAAGAAAAGAAGTATTCATTGTCTGCTGCAGCTTCCAAGAAAGCTTCCAAGAGTCCAGGGTATGTCTATAATGGGAATTAATATGAGTACATAGTTACAAAACTAAAAATATCTGTGAAGTTTAAAGTGGGATACTGAAGAGCAGAAAATCAGTGTACACAGGAAGAATTAGTGTGATTTTTTTTTACAATTATATTTTAATATTTTGTAATATTTAGCAATTTTATTATCTTTAT
The DNA here is from genome assembly GCF_024139225.1 of Suncus etruscus. Lineage (NCBI taxonomy): Eukaryota > Metazoa > Chordata > Mammalia > Eulipotyphla > Soricidae > Suncus > Suncus etruscus. The sequence goes on from NC_064864.1 coordinate 27,659,640, forward strand.
TCCTGAAAATCATATATCATATATACCCTCCAACCCTTCTTTTTAACTTCTTTTCCTGTCCCTACAGAGGCTCTCCCTATCGAGATTCTACCTTGGGTCATTTTGAAAGCTATGGAGGAAGCCCATTCTTTCAGACTCAGAAGATGTTTTTAGATGTACCTGAAAATACTGTGATTCTGGATGAGATGACCCTTCGGCACATGGTCCAGGATTGTACTTCTGTAAAAACTCAGTTACTCAAACTGAAACGTCTGCTGCATCAGGTGAGTACATAATGACCATGTATTTATCTCCTGATATTTTTATTTGCAAAGTGGATTGACTTTACCTTTAAAAAAACATTAATTGGACTAATTCAGAGTTCTGTAGGTATGTCTGTATACTATCTATATACTATTCACTATATCTGTGAATAGTATGTAATAGAAACTTTTTGGAGGGAAAAATAGAATTGGTATGATGATTTCAGCATTGTCTTCACATAGAGCTGGTTAATAGTTGTTGGTAAATTGTTCTTTTCTGCTTTTGTTTCCTTTTTTCTAATATCTGCATTGTAAAATTGAAGCATTAGGAATACTCTTCAATTTAATGATCTATACCAGAAATATTCTGTATTCTGTTCAGTCATAAGTGACTGCTGCAATAATTTCAGTTAAGTGGGAATTTGATTTTATTTATACAGTTACAGTCATAGTCATGATTTCACTAAATTTGAAATGTTTAAATTTGTCTTACCAGTTTTATGGGTTTTTGTTTGTTTGTTTGAGGACATATAATTCAAAGTTGTGATGTGAGGGATTAAAATACTAATTTTAAATCATGGATATATTTTCTTATTTCTTTAATTCTATACTTTTTTGTGGCCTAAACAAATTTAGCTTTAAATGATAGTTTGAGAAAGAACAGTGTGCCTTCTCTATTCATTTTATTTTATGGGTTACCTCTCTTAGGCTGATACATTCTAGCTTCCTCCCACTCGCTAGGCCCCTCAGGGACCCAGGACTACAACAACATGGAGGGCCCTGAGATATATGGGAACCATGAAATACTGGTGTTCAAAAAGTCAGGACCTTGTGAATGCCACAGGCACCTACTATTTTTGCCACTAGAGAAGTTGGATTTTGTATTCATTTGCAAATATAAGAGCTTTAAAATCACTGACAATATTTGTTTGGGGCTATCAAATATTGATATTGTAGGGAAGTGTCACCCTACTGAAAACAAACATGGCATTCTCCAAGATTACTGTTTTTTGTTTGTTCTGTTGTGGTTTTTTTTTTTTTTTTTTTTTTTTTTTTTGGTTTTTGGGTCAAACCCGGCAGTGCTCAGGGGTTATTCCTGGCTCCAGGCTCAGAAATTGCTCCTGGCAGGCACGGGGGACCATATGGGACGCCGGGATTTGAACCGATGACCTCCTGCATGAAAGGCAAACGCCTTACCTCCATGCTATCTCTCCAGCCCCACTGTTGTGTTTTTTGAGTCCACACCTGGCTGTGCTCAGGGGTTACTACTGGCTCTATGCTCAGTAATCACTCCTGGCAGGCATGGGACACCATATGGGATGCCCAGGATCGAACCCAGGTTGACCACGTGCAAGGCAAGTGCACTGCCCATTGTGCTGTCGCTCAGCCCCAAGATTTTCTGTATAGTGATGCATAAGTAAAGAAGTATCTACATGGAAAGACCTAGTTGTTGTTTTTTTTAACTTTGATGTTAGTTTTCTCATATCCTATATGTGAGTGAGATTATTCTTTGGCTATCCCTCTCCCTCTAGCTTATTTCACTGAGCATAATACTCTCCATATTCATTTGTGCATAAGCAAATTTCATGGATTTATCTTTCCTAATAGCTATGTGGTATTTGATTTTTTTTTTTTTTAGTCATTTATCTGTTCTCAGACATTTGGGGTTGTTTCCAGTTCTGGCTATTTTAAATAGTGCTGCTATGAACATATGAGGGCAGAGAGCATTTGCATATTGCATTTTTGTGTCTGTAGGGTATGTCCTAGAAGTAGTATTGCTGGATCATGTGGGAGTTCAATTTCCATTTTTTGGATGAATGTACATACTGTTTTCCAAAAAGGCTGGACACCGTCAATGAAAGAGAGTTGCTTTCTTCCCACTTCCATGCCAGTACTAGTTGTTCTTCTCTTTGTGACTTCCCTCAGTGGTAATGTCTGTGTCCTTGGGCAAATGGGCCTGGGCCACCTGACTGCTCAAAATCTTACTGCTCAGAGTTTGGCCTTTAGGGGTGAGTAAGGATGGCATTCATTCTCCTAGCAAAGGCAACTTGGGCTCCTGGCCCCACACTATTGTTAGCAGCCTAGTAGTGTAGCTATTGGTATGGCTTAATAGGTGTCCTCTAGTTTCAGACTCTGCTCCTCCCCTTAGCTCTGATGTCTGCAACCAGAGCTCAGCTTTGCTGATGGGTCTGTGCCACTTTCCACAGTTTCCAGCCCTGCTGCTGCTTTCCAATATTCTCAACTCTCAGCTGCAGGATCAATTCAGGACAACACTCACCCCCGCCCCTCTGGGAACACCATGGCCACAGTCGCTGCTTCCTGCTCAGCCCATTTTCTCTAGGGCTTATCCGATGCCTTTGTTGTATAGTAGGTACAGGTTTTTAAAGTTAAGGCCCTCATTTCTTCCTATGATTAAGGAAAATGTTTAAGGTACTTAAAATTTACAAAAAAAATGTTTAAGGTACTTAAAATTCACAAGAAGAAAACCAAGAAAAGTAGATGCTTGGTATTCTATGAGATAACTTTTAATACACTTTTTATTTAAAGAAAACATTTTTATAGAAAAGAATTTGGCATATATTTCATATATTGCAATCTTATTTAGGTATTTAAAGGGACCCTTAATAAGCAATTAAATTTTTCTGATTAATGTCAGCAATAAAATAGAATAGGATGACTTTGTAACCTTAATGGTATTAGGAGTGGGGTAGGGATTGTGATGAACTGTTGCTCCCAGATTTTAATCGAACTTCTCAAAGTCACTCAGTTGTGTACTAACACAGAATGCATTTTGGGGGGGGGGTGATTTGGGCCACACCCGGCAGCGCTCAGGAGCCACTCCTGGCTATATGCTCAGAAATCGCCCATGGCAGGCACAGGGGACCATATGGGGTGCCAGGATTCGAACCACCATCTTTCTGCATGAAAGGCAAATGCTTTATACTATAGTAAGCTAAGATGATTTTAAAGTTGAATATTTTAAGCATAGAAAATATATTAAAAATTAATAAAATTTCTTGGCTAGCCTTTGTGTTTACTTATTTATTTTTAGTTAAATTTTTGTTGTAGTATAGGTCACATACAATAGTGTTAAAGTTTATTGTTTTGAGATACAAAGTTTATTGCACTGTCACCACCACTGAAGTTCCAAGACTCTCCACAGCTGTCCTTATATCACTTCTCAGTGGGATACTTCTTTCACTTTCTGGTAATCTCAGTTAAGTAATCCAAGAACAAGAGTTTGTCATTATTTACTTATATAGCCTTATTTTGTTACTCTATACACCACAAATGAGTGAGATTATACAGTATTTGTAGGAATAGGAGATAACTTACTTTGCTTAGTTAGCACAATGTCCCCCTCTTCCATCAAGGTTGAAACAAACTGCAAGACTTTTACTTTTCTTATAGCTGCATAGTAGTCCACTATCTATACTACAATTTCTTCATCCCTATATCTTCTATCAATGGCTAGCTGAATTGTTTACACATTCTATAATTGTATTTAATACTGCAATGAATATAGGTATGTATCTTCTCAAATTAGTTTGTGTGTATGTGTATGTGTGTGAATAGATGACAAGAAGTAGAATTTCTGGGTCTTATGGAAGTTCTGCTCTTACTTTACAAATCTTAATTTTAAGTTACCAAAACATGGCAAGTCCGAGGGTTTGATTCAGTAGTGAGAGAATGTTGCATATGTACTGGATTTGATCCCTGGTATACCTCTTCTCCCCACCCACACTCACCTTATACACATATAGTATTCCTTGAGGTATTCTTCCAAATGACAAATCTACATAAGAAATATGTGTTAAGTTTTTTATTAGAATTTATATTTATATAATAATATATGGGGCTTAGTGATATAATTCAGTTTTAAAACCCCTGAGCACAAACATGAGATCGTGAGTTCAGTGCCCAATGCCACTTCATACTTCCAAGTCTGAATTCCAGCATTTTTTAGCAGTCCCAACATTGCAGCCACGGCAACAACAGTAACAACAAAGAGAAGAAGAACAGGGTGAGAGGAAGATAAAAATATCCTTAGAACTTTGGAAGCCAAGTAGATTTTAATTTATTTAAATGCCTTTGTAGGGACCAGAGAGTTAGTACAACGGATAGGCTTGCATTGCATGTGACTAACCTAGATTCTATCCCCAACACCCCATAATAGCCCCCCCCGAGTCCTACCAGATGTTATCCTGAGTATAGAGCCAGGGATAATCTTTGAGCACTGCTGAGAGTGGCTCCAAATCAACAAATATATATATATAGAGACACACACACGTGTGTGAATGTTACATATATGTTATATAATACACATTTCTATATGTTCATATGTATGTCCATATAGTCATATGTATGAACTTATATATTTGAATATATATTCATATATTTTATGAATATTGTCTCATCTCTGAGGTACTTTTGAAAATAAAGTTTTATGAAAATATAAAAAATTTTCTCAAATATATCTTAAATCATTAGGTTTTAAATCTCAGTGAGAACTCCATTATTGAGTGTACATTCTATAGTTTGTGTGATATGATTGCTTATTAATATAGCATTGTATTTAATAAAAAGCCTTTTTGAAAAGAAAGATCAGTCACTCTTCCCCCTCTGCTCCCTTTCCTAGGATGACTCTTGCGATTGTGTTGTAGCATATCTGAAACACAAGGCAGCTTTGTTGACATCACTGATGATGCTTGTTAGCAGAGATTGGTCAGTGCTGCCAAGCTTTTCTGTTACTCATTTCAAATATCTGTGTCCATTACAGCAGCTCTGGAACTCATAAGGAGATCCCAGTTTCTGCAAACTCATAAAGGAACTTTGTGGGTAAGATGGAGTTTGTTACAGGGTTTTCCAACAAGTTATTACGTGGAGGAAGAGTTATAACATTAGAACAAATACTTACCCTTATGCTGTATTAAAAAGAAAAAGTGGAAGATAGGTTGCAGAATGCTTTATTATTATTATTATTATTATTATTTTTTTTTTTTTTTTTTTTTTTTTTTTTTGGTTTTTGGGCCACACCTGGCATTGCTCAGGGGTTACTCCTGGCTGTCTGCTCAGAAATAGCTCCTGGCAGGCACGGGGGGGGGGGGGGGGGGACGGGACCTATATGGGACACCGGGATTCGAAACAACCACCTTTGGTCCTGGATCGGCTGCTTGCAAGGCAAACGCCGCTGTGCTATCTCTCCGGGCCCGCTTTATTATTTTTTTAATGCAGGTGGTGGTGCTCAGGGATTTCTCCTGCCTTTGTGCTCAGCAATTACTACTGGCAGGCTTGGGACCATATGGGATGCTGGCGATTGAATCTAGGTTGGCCACATGCAAGACAAAAGCCCTACCTATTGCTCTGCCTGCTGAATGCTTTTTTTTTTTTTTTTTTTTTTTTTAATGTGAAACACAGTCGTTTTTACTGAATAAAACTTATCTAGAAAGATGGGAAGGGAAAGAATGATAGAAATACTTGTTCAGGAGAGAACACAGGCTTCTCAAGAGTGGCAAAAAAGCAAGCAAAGATACATAGAGACATGCAGGTGAGCTATGTGTTCCAGGGAGAACACGGGCTTGAAGGGCAAGCTTCTGTAATGCTTTTAGAATAGAAGAATTTTATCTGTTTGTTTTTTTGAATCTTTAGTAAAGTACTAATGACACAAAATATAAGGTTAATTATTTAATGTAAGGTCAATTTAATGGTCAGAAATCCTAACGAACATGTAGAATATCTATACTCAGTAAAGTATTTCAGAATATTTGGATGATCTGTTGCTTATATTTTTTAATATTATGTTAGAATTTTAGATTCCCATAATGATAAGTGATGATGAGCATTTTTTGGGGGGGCCACACCCAGTGATGCTCAGGGGTTATAGCTCCTGGCTATGAACTCAGAAATTGCTCCTGGCTCGGGGGACCATATGGGATGTGGGGGGGGGGGGATTGAACCGCTGTCCGTCCTAGGCGAGTGCTGGCAAGGCAGATGCCTAATGGCTCCGTGCCACCCCTCTGGCCCCAATGATGAACGTTTTTCATGTGACTGTTAGTCATCTATCTGCTGTTTTCTCAGAGAAGTGTTTGCTTATTTCCCCCCCCCCCCCATTTTTTTTATGGCGGTGTTTAGGTTTTGGGGGTTAATCTTTGTGAATACATTGTATGTCTTAGATATCAACCCTTTAGCTGATAGGTTGAGTTCAAATAATGTCTCCTACTCAGCCATCTTTTAGTTTTAGCCTGTGTGTCTTTTGCCATACAGAAACTTTTTAATTTGATGTAGTTCCATTTTATCAGAATGGGTTCTATATCCTTAACCATTGGTACCATATCGTTGAAGACTCCCTTGTGGTTTAGGTTTTAGAGTGTTCCACCTATGTTTTCCTCAGTGTAGTTTATAGATTCATGTTTGATCACAGGTTCTATTTTTTGGGGGGTAATGAGATATTGATCTAACTTTAATTTATTATATGTGGTTATCCAATTGTCCCAACACCATTTATTGAAGAGCTTGTTGTCTGTGTTTCATTTTATGTTCTTGGCAAAAATTAGTTGGCCATATACTTGGGGGTTTGTCATTGGATATTCTATTCTGATTTATTGGTCCGAAAGTTTGTTTTTGTTCCAATACCATGCTGTTTTGATCACTGTGGCTTCAAATTAGGTAATGAGATGCCTCCCAGTTTATTAATCTTCAGTATGGTTTTGACTATCCTGGCTACAAAAGCTTTATAATTAATGGTTCTAAGTTCTTGGAGATTGTTCTGAACTTGGGTGGGGGTTGTATTGAATCTATGTAGTAATTTTGGAAAGATGGTCATTTTGATAGCATTGATTCTTCTGATCCATGAGCTTGATAGGTTTTTCCATTTTATTGGATCTTCTTTAATTTCTTTCATAAATGTTTGAAGTTTTCATGGGTTAGGTCTCACCTTTTTTTTAAATAAAGTGATTCGTAGATTCTTGTTTTTGACACTTTAAAATGGCATAGACTGATCTATTTCTCTTCTGACTCATTATTTGAATAAAGGAATACAACTGATTTTTGTTTATTGACTATTCAGCCATGCTTCTGTATTAGTTTATTGTTTCTAGGAGCTTTTTATTTTGTTTTGTTTTGTTTTGTGGCTTTAGAATCTTTGATATTTATCTTTTTGTCATCTGCAAGTAGAATAGTTTGACTTTCTTTTTACCAATTCTGATCCCTTTAATTTCCTTCTCTTGCCTGATTACTGTTGCTAGAATTTCTAGTACAATGTTGAATAAGAGAAGAGAAAATGGACTTCCTTGTCTTGTGCCTGACTTTTCAGAGAATGTTTTGATTCCTATGACTTTTGGCTCTGGGCTCTGGGCTTTTTATGGATAGCTGTTGTTACTATCTTGAGGAAGGTTTCTTTCACCCTATTTTGCTGTGGTTTTATTTATGGATGGATGTTGGATCTTGTTAATCTATTAAATTCTGTTTTTCTTATAGTCAGATTTTATATTAGTTTTCTAGAGCCATCATGACAACGTACCCTAAACTGCATGAAACACATAGCAGAACTTTATTTTTAGATAATCCGGAGTCTAGATACCTGTAATCTAGGTGTTAATAGAGCCTTATGCTCTCTTAAAGCTCTAGAAGAAATAGAAAAACTTACTTTTCTATCTTCTTGTGGTAAATGGTACCTCTGGTTATTACCTGACTTACTCACTTTTTTTTACTTTCTATAAAGTGTATTTTTTATTTAAACACCATGGCTACAAGATTGTTCATAATACAGTTTTTTTCCACAGTTAAAGTTGCTTATGATGACAGTCACAGAATCTTCAGCATTGCGCATTTCCCACCATCATTGTCAATAGTTTCCCTCTCTCCCTCCATGATGCCCTCTTCCTTCCCATCCACCCTCTCCCACCTGCTTCTGAGGAACACATTTTAATTCACTCTCTTTCTCTCTCCCACTCTCTTTTTTCTTTTTTGTCACTGTGGTTTATACTACTGCAAATGAAGGGGTGCCATGGATGTCACACATTATTTCAATGTCTACCTTCATTTTTATATATCTTTTATTTTATGTGTGAATTTTCAAAGTTCTCTTACTTAAAATGATGCTAATTGTTATGGATACAGCCTCTATCTTACTTTACTATGACACCAGCCAGTTTACATATGCAGAAATAATATTTCTAGGGTGACTGCATTTAACCTAACTGTACTTTGTTCTACTGATGCATAATACATATATAGTAGAATCAAGCCTCTTTGTTTGGCAGTTCTGAATCTTGATAGATGTTATTTTTGCAGCTATTACCGTCATCTCTTCTGAATTTTTTCATTTTTTTAATTTACTTTATTTAAAGAGCATTTGTCATATAGTTGACATAGTTGATCATAATACATTTGCTTGCAATTAAGTGGAAGTGAAATAATTAAAGAAAGAAAAAGAAAGAATAAGAAGGAATAGAGAAAACAAAAAAGTACAGTGGCAAGCAAATTTGTGAAAATTATTGTGTCTCTAATGAGTTTTAAGTCATTTGCAGAAGGTTTAGTAAAACTCTTGTCGGCTAGACTTCTGGACTATTCTCTTAATTTGTTTTATGAACAGTAGGTGGCTTCAGATACTCATTGGCATCTAAATTAGTGTGTTCCTAAGGGATGACAGTGTTAAGCAAGAATGGAGTTGTTATGAGGCCAAAACTGTGGCCATGCAGTCCAGGAATCCTAAGCACTCTTGCTGACAGTACAGATCTTGTGGAGCTTGTTTTTGGCTGCCAGGTCTTCCAGAATTACATGAAGGTGGGGGATGGGTAGATGCCTGCACTCATTCCCAAAAAAGCCCTGGTCATAGCAGTTCAAATACTGGCATACCTGGAGTTTTAGATTTGTATCTCTACCAATCTAAATCTAAATCTAAATCCCTACCAATCTAAACCTACAATCTAGAGTTGTAGAAGAGTAGTGAAGCGGAGCCATTGGCAAAGCGTTGAATGTGGGTGATGGGTGCAGCAGGATTTGGCCTGCCCTCTTCTCTCAAGACTACCAGCTTTTAGCTGCATAGCCAGTGTACTCAAATTTTTTCATGGTTTAGTTTTTTTCACCTCTTTTGAGAACACTGCAAATGCAGTAGCCATGCCTGTACCTGGACAGATCCATAGTTTGAGTCTGTCTCACACCATTTTTTATTGTCAAACCTTTTACCTAATTCTAATTTCTAGCAACCATTGGTCTGTTTTATATCTCTTTAGTTTTGCCTTATCATTGGGTCAGAGTGGTAGTACAGTAAGTAAGGCCTATGGTCAAAAGCTATGTGATTTGCACATAACTGAGTCGGATTTGTTCCCCAGAACCACATATATCTCACCCTACCTCAGCTTAAGTGCCCTTCACCCCAGGAGTGTCACAAGGTATGGCTCAAGCACAATACATACTTACCTTCAAGAAAAAAAAACTATTATATAAAAAGTTATTAAAATAACAATTTAGTTTCTGAGATTTCTTTCTTTTTCTTTTTCTTTTTTTTTTTCTTTTTTTTTTTTTTTTGGTTCTTGGGTCATACCTGGCAGCACTCAGGGGTTACACCTGACTCTGATCTAAGAAATCACTCCTGACAGGCTCGGGGGACCATATGGGATGCCAGGAATTGAATCCGGGTCTGTCCTGGGTTGGACTCGTGCAAGGCAAATGCCCTACCGCTATGCTGTATCTATCTCTGGCCCTGTTTCTGAGATTTTTACTTGCATGGTGCATTTCAAATTTACTCATGCTGTTTTATGTGTTGATAATTTTCCTTTTTATTGCTGAAAGATGCTGAATAGCATGCATATACGTTAGTTTAATTATATATCTCTCAGATAAGGGTATTTATTTTGATTTCTGTGTTGGGGAAGTTTTGTATAAAGACCTAAAAAAGTTTGTGCACAGATTTAATTATTTCTTTCCTACTCGTGTACTTTACTTTTTCCTTTCTTGCCTTGCTACATTAAATGGAAACTCTAGTATAGTATCTACTAAACCTGCTTTATGTTTGTAGAATCAGCCTGCTTGTTCATAATGTATTTTTCTTTTTATACATTGTTGGAATTTATTGACAGATACTTTGTTAAGGACTTTTGTGTTTTATTTTGAGGAATATTAATTATATTTCATGTTATACCAGGGAATTGCTGACTTCTTTAATTGACTTATTTTGCTTTTCTAATTTTAATTCTACGCTCTCTAAATGATTTTAGAACTGATGTTATCCCATTGAAGAACTTGTCAGGAAAAATTCTGGCATTCAACATACCTTTGATAGAGTTTCGAACTATGAATTTATAATATTGTCATGTATCTTCTCAGGCTGTCCATTGGTAGAGTTTTAGTAGTTTGTGCATTTTGAGAAATTACTCTTGTCAGATAAATTGTCACGTGTGTGTGAAGAATCATTCTTAGTATTATGAACAATTCTACTTTAATATTACTACTTTAACTGCTTTAAATGACAGATATTTGTAATGACTTGCCTACTTTCATTGCTAATGGGTGTCTTCAAGTTCTGGAGGGCTCCAGTTTGCGCCTTCTCTTATTCTTTGTCAGTTTGCTGGAATATGCAATTGTCAAAAATGTTTTCATTTCTCTTTATTGATCTCTTACTCTTATTCTATTGATTTCTATTTCTTGAGTTCTAGTTTCATAATATTTTCTGGTTTTGTTTTGTTTTGTTTTGTTTTGTTTTTTTTGGGTTTTGGGCTACACCCGGCCGATGCTCAGGAGTTAATCCTGGCTGTCTGCTCAGAAATAGCTCCTGGCAGGCACAGGGGACCATATTGGACACCGTGATTCGAACCAACCACCTTTGGTCCTGGATCGGCTGCTTGCAAGGCAAACGCCACTGTGCTATCTCTCCGGGCCCTCTGTTATTTTTTTTTATCAGCTGTACTAGTTGTATTTATTTCATTACAGTTTATTTGCATACTTAGTATCATTTTCCTCTAAACAATTTCATCCACACACTTTGTTATTGTGTTTTTATTTTTCTTTCCACTGAAAATTGTTTTAGAGATTTGAATGTTGTTATTAGATATTTAATTGTTTAAATAAATTCCATGAAAAATGTAAATGTTTTTAGAAATAATAACCTTTGAATTATTTATATGTCAGCTTCAGTGTCAGTCTTATTTTCCAAATCTATAATGCTCACTAAATTCATTGGAATGCACTCCTTTCAGTATATGGAACCTAGAGAGTGATATTTCTTTAGCTTATTTATTTTTAGTCTTTGATATGCTATTTAGATTCAGATAAAATTAAGTGATGCTAACATTTCTGGTGTTACTTCTAAGTTTCTGACTTTCCTTAATCCTTTTGGCATTATTTGTTTCATTATTCTTTCTTATCCTCCACTATACAACTCTGGTGCTTTATTTCTGCTGTTGAGCTGCATAATTGTACAACTGTCCTGACAAAACTGTGCTGGTTGTCCTTCATTCTTTGAGGTTTCCAGTTTGCATTAGGCAGGAAAATACTCTTAGTTTTAAGTAAGCCAGATGTTTATAGTTCTCCTTTTCCCTGCTTTTCAAATATACCTTTATGTAGGACTGACTTTGTTTACATAAGACCAAACATGATAGCAGATAGGAATGTTTTATGCTTTAAAAAAAAATCTTGCCAAGTTTATGTTCCTTGTTCTTTCATACTTCCTTCTGACATCCTTCCCTTCTTTCTGCTCTCCCTTCCATACTTGGATAGCACACCATGCTTCATACATTTTTAACATGGTATTCTAAAAAATGTTTTTATTTAGGACATTTTCTCTGGAAAAAAATTTAATACCTGTATGATACAATTTTTTAATTTATGGATATTAGACATTGGTCAAAAGTTTAATCTTGGTACTTATCTGTATTATTTAATCTTGGCTACTTATCTGTATTTAGGTATATAGTCCCAGGATATCCCTGAAGATTCTGATTCAGTTGACATATAATATAATAAAGAAGAAAATGACTTCATTTTTACATATCCTATTTTAGCATGTCTGTTTTAGTTCAGCATATTCCTGGGATCTGGTTAGATTTTCTGAGATCAAATAAAAAAAGATAAAGTTAGTAACATTCTTTGAACATTGCTGGCTTAGTGGGTGTCCAGGGAAGTTTATATACCATCTAAACAAAAGTTATTGAACTTGTCTCAATCTTTGTGAATCACTATAAGTAGTTTTTCTAATTAGTGGCTTCTCCCTACGGTTCCTTCTTAGTAACTTTAGTAACTCCTTTCCCCTGAGTTAGCCACTGTCCTGTGATTTATAGAATTATAAATTAGTTTTGTATGTTCTGAGGCATCCTATAAAAAGTAATCAACATATATTCAGGTGTGTAATATTTTTTATTAACAATGTTTTCCTGACCAGGCTTTGTTGAGTTATTAAATGGTATAGTTTGTAATTCTTTGTACTCAAATCACATCTAAATAAAAGCAAATTCAATTTCACTTTTACACTTTTCTTACAGGTGAGATGATTTTAAAAAATTTAGGAAGTCCCCTCTATTTTTTTATTCTCAGTTTTTCAGTTGTTTTCTGCTTTGCCTGAGTATTTTGTATCTATTATTTCCTTCCACAGGTTGTTCTTATCCCAGGTCACTTTTCACTTCTTCCACATTTTATTCTGTCAAAAAATAAAACATAAAAGGAATATTTCTAAAATAAAAATTCATGTTCTTTGTCAGGTCTCCAGAGTAAATTCAAGTTGAACTGTAGTTTAATAATCTTAACACTATTAATCTTATGAACCACAGTGTTACTCTTTTGTCAATCTTTTGATTTTTTTTTCTTTTGTAATAGCATGATGGAAGTGGTTCATTGCATGATGTTCAACTATCATTACCATCCAGTCCAGAACCAGAAGATAATGAGCAAATATATAAGGTAAGACTAGGGGGAATAAATAGGTAGTTATTCTGATTTTTGAAAGTATTTTTTATTTAGCAAATTAATACATTTGATATTAATCATCAAGACCTGCAACTTTATTGGCTTCGGCTTTAATCAGGTTTGCTTCCAACTTGCACTCTTTAAGAGTTTTTTTTTTAAATTTTTGGGCAATACCTGGACTTCTCTTGACACTGTGCTTGATGATCACTCAGGAGACATTGGAGTGCTGGTGATGAAGCATGTACCTCCTCTATGAAAGTATATATTGTAGCCCTTTCAGCTTTCTCCCTGGCCCCTATAAACATACTTTCTTTGTCATTGTTGTAATTATTAGTTAATATGCTTTACACTTTAGTAAAATAAAATGTCTATTTGAGGTCTCTTTATTAGCTGTGTATCAGGAGGGTGGCATCTTTTATAACATAGGTTATTTTTTATGTATTTTTGTGTCTGGAAGGATATTCATTTATATATTTTTAATATTCCTCTACCACTTCTTCAATATATATCACTGGATAATGGGATAGTAGTAAACAGTGAACCTATAGATGATACTTCACAGTGGCTATGTAACTGGGTTACTACTTAAATTGAGTAAGTTTCCATTTAATACTGTTAGACTTTTGTTTTGTTTTTCGGACCACACCTGTTTGATGCTCAGGGGTTACTCCTGGCTAAGCGCTCAGAAATTGCCCCTGGCTTGGGGGGACCATTTGGGACGCCAGGGGATCGAACCATGGTCCTTCCTTGGCTAGCGCTTGCAAGGCAGACAAGCATCTTACCTCTAGCGCCACCTCGCCAGCCCCTATTAGACTTTTCTTAACTAAGTTGAATGGAATATTTTCTCTTTGATTTAAAACAGTTCTTTGAGAATCAGTTGTTGTATATATTGTTTCCTTTGATAGACAATTCGTATCTTGAAATCAGGCAAAATTTACAAATTTGTGTGTAGTTAATTTAATGTATGATTTTTTTTTAAATTTCCTTATCCGTGAAATAAATAATATACATCAGGGTTGTTTATCTAGATTCAGTACTTAAATCTAAAAGTAGTTTGTGGTACATAATAGCTATTCAGTGAATGTCAGTCGTTGCTGTTGTTATTTTCATTGATCTCATCAGACTTTAATATTTTTATAGATTAATATATGGAAATTTAAGATTAATTATTGATACGCTTTTTCAGATCAATTACTTAGCCTTAAGTTTTAAAAATATTTCAGAATGAAGATTTATTAAATGAAATAAAACAACTTAAAGAAGAAATAAAGAAGAAAGATGAAAAAATTCAACTGTTAGAACATCAGCTTGTAAGTATTCTTGTATAATATGTAAATTGGAAGTTTTTTTAACTAATGATATATACACACACACATATATATAAATAAACAGAATTTAAATATGATTTTTATAATGGCAGTATAGGGGGCTGGAGTGATAGCACAATAGCTAGGCTGTTTGCCTTGCATGTGGCTAACCCAGGTTCAATCCCTAGCATCCCATATGGTCTCCCAAGCCTGCCAGAAGTGATTTCTGATTGCAGAGCCAGAAATGATCCCTGAGCACAACTGGATGTGGCCCCAAAGCAACAACAAATAAAAAGACATTGTAGTATTGCTTGTTTTTCTTTTTAGACACTGGTTTGCAATATTGTGATTATTTCCAACTATCACTGTCATAGTGTCCTCTGCGAGAAAGAGAGAGAGAGACAGAACATTGGTGACAGAAAGTGATCATTGCTTTTGTATACCACTGCCACAAACTTGCCCATGATCCCTCACATCTTTTCCTTTCTAGCCCACAGTCAGCCTTCCTTATTTTTGTCCCCCAGTCCCCTTTATTCATTGATTGACAATTACGGTTTGGGTATATATTATTCCCTTATATTATTATATGTTACTATATAATAATATTATTACCTTATATTAGTACCACTCATGTGTTCCCTTCTCTCCACCTGTGTTTCCTTGTTGTTTTTAGGTAGCTTATTCACTCCCTTACTCCTTTCCCTCAAACCTGGTACTCTCCAATCTGTATCAC
Source organism: Suncus etruscus (assembly GCF_024139225.1). Classification (NCBI taxonomy): domain Eukaryota; kingdom Metazoa; phylum Chordata; class Mammalia; order Eulipotyphla; family Soricidae; genus Suncus; species Suncus etruscus. The sequence continues at coordinate 27,674,819 of NC_064864.1, forward strand.
CATATCTGCAATTTATTGTTTATTGATATTGAACTTATATCCTTGATTTATTTCTATGTGTACCACACATGGATGAGATCATCTGTATTTGTCCTTTTGCCTCTAGCTGATTTTGCCCAGAATGATACCATTCAGTTCTCAAAAAAAAAAAAAAAAAAAGAATAGTGCTTCCATTTGACTCAACTTTTTTTTTTTTTTTTTTTTGGTTTTTGGGCCACACCCAGCGGTGCTCAGGGGTTACTCCTGGCTGTCTGCTCAGAAAAAGCTCCTGGCAGGCACGGGAGACCATATGGGACACCGGGATTCGAACCAACCACCTTTGGTCCTGGATCGGCTGCTTGCAAGGCAAACGCCGCTGTGCTATCTCTCCGAAGCCCGACTTTCTACATACCTACACCCAAACAGAAACACATTAATTTGAAAAGAAATAGGCACACTTTAGTTCATTGCAGCTCTTAGTGAAATAGCCAGGATATGGAAGCAACCCAATATCAACTACAAATAAATGAATAAAGTTGTGATCTGCAAACACAATAGAATATGTGTATTTGCATACACTATGCAGCCACAGGAAAAAATAAAAGCATGGAGTTCACTCAATAGAACTATACCTAGTGAGGGGCCTGAGCGGTGGCACAGGGGTAGGGCATTTGCCTTGCATGCTGTTGACCTAAGACTGACCACGGTTCAATCCCCTGGCACCCCAAATGGTTCCCCAAGAAGGGGGGGATTTCTGAGGATTTCAGGAGCAATTTCTGAGCACATAGCCAGGAGTAACCACTGAGCGTCACCAGGTGTGGCCCAACCAAAAAAAAAAAAAAATACAACAACAACAACAACACAAAAACCAGAACTATACCTAGTGACATCCCACCAATAGTGAATATGGGTTCCTTCTTCACCACATCCCTGCCAACACTATCTACTTTAAAGCATATGGTTAACATTCAGTCCAAATAATAATTATTCAGGGTGAAAAGAAAGTATTTTCCAGTCCTATTTTCAGTATCCTCTGTTTTGAGTATTTCAAATTCACTGATTAACATTTTATTGAATTATTTAGCTTTCTTTTTTATGTGTGTTTTAAAAATTGAGTACAGATGAGTATTTGTTTTTCTCTCTCAAAATAATTTGATAGTATAGAGATTTTTAGTTTTGTGTAGATATTTTTTGAATATGGTAATCATGATGATCCTGTTGTAATTAAGAAAATATTGTAAGTATTTTTAAAATAGAAGATTTTAATTTTAATTTGAGGTAATGAACAAGAAAATTAGTAACCTTTTTATTAATTAAATGCTAATGTTCATTTGAAACGTCAAAGTTTATATAATACATATACTTAAAAATTGTTTTTTGTTTGTTTGTTTGTTTTGCTTTTTTTTGCTTTTGGACCATCCTGCAGCTCAGGGCTTACTTCTGGCTTTGTCCTCAGGGATCACTTATGGTAGTAATTGGGCAATCATATTTGGTGCTGGGGATCAAATAGGAGTTCCCTGTATGCACAGAATGTACCTGGCTCTGGTCCACAAAGTTCATATAACATGGGTAAAATACTTTTATCTGGGTTTTGAGTAGAATTGTATGTGGAATTCATTAGTTGATATCTTGGTTAGAACTCTATTAAAGGACAAAGATCCTTCAAATTATTCTGTGGTATTAACACATCTTTGAAAAGGCTTAAAAGTAAGTTCTTCATATCTAGATACCTTCCTTTTTTGTATTTCTGTTGTTGTTTGCTTTTTCAGTAGGAAGTCACATCTGTTGATGATCAGGTCTTATTCCCAATACTGTGTGCTGGTGTATTCTGGGATAACTTAAAGAAGTGTTTGGGGGACCATTTGTAGAACCAGGAATCAAATTGAGATTGGCTTCCTGCAAAGAAAGTGACATAATCTCTGTCCTATCTCTGTTTAAATCGACAACCTTTCTTTTAGATTCGTGGTGTTTAGTATCTAGTAGAGGCCCATTAAAAATTAACAAATTTTGTGCTGTAGGAATTATAGGACCATAATAGTTTATGGAAATACTTAACATTTTTTCCTTATATTTTATATATTATTTTTATATTCTGAATATTTTCTATAGCTATATACATAAAATTATAGTTGGTACTTTCATGGAGAATATAAAATTCCATGATAGTTTTGATTATCCCATTTTTTTGCTTTACTTATGGACTCTAAAACCACTCTGAATAAAGCGAGAAATAAAAAAGAAACATCGAAGTTATTTATATCTTCTGTTCTATTTTATTTATACTTCCTAAGAGAATCTCTAATTACTTTGTATGGATTTATGTTTTTGTAGAGTTATACCAGTGAAAATATGTGTTTTTGCTTGCTTAGGCCACACGGTGTAACTGTCATCAGAATTCTCAAGAGGAAAAATGCACATATGTCGATAAATATACTCAAACACCTTGGAGAAGAATTTCTGTAAGTAGCATGCACCTTAAATCTTTTTTTTTTTTATTTTGATATTTTGAGTTTTGTTCCAGTCTTTTTGTACTAGTTTATATAATTTTTGACTTTGATGTGACCATTATTTTTTTTTCAGGTAAGTTAGTTTTTTTTTTTTTGAGATATTTATATGCTTCCTAAAGCTTCTTTTGTGTGTCTTACATAAATGATTTGATTGTACATTTACTAACATTTCCATTCTGTACATTGTAACTCATTTTAAGTATCTAGTTTCCTCTCATTGCTTACATTTGAAAGTACAGTAGTATTTCCTGTGCTCTAAAAGAAACAAGATGCAAAACGCAGTCTTTCCTCTTAGCGGCATATAACACAAACTATGAAATAGCACATTGTTTTTGTACTTTGAAACTTTCATATATAATCTGTTATTATAATTGTTTAAATTAATATTAAAACTGATTGAAAATATGAATATATTTATATAAACAATAAAACTTCACCTTAGGTATAATTTAGGAACAGTATCTTCTGAACAAAAAGGAAACAGGTTCAGAACTTTTTTATTTTCCAAAAATGTTACCTCTTAAGACATATTTAGTGGGCCAGAGAGATAGCATGGAGGTTAGGCCTCTCATGCAGAAGGTCGGTGGTTCGAATCCTGGTGTCCCATATGGTCCCCTGAGCCTGCCAGGAGCGATTTCTGAGCATAGAGCCAGGAGTAATCCCTGAGCACTGCCGGGTGTGACCCAAAAACAAAAAAACAAAAAAAAGGGACATATTTAGTACTAGAATATAGAGGTTGTAACTGAATTTTTGAGAACCAATGTCAGCATATTCCTGAGTCAGTGATTGTTAATATGTTTATTATTCTCTTTTGGTACCAAATAATCTATGTTTCTGTTAAGAGAATACCAAATAAACTTGATTCTTTTAGCACTGGAATACTAGTATACTAATGAGCAGAGAAATATCGTGGCTTATGTAATCAAAAGATTATTTTATTTATTTTTATTTTTAATATATTCATTTAAGCACCATGATTACAAACATATTAGTAGTTGAGTTTCAGTCATAAAAAAAACACCCCCTTCAAAAATACGTATTTCTGGGGCTGGAGTGATAGCACAGTAGTAGGCTGTTTGCCTTGCATATGGACAACCCAGGACGAGGCCGGATTTGATCCCTGGCATCCCACTTGGTCCCTTGAGCCTGCAAAGAGCTATTTCTGAGCACAGATCCATAAGTAGTCCCTGACTGCCGCTGCCGGTGTGGCTCAAAAACATAAACAAAAAACAAATACGTATTTCTTTTTATCTAATAAGTATTTTTATGTGTTCTGTATGAATATAATGTAATAATTTATTTAGAGAAAGTTTACCAAAATTTTCTTGTCTCAATTATTAGAATAATAAGATCTCCAGATCTCCAGGGCTTCCCCGGGCCACACCCCTGGGCAAGCCAGTGAGTTGGGTCCCTTGGTGGAGCTTGAAGGTAACCTAGGCCTTCCCCCACTATCCATGCGGCTCCTTAGGGAAGGTCTGGGTGGGGCTCTGAACTTCTGTTCTCCCAGCTTCTTGAAGGATCTCTCCTTCCTGGGAGCCGGGAGTCTAGCAGGAGGAGGTTTGGCAGGCCCACGCCATGCTGGAGGCCTGCTTGGCCAGGCCTAGGGGGGGTGCGGGATTTGGGTAACCCCAGCACCCCTCTGCCGCCTTGCTCCAGATCTCCAGGGCTTCCCCGGGCCACACCCCTGGGCAAGCCGGTGAGTTGGGTCCCTTGGTGGAGCTTGAAGGTACCCTAGGCCTTCCCCCACTATCCATGCAGCTCCTTAGGGAGGGTCTGGGTGGGGCTCTGAACTTCTGTTCTCCCAGCTTCTTGAAGGATCTCTCCTTCCTGGGAGCTGGGAGTCTAGCAGGAGGAGGTTTGGCTGGCACTGGTAATCTCTGTCCAGTCTACATTTTCAAAATCGCGCGGGGGCTATCGCCCCCGCGCGCACAAGAAACATTAATAGTACTCTCATAAGAAACATTAATAGTACTCACTATCATTGAATTATGTTTTTATGTATGCAGAATGTCCATTTTGTACTCTGCCCTTTTGCATACCCCTTCATAAGTTCATATTTCTCTTTAACTTCTTTAACTCCTATCATCATTACTCCTTTTTTACCCTTTCTAACTTAAGTACTGTTGAGTCCTAATTCACAGACCAAAGTGGTGCCCTAGAGTTAACACCCACCCAACTATTTTAAAAGGCATAAAAATAAAAAGGACACATATCTTTTCAACATTTTATGGGTGTTTTCTTTGATGGCTATAACTTTTGCTAAATACTTTCTTATACAGTGATGATCCCCCCCCCATGTTTTTTATCTTCTCTTTGTGAACTGCTCAATATGGAATTTGGTGTGAAAGAATCCCTCAGTTTAATACTTATGTTTGAACCAAGTCATGGGTCTTGTTGGAAATGTTCTTATGCCCCCATATATCTGATAGCACCACGTGGCTTTATATCTTGTTTGCGTAGGCACACTGACATGGGAAAATACTATACATAATAGATAATTATACATAATATAATATGTAATAATAATATTAATAATAATGTAATAATATGTAATAATGTAATAATATGTAATAATATGTAATAATATGTAATAATGTAATAATAATGTAATAATAATAATAAATATTATAATAATATAATAATTATACATAATAGATACTATACATAATAGATAAATTGAGGGAGGAAATACATAGATGAATAATATTTTTCCATTAACATTTTTTGTTGAAGAAACTGGTGATGTAATACAATTAAACTTAAGTAAAATCTGTAGATTCAGAGTATTGGGAAGTTCTAATTGGAGGAATCAGAGTGCTTCATTAGGAAAGTAAAAGTAGGGGCCGGGAAGGTGGCGCTGGAGATAAGGTGTCTGCCTTGTAAGCGCTACCAAGGAACGGACCGCGGTTCGATCCCCCGGCGTCCCATATGGTCCCCCCAAGCCAGGGGTGATTTCTGAGCACATAGCCAGGAGTAACCCCTGAGCGTCAAACGGGTGTGGCCCAAAAACCAAAAAAAAAAGAAAAAAGGAAAGTAAAAGTAGCACCGTGTATCTCCTAGGCCAAGGGAGTTCCCTCTATAATACCCCCAATAGTCACTGTGCCTATGCAGGGAGAAAAAGAAAAAAAAAAAGCACAAAATAATCATTTTTCCACATATAAATTTATTGATTGATCGATTTTTATTGACATCTTTATTTTGGTGTTGATATTGAAGTTGATGTCTCCAATTTTATTTTATTTTATCTTTCTCTATCTTTTTGTACTCTGGCATGGTTTGATTTCAGAACCGAGACTATTGTGTGGTGCTTGTCTTTATTGCTGTAGTGCTCACTGGATATTTAAATTTATATTTCTTTCTGTATTGATGTGGTGTTTCAATGACCTTTTTCATGTCCTCGCTCAAACTGAGGTTGAAAATCTCTAGAAGGACTCCACCATTTCCAGCTTATTTGATTTATTATTTTTTTGTTTCATTTTTTATTTTTTTCTTATTTTTTACTCCATTCTATTGCTTTTCTTTCTTTCCTTCAAACAAAACCACATAACTTGAATTTTCGAGCGCCCCCTCTCAAATAGAGGGGGAAGCATGGGGAGGGTACCAGGACCAAACAGATATATGATCACTAATAGTAAGCTACACAAAGAGGGGACCACCTACTCTAGCAGCCCGGGGAATGATGGTGGGGAATATGGTTGCAGGAAGGGAACGGGGATTGGGGGAGGACAGATTTGGTGATGGGTATTCCCCCTGATTCAATGTTAATATGTACCTAAAATACTACTGTGAAAGATATATAAGCCAATATAGTCAAAATAAAAATTTTAAAAAAGTAGCTGTTGAGTCATATAGCAAAATAAGCTCATATATAGATAATCAGAATTTTATTATCAAATGCTGATGAGGACAGAGCAGGGGTGGGGGTGTCAGTGGTACGATTCTAACCACAAAGTACTTTGATTGTAAAATTTAAATTTATAAAGAGTTTGAAACCCTTGAAATTCCACAGTAATATAAAATATTGGTAAACTAATGAAAATAAAAGTAAAAAAGAAAGAATATGGAAACTTTTATGGGTAGATACGTGCAAAATATGTAGGATTGTCCCCTCCCATCTAGATCTAGAAAGTTTTATTTGTGCTATTCACCATTGAAATGATAGGAAACAACTGAAGATATTACTTAATATATTTGAGTTAATTTTACTATGATTTTAGATGTGCTAGTTTAGGACACTTTTTTTTTAATTTTTATTTTTAATTATGAGAACAAGGGTGCAAAGAAAGAGGACAAGGTAAAGTTACAGTGGAAGGACAATCACCCATAACATAATTCTCAGAAGTCCCCTTACTGATATCTTAACTTTGAAAATTTCAGCCAAAGAACATTAAGCTAAATAAGACAGAATCCATGTAAATCACTTTGTCCCTCAAGTCCCCAGATTGTAACACATTATAATATTTCTTAACAGTACACAAGGCAATCTAAAGCCATAAAATTTACGTAACTCCTTAAACATTACAGGCATAGTATTTTCTTACATTTCCATATACATGCATATTAGCTTAAGTTAACCTCAAATTTTAAGTGAGTTCTTTTTAAGGATTAGAGTCAAAGGAGCACAGTAAAAATGGTGTTAGAGTGGCAATTGTTGTTTGCATAGGCCCACCAAAATATGAGGGACATGGAAAGAAATAACCTTGGCCTAAGTACAAAGAGACCAGACCCCTGAAGTTTCCTGGCACAAGACCAAGTCTAGGCTCCAGGCAAGCTAGATCGTTTAGGACACTTTTTATCTTATTTTTTATTTAACAACTTGTGATAGTGTTAATGGTTTTGTTGTAGTTTGTGTCCCTCCACTTTCATCAAAAGTGCCAGATACTCTCCATCATTTCCCTTACAGCACTTGCAATCTTCCATATTTTCCCCCCTTAGCTTCTCTTCCCACACACTTAGTTTCATTGGCAAAGTTCAAGGGTTTGTTATAATTATTACTGTCCCTTCTCTAGTTTTATTTCTTTTTTTAATTTTATTTCTTTATATACCACATATGAGTGAGATAATCTGATATTTGTCATTTTTTCCTTGACTTATGTCACTTAACATGACACCTTCTAGTTTTTTCAAGTTGTAGCTGAAGACTAGATTTCATCTTCTCTTAAAGCTGAGTAGTATACCAAAATGTATATAACCCCAGATTTCTTAATCTACTTATCTGATGTTGGACATGTATATTGGTTTCAGATCTTGACTATTAGATATAGTGCTGCAATGAGCAGAGAATGCATATCATTCCAAATAATGTGTTTGGGGGATAAATGCCAGAAATTGGCATTTTAAATTAAAACTTAAATAGGTATTTAAAATATTTAAAGTACTCACAAATTTTAGGAACAAAACTAATAACTTTTTTTCTTTTTGACACTGTTTTGCATTATATTGACGCTGTTTTGCATTATTGTTAGTGAAGTGGTACCATGTATATAAATTTATATAAATTATATATATATATATAAATTTTATTTCCTTTCAGCATCCAGTTTTTTTGGGAGGGGCCACACCCGGTGACGCTCAGGGGTTACCTCTGGCTATGCGCTCAGAAAACACTCCTGGCTTGGGGAACCATATTGGAACCCAGGGGATCGGATTGATGCCATCTGTCCTAGGCAGGCACCAGCAAGATAGATGCCTTACAGCTCCGTGTCACTGCTTTGGCCCCAGCACCCAGTTCTTATCCAGAATGATCAGTTCCAATTATCATTGTCATTGTGGACCCTTCTTTACCTTACCTGCATTGCTCCACTATTTGTGGCAAGTTTCCTATCATGATCTGGTCCTCCTGGACCTCATCTTAATTGTCTCGATATTATTACCATATTGTCTTTTTTTCCCTTCTATCCCACAAATAAGTGAGATTATTCTATGTCCCTCATCCTATAACTCATTTCACTCAGCATAGTATTCTCAATATATATCCATATATAAGAAAATTCCTTCATTTCATGCAGAAAGAATGGTGTTTTTGGATTCTCAAGAAGTGGTATTGGTGGATCATATGGCAGCTCAATTTCTAGTATTTTTAGGAATATCCATATTGTTTTCCAAAAAGGCTGGACCAGTTTACTTTTCTAGCAGCAGTGAATAAAAGTCCTTTTCTCCCCGCATCTATGCAAAAAGTGGTTAGGGGCTGGAGAGATAGCATGTAGGTAAGGCATTTGCCTTGCATGCAGAAGGATTTGAATCCTGGCATCCCATATGGTCCCCTGAGCCTGCCAGGAGCGATTTCTGAGCATAGAGCCAGGAGTAACCTCTGAGTGCTGCTGGGTGTGACCCCCCCAAAACAAAACAAAACAAAACAAACAGTGGTTCTTGTTCTTTGTGAAGTGTACCATTCTCATTTTTAATTACATTTTTATTTAATTGCTGTAATTACTAGGTTGTTAATACTGCCATTTGTTTCTTTTATCGATAATGTTGTTCATGATTGAGTTACAATCACAACAATCTTTACCAGTGCTCATTTCCTGCTGTCAATATTACCATTTTCTCTCACCCTCCTTGATACCCTCTTCCTTTTATTCATGCTCCCCACCTGCTTCTGGGGCAGGAATTTTACTTCACACACTTTCCCTCACTTTCTCCCTTCCTCCTTTACTTCCTCCCTCCCTCTCCTTTTCTACCCTTTTGACTCTGTCCTTTGCACTACTGTTAGGAAAGTGCATGTCACTTTCATAGCTGAACCTTCTCTACTTTTAACTGTACACTCCTCTCTGTGGCAAGCTTCCTACCATGGACTGGTAGTCCTAATTCTTATCTCTGTTGTCTCTGTATATCATCCAGCACTCTTTTATTTTCTTTATATCCCATAGATTAGTGAGATTATTCTGTGTTTGCCTATCCCTCTTACTCTCTTACTCAGTATCATAATCTCCATGTTATTATCACCACTCATCTCATTTTGATTTAATGAGTAGTGATGTGGACTGAACATCTGTATTTCTTCTTTGAGGAAATGTCTGTTCATTTCTTTTCCTCCTCTTTGTATGGGTTAGATATTTTTTTTCTTGCTAAGTTCTGTCAGTGCTTTGTATATCTTAGATCTTAACCCATTATCATTGTGGGTGAGTAGTTTCTTCCATTCTGTGGATAGTCTTTGTGTCCTAGTCACTGTTTCCTTTGAGGTGCAGAAGCTCCTCAGTTTAATGTAGTCCCATCTGTTTATCTTTACTTCCACTTGCGTGGTCAGTGATATTTCATTTTTGAAGATGCCTTTAGCTTCAGAGTCATGAAGTGTTTTGCTTATGTCTTCCTTTGTGTGACGTACAGTCATGTCTGATTTCAAGGTCTTTTTATTTTCTTTTTCTTGAAATCAAGGTCTTTAATCTATTTTGATATGACCTTTGCGCACGGTATTAAGTAGAGTTTTAAGTTCACTTTTTTTTTTTTGCATGTAGTTGACCAGTTTTCCCAACACTATTTGAAGAGGCTTTCCTTGCTCTACTTTGTATTTCTTTCCCTTTTACCAAAAATTAATTGATCATATATCTGAAAGTTAGTCTCAGAATACTCAAATCTAGTCCGCTGGTAGGAGGATCTGTCTCTTCCAGTACCATGTTGCTTTAGTGACTACAGCTTTTACAGTACAGTTTAAGGCTGGGGAACATGATGCCACCTTATCTTTCCAAGGATTTCTTTAGCTATGCATGGACTTTTATTGTCCTACATGAATTTCAAGATTTATCCACTTCCTAAAACATGTCATAGGTATTTTTATAGGGATTGCATTAAGTCTGTACAATGCTTTGGGAAGTATTGCCATTTTAATGATGTCAGTCGTCCCAATAAATTAGCACAGTGTATGTTTCTGTTTTCTTATGTTTCCTTCTTATTTTTTGAAGCAGTGTTTTGTAGTTTTATCTGTATATGTCTTTGACCTCTTTAGTTGACTTAGTTGTACTTCATTTTCTGAGGACAATTGTGAATAGAATTTTTTTTTTAATATATATCCTCTCTCTTATCATTTCTATATAAAAAAGCCATGGAATTTTGTGTATTATTTTATAACCACTCACTTTACTATACAATTTTTATAGTAGCTTTATTGTACAGTTTTTAGTATTTTCTAAATATAGTATCATCTCATCTGCAAACAATGAGAGTTTGACTTCTTTCTGATATAGATGCCCTTGATATCTTTTTCTTGCCTAATTATTATGGCATGTAATTTCAATACTATATTAAATAGATGTGGTGAAAGGGGGCAACATTGTCTTATGCCAGAGCATAGAGAAAAGGCTTTTAGATTTTCCTCATTGTGTATGATGTTTGCCATGAGCTCATGGTAATTGGCTTTAACTATGGTATATTGAGAAAAGTTTTTCAATTTCCATCTTATTGATTTTTTTTAATTCATAATGGGTGCTGGACCTTGACACATGCTTTTTCTGCCTCTATTGATATCATGATTTTTATTGATATGTGGTGTATTATATTGATTGATTTTAATATACTAAACCATCTTTGCAGTCTGGAATGAATCCTACTTGGTAGGGTGTATAACCTTCTTGATAAAGTCTTTGGATTCTGTTTCCTAGCATTTTGTTAAGGATCTTTGCATCTGGCTTCACCAGGAATATTAGCCTTTAATTTTCTTTTTTTGTGGTGTCTCCATCTAACTTTTGGTATCAGGGTGATGTTAGATTTGTTATAGTTAAAGTGGTTCACTAAAGTTATTTTCAATAAAAAGTATATAAAATTTGGTATTAAATAAATGTTCTTTATCACCTAGTCATGCAATTATTTTGTAGTTATTTAATGCCTCATCAGTATTAGCATTGAATACAGCTTATTTTTCATGGTTAATGCTAAATAGAAAGCTTCTATATTGCTGAGAAATTACATTATAATATTCATGTTTCTATGATAGCATAACAAGAATTCTGTTACGTGTATTTTACACTGATTTTTATAGACAATAATAATATGATTTTTATAGATCACTGACAAGAAATTAAATTTTCAATGATAGGAGCAAGTTAAAATTGGACATTATAGAAATTGAATGGTTTATCTACTAATGCATTGAAATATTTAAACAAAAGTTTCAAGATATCCTTCCATATATCTAGATAATGATAAAATATTTTTTCTAAGGTCCAGGATATGACTCAATGGTAGAGCATGTCTTGTATTTATGAAGCACTGAGCTTGGTTCGTGACAAAACGCTTACACCGTGCTTTAAAAAAAAAAAAACAGTTTTAGAAAGTAAATACTTGTATTATTTGTTTTGAGGCTACACCTGCCAGTTTTCAAGGGCTATTCCTTTCCCTGTGCTCAGGGTGACTCTTGGCATTGCCCTGGGAACCATATGTGGTATCAGGAATTCTAACTGGTGTTGGCTGCATGCAAAGCAGTGCCTTATCTCCTTCGCTACTTTTTCATGTCAAATGAAAACAAGGGTTCTGTCTTTTTTTTCCTAGAGGATGTCTCTATAGTAGTTTTACAGTCTAATGATTTCTTCTGAAAGTTAAATTTGTTATATTATAGGAGAAAATAAATAATACCATTTCTTCTTACTTGGGCCTAAACAGTTTAAATAAATAGAACTGTCCTGATCATTCAGAGTAATGAATATAAAAAAAAATTTAGTCACAGCTTACTAGGAAAACACCTGTGAAACTTATTTGGGTGGGGAACGTTGCATCCTAGAAGAAACATTGTGAGAAACCATCTATAAAACTCAGAGAGAATTGAAGATTTGGACTTCTTGTGCATGATTTGAAATAGAGTTCAAAGATGTAGGGGTTTGTTCTAGATTAGATATTGTCAGAAAGTGGAAAATTCTAACAGGTATTTTGTGGATGGCACAAAACCTTATATCTATTGGTATTTAAAATTATGACATACTCTATATTATTTTATATTATTGTAATTGAAGAGAAATATTGATGTACCATGAGATTTTGAGATTGGTTTTAGATAGTAAGGTCTAATTGCTATCTTTTTGTAAAACATGAATACTTGAGCATTTTTTAAGTAAAAATGTGTCAATTAGATGAAATCTGTTCTATTAAAGTTCTAGTATTTGGTCTTTGGAGAGAGAAAGAAAGAGAACATACAGCAGCTACATGACTGTATATATTACATAACTATAAAATTAGCTAAAAATGTTTTAAAATAACAACAAATCAAGATGCTGTGAATATTTATGTAGGAGATTTGGTATAGATGCAGTTTTCCCCCTGCATGCTCAGTAATATACCTTATCTGAATATATAATACCTGATATTTTAACTTCCCGAGAAACTGCCATTTTTGATTAACATCAGCAATGTGGTTTTTCTACATCTTCAACCATAATTGTTTAAAAATATTTTAGATAATTTTATATTCATGTAATATGATCTATAATGATAGGTGTATAATGATACTCCATTGTGGATTTAGATTGCATGCACCTAGTTACTACTGATCATGACATCCTTTTTTGTGTTTATTTGCCATCTTTGTTTAACTATTTCATAATGTCTTCCCCTAACACACATTTTTAACTTTCTTATTATATTATTGATTGGGTCCTTATTAGGCATATGGCATGCAAGAATTTTCCAAGTATCTTACCTTTTTTTCTGTTTTTCTTTTACAGAGAAAAATATTTAAATTTTGATTAAGTCCAATTTATCTTTAGGTCATGTCTATTCACCAAATTCAGATGTGAGGTGGTTTTATATTACATATTTAAATCAGTAATCTATTTGGAGTTAATTTTTATTTAAGAAATTAAATTTAGGTCAAGGTTTATCACTGACCTACAAATACTACAAATACCCTTTTGTTTGCAATATTTGAAGGACTACACTTTCTCTATTGAAAGGCTTTTATGCCTGTGTCAAAATAGTTGAATGTACTTTCTTTGATCTTAATGTGTATTTATTCCCCTTCGCCAGTAACATATTCTCTTAACTATGGTAGCAATATGGTATAAATTGGGTCCTTCCATTTTATTGTTATTTAAAATATTGTTTTAAATGTTATTTAAAATATTATAATTCTTTTTATATATTTTTCAAATATGCTCAACTGTTTATGAAATTAGTATCAGAATTTTGATAGGTAATTTTCTATACCCATTTCATTCAGAGTATTACTATCTTAATGTATATTGAGTCTTTAAATACAAGTAAAGCATATCACTCCTTTTTTTTTTTTTTTTTTTTGGTTTTTCGGGCCACACCCGTTTGATGCTCAGGGGTTACTCCTGGCTAAGCGCTCAGAAATCGCCCCTGGCTTGGGGGGACCATATGGGACGCCGGGGGATCGAACTGCAGTTGCGATCTTTCCTTGGCTAGCGCTTGCAAGGCAGACACCTTACCTCTAGCGCCATCTCGCCTGCCTCAGCATATCACTCCTTAATTAAATATTTTTAATCAGCATTTACTAGTTTTCAGGATATAAGTTACATACATATCTTTCTTAATTTTAATTATTTAATCTTTGTGTGTGTCTTAGATGGTATTATTTTAAATTTTGTTTACATGTATTTGCTACTGATTTTTATAAAGTTTTCTTGCTTTCTAAACCTAGCATTTTTTTCTTGTGTGATGGCACTGACTGGGGATTCCAGTATTGTGCTGAGTAAAGGTAGTGCAAATGAACAGTCTTGCCTGAACGAAGAGAGAACGCTTTCAGTCTTTTTCTCTATTAATTAAATGTTGGCAGTACATATGTGAGAGTTACTTTTAATCAAGTTGAAAAACTGGGTAGATGATAGTTTTTAATTATAAATTTGTTTTGTGTTTTGCATTTGGCTAAATACTTTTGCTGTACTAACGTATATGAAGATGCTTTTGACTGTATTGGATGGTTGTCAGTTTTATTGGCCTTTAAATAAAAGCCTTTTGATGTCCTTGATTACCTCTTTTTGTTCATGATCAGTAATTATATTTGTCTTTCTACTTACTTTAGGTTTATTTTCTATTTCCCAATTTTTAAGATGGTGGTTTATTTTTTGCATGTGCATATTTTTCTTAATTCTGTTACTGATTTAGCTGCCATACAGCTTTTGGTATAACTATTTTCTTTTATATCCCACATGTTTATTTTTCCCTTGAGTCTTATTCGACCCTAGAAGTATGTTGCTATCAAAGTAGATGGTTGTGTGTTGTGTGTGTATGGTACGTGTGTGTAGGACCATATGGAATGCCAGGGATAGAATCCAGGTCAGCTACATGCAATGCAAATTGTGTGTGTGTGTGTGTGTGTGTGTGTGTGTATAACCATATGGAATGCCAGGGATAGAATCCAGGTCAGCTACATGCAATGCAAATTGTGTGTGTGTGTGTGTGTGTGTGTGTGTGTGTGTGTGTGTGTGTGTGTAACCATATGGAATGCCAGGGATAGAATCCAGGTCAGCTGCATGCGCCCTACCCACTGAACTATCATTCCGGCCCAAGTATCAAATTGTATGAAAATATTTTGCTTTATTGATTTTTAGTAGATAGCACATTCTGTATAGTTTTGGTTTTTAACTTTGTTGTTCTTGATTGATAGTCTAAATATGGTCTGTCTTGGTAAATGTTTTTATAAACTTATATAAATGTTTTGCTGTGTTGGATAGAATGCTGTATGCAAGAATTTGATTAGATTCTTATTATTATTGGCATTCTTGTTCTTCAACATCATTGTTTAGTTTTTATTTGTTTTGTTTTTGGGTCACACCCAGCAGCGCTCAGGGGTTGCTCCTGGCTCTGTGCTCAGAAATCGCTCCTGGCAGACTCAGGGGACCATATGGAATGCTGGGATTTGAACCACCATCCTTCTGCATGCAAGGCAAATGCCTTACCTCCACACTATCTCTCCATTGTGTAGTATTTTATAATCAAATTTTATAAGAGTGTTTGTTTTGTGATTCTAGTTTTCAGTTATTGACTGTTTTCAGTTATTTCAGGATTTACTTCATGTGTCATATCATTCAGAAGTTTGTTATTTGCACTCATTTTTGAACCCTGAGACTTCTTCATACATTGATACCATTCATTATAAGTAATCTTTGTAATTTGACAATTTACTCTAAATTTTTTATTCTTGTATATTAATGTAGCCATATATGCTTTTTAAATTTTTGCATGATATGTTTCTAAGATGTAGTTGATAAGAGACAAAAGAAGTGGATACATACTTTTATCCTGTGCTGGAACTAGACATCCCTTTACTATTAAAATGTAATCACAGGGTCCTCTTTTATGTTTTGTTTTGTTTTGCCTTTTTGGGCCACACCCAGTGATCCTCAAGGATTACTCCTGGCTATGCGTTCAGAAATTGCTCCTGACCTGGGGACCATGTGGGACGCCAGGGGATTGAACTGCTGTCCATCCTAGGTTAGCATGTGCAAGGCAAACACCCTACTGCTTGCGCCACTGCTCCGGCCCCACTATTTACATTCTTTAAAAATCACTCATGTAAAGCTATAGTTACACCAATTAAAAACGCTGTTATTTGTAGGGTGATTATATTTAATAGAATAAAAAAGAAATAATAGATCAGAATTTTAAAAGAGGAACAAAGTAATTCTTAGATGAGTATTTCTTTTTTTTTTTTAATATAATTTTTATTTTGATCATAGTGGCTTACATATTGTTGACAATAATATTTTAGGTACATATTTACATAAAATCAGGGGGGATTCCCATCCCCAAATTGTCCTCCCTACACCCCCGTTTCTGTCTTACCTCCCATTTCCTCTTCCCTCACCCCCAGGGCGGCTAGAATATGTGGTCCCCTCTGTCTCTAACCAACTACTTAGTAGTCTTGCATCAGTTTGGTCTTGATGCCTCCCTTATTTCCCCCTCTAAGTAGGGGCAGGGGTAGCTAGTTCAAGTTGCGTGGTTTTGCCTGAAAGAGAGAAAATAAATAAACCGGGGTAAGAGTTTAATACCCCGAAAATGGGCAGAATCCTTCTAGAGGTTCTCATCATCGATTTGGGAAATGAAGGAGAAAAAGAAGTTGAAACACTCCACCAGTACCAAAAGAAGTGTCAAATATCCAGTGAGGACTCCAGCTATAACGATAAGCACCACAAAAAAACAGATAAAAAACAAACCAAAACAAACTAAAAACAAACACAAACAAACAAAAAACACGCCGTGGTCTTGAAATAAGAAACATGGCGTAGCACATAACGAAAGAAAAGAAAGGAAGAGAAAGAAAAGAAAAAAAAAAAAAAAGAATAATTGGGGCCAACAATTTCAATAATCACATCCAAACTGAGGAATCGACCAAAATAGCTAGGTAAATAAAAATAATAATAACAATAATAAATGAAGGTAAGATATATATATATATAATATATATATATATATATACATAACCAAGGTTTTGTGTTTTTTGTATTTTTTTTTTCCCTCCTGCCCTGGCACAGTAAATATTGGGGTCATTCGAAAAGGAATTCACTTGCCCTATAAGATATGGGGTTTCTCCGTCCTTGGAGTATACTGTCATGGAATCAGCTCTAGTCTTTGCTCAGGATCATTACTCTCCAGGTTGTGGTTTTTTTTTTTTTTTTTTTTTTGGTGTGTGGAAGGCTTCTGCTCTGTCCAGTGTGATACCGTCAGAGCTCTGTGTTTAGCAGTCCCAGTATCTGTACATATCCTGAGGTGGGACTTATGGTGAAGTCAGTCTTTGTGAATCTAGAGGTTCTGTTACCTCAGTGCCATTTTAATCCATCTTCTGTGGTTGGTGATCTTGGTCTTTGCGCTGAACCTAGGAAGGCATCTAGGATAGCGTCTTTCTTTGTTCTTCCAGAAGCCCCTTTCCGTTACAATTGTCTCTGCCGGACCTTTGGGACTGGGGATCATGCTTATTGTGCAGGTCTTAGTTCAAACCCTAGACTAGGGCTTTTTTATTGGTCCCAAGATGTATACAGTCTGGTCGTGGTTCTAGTATCCAGTCATCTGTAAATCACGATCTTGGCTTTTGGACCTACCAAAGGGTGCCGCGTCTTCTGGTTTTGTCTTGTCGTTAGCTGGTGAGGTAGGCTAAACTGCTCTAAGGTCAAGTTGTTCACATTTTCCTCATTGTCGAGATATCATGTTAGAGCTGGCCCTTGTTGTTGACCCTGCAGTAATAAGGCTGTCCCAGATGGAGATTGTTTCTTACAGCTGTTGTGAGGAGCTGTGCCGTTTCTATGTCTGGGATCCAGGGTTCAAGGCTGGTTGAATGGTATCTAATCACCTGAGGTCTAAGTTGATTCCACTTGACATATTTTCAAGGTAGGAGATAACCCTGTATTGTAAACAACTATGAGTTCCTATCTCTAGTAGATAAGAGCTCTTTTTTTTTAAATATGTAAGATTTCCCCTTTATTTAGTGTGCCTTTGCAGGGGGAAGTGGTGCTCCATTATATGTCGGAGTATTTAGGGTGGACAGAGTGGGTAACAGAGATAGGTCACATACCCAAAGACGATTAAAAAAAAAAAAAAAAAAGGAAATAAAAGTGTATGTGCCCACAAATGTATATGTAAGGCAAACATTTAAATAAATAAGTTAATTAAAAAAAATAAAAAAAAATAAAATGAGTTAGCGAAGTTTTTAAAGGACCAACGTGGTGCAAAAGACTACTTTGCATTTGGGAGAGAACAGGTAAAGAGTTGGTGTATTACAGGTCTTATGCCTATGTTGGAAGTACAGTTTTCCCATTGTCTTTTGGATTTTTCTTGTGGTGTGTGGGTTCCCAGGCATCTTCCAATCACACACCCTGCCCCCCTTCAGATTGGTAAAAATTTGCAGCTGGGAGGTCTTGGAAGAGTTCTTGCATTGGGGATACTATTGGACCTAAGTCCGGTTTCAAGAAACAGTCCATGTTAGGGGGAGTTGGTAGGGAGGGTCTCGCAGCATGTGTCCACAGGGGAGTTGGCTGTCTTTTCTTGCAGGAGACGATGTGTGGGTTCGGTTGGGTGTCCCCTCGCCTGGGTGCTGGGTACTGGTTCATTGGGTAGGAGGTCGATCTTGATGCCTAAAAGATTAAGGACTGAGGGTGGAGAGTTTTAATATGGTGGGAGATCTGGATGGGATTGAGGGGTGAAGGGATAGTTGGATTTCCGGGGGGGAGAAAGGGGAAGGTATATGGGAGGGGTATGAAGGAAGAGAAAAGAGAAAATACTGTAGAAAGGGAGAAGAGAAAGGGAAAAAAGTAAAGAGAAGAGTAGAAGAGAAAAAGAAAAGAGAAGAGAAAAAAATAGAGAGAAGAAAGGAGAGAATAGCAAGGGAATGCTGGTTTGGTTGAATGTGTTTGATGACTAGAGCCTGTAGTTTAGGTCTGTACATCGCAGGTACTGCTTTGGTGGTTAGATGAGTATTTCTTAAAGGATATCAGTGTTTATAAAACATAATTTAGTTAGGACAAAGAAAAACTTTTGGAAAACGACTTTGAAATAGACTGAGAAAATTAGATAGGACTTAAGAGATAAGAAGTGGAATGAGGCATTTTGAATGACAGAATAAAAAATTCACATTCTTAGACTATTAAGTGGTGCTTGCCTTTAATGCTGTAGTGGTCACTGGATATTTTTTTCAAGATTTCATTTTGTATTGTTGTGGTATTTCAATTTCTTTTTTTCTGTCCTCTCTCAAACTGAGATTGAGAGCCTAGATGGACTACACCCATTTTCGGCTTATTTGATTTTTACTCCACTTTATTGCTGTTTCTTTCTTCAAACAAAACCACATAACTTGAACTATCTAGTTCCCCCTCTCAAATAGAGGGGGAAATAAGGGAGGGTACCAGGACCAACCAGACATATGATCACTAAGTAGTAAGCTAGACACAGAGAGGACCACTTATTCTAGCATCCCGGGAAGTGAGGGTGGGGGATATGGGATGCAGGATGGGAACAGAGGTGGGGAGAGGGCAAATTTGGTGATGGGAATTCCCTTGATTCAATGTTAATATGTACCTAAAATACTACTGTGAAAGATACGTAAGCCAATATGGTCAAAATAAAAATTATAAAAATAAGCAAAGTCAAAAGCAACAACAACAAAAATTCACATTCTTTCTTTCTAGACATAAATTCAAATGATAACTTTTCTGTCAGCTTAATAAATGGATATCCCTTGGCTGCAGCAAGAAATTTCTTAGTGACTGATTCTAATAATTTATAATTAAAGTAAACAAGCAGAGAAATTATTCTTAGTATAAAAAAAAGCATATATGTGCTCTATAGGTCACATTCTTGGCATAGTGTTTCACATTGTAATTTTTAATGCTGTGTTTCTGCTATTTTCAATTTTTTCTTTTTATTCTTTAATCCTTCAAAAACTGATTTAAAAAGGGGAAATTTTGTATGCTTTAATTTTTTGAGAAAGATGCTGGGTTCTGCTATTTTAAAAGTTATGTGATAACAATGTTATGTATACTAGAAGGAATAAATAATTTCTTTTGTCTTAGAGGAAATTAATTTTTTTTCTAAAAATATGTGAAAATAGGCTTGGATTATGGGATTTTTAGTTATGTGAGCTGCCTATATTAAGAAACATGAAATCTTGTTTTATTAATACTATTGCTTTATTGAAAAAAGAATATGACTTTGGTTTCTCTATTTTTTGGCTCCCTTTTTTATTATACCTCCCTACCCCATCTCTCTGCACAGGGTGGGTATTCTGCTCCTTCCTTCTCTCATTGGCAGGGCTCCTTCCAGGGGATCCCACGGACTGTTCCACAGCACCGCAGACAGAGTGAGTCTGTGCCCCTCACTCCTACCCTGTTCTGGCTTTCTGGTTCATGGTATTCCTACCTCTTCTGCATGACTTGTCGCTCCCCATCACCTTTTCTCCCATCCAGTGACCTATAGGCATGTGCGATAACAGTACTTCCTGGTCTCTTCTCTCTTTAACACTTTCTTTGCATGTAAATAAAAGACATAGAGCCCCAGGAAAGCTATCTGAAGTTAATTTCTTTCTAATGATATTTAAATGTTTCCCTGTCCAGAGATATACATGCATCTGTCTATAATGCATTTTATTTTCATGACCTTGTTATATGTGAATAAAAAATGTGGTTTTTAATCTGATTTTGTTAAAAAATGTATACAGTATAATGGATAGATGCATACTGTTTAGGGAACAGGCTTACTAGACCATTGCGCATTTTCTCTAAATAATGCTTTGATTGCATTTTACTATTATCTAAAAAATACTTTGATTTTTTTAAGGCTCTTTTCTAACAGCTTACTACCTCTGTAATCAATCAGCTTCTTTAGGTACAGAAGAAATTGCTTGGATATGCATGGTTTACTAACCTTTCTAATAATTTAGTAATTTTTGACTTAAAAATTATTTACATTAAATATACTTTTCAGAACAGCTTTTATTATTCTGTACTATGTACTTAAATACCTGGTAAGTTGGTTATATTTTATCTTTTTTGAAAAGTCACCCCAAGAAGCTATAAAATATTGTCAGAGTCACTTTTATGTCTTCTCCATAGGTTTACTCTTAATTGTGATTCATTGCAGTTTCTAAATTAATAGCCCATATTTGTATAAGGTAGCAAAGTAGAAAACATTTAGCAATTAAAAATTTAAATATTATTTATTAAATCATACTAGTTTTTAGTCAAAAAAAGGTACCTACATGAATTTCAGGCAGTTTTTTAAGTTTATTATTATGCTCTCCTTTTGTATTTTATTTTGCAGGAAAATAGGACAGAGTTTGTATTAGACTTTTTGGGGGGTGAGGGTGCTCAGGGATTATTCCTGACTCTGTGCTCAGAAAGTACTCCTATTAGACTTTGTGGACCATATAGGATTCCAGGGATCAAATCTGGTTAGCTGTGTGCAAGGCAAATGCCCTAGTTGGTGTGCTATTGCTCTGGCCCCTGTTTTAGTCTTTATAATAGCTTGTTTAATTAAGCAAGTTTTTTTGTGGAATTTTTTTAATCTATTTTTTCATCCTTTTCTTTCATTGCCTCCTTTTTAATTCTCTTGATTTAGGAGTGTTACTTTCTTTTCTCCTCTAAGGATTTAGCTCAGCGCTTAATGAATTATTACATGAAACTGTTGGCACCTTTATAAGAATACTATAACAAACGTTGATGTATTCTTAGGTTTTCAATCAGTGAATACTTTTGTTTCACAGATTTGTTTCAGATTGGTATACTTGTCCTCTGGTTACCAAAACTATTAGTCCTTATCCTTTTCCTCCAACATTTACCTCTTGACTCTCCTTTTAGCTGTAATATGGAATTAAACACATAGTATATTTGTATAGGTATAGAACTTTCTTGTCTGTCTGTCTGTCTGTCTGTCTCTGTCTCTGTCTCTCGCGCTCTTCTCTTGTTCACACACACACACACACACACACACACACACACACATACACACATACACACAGTCTTTCACCCTGCTTAGTCATTGACCTTTCATGTTTTAAAAAGATGCTTTCTTTCCTGAAAGGTTTAGAACTACCATTTTCATTTCAGCTATGGAGCAGCACTGTTCTGCAACACAACTTTTAGGCCTGTTCTTTGGCTTTTCTAGGTTAAATCTTCTTTCTCTACATCTCCTGTCAAAAATTGATGCTTTGATTCCCCATAAATAAGATGCAGTAGTCCGTAGTCACCTACAAGACATTTACATTGAAGTCTTTTACTAGGTCAAGTCTTATGATGTATGCAGCAAAGGGAGCTGACTACAGGATGACCATTGAGATTCTGGAGATTCTGTTTTTTGTTTTTTGGTTTTTGTTTTTGGGCCACACCCGGCAGTGCTCAGGGGTTACTCCTGGCTGTCTGCTCAGAAATAGCTCCTGGCAGGCACGGAGGACCATATGGGACACCAGGATTCGAACCAACCACCTTTGGTCCTGAATCGGCTGCTTGCAAGGCAAACGCCGCTGTGCTATCTCTCCGGGCCCTGGAGATTCTGTTTGTGAAAAGTGGTGACTAGAATTTCCTAGATATCTATGTTCACAGATTTTTGATAGGCCTCTCTGAGCTTGACAGGTCCCTTTAGAGGAGAAATGTTTTCTAAACTGCTGACTCTTTAGCCCGACCTTTGGAACAGCTGAAGCAGTTTAATATTAAAATTATCATCATCATAATTATTTCACTATAAAATAAAGAGGAGAGGATAAAGAATTATAGGGGTAAATCTAGTGGCTTTTAGAGGATTTTAGAACTGTCCCTTCCTTCTACATTCATGTTAGTCAACTTGATTCTTAGTGCTAATTTTTAGAAAATTAAATTTTATAAGTGATGGTAGATTTGAATTTTTCTACAGTATTATTTAACTAATACATTCATATCCTAAAAATCAGTGTAAGTGAACTGTGTTTTTATTTAAACACTGATACCAGATTTGCTTTGTTACTAGTTACTTTTCACTAAGATTACCTGTTTGACTAGTTGTTTGTTCTTTGTGACCAGAGAAATAGTACAAGAGATAATACACTTGCCTTACATACATCCACATCAGCTGCAAATGGGTGTCGAATCTGAGGCTTCACATATTGGTCCCCTAAAAACTGCTAGTAGTCAGTCACTCCTGAGTACAGAGTCAGGAATATAGCTCCTGTGAATTGTCAGCTTTCAACCAACACCTTCCCATAAAATAAATAGTGCTTCAAATTAAAAAAAAAATTTTTGTTGTTTTGAATTTGTTATAAGCAAAAAAATATTATATATTCAGGGAATACATAATATTTCAGGCAACATTTTACTATCCTCAATCTAGAAAGCTGCTCAAGCCAAGGATTGTCCTGGTGAATTTAAGGTTAACTCCTTAATTTGAAGACAAAAGGACAATCACAATTCTTTTTCATTTCCTGGAAATATGCTGTATATTTTTCACATTCATTGTTAGTATCTAAGTATTAGTCTTTGTACTTCCAACTGTGTAAAATTAAAAAATATAAAAAAGTAATTAAAAAGTAAGTGCTTTGGGCTGGACAATGGTGCAGTGGTAGGGTGCTTTACCTTGCACGCGACTGACCTAGGATGGACCACACTTCGATCCCCCAGAATCCCATATAATCCCTCAAGCTAGGGCTGATTTTTGAGCACATAGCCAGGAGTAACCCCTGAATGTCACCACAGATGGCCCAAAACCCAAAACAAACAAAAAAAAGTGTTTTTGACAAATAAAAGACCAAAATGATCATTTTAAATAGTTTCATGCCAGGTGATATGTTTTTTAATTTTTTAGAATTTCTATTTTGAAATAGTGCTACTGACTTGTCATACCTAAAGTTACTTTTAAAATATTTTATATCTTTCTTGAAAATTTAGCTACTTTTAATTCCATTTATGTTAATAGTAGGAAAAATATTTTTTACACAACAAAAATAATATAAATGTGTTTTCTTATGTCTTAATAGCCTAGCATTTTCTTGATAAGTTGTCTGATTTATGAATTTGCCTTGTAAACTATATTCATTGTAAACTACATCCACCAGAATTACATTAAAAATGAAAATTATATTTTGGGGGGGAATGGAGACACAGCAATGATTACTCCTGGCTGTGCTCAAGATCACTTCTAGTGGATTTGGGGAACCATATGTGGTGCCAAGGATCAAACCCAGGTTAGCAATATGTAAGATGCTAAGTGCCATACCCACTGTACTATCTGTTTGGCATGAACACTTTAGTTGTTTCATTTGGAGTCTATAGGGGTTATTTCCTAAACATTTTTAATTGGAACACAATTAATTTTGCATCATAATCTAATATATATTTATTGAATTAATTATGAGTTTATATCACACATGAGTATTTAATAAGTAAATTTCAGATAAAAGATTGATGAAACAGTATTTTTGTTTTAGGATACATAATGTTCTTATCTCAACTCTCTTTATGTTCTTTTATATACTATTACGAATTTTTATGTAGTAAATAGTTCTTAAAATAGTTTAAGAATTATTTAATACATTATATAGACATATTTCTATTAATTTAATATTTTCATTGGCTTGATGCTATTTTAATTCTTTTCTATGAAGTGGATATATAACTGCACTGCAGTTTATCCTTGTAAATATTCAGTTTAAGCACGCCTCTACTATGTTAATTCATAAAATGAGCTTTATAATTAGAGTGTGTGCTTTCTAGAGTGGCAGGGTATATATTAAATGGTCGTGTTTTCATGAGGGACTCATTAATATGGAACAATATGATTGGCTCTACCATGTGACTCTTGCCAAATTTATGTGTAAGGGTAGCACCAAAATTAGTGCCTTAATGAGGAAAAAGTGACTTTTCATAAAAATAAAATATTTTTTCTTAAAAAAGAAAACCTAGGTAACATTAAAAAACTAAAGAATTTGATTTTATAGTAAGCCGTTCTTTAGAGTTGCAAATAGTAAATGTAGCCGTGCCCATTTTCACAAGTAGTCCTTTGGTAAGTGATTAGAAAATGCATCAAATATATGGTCTAGGAAGCCATCCCATTAATCTGGGCATGGGTGAGATTCTGAACACTTAACATATTGAGATGTACTGCTACACAGATTGTGAGGTCATTTTGTTATCCACATTTGTTGTTGTACGGTAGTGCCTGCAATATCTTACTCTGGATAAATGGACTGTTCATATTGGTTATGCCAATAGAATTATATTAATATGATGCTAATTTTATTTTTCTGAATCTTTATGCATCCCAGAGGTAGATACTGATGGGTTGTGTCTTGGAGATAAAGAGCTTTGAATATTAAGCATTTTACACGGATTGTGTCCATGTTCTAAATACTTGATTAAATAACTTAGTTACTTTGTGGATGGTTTGTTGTTTAACTTTTTTAAACAACTGAAAGACGTCATTGAACTTCCTCAAATTTTAATTTTTATATGAAATATATATTTTTCCTATGTAATGTATATTTGTAAATTTTCTTTAAGTTCTTTGAGCTGTAGACACCACTCTCAGATCTGTAGGACTAAGAGTATTCCTGGTTCTCAAAGAACTTAGGAATCTATGATAGAATTCATGTGAATTTAGAGCAGAATTTTTAAATCTAGTCATATCTTCCAATTTACCCTGATTTGTGGAAACTATTTACAATTAAGAACATTATATATATATGATATTGATAATTGTTAGATTGTAATTTATTGATCTTTTAATATAGTACCATGAATAAACATATACTACCAAATCTAAATTATATTTATAATATAAAAGATACTCTGAAATTATTAAAGTATTTTTTTCTTTGTAAGGAATTATCTGAACTAATCCTCAAACCTTTTAAGCTATTTGGAGTATTAAAATGTCAAATTTTTTTTGTTGTTTTGTTTGGTAAAATTTTTTAAGTGATTCCTTTTTTTTCTTTTGTGAGAAGTATTAGATGGTTCTGTAGGAATAGCTATTTGCATTAGCTGCTAAAACACTTCAGCAAGAAAAAATGGGCCCATTAAAATGTTTTGATTTTATGCAAATATATTAAAGAATATTGCTTAGAAATACACAGCAAAAGTAAAATCGTTACTGTTGGCTGCTACCCAGTCATGGCAATGCCTTAGTGTTCTGTGTGGTCTCTGACACCATTGTCCTGTCTTTTTCTTGTCTCTGCTTTCCCATTATGCCATTGGCAAGGAGTTGAGAAGTTAGTCCATTACTTCTCTGACAAAGCGTGGTACAGTACAATTTCAGATTTATTTCTGCCACCTTCCCATCACTCCCCTTTGCCCCCCAGTTTGCATGATGCATGTCGGTGCCTGCATGAATTTATAGGCATGTTAAGATGGCTCCATTACCATCTTCTTTTAAATCTTCAAAATATACTTAGTAATAATGACCATGAAAATAATTTTAAGTAATTCTGCTTCTGATTTGACATTTTTGAAATTGCCTGCTTTCTCTTTCACAAACCATGGCATAGTTTTTTGGGTTTTTTTTTTGTTTTGTTTTGTTTGTTTTTAAACCTACAGCACATGGTATTCTCAGGCGGTCTCCCATCCAAGTACTAACCAGGCCTGACCCTGCTTAGTTTCTGAGATCAGACGAGGTCGGGAGCGTTCAGGGTGATATGGCCGTAGACACCATGGCATAGTTTTAAGGATCAGTATGATGTTTCTAGCTGCCATTTTACTGCTGGTAATGCTAGAACAGAAATGTTTATAGAAGCTGGCATATAAGTATTTAGAAATTATGATGTAAATCTTTGAAATGTTATGAAATAGTTAATCTGAGGAGTTCTCAGCCATAGTGCTAATTTCCTTGTGTTTGGTGTATTGCCCCCAGCGGATCACTTGGAACCACTTTATTTACCAGAAATACTGCTCTACAATGTAACTTGAGTTTGGTGTTTGAGTCTTATATAATACACTATGATTAGCTAAGAGGAATAGGATATTATTCAGAAAGCTAATGAAAGTTAGTATTGAATTTCCACATTAAGGTTTTCAAGAGAATCATCAGATATGCATACATAGTGCATATCCTGAAAATCTGTGCACTCAATTAATTATTCATATAGCACAGAAGTATATTGCTTCATTTTAAGTTCTTTATCAAGTTCTGGATTTGCCACTTACTAAGGTAATAAGTAATAGGTAGATAAGTTCAGACATGTTGCCAAGCTTTTTTTAATCTCAGTTTATGATTTACAACATGACGCCCATTCTTAAGGTCTTATTATAAAGATGGATTCATATGAGCTTAGAATTTGGTTATCAGCACTGAAAAGAAAGGAAACTGTTCTTTCTCCATCATTTATAATAAATAAGGCATTATATTGATTTGTGTGCATGTTTCAGATTTTGTGTAATACAATTCAATGAGTTATATAAAATTATTACCCTTTATTAAAATGAATTAAGTATTTACACTTCAAAATAGCCAGGTAATTTACTATCTTACTGTTAATTAATTATAGTGTTAGAACACAAAGCCAGTTTTTCAGTCTGCTAAGTGGTTCAGTTGTGTGATAATATCTTTTTTTATGTATATTCTCTCTAAGTGCCTTGTATGTCCTAGTTCTCATTTATTATAGGAAAGTAATTAAGAATTCTTAGTGTACCTGCTATGGTTTAAAACACTGACATGTTTAATAGAAGCCTACGAGCCTTTTATTTTGTAGATACTATTTTATTATTAGGACTAAGTAAAATGGTCCTTTCCCATCTCCATCATCAAAGTCGTGCCTTGAATTGATAAACTCACTACTTTCAATACTAATAGGTGATGCTTATTGAGCTCTGTTGATGCCCTTGTGTTTTACAAGTATAATATTTTATTATTGGAATTAGAAAATGGAAAATAGTTGAGTGCTTGCTAAGATAATTCCCCCAAATGCACTCCTTTCATCCATTCAGAAATATTAGTCTTTGAGGAAAAGACATTGGAGCTTATCTGGCCATTATAGGAGGTACAGTGTTCAAGTTAAATAATCCTGTGTCCTTGTAAACATGAATTATTTAGTTAACTAATTGTTTTTCTAATACTTATTTGTATAATGTTCTAAAAGCTTATAATACTGAAAAAGTATTATAAGAAAAGTATGTTGATACTCTATTGCCAAAGAATCAATTTTGTAATATACTGTTTACTAATCTTAACATCTACAAAACATATAGTTAAGCCCATTACACATCAAATATTATAAAATTAAGCCATAACAGTAAAGATGATTAAAGCCTGATCTGTGCCTACAAGGAGCTCAGAAAGTCTAGTTAGCTTTATAAGTACTCACAGTGGACATTTAGGATTATCATTGAAGATGTGGTGCCTGCTTCAGACACTCTTGTTCATAACACCTATAATCATTGCACTGAGAATTTCTTGAATTAGAAGTGTTGAAGAATATACATAACTAAAGTTAAGACTTGAAGTTGGTGATTTCAGTTGGAAGCGTTTCATTTTTTAAATCTAAGAATGAATACTGCATTTTTAAAATATCTTTATACAATGAGTACAAACATGATTGTGGTTGGATTTCAGTCATATAAAGAACACCCCCCTTCACCAGTGCAACATTCCTATCACCAATGCCTCACATCTCCCTTTCTCAAGTTGCAAGTTAAAAGTAAAGAAACTTTACTCTTAATGACAACAATGTCTTAGTAGTGGTGGATGGGTGTTTTCTGCCTTCTCCTAATTGTGAATATTGAAATTAATGAGCTTATAGGCCTGTTTCCTAGAAGAATTTTTTTTATATAAAGGGCAGTAAGTCATCTTTAATTTCCAAAGTCAGAAACCTAGAACTCATCTTCAGTACCTCCAAAACAATAACTTTTTTTTTGAACCACTTTCAAAATCACTTCTAATTCTCTCCAGTTTTTACTTAAATATCCTTATTTTGACACAAATTTATGGCTTAACTATTATCAATAGCTTACTGTCTGGCTGTTATGTTTACATTCTCATCCCCTCCAAATGTAGTATTTACCAATTAGTCCAAAGTGACATTCTAAAATACTCATTGGTTCTTTTGTCTCATTCTTCTGCTTATAATTTATCAGTCTGCTATCTTGCACATCAAGTGATAACTTCTTAACCTGACAAGTGTTCCTTTATGTACTGCCTTTTCATACACTTTCGTACCAGTACTGTGCTCTCCAAATCTATTCTTAATTTGAAGTAACTAGAACATGCTGTGTTCTCTTTTCCTCCTTTGTATTTAGCATTTACTAGCCTTCTAGCTAGCTTGTCTATTTGGAAGACTGCTACTCATTCTTTTAAAACTGAGTTCAGATTCTGAAATTCTTGTGATCTCTTCAGCCAGGAATGTCTTCCTTTTTTCTCCCTTTTGTTGTTTCTCCCATATGTTAGTCTTGTTTGTTTCCCTGACTCTCTCCAGACCTCTCAACCACAGGTATAGATAACATAACTTTCATTGGTATGATTTTCCTATCCTTAGTAAGTATGTATACCTAGTTTGTTTTTTTTTAATGAATGATCTTGGGACCAGGAGGTAGTATTAATTCTAATGTCTAGCATGTATCTGATCCAGGTTTGATTTCTGGCATCAAGTGGTCTCTCCAGAGCACCACTGGGTATAGAGCTAGAGACCCCTAGCACTGTCAAAGTGGCCCAGGTACCCCAGTAGGGCTGAGCAATACCACATCCTCAGGCCCTTGCATAATCACCAGTTCCTAGTTGGCTGAGAATTGTTGATGGGGGGCCCTAGACCTCCTGAGCTTGGCATGGCAGTACCTCTCTCCCATCCCCAAAGAAGAATGATGTTACATATTTCTTCTGTTGATTTTATTATTTGTGAAAATGTGGACTCTTTCATTTTGTAATTTGAATTCATTCTAAGGATGACAAAGAGCATAGGCACATTAGTGAATGTGAGCAAAATGGATTGTTAACAATTAATGCAGTATTAATGCAGTAAGGTGTTTGAAAATTTGTGCAAATTGTACTACAAGGTGATAGAGAACATGTCTACTTGGTTTGTGGAAGTTAAAAGGCAGTTTGTCACTCAGTTTTCCAATGGGTAATTAATGATCATCCAGCCTGTAGTTAGTAGCCAGTTCTACAATTGTCACTCATCAGGAGAATGTTGCTTCCTTGGCCCCTTATGTAGTCATTGCTTTTGAGACTTTTTTTTTTTTTTTAATTTAAGAGAATTTATTTCCAAACTAGTTTCAAAAAGTCATAAAATGAAATGTTCATTTTGAGATGGAGAAATTATAATAAACTATTGCAGTAGACTTAATTTTAAGCAACTATTTTCAGGAGCTGGAAAGAGAGTGCAATGGGTAGGACAGTATCCCACTGGAAGATTAGTGTTTTTAATTGATTATCCCAAAGTAATGGAAGTTGTATCTAAACCACATAGTAAACTCCAGAGCAGTGCATTATAAAGTCATTAGCCCTAAAAACTTTCTGCTTGTAAGTTTGCATGTTTAGACATTTTAGTTTTTATGAGCAATAACTCAAAAAAAAAAACAATTGTTTTCAACTTTATCTTGATTTATTTTTGATGTAATCAGCAGTACACAGGACTTCATCTGGCTTGATACTCAGTGGTTATTTTTAATTTTATTAAATAAATGCTTCTGCATTCTTCTGCACTCTTTTTTTCCCCCATACAAATGAGAACTCTAACTGTTGTTTCTCAGTGTGATGATGAGACAGAACAAATATAACAAATAATACATTTATTCTAAAAATTCTAATAAAATATTAAAGATAGGCTGGCATTAGATAAATTTTTGATTAAGTATAATTCATGTCATCTGAGAATATAATCTTCAATTTTATCTTTATTTACATGCTGACAAATTTAATTGTTATGTGTATAACTTTTAGACACTTTGAATTAACATTTCTAGTCAAATGTATGTGTTACACAACTTTTCTTTTAAAATACTATAAAATTAGTAATATTTGATGAATATTATTTATAATTTATATTTATAAATATAATTTATAATTTATAATTTAATTATTTATAGGTTAAATCAGCAAATAATAGAAATAATTCTGGTTAAGCTCACATTGATTTTTAAGTACTAGTCAATTAATATAGTAACATTTGTTTGTTACAGTGAATAAGTACTCTCTCCTTTAATTTTACTTTTTGATATTATTGTTTGCTGCCTGTATTCTTTTTTGTTTGCATTATCATTCATATGTGTTCCATGAATTTATTTGAATATATTTTATATTTTTAATGAAATCCCACATACTACTTATATTAAAATATATTAAGTACAAACAGAACCTAATTGGATTCAAATTGGATATTAAGTCTTGGTAGCATTTATAAAGTAAATCTTTGTTAATTTTTTTATTTTATTTTAATAGCCTCAAGTACTACAGTGTTCCAGCAGCCTTCCCAGACCCACAGACCACGCCCAGGGAAAACTAATAAAACCACAACATATCGAGGTCCACAGTGAATGTACAGTCCCGGGCATACATCATGGTGTTGTACATCTGGACAAAAGTTTTACACCTAGCTTAAAACAAGGCAACCATGGTTTAGGAGAACATCGTTTTTCTTCAAGCCCACAGTTCACTAAGGATTTGTCGAAGGGTACATCTTCTGAAGTAAACTTGAACACAAACGTGGATGCTCAAGAGCCTTATTTGGCAACTAATCAAAGTAACGATGAGCAGTTAGTAGACACTTCTCTTCAGACACTTCCCCAGTCAAGTATAGAAGATCAGGCTAAGAGAGTTGGAAAAAATCATTCTTCACCGGAGGTCTACACGTGTCAATCTAAGTCTTTGCAGCATTTTAAGCCATCCATGTTGAATTCTTCAGTACCGACTCCAGTTTCAGAATCATCATCAAGTAGAACTCCCACTTGTAAGAAGTCACCAATAATCACATCATACGATTCAACGAAACTTCACTCAACAGCTAGTCAAATAAGCCTTGCAAATTCAAAAGTATCTAAACTCCGTCCCCCTTCTGGCTCTTTCAAACAAAAACAATTGAGCGCCCCCCGAACTGAACCTCAAACTATCCAAGCCAAGACAAGCATTCCAAGGCCACTAATAAGAAGAAAAGAAACCATTCAGAATCCAAATGGCAATTTGAATTCTGGGGATTGTTTGGCCTATAACCGTTATTCTCGTCTTCCTAAACCAAAGATACATTAACTACTTAGCCATCACCTACCAATTTGTTTTTGTTTTCTTTCTTTCTTTTCTGTAATGGCTTTATGTACAATTTCTATTATGATGATGGTTCCTTTGAAAGGCTGTGAAGATAGTTTAGCTCTTCAATTTTATATCCTGGTTGAAGTATATAGTATTTAAACATATTTGTCTCAGGTGAACATAAAGTTTGCTTACCTTTTTCAGAGGCCTATAGAAGATTCCAATCATGTTATCCACCTCTCTTCACATCATAAAACATTCAATATTCCATTTAGCAGGCAAGAAATGTCTGTTGCTGATCAAATTCTCTTTGGTCTGTTTTAACTGTGATTCTGCAAGTTTCATCCTTTTACACTTAATTTCTCCTGTAAATATGGCTATAAAAAATTGGTGATAATGGAAGGCGATAGTTGACGGAGTTTTGGCCATTGATTTGTACATTTAAAAGGTCTATGCAAAGCTCTGTAATTAATAAAGGAGATCAGGCTTTTAATGAAAAATCTATGTAAGCTTTATTTTTCCTTGCTGGGATCAGGAAGCTAGTAGTCTCAGTATTTGTTTATCAGGCAGATTACTCACCCTTAAAATATCTCATATTACATATAAAGTTTAACATATTTTATATGCATACAAACCTATCATCCCATTTTTTTGTTGTTTTAGCTATTGGATAAAGTTTGGAAAGCTTAAGATACATCTTGTAACCTATACCTAAAGAAGTATTTATTTGTAATATATGTCAGTAAGAGTTTTGCTAGTGATTTAGTTTGAACCCTACAGGCTTAAGGATCCATGGTAGCTATTTTGAAGTTCCACTGCATATATTTTAAATTAAGTCTTAATCGTAATAATTATATTTATTGAATTACTGCTATTATCCGAAGACTGGAAGAACAGATTTGAAATGTTTGCACATACCTTTGATGTCTAAAGTAACTCCTTCAAATGGATGCAAAACTATCTATAGTAAAACAACTTAAGATAGCTTGAGAATAATCATAAATTTATGTCATAATAATCTAGAGAAGCAGAATTCATCTAATTTTCCATTCCATATTTATGTAAGTTATTTATTTTCTTTAAAAATAGGTTTAGGAAGAAAAATAAAATTGGACAGAAGATGCTGTAACTTATTAAAAAGTATTAGGATATGTGTCTAGGGCAATATGCTAATTTATTTTAATATGCTATAAAGATAGCTGTGGATCTTCCCAGGAACAATATGCACTAATTTAATCATGATTTGGCTCACTCCTAAAATAGGTCATTTATTCTTCTTTTCTCCCAAATCATGTCAGTTTTAGACTTTTCCTTTAATTATAGTTATTTCTTTAATTATAACTAATGTTTGGAGCTGTTTTTTTTTTTTTTTCTTTCAGCCAGATAACCTTTTAGAAAGTTGTCTTTTGATCAGCTGTGCAAAAATGTGTCAAAAGGGATTCTGGCCAAAAACCTAGTCATTCAGATTTCTGGGAACTTTTATTTTATTATTTTTTTAATGCCAGAGATTGAACTCTAGGCCGCATTCATACACTTTGCCACTGAGCTACATCTTTAGCCCAAGAATCATTTATAAAATGAAATTACTGGTGAAACTATTTTGCTTACCATTTTATTTGAAGCCATACCTGACTGTACTCAAGGGCTATTCCCAGCGCACTGGCCAGGATCAGTCCCAGTGGTTCTGGGGGACCACACAATGCTAGGGATTGAATTAGGCCTCTTGCATCCAAAACATGCACGCTAGCCCCTTTGAGCTGTCTGGCTGGCTCTGTCTTCACCTTTGGGGTGGGGCGGGTGTTTGGATCACACCCAGCAGTCCTCTGGTCCTCTGGGCTTACTTCTAGCTCTGCACTCAGGAATCAGTCCTGGCATGGCTCAGGGGACCACATGTGGTGCCAGGAATCGAATTATAGGTCAACCACATGCAAGGCAAGTGCCCTACCTGCTGTAGTAGTTTTTTGGTTTTTGTCTTCACTTTTTAGGAGACTAAAGCTAGTGATTTGATGGAAATTACCAAAGAGATGTTTGATACCATTTTGGCTTCTTGTTCCTTTATTAGGAAATATATTCAAGTAAATTTAGCATTTACTGGATATATACCATTATATTTGATAATAGGTAAGCTTCACAAAGTTGTATAATTTCATTTGACAGCATGCTGCTGTTTCACAGTCCAGATATTTTTAGTATAAAGTGATCAGACATGCAAAATAATTGCTTATTAATACAAGTGCATGTGGCAACAGCAGCTGTCAGTAGGTACCTGTGGCCTTTTATTTTGAAAAAGAAAATTGACCATATGTATTTCAAGTATGATGTTATCACATTTTATTTCCCTTAAATGAGCAATGACTAGGAGGTTTTGATTTATTTAGAATATAGAGTTGACTCTTCATGAAACATTTACAAGTTCATCTTGGAAAAGTTTAAAACTTTTTCTTTACCTTTTACTCTCTATTGTGAGGGAAATATTTATTTCATAAACTGTCAACTCCTAAAATATATTAATCCTTTGAATATTTCTTTTGCATATTTTCGCATGGCATTTGCAAAATACCCATGAGCTCAATTTCTCTGTATCTTTTTATTCTTTAATCTTGGCAGAAATCTCATCAACATAATTACACAGCATTAAAACACTTAAGAGAATAACTTAATATGTGTATCAAAATATTTTCCAAATTTTTTAAACCATGACAATATTATGATGCTCTGCTTCTTGGTAAGTGTTAACTTCAAAAGTAAGATGAGGATGTGACTTACCTAATAATCACAGATCAGCTTCTCAGATGACTGGTTTGTTTATTGTTTCTGTAGGCTAACTCAGTTCCATGTCCTCCACAGGAACTTTTCCTAATTCTTGTGTTGTAGGTGAAGAAGGTTGCAATGTATGAATCCTGAGTTCTTAGGAAAAAGTTTTATGGGGCCACTTAATTATACATTTGGCTGTTAATGGATGCATCTAAATTTTTTTAATAAAAAGCTTGACCCACATCGAACAGTACAGGTGCAAATGATTTTAGAGCATTAAATAAAATATGATAGTTATATCATTTAAACTATTTCTAATAACTAAGAACTTTTAAACATTTTTTCTTTTAGTTTCTCCTTTTTATTTGTATAATATTTTCAGGCTTATAGATTGCTGTTTATTGTATTTATATAGGTATCATGGATCTTTCTAAGTATTTTAACAAGTAAAAATCTGAATATCAAAGAGAATTACATGATTTGCACTTTAAAATTAGCTTCATTGCTTGGAGTTGTGCCTGAAATATCAAATGCCTCCTCTATTCGGCTTGGCTTTCTTTACTGAAATGAATTTCTCTATGATTATTGGTGTTTGAGGTACAACCTTTCACAGAATGATAATCTCAGCATGTCACTTTTCCCATTAAAGCATTAAGTTCTTTGAATATTTTCTCCCTGCCCCCCAATCAGTTATTTTATTGTGTATGTCAGAAAACATGATTCCCTTGTAGCTTTTATTTCTAAAATTTCTTGTGACATAATTTGGTTTCAGACACAGACACTCTCTTCATTTCTGTGATGATGGTTTCCTGGTCTCTACGGCCTTAATATAATTTTCAATCAACAAATAGGCCTATAACAAAGATTAATAAAGAATACAGCACACTTCAGTTAATTATCCATCTTATATGGTTGGTTTTGTTTATAATTTTATTGAAGCTGTAAATTTTGCATGTTTATACATCAGAAAATTAATTTATTATTCTAGTATAAATACCTGGTTTTCTTTGAGGATGATAGCCGTATTGTTTCTCTTAATTTTAATGCTTGCATAGTATTTTTAAATTTTATTTTCATATCATCTTTAAATTTGTCTGCCGCAATCAAAGAATACATTTGGTTAATTTAAGTGGGTACCAATCTACAACTTATGCTTAATATTAAAGAAGACTATTAACCATTTAGGGAAAAGCTATCTGCTCTTCCTTGATAAAGTATTGCCATGAGCAAATAATTTGACCCCAAGAATAGAAAGCCTCTCAAAACACCACATACTTATTTAATATTTAATATTGGTTTTCATTCATTTATAAAAGCAGTTCAGAGTAATAATTGTATATTAGAATTTGCTTGTAAATGGATTATAAAATTTGAATGTAAAGTCTCTTTCTTGAAAATCTTGACATAGTCAATAAGAATAAAGTTCATAATGTAAACCTTTTCTTGTGCTCAATGTTGATTTAGGGCGGTCATAGTCAATTTTTCTTCCCTCAGGGATCTTTTATTCTGCAGCCAATTATTTGGTGGTTGATTTTTTTAAAAAAATTGCCCTTAGTTAGGGCCGTAGCGGTGGCACAAGGCATAAGGTGTCTGCGGGTGTCTGCCTTGCACGTGCTAGCGTAGGACAGACCTCGGTTCGATTCCCCAGCGTCCCATATGGTCCTCCAAGCCAGGAGCGATTTCTGAGCGCATTGCCAGGAATAACCCCTGAGCGTCACTGGGTGTGGTCCAAATACCAAAAACGAAAAAAAAAAAAAGTGTCCTTAGAGATTTATTGTGATTGTCGCCACAGTGTTCTCTCTCTTTTTTTTTTGTGTGTGTGTGTTTTTTTTTTTTTTTTTTTTGGGTCACACCCGGCAGTGCTCAGGGGCTATTCCTGGCTCCATGCTCAGAAATTGCTCCTGGCAGGCACGGGGGACCATATGGGACACCGGGATTCGAACCGATGACCTTCTGCATGAAAGGCAAACGCCTTACCTCCATGCTATCTCTCCGGCCCCGCCACAGTGTTCTCTTAAGTTTTGGGCCAAAGTAGATCCAGAGCTTTCTCTTAAGCCCTGCTGACAGGGCTTCCGGCACAGTAAAACCAATGGGGAATAAAGGGAAAGCCATAGGAAGGAAGGAAATGCAGCTAGACTTTCACTAGGCTGTGTCTTGCCATATCTGCTTTTGAACTTGTATCCTTCACAGTCTAATTTTTTTTTTAATATCTAAGCACCAAGATTACAACCATGTTTATAGTTGGGTCTGTCATAAAAGAACACTGCTTCACCAGTGCAACATTCCCACCACGATTGCCCCCCCACCCCCCCACCCCGTCTCCCTTCGATTTTTTGCCCAACCTTCTCTTGTCTCTGCAGGAATGACACTGTGCAATATAAGAATCCTTACCACTCTGGAGCTAGCTTGTCTTTACCAGACTCCTGGCCTCTAGCACCAGTACTCAGGCTCCTGTGTGGTTATTGGCATATTGATTTCATCTGTGAACAAAGGAACATCAGGGCAGGGCCTACAGAAAAAAATGACCATGACCTTCTGTTTCTTTCACCAATTAAATGAACTGAATAGGAATGGTGAGGAATGGAGGCAAGCATTTATTTCCGTCTTTTAAATTTTCCTTTATTTAATTCACAGTTAAGATAGTTGACAAGGAGTCTATTTCATTTTCTAAGAACAAATAGAACATAATGTAAAATGTCACTAGGATGTCCTGACATTGTTCCATTGGTCTCAGCAGACTGCCACTCTTAACTCTGTGCCCCACCATATTTCTTTGGTGCAAAAATATGTGTCTAGGGGCTTTATGACACCAAAGAGAAAATGTTATTCAAATCTGTGACATATAAAGATTGTGACATTTTGGTAATGGTTAACTTTTTAAAAATCATATAAAGCTATTCTATCAAGTGAAACTCAAGATAGATGGAAATTCTAAGTTGAATCAAGGATTGCTGATCCATAGTAAGAGTGAGAGGGGGAGAGAGAGAAGAGAGAGGGAGAGAGAGAGAGAGAGAGAGAGAGAGAGAGAGAGAGAGAGAGAGAGAGAGAGAGAGAGAGAGAGAGAGAGAGAGGAGAGAAAAGAAAATGTTAAGTGCTTGCAGAATGCCTAACTGTTCCCTGGTACCCTCAGTAAGTAGGTCAGTATGCTAGCGCATCTTGTTAGTTTTTTTTCTTACTGTTTTTTATTTGAAATCTCTCCACATTTCCTCTTGCCTGTTCTCAGCCTCCCAAGTTTCACCACACTTGTGGACCAGGAATATATCATGTACTAGCTACCTTCATTTTACTACTTATGACCTAGGCTTGATGGCCTTTGGTTTGACAGGGGAACAGACACTGAACTAGTGAACCTTCTTGGTCACACTAGTAAGGTTGTTGTAAGGCAGTGGTTCTCAAATACTGGGGCGTACAACCAAGGGGTGGGCACGAGGCTCCATAAAGGGGGCCGCTTTTGACCTCAGCAAACATTGTCATAACAAGCTAAGCCCTGTGTTTATGTCTCTGTATGTCTCTAGAGCTGAGAATTGCTGTGTTCTGCTTCAAACACTGCTTCGAAAAGCTATGCATTGCGAAATGTGCTCATTGTAGCCATTAATCCGGACATCACCTCTGATTAAAACATCAGCTCAAATCATTTTACATATTTTTGTTTTGCAGGTTAAAGTTTTTTTAATAAAGATACTATTTACAGTTGCGCGGGGGGTACGAAAATGTTTTCTTCTTGGGGGGCATGACAAAATAATTGAGAAGCACTGTTGTAAGGTGATGTGGCAGGTGGCCTCAAGGTGTCTCAAAGGATGAGAGTACATGTTTTGCAGGTGAGAGGCCCAGCTTGAATTCCTCAACACTACATGGTCACCCCTAGACCTCTTTGGAAAAAGCCCTCGAGCACCAAGCTTTGAGCCACCACTAGATGTGGCCCCACCCCAAAAATTAATAGTATTACATTAGTGGTGGAGGATTTGCAGCACTTTAGTGATGGGGAAGGTGCATTATTTTTGTATTAAAGCCTATTGTGTCTGTTACCTTGAGCTAAAATAAAAATTAGGGGGAAATTAGCTACACATGGAAGGACATAGCTAGTGGCATATTACCCGACACCAAATGTAGTAGTGCTACATCGATTTTATGCCTTTTAGCATTCAGGGAATTGGAATTGAGAGGACATCAGCATCAACAATAGAAATAGTCTATTGTTGGTGACGAAGTATATTTCTACCAAACAGTTTGTGAGGCATAAACTAAACACACCATCACATATTTATCTTTTATCACACATATTGTTATATAATAGTGTTGTCTTATTACTAGTTGTACTTTCATCTTCCCAAATGAGAATATTGTGTGTAAGAATCTGTATGAAATTATTATTCGTTGCTGGGTTGCCCTGCATCATTAGGAATCTTTAAAGTGAGTTGTGAACTCAATATAGAACCTTTATACCTAGATGAAATGCATTATGGATCTCAAGCTCGCGGCCTGCGGGCCGCAAAGGACCCTCTGTACAACATTTTGTGGCCCTGCCCTAGAGGAATCTTTTTTTGTTTTGTTTTGTTTTAGTTGTTTGGGTCACACCCCCCAATGTTCAAGGCTTACTACTGACTTTGCACTCAAGGATCACCCCGACTTTGCCTCCTGCGGCCCCCAGGTAAATTGAGTTTGAGACCCCTGATAGTTGTATTCATTTAGATGTTTCACTGATGTTAGCAACCAGAATGGGTAGGTCTCGATTTACCACACCACCCTGTGGTTACAGGTGAAAGAACTACTCTGGTTTGTTCAGCGACTGCCCTGCTGCCTCCTACCTTGCATTCTTGGATTATTATTCTTATTAAAGAATAAGATTCAATGCAAATCTTGCTTTTGAGCCAAATGGAGAGACCCTGGGCTTGATTATTTCATTTTGTAGTTGTTCCCTTAAGGAAAAAGTGGGTTTTCTTTCAGAAAAAAATGGGTTCCTTTTATTCAGGTTTGATATGAGTAGGAAAATTTACATGTCCAATTGCCCAGAGTTCAGCAACATGGGACCCATTCAGAGATTCCTACAATAAGGAGCTCCATGTACAGGGTACTTGGGCAAGAAAAAGGAGTATGGAGAGAATACAGCAGTTAGGCACTTATCCTGCACACAATTGACCTTCATTTGTTCCTTGCCACTACTTATCGTCTCCTGAACACAGAGCCAGGAGTAAACCCTAAGAACATCTAGGTGTAGCCCAAAACAAACAAACAAAAAAAGATAAAGCATATAAAGCAATAAAACATATGAATCCAAACTTACGTTCTCTTTTGCATGAAAGGAAAAATAGTCATTAGAGCTATTTGTTGTTTGTTATCAAAATTCAATTTTCTGCTGCTGAAGGCTAAGTTTTACTATTATATTTTAATTGCAAGTGAATTTATTCAACCAATGACTATTCTTTTTCAACATCTGGGTACATAGTAATTTTTTTTTAAATAAAATCCCCTGTCTCTGTTGTCTATTTTGTTGTTGTTTCTCTTGACACATGGCTACTTCAGAACATCAGAAATGCCTTTATACATATACGTGCATTTAGTGTCTGAGTCTTTGAATTGCCTGAGAGAAGAGGAGAGATTTATGTTTAGAACTAGAGATCTCTGAGCAGGTCTCAGTGACTCTATATGAGTTTCAGCTGGAGAAGATGGGAGATAGAGATGCCCAAAGCGAACAAGTAGACTCAGATCTTCCTTTAGTTTCTTTTATCTATGTAGCCTATTCTGTCTCCTGAATATTACCTTCAGGAAAAGAGCTATACAGCTTTGCAGCCTGCAGTTCTTTGTACTTTATACTGATTAGACATCTTTAAAGTATAATCCTTCTGCCAGTTCCTATCCTGCAGTGTGACACTGGTCTGGAGATAAGGTATGTTGATCTTTCCATAGCCTATAACTTCATTTTACTTATAACAAAAACAAACAGCATATTATTATGGTACGTTTTATATATCATGGTTCAGTTGCCTTTTTTTACTCAGATTTCACTAGATAATACATTATTAGATTATACAAACCATTACCATAAATTCATTTAAAACATTTTGGTTGCCCCATTAAGAGCTGCCTTGCTTTCTGGGTTCATCTGATTCACAGCATCCATTGTGACAAGTATTTTTTATATGCTTATCTATTAGTCACATTATGCCTTTTTTATGGAGGCCATAGGATTCAATATGTATTCTAGACATATCATTTAGCAAATATTTAATATTTTCTCCTGCATATTATTTTTTATCTAGTTCATATCTTTCAGAGTGCAAAAATTACAGTTTTATTCTACACATTTTAAAAAAAGGTTTTATCTTTTTGGCATAAGGGAGAACTGTTTCCTAATCAAAGGTCTTGCAGATAATTCCCCGTCTCCTAGAAGTTTGGTTTATTTTAGCACTTATATTGAAGTGTGTGAATGGTTGGAAGTTTGCTTTTTTGTTAAATTGTGAATCTAGAGACTAAGTTTGGTTTTTGCCTGTGATTTCCAGCTATCCCAGAACCATTGTCTTAAGGCTGTCCTTTACTAAAGTGAACTACCTTTACACTTTTATTAAAAGCAACCTGTATGTAAATAGAAAACTTTATTTTCTGAATTGTCAGTTCAGTTTGTACGAATCATACTTCTAACTTCACCATTCATAGCTGTCATTTTGATAGTTAAGTTTTGATATTAGGAAGCTAAAATCTTTAGAATGTGTCATTCTTTTTTCAGGAATGTGTTGGCTGTCATGGTCTTTTAATTCATGAATGTAAAAATGTCTTCAATTTTTATAGATCCTTAATTTTACTTAGCATTGTTCTGTAAATTTCACATTAGACTTGTGCTTTTGTTAAATTTATTTCTAAGCAAGCACCCTACCTGCTGTGATCCAGCCCCAAGAATATTGCATTCTTGAATTGATTTTGTAATTGTTCGTTGTTAGAGATGCAGTTAATTTTATCTATTGATTTTATATCTCTGGGACATGGTGTACTTATGTATCTGTTCTACTAGTATTTTTGTGGATTCCATGAGATTTATATATATATATATATATATACATATATATATATATATATACACACACACACACACACACACACATATATATATTATCATAACCTGAAAATAAAGGTAGTTTGCTTCTTCCTTTTCATTGTGAAGATCTGTAGTACTCTCTGTCCCTCAATTTTTCTTGTTTTGTAGAGGGTTGTTCAACCCTCTACTAATAACTGCTGATGTTGGGGTACACTTTAGAGATTCCTTACGTTTACGTACTCCAGCTGCCGACTCTGGTGACTCAGGAGATAACGGTAAGAGTTGACACAAAGTTGATTTTGACTTTGGTATTTGAAGACAAAGAAGGATAAATCCCATACTAAACTTTGCCAGAGGACTACTATTACGTGGGCCCATATCTCCAAGAATCTCAGGAAAGAACTAAACTCCTTGTTTAGAATTTCCTGGGTCTAAGGAACCCTACGGAATGATCTGAAATGTCTTGTTCCTAACTCCTTTTTCCAAACTAACTGGTCCTGAATGGTGAAATTCATAAGAATTTTTATTATACTTTGGGATGCTGAGTATCATAAACTCTAAGCCCTTTGGTGTAGATTTGGTATGCTCTCCTGACGAGTCTAGAAACTTTCTGTAAAATGGACATACAGGTACCTACTTGTAAAAGTTGACATTTGTGGACTACTTTGTACAAAAACCAGGGTTAAATGCTTAACAGCATTTTGTTCCTTTGCACCTTTGTCTATTGTAAATGAAGGAGCTGTTTTGGTGTTAATAGAATGCAGTAGAAAATACAAAACATGGTTCACCAGCCAAAAGTAAGTTAAAAACATGTAAACTTTTTCTTTGCTTTATCAGAAACTTGATATAATTTAAGTACTTGTTCTGTATTCTGCACAATTATATATTTCAAGAGAACTGTTCACTGATTGTACCTACTGTGCCAGACTATCACCTGCTTGAACTCTAAGTCATCACCCTTTTTAAATGTTTATCCACCTCTTAGTTCCCCACAATTCCCTCAACCTGACATCAGCAGAACCTAGAGTCAGTCCTACTACTTCATACAGAGAATAGCCCCTTGGTTAAAAGGAGGCTATTTGAAACATTTTAAATACAGTCACAGCTGCACAAACCTATGCGACAACATAAGCAAAGTGCCGGGCAAACTCATGGGTACCTTGTGCCTTAAATTTGTCAAGTGCTCATAATTTTTGATGACCTGTGTCCAGGCATTGTTCTAAGATCTTCCTATACTATTTAATTCTGGAAACAACCTTGGGAAGCAGGCACTAGTTTCTCCTTTTCGTAGAGATGGAACTAAGACTCATAGAAGTTATGACCTGCCTAAGATCTCACAGCGATAAATGATACAATAGAATTTGAAATCTGGTTCAGAGTCCATGCACTTAATCGCAAAGCTATTACCGCATCCCACAGTATATTTCTTTTCAGTTCATTTTCACAGTACATTTTTTTTAACTCACCTGATAAAACGGAGACTCTTAAAGGTCATTTACCCGAAGCCACACAACTATGAAATGGCCGAATAGGTCTAACTGGAACTAAATTTAATGCATCTTGTTGCACAATGCTGCCACCTAATGGTAACATATGAAACTTCCTTATACATACATCCTTATACATAGGTGTTTCCAAGGCTTATTTTAAAGTTTCTTTCAGATGACAGAAATCTCACGAACTCCCTATAAGAGTAAAATAAAAGTGAAAAGATAATAGCTATATAAGAACGCATGCATGAGTAAGGCAATATCTTTATAACATTTGACTCTGAGTTTAGTCTCGCCTAAAGCACATTACCCATGAGTTTTCCTGGTCTTGGAGTGAATTAAATGTTTACTAAAAGTACTGCCGGTGTAGACATTCATTTACTAGGAAAAAACAATCTGAAGTCTCAGTGAGTCAGATAGATTCATGCAGGTGGCCTGGCTGGGTCTCTCGGCTTCACCAGCCTGGCAGTTGTCTCTGGAGTGGAAAGGCTTTGAGTAAATCCAGTTCAGGTGCCATATCTCTGGTATCTGTAGTGTTGTCAACATAATGTACTAAAGTTTGTTTTTCAGCAGCATGAAGGACTTCACACCCTGACCTGCACTTAGTGGGAGGACTATGATGATGCTACTTGCACTGTGGACTAGTTGATGAACTAAACACGCGTGATTAAATAAATCTGCCACAGCCACATGGAGTAATGGGCCTGGAAATGAGACTAGTATAATTGAGATGTCCAGTAAGTGTATAAAGTTCACCTAGTTTTATATTTTGAAATGTTAAATATCTTATTCATACTACCCCCACTAGTCAGTATTTTACTATTTATTTTATTCTTTTTCTTGATTTTTATTAGTTTTCCTTATGAAATAATTCCAAGGGTACTGATACTTTTTATTTTATATTGATATTTATTATATTATTTTAAATTAAAATAAAGTTTATGTTGAAATAAATCACATTGAATGATGTTAAAAGTAATTGACTTCATTGAAATAAAATGTTAAAACTGTTTATTAGAAAAAAAAATTGAGTTGCCTCTGTGATTGGCATAGTAGCAATGACATTTAACCTCCTATTCCTGGCTACTCTCAGAGGATAAATGCAGTTGCTGTTTCTGATGTCCATGACCCCTAAGAATTTTTCTTGATATAGGAAGGACCCTTGTCCTTAGAAAGAGGCTGTCTCCCAGGGTAGCCACACTGATGGTGCTCAGTGGTTACTTCACTGACAGTTC
The DNA here is from genome assembly GCF_024139225.1 of Suncus etruscus. Classification (NCBI taxonomy): domain Eukaryota; kingdom Metazoa; phylum Chordata; class Mammalia; order Eulipotyphla; family Soricidae; genus Suncus; species Suncus etruscus. The sequence continues at coordinate 27,719,367 of NC_064864.1, forward strand.
AGGGAACCATATAAATTTCCATAATCAAACCAGAATCAGCTTCATGCTTTAACCACTGTAAAGCATAGTAAGGAGGTGGGGGTAAAGATCTTGATTTGAACCTCACCAAAGCTGGGTTAGATTCAGAAGATTTGACCACAAGGTCCAGTTGTTTCCCCAATACCTTGTTCGAATAGTTGAGACTGACTTCCTGTATATGTGTATTCAATCTGGGCAGGGAAGTACTTCTAGATACAGAAGAGAATGCGGAAAAAGCATATTTGCTTTTATGGATCTCAGAATGAACTCTGTATGGTCTCTCTTTTGGAATGTCCTCTCCATTCTCTAGGTGGATATTTCTTAATCTTCTGGGGTCAAATTGAGGCCTCGTGCTGAGATATGCTGATTGTTATCATGTCACTGGTAACTTTCAAAAATAAATACCCTCAAATTTGCTTTCAGTTTTGCAAAGATTTGAGATAGAAAGAGAAGAGCACAAGTCCCTATAAGTCATTAGAGGGTCTAATATGTACAAGTACACTCGTTTTCAGTCATACAGTCATCACCAATCTCCAATCACTTAACTGAGCTAATAATCATAGCTACAATTCCATTTATTTCTACATCATGTATTACAGAATGAAGAGTCAAGTTTTAGCACTTTTAGCAGCCTTTCTGTCATGACACCAATTATCTTACTAACAAACAATCACATCAAGTTAATATCAACTGATCCCAGCACGTCAGACTCTGTGTCATGTCTAAATGAAGCAAAAATGCCTGTAGTGAGTTGTTGGAGCACAATTGTGGACAGATTTGGGAATTTAGGCTTAAATCTAAAAGATGCTACCACTTTGTCCTGAAACAACTGACCAAAACACGAATATCATTTGCCTGGATGATCAACCTCTAAGTGTCTAATTTCCTTTTAATATATCTACAGTTATGCTTCTATTCTTGGTAAAGATTGGAGACAACCAGGATCTACCCAGAGTCTTGGATGGGTGTGTGTGTATCCCTATTTTTTTGGAGGTAGTGTTTTGGGTCATACCCAGCTATACTCAGGGCTTACTCCTGGCTCTATATTCAGGAATAATTATGGAGGTTTTCAGGGGTCATTATATGGTGCTGGGTTTTGAACCCAGATTTACTGAATCCTACCTGTTGTACTATCTCTTTGGCTTCAGTCATCCTAATGTGAGTCAAACAGGCAAGAGTTGGAGAGTCAAGGTAGTAGGAAGTCCTTCCATGGAGCTCAAGGCTGGAAAAAAATTAGTCCAACCGAGTCACACAGGATTTGGTAAAAGGGGAAGTTTTATTGCTGGTGGACAGAAGTAAGAGCTTCTCACTATCTGTGGAAGACAGCTTCAGAGATTGACAGGTTATTGCAGTGGTTCTTGGTAACCAATGCAAAAAATTCTGGCCTAGGAAATCCACGACAGCTCTGGAGGCACCTTGCACTCTGTTCAGGTGAAACTGTCAAGAACAGGCCAAGTTTCTGGCCCTACAATAAGTTCTGCAAGGGAGCAGAGGAGACATAGGCCTTGGGCCCCACCATGGCCCCTATCACTTGTACCATTTCACCTGGGCCTGAGTGTTGCTGCATACGTTGCACTGAGAAGATGACCAATAGGTTGTGTTCAGGTTTATCTGGATGGAAGTTTCTACATGACCCCATAGATGGGCATCCTTTTGGGAAAGTGAATCAGAGGGAAAGAGTGTCAGGTCTCATTGTGGATGGGGAACTAAGTCCAGCTCCAGTTTCTTATAGCCATTAACCACCAGTTAGCCAAGCCAGTACTTGATCAGTGGGCAGAGACACATCTGCTCATCCCATGCAGAGTCCCCAGGGGATTACAGAGAGGCAGATTCATAAGGCTCCTCTGGATTGACCATAGTATTCACCTGGTCCTTAGCCATTCCTGTGGTCCCTGCTTCCTCTTTTGTTACCAAGGTGTGCATAACACTGGCAGGAATTTCTGCCCCAAGTCTCTTTCTTTAACCTCTGACTCCACTCCCCTGTTGAATTCTCAGATATTCAGGAAATAAATATGCTTATCTAGAAAGATTTTAGTCTGAGAAAAATGGCTGGAAAGCTGATTGAAGGACCCTTAATTACTAATTACTGTAAGAAGACACCCTTAAGGAATGGCCTATTGGTGAGAGTCCTATATTCACTCTTATCTGCTTCTCTCCCAGAAGACAATCCATAGACCCTTGTGTTAGCTATTCCCGGTCTCTTTGATATGTATAGATATAATCTGGTTAGATTATCATAGACAGGCAACTGTCAGTTAAGGTTTGCCCTTCTTCCTGTGTTTACTGTGTTTAAATAATAAGCACTGCAGTGAAGGTCAATCAGGGTTCTCAGTTCTCAAGGCCATGACCCCATGCTTTTCTCTCTTCCATCTTTCCTTAATCCTTGCAGCATCTCTGCTTTAGGCTCATTCACCTAGGGCTGATCCTTTGCACTCCCCAAATGGCTTTTTGTGTGTGTGTAAAGACAAACATATCAGGGAGTTGTCAGAAAACATGTCCTCTTGCTGAGTGCCTGTAGGTTTCTCCACAGTTGATGTCCAAGCATCTTTTCTGAAATGTTACTTCAAAAACCACCGCAGGTTTTCAGCAGCCGTGCAAACATTTCTCTGGGTGATGAAATAACGAGGGACAATCACCCAGTGGCATCTGACATGGAACATTTCTGTTTCCAGTTTACCCAAGTAACCAAATAGTTTTGTTTATAATGAGATAAAGAGAGAAAGGTGCTGGGTAAAGCTTGGTCTCATTATGAAGCTATTTCTATGCTAATGGCTATGAGGAGAAGAAATGACTGACACAGACTGATAGGCACTGTTAAATAGACCTGTTGCAATGTTGAGACAGTAGAATGTTCAATTCCAGTAATGAGGATGAACATTGCCTGGAGCAGATGGTGTGTGTGACCCTTTGCCTTCATCCTCTGGAGACTGGAGCAGTCACTCTGATTTCTCACAAGCTATTTTATTTGACTCTCTAAACAGAGGGTCAGGGGCCCCCTTGAGTAAACTAAATGAGAGGTGTACAAGTTATGGCCAACATTGGGTCTGCTGCCTGAGCAGTGGAGGCCTGAGTGTGGAGAGACAGACTTTGGCCTGTGGGGGTCAAAGCAGCACAAAGCTGCAGGCTAGGGGAAGATTGGGGGTCCTTGGCAAAAGAAGGTGAGTCCAGTGGTATAGTGTAGTTATGTATGTACACAAGAAGCCATTATTAATAGTATTGTAAGTCACAGACTCTCAATTTAAGGGGGGGGGTGTTCTTTACATGACTGAAATCCAACTACAATCATATTTGTAATCAAGGAGTTTAAATAAATATATTAATTTAAAAAATTAAAACAAAATAAGGCCACAGAATGAAACAGAATGTGTCACACTCTTCTCAGACCTGGAATAAAAATAACTCTTAAATAAAATAAAAGAATGAAGCTGTGGTTTTTGACTCCAGCATCTTCACAAAGACCACATCTGGCTTGGTAAGATGAAAGAGTTTTGCTTGAGTCTTGACTGAAAAGAAAGAGGTTTTCTTCTTTCTTTCCTTCTTTCCTCATTTCTTTCTTTCTTTCTTTCTTTATTTCTTTCTTTCTTTCTTTCTTTCTTTCTTTCTTTCTTTCTTTCTTTCTTTCTTTCTTTCTTTCTTTCTTTCTTTCTCCTTTCTTTCTCTTTCTCTTCCTTTCTCTCTTTCTTTCTTTTTCTTTCTTTCTTCCTTCCTTTCTTTCTTTCTTTCTCTCTTTCTTTCTTTCTTTCTTTCTTTCTCTTTCTTTCTTTGTTTCTCTCTTTCTTTCTTTCTTTCTTTCTCCTTTCTTTCTCTTTCTCTTTCTTCCTCTCTTTCTTTTTTTCTTTCTTTCTTTCTTTCTTTCTTTTCTTTCTTTCTCTCTCTTTCTTTCTCCTTTCTCTTTCTCTTCCTTCCTCTCTTTCTTTCTTTCTTTCTTTCTTTCTTTCTTTCTTTCTTTCTTTCTTTCTTTCTTTCTTTCTTTCTTTCTTTCTCCTTTCTTTCTCTTTCTCTTCCTTTCTCTCTTTCTTTCTTTTTCTTTCTTTCTTCCTTCCTTTCTTTCTTTCTCTCTCTCTTTCTTTCTTTCTCTCTCTTTCTTTCTTTGTTTCTCTCTTTCTTTCTTTCTTTCTCCTTTCTTTCTCTTTCTCTTTCTTCCTCTCTTTCTTTTTTTCTTTCTTTCTTTCTTTCTTTCTTTCTTTTCTTTCTTTCTCTCTCTTTCTTTCTCCTTTCTCTTTCTCTTCCTTCCTCTCTTTCTTTCTTTCTTTCTTTCTTTCTTTCTTTCTTTCTTTCTTTCTTTCTTTCTTTCTTTCTTTCTTTCTTCCTTCCTTCCTTCCTTCCTCCTTCCTTCCTCCTTCCTTCCTTCCTTCCTTCCTTCCTTCCTTCCTTCCTTCCTTCCTTCCTTCCTTCCTTCCTTCCTTCCTTCCTTCCTTCCTTCCTTCCTTCCTTCCTTCCTTCCTTCCCTTTCTTGCTTTCTTTCTTCTTTTTTTTTTGTTTTTGGGCCACACCCAGTAACGCTCAGGGGTTACTCCTGGCTATGTGGTCAGAAGTTGCTCCTGGCTTGGGGGACCATATGGGACACCGGGGGATCGAACCGCGGTCCATCCAAGGCTAGCGCAGGCAAGGCAGGCACCTTACCTTTAGCGCCATCGCCCGGCCCCCTGCTTTCTTGCTTTCTTTTCTTTCTATGCTCCAGTTTCTTTTATGTAGGGGTCTTCTTACAAACTCCTGGTTACAGTCAGTTTATGTCTTTGCTCACCTGTCCTAAGGAGCCCACAAGTTCTTTGCTGTGTTATAAAATATCCTTTTAAATGTTTCATAATAAAACATTTTAGACATGTACTCATTTAGGGTTAAAAGAATAGCAGTTTGACACAGTTGTCTTTTTTGAATAAATATTAAGAAGTATGAGAGTTCCGATCTTAATTCTTTTTCCTTTGCTTTTAAAATTGTAATGTGAGATAGGATCTCTCTTTAGCACCACACACTGGACAGCCATCCATCTTGATGTGTGTGTGTGTGTGTGTGTGTGTGTGTGTGTGTGTGTGTGTGTGTGTGTGTTATACACAATGGAATGCTTTTGAGGAGAAGAAATCATAGTTGGCTTACCCCATCCCCCTCATGATGAGTGGATTTGTTTCTGGTGTTTGAACATGACAAACTTGCCTCAGCAAATATTCCTGCCCATGTGCCCTGTGATCTTGAGGAGGAAGGTCTCTGTAGTTCAATTTGTGATGGATTTTTGACATATAGGTTTATATGCTGCCTTCTCCAGCATCATCAACAGTACTTAGATGCTTGTCAGCTATTCTGTTGTTTATATACAACCCAAAGGAGTACTTTCATAGATTCCCCCCACCCCCTCCTAATGCTGTTAGGAAACTTCTGCATTTGTCCTTCTGATTATAAAACAATGATGTTTTGTTTATTTTGCATTTTGCTATGACAAGTAAGGCCTAGACTTTTTATGTTTATTGGTCATTCACATTTTCTGAGAATTAATGGTCCATTTTTCTTGCTTTTAATTTATTTTTCATTAAAGAAATGTTGGTTGACAAGACTGTAATATATTTGGTTGTATTATGCTATGTAATGTTTATGTGTTTCCACACCATAACTACCACTCAACTTCCAAAATATAGCCACTACAGTTCATTGACCCCTTTCTATGACTTCATTCTGCTCTTCCCCACTTCTCTGCCTTCCTAACCAACTTTACTATCCAGAGCCTAAGGGGTTCTTTTCCTGGGACACTGTCTTTCCTATACTTTTTATTTCTTTACATATTCATGGATTGGTGGCATTTGTCTTTCTCTCTTGGTTTTATTTGCTTAACATGACTTCCTCTAGTTTCATCAGTAGCACAGGGACATATTTCATCTTTTAGCTAATCAGCATGTATGTATGCCACAATGATGTATTTGTCCACTCATCCGTTGTTGTGGGACTCATCCAGATTTGACTATTGTAAATGGCTCTGCAGTGAACATAGCTGTTGTATCTTTTTAGATTAACATACTTGGCATAGATGTCTAAGAGTAGAATTATGGGGTCATATGAGTCACTGGCTTTTTTTAATGTCATGTTTGCCCATAACCAACTCTTTTATTCACACAACTGTGTCTTACTGTCATCACATTCCTGCATCTCTCCCAGGACCAGGCATAGGGCATGGTTGAGGAATGCTTGCTGGTAAGGGAGAATGAGAAAGTGATATCCTAATTGTTTGGAGTGGGATAACCAGCACATGCATAGTATATTTGGAGGAGATGTATCTGTCCCCAAACAAAGATAACTTGAAACTCAGGTCAGTGAACTAGAAAGGGAATCTGATAGGATAAACCAGAATTTGAGGCTCTGAGAAGGGCCAGGACTGTGCTTTGAAGATAGTCTATTGTGAGAAGGTAGGGGAAAAGAAGCAGGGGAAAGAACTGAGTAAGAGCATGGCTCCGGGTGAAAAGAAAATGACAGTATCCTAGAGTCCAGGATGAGGGAACTAGAACTGGTTATACTGCAGAAACTAGAAGCCCTTCTCAACTTCATCCTCTATGGGAGTTTCTGGACCTGGCTGATTGTGCTGGCAACAATTACTTTGGAAACCTTGGTGCATTCTTTTGAGAGGTAGTGTCAAAAGTGCTATAAACCAGGATGTAAGTTGTTTCTCCAAAGTGAACCCATTAGCATCTATCCTTAGGACTCAGATTTAGATATTTTATTTTCATTTCCCCTTATCTTGCTATTGTTCTGAGTCATTAAACAGGCTCTCGGGCTCTCCTCATTGGAATATATTGAAGGTAGGGCTACTCCTGGGTATTCTGCAGGGACTCCTCTATCAGTCCTCACAGTGGGGGAAGTGGTTAATGAAGTTGTAAGTTCTGATTATACCATTTATTTAAGATCCACTTGCAGCCACTGTGGAGCCAGAATACATTGTTCATTTTTATGTGAAAGATCTTTAAATAAAGTTCAAAATAAGTTTTGAGAAGGTTGGAATCATAGCAGCCTTTGTGTGAGTTCCCGCATCTCTCATATATCCGGTACATAGGAAACCTCAGCAATGATTGGTCAGTCAATGAAGGATAATTCTGGAATGTGCAACACTCTAAACACAAGGTGGCCCCATCTGTTCATGCTCCCTCATTCCCAGGCTTCTGAGTCAGGAGGGCCTGGCAGATTACTCTTACACCAGCCTTTCCTCTCAGGGCATGTGGTCTTGGTGAGTATTACACTTTCCATGTGTCATTTTCCTCATGAATTTCAATCCGCCTTGGATAACAATCATGGCACTGATGAAAAGCAGTATTTACATAGCATTGTTGCAAACTTGGTATTTTGCCAGATTCTTCATACAACATCATTAAATAAGACAAATTTAGTAATAGATTGTCATCACCATTATCTCACGTATGAGTTTAATGATGCGTGGAAGGGCTAAGTAACATTCCCACTGGCACACAGAGAACAAGAAGTAGAACTGGTTTCAAATTCACAGGCCCACACTCTTCATCAGACCTATCTTGCTAAAGCTTTCTCACCGCTATTTCTCACCTTTGTTCTTTAGCACAAGTCTCTTTTACATGTGCTCCTTGTAAAACCTTTTTCCTTCTGTAATCATCCTTCCAGATCAGTCAGGGGCCCACTGAGAAGCAGAAAGCACATGAATTATTGGAGCAGGAGTAATAAATACTTGTAATATAAAGAGCTGTTTAGTGCATGTGACATTGTTAGTGGAAAGGCAATGAAGAAGACTCTAAGGGATCACTATGGAAACCTCACATGCTCCTAAGGCTGGAGCAGTAAAGGAAGGTATTAAAGCTCAAAGCCTCGAAAAGCCCCCATGGAGCTGAGCTCATATGGAGGAGTGTCTCCCAAGAGAGATGGGAAGAAAAACACCTCAAAGTTCAGCTGCTGCTCTTGGAAGGCAGTGTGGCTTTTCTGGGGAAGAAGCCTTGCTGGGCTGACATAAGATTAGCAGGCACCTAGCAAGGGGTAGGCACTGTTCCCTCCACCAGTTTCACAGTCTCTACAGTTGTCCCAACTGTTAAGCTGGAAAAAGAGATCTGCACAGGGATCTTAACAACTTAACACAGAGCTAAGTGGAGGGGTCAGTATGGAGCTCAGAGAGATATGTCCTATGGCACACTCCTTTTTTGGGGAGTGGGTGGGCACACCCGATGATGCTCAGGAGTTACTCTTGGCTATGTGCTCAGAAATTGCTCATGGCTTGAGGGACCATATGGGATGCCGGGGATCCAACCGAGGTCTGTCTTGGGTCAGTCATGTGCAAGACTAACACCCTACCTGCTGTGAGCCAATTCTGTTGCAGTCTTCAGCGCCTGCAAACAGATCCTTCATGGAGTTCGGGAAAAACTTCCACGGGGAGAGAGTGGGTACACGGAATGGTGAATGACGGAACAATATTGTAGAAATGAAATGAGACCACACAGAATGCATGGGGACTTACGTCTGAAAAGACGAAGACAAATTTATTTTTTGAGCTGGCTGCTTTTAAAAGGTTGAGGCTTGGAAAGCAGGGTGCAAATTCTTGACATCAAAGAAAATGGGAAAAGAATGGAGGACCCTGGCTTAAATTAGCATATTAAAGAACCGATACTGAAGGTGAAAAGAAGTTTTGTTTTGGGTTCGCTTTGTTTTGGGTAAGCAGAAGGGAAACAGGTAATTTTCAGGGAAGTGGGAAGAGAGAGAAATGTTTTAGAGTTTTTGGGGAAAACTGAAAATTACCTTGTTTTGAGTAAGCAGGGGAAAACTGAAAATTGCTTTACTATGAGCTAAGTTTCGGGAAAAACCTGATCTTGGTGCCAAAGTAGCAAAAATTACAGGGAGCTGTTTAGTGGGAGACTTTTGGCGGGATTTGTACTGTCCTCCTTTGTTAGAAAGAATTTACTAAGGCTTGATTTTAATATTGGTTAAAAATAAAGAAAGAGATAGTTACAGCCACTTTTGGAATTATGGCCAAACAATCCACGCAAAGGGTCAACTGATTTTGACTGCTCTAAGCGGGCCTTTTTGGCAAATAATTCCTTTTCAGGAGAGCACTACACCTTCTGGTGTGTGCCCCTCCTGAGTGGGATGTGGCACCTACCACTGTGCTATCACTCAGGCCCCATAGGGCTCCTTCTTTCATAGGTAAGGTTGAGGCCTCCTCTCCAAGCTTTTAAACACACATGGCGCTTTCTCTCATAGCTCAAGCCCACTCTGCTCAGCTTCTAGGCAGTAAGTACAGTTTGTCATTTTCTGCACAGCCAGAGTTAGACTTCTATGTTGATCTATATTTCCATATTATCTCTCAAAATTCAATCTAAAAGTATATGTCTTCAATCAGCCTGGTAGCCTTTTACACTCCTCATTGTACATAACTCCTTGTCCACACTCCACATTTTCGAATCCATGTTCTGATTTGACAACTGAGTAGTTATCAAACTCCTCTAGAGAGACATTTGTCTGGAAGGGCAGGAAGAGAAACTGAGTCCACATTCTTCTCCCTCTCCTCCTCAATTCCCTCCTATGATAGGTGTTCACTGAAGACTGACACCAACACCACACACGAAGTCTACCTTTTACAGAAAATAAAAATCTGAATTCTTAATATGATAGTGAAATTCAGGTAGGTTTTAGCGATAGAAAGCAGGATGTCAACTAAATATCTTCTGAAGAATTTTTCCTGGACTTGCATGTTCCAGAAGATTCCCAATAAAATTAACTCCAAAGTTACTGAACTAAGAAATGTACAATTACTGTCTTGTTGGTGCAATAAAACAGAAAAGACTGTTAATGCATTTAATTGGCATCTAACACTAGGCAATGGCATGTTAATTACACATCAATTATGGCAGAGTGCTAATTGACATTTGATAAACATTCTAAGAGAACCAATGTTTTCTCTGTCAAATTAAATGGTTCAGTAAATTGTATTTTGTGACTCTGAGGGGCCTTGTAAAAAGAGCAGCGATTGACCATCAATCTCCAGGAGGATGGTCTTCTCGAATCTTCTGCCACTCCTGGTTAATACTTGCAAAAATCGAATGGGTGCTCTTTTACTACTAATTTTGGGCTACACCAGGTGATGCTCAGGAACTCATTCTAGGGATCACTCCTAGTGAGGCTCTGGGATTTATTTATATGGGATGCCATGATATGAACTCGGATTATGCAAGGTATAATCTTACCCACTGCACTCTCTCTCTGGCCCCTGAGAGATGCATTTTGTCTTAAATTTTTCTCAGATACTGCTTCTAATATAAAAGGTGGTGATTTAGAAAGAAGCAGAATTCTCTTGCCTTGGACAGATACTCTTCCAATCTCTGACTTTCCTTTTGAGATTCTTCAGCCTCAAATTTAAGCCAAATGTTTGTGTATGCTAAGCCTGCTTTGTTCCACCGTTTCACAATTGTAGGCCTGAGTCTCATTTCTAAGAAGGGCTTAGTTTCATTCCCTAGGTATTTGTGACTCTACATCCATGGCCAGTATACCGGGAGGAAGGAGCTGGGTAGAACTTAGCTCCAAGCAGGAACATTGCTTCTCCTTCCCCTTTTTCTAGTCTTTCCCTTCTGAGCTCCTTTTGATTCACATTGCTGTACTGTGGTGGCATTAGTAATATCATTTCAACTTTTCATCTGAACTGAGATTAAACTTTGTCACCTGAGAAATTATGGCCTAGGTTTGGTAGATAAAGGCTGACCCCATCACTCATTAGCTATGTGACTATGTTATTTTTTTCACCACTCTGGTATTTGGTTCTTTGTCTCTGTGCTACAAGGTAGTACTAACACCTTTTAGAATGGATAAAAGGACTTAAGATGAAGCATGTGCTTATCAATTATCAATATATATTGGCTATTATTATCATCAGATATCTGGGATGAAACCACTGAATCTGATTCTAAAATGGATAATTGTTCTTTTTCAGCTGGCAACTATTCAATACATCCAGGCCTCCACAGTAACTTGCTCCTAGGTGGCAAATGGCCTCATTCCATCCTCTTTACCTTCGTTCTCTGAGGACTGATCTGAGGATCAGTTCAAATAAACTAGTCTTCTGAGATGTGCAACTCTCTATCAGTGAATACACACACACAACCATACACACACACACACACACACACACACACACTGATTGATAGTGAATTTCATTCTTAGAGCAAAAGAAATGTAGGACTATTTGCAATTGCTTACCTTTTTATTTTAAAATAGCACATGAATAACTGCATGAAAAATACAGTGGTTTACATAGGAATTGTCTCGAATACTCTTGGCCCCAGAATATAGAGGAGAAGGAAAGAAATTGAGTGGAGAAGGAGAAACATATATGAAAGGTTGGGAAACGGGGCAAGAGGTGCATTGGTGGCATTAAGAAAGAACAGAACTAAATAGCCAAGCCAAAGCCAACAACAATGAAATCATGAAACTCAAATTCTTATGCTGAGTTAAATAAGTTAGAGGGAGAGAGACACACACAGAATAGTAGCACTTATGTATGGGAATTAAGAAAAATAAAAGACATTATTGTAATAATGCCCAGAGATGAGGGCCGGAAGGACTGACTCACAATATAAAGCTCACTTCAGAGAGGTGAGTGCAGTTAGAGAAACAGGACACTAGCAACTACCAAGACAATGTTAGTAAGTGAGAGAAGTAGAACGCCTGTTTCGTATATAGGTAGGGGATGTGGGAGTAGGAAGTTTGGGGGCATTGGTGGTAGGAATATTGCACTGGTGAAGGGGGGAGTTATTTTTGTGACTGAAACCCAACTACAGTCATGTTTATAATCATGGTGTTTAAATAAAGTTATTATTAAAAAAGAGACTTAAAATGGGCTGTTATGCTGGCAGGCTGGGAGGTAAGAGGGGGTGACTTGGGAAGCATTGGTGAGAACAATCTGGGAACATTAGTAGAGGGAGGTCAACATTGGTAATGGGATTAGCCCTGATACACTGTATGTTTGAAACCCAACTATGAAGAACTTCGTGAATCGCAATAGTTTCAATAAAATATTTAAAACAATAAACTGAAAAAAATACCATATGGATTCCTAGGTTGTCCAAGTACATCAATAGAATAAAATATATTGAATGGATAATTTGACAAAGGCCAATTTACCAGAAGTTAATTTGCTGAAAATTAATTTGCTGAGTCATTAAATCATAGAATGACTGATCCACTGAAAATTGACAAAACTCTCAGCCATGTTTAGGATGAGTGGTTTCAGACAGTTATGCTGTCAGAGCAAAAAAGCACAGGTAAGGAAGCCAGAGGCAAAGGCAAGGGTAGGTCAATGTCCTAAAAATATATAAGATAGGAATCTGAATTAAGAGCAAATTCAACTGCTGACAGAAATGGTCTATTTCAGAAGCATTCTGTCCTCAAACAGTGAAACGTAAAAGCAATTCATGCTCAGATTATTACCTAGCAAAGCTGCTGTGTGCAGTGGTTAAATGGCTGTGGGAAAGCTATGTTAAAACTTAAACAAAAATTAATTTTCAAAACATGTTAAAATTGAACCTTGACAAATTAATTTTCAGTGGGTTAGTCTTTTTTTTTTCTTCTCCAAAATAACCTTAGCCCCCATGTAGGCTGAAACTGAAATGAGACAGTCTGAGTGGGAGGGACCAACCAGCCAGCCATAAAGAACATGATGCTGACTGGGACATCTGTTCTGACACCTCTGGCTCAAGTAGGACTGAGTCAGAAAACATGGGGGGTGGGGTACAGAGTCCAACAGACTGTGCTGGTGGCAGAGGAGGAGACTGATGATTAAACCAGTAGTCATTTTCTATACCTAGGGACATGCTGGAGGGTTTGTCAGACTCAGAGACTAACTTGACTGAGACAGACCAAGACTTCAGGAGGTGATTTGGGTTTAAAATATTGTCAGGGTCTTCATCATAAGTTCCACCCCTTGACCTGTGTAGATGCCGCAATCTCTAGATACAGAGGTCTGATTTTATCACCCAGGACAAAGCAGAAGTCTTCCAAACACCACGAAAGCACCACTGGGAGAGTAAATGAACCTGAACGGAGTCTATAGTTAATCCCATGACAATATACTCCATGAAGAAACCCCATATCTCTTAAGCCAAGTGAATTCCTTTTCGAATGACCCCAATATTTACTGTGCCAATGCAGGAGGGGAAAAAAAAAGGCAAAAAGCACAAAACATTTTTTATTTTTTATATATTATTTTTTTATCTTCATTTATTATTATTATTATTTTATTTTTATTTACCTATTTACTTTTTGTCGATTTCTTTGTTTTGGTGTGGTTATTGAAGTTGCTGTCCCCATTTATATTTATTTTTTTCTCTTCTTTTCTTTCTTTATGTGCTCTGCCATGTTTCTTATCTCAAGACCATGTTTTGTTTTTTGTTTGTTTGTTTGTTTTTTTGTGGTGCTTATCGTTATTGTTGGAGTCCTCACTGGATATTTGACACTTCTTATTGTACTGTTGGGGTGTTTCACCTTCTTTTTCTCCTTTGTCTCTCAAACCGATGATGAGAGCCTCTAGGAGTACGCCCATTTTCGGCGTATTAGACTTTTACCCCAGTTTATTACTTTTCTCTTCTTCAAACAAAACCACATAACTTGAACTATCTAGTCCTGCCTCCCAGTTAGAGGGGGAAATAAGGGAGGCACCAAGACCAAACAGGTGCAAGACTACTAAGCAGTAGGCTAGATACAGAGGAGACCACATATTCTAGCAACCCTGGGGATGAGGGAAGAGGATGTGGGAGGTAGGACAAAAACGGAGGTGTAGGGAGGACAATTTGGTGATGGGAATCCTCCCTGATTTTATATAAATATGTACCTAAAATATTATTGTCAACAATATGTAAGCCACTATGATCAAAATAAAAATTATATTAAAATAAAAAGAACTCGATTTAAAAAAATATTGTCAGGGCTTGGAGTCAGAGCAGAATCTATGTAGCAGAGGTCTGGGGACATCTATGTCACATGAAGCTGAGCTAGGGACTGTAGAATCCCAAATATAGATCTATTTATGGGCCAAAGAAATCAGTTATGTTTTATCATTTTAATTAGATTTTTGTAATTTTAGGTTATCCAGCAGAGTAAAAGGGAATATGTTTAAACTATATGAAGCATAGGTATTACTGACACATGAATACAGTACACTATGGACATTGGTTCATTTCTTTTATATTTTCTCCTCCTTGCCCCAAGGGGAAAAAGGTTTGGTGTTACCCACTTAAGTAGGATTAAGTAACCCTAATCCTAATGGTGTGTACTCTGTTACTGCAACTCTAATTAGTTGCACATTTAGTGGGCTGAAGAGCTCACATTTTTTTATGTAGGAGCTTCAATTTTTAGTATATATGTTGGATTCATTTCTCCTTCATAAGTCCTATTGGAAACCAGTAGAGCTCTTCACTGTGAAGACTAAAAACACATTTTTTGCATTCAACAACTAAGTATCTAAAAGAGAGATTTTGTGGACACATTAATCAAATGTAGAATGGATAATGTTAAACTCCACTTATCACTGTCCCATTAGCCTGCTGTCTAATTATTGAACTAAAGTCGCATATAAGGTCCTTGAGGATCAATGTCCAAAAGCTTTTCCTGACAGGAGGGAGATGGCTGAGTGAGGATTTGACTTAGTATATATTTGACTTTAAAGATTGGAATGAAGGTACAGAGGGTGATCATTTATAAGCTAAAAATTCTCTTCTAGATTTTCCAGAAAAAAATATGACCAACACCTTGATTTTAGCCCAATGAAATTTCATTGCACATCCAACTTCTACACTGCACATAATTAGTTTGTGTTGTTTAAGCTACTGAGTTTGTGGTAATTTGTCCTGACAGTGAGACAGTTAACTGACAGAGTTAGAAAAAGACAAACAACCTGACAGTAAACAGGCACAGAATATGAATAGATAAATTACAGAATTAGCTAATTAACATTTGAAGAGATACTTACTCTCGCTAATGAAGCAGTTAAATGTAAATGAACACAATGAGACATTCTTCACACATCAAACTGGCAAATGTTAGAACATTTGATGGCATCCCCTAAAAGTGAGAAACAAAACCCTTGAAACATTACTAGTTCAAGTATGGATTTATATATTCTGGGGAAAATAATATTGATGATAATACAAATAGCATACAAATCCTTTGAACTGTATGCAAAAATCAGCTTTGGAAAAACTATTAGGCTCAACACGATTTTCCTTTGGTTTGAAAGCCAACCCCAGCTATGCTAATAGCTTATTTTTGGTTCTGTGCTCAGTACATATTAGTACTTATCACAACAGTGATCAGGTAACAATATGTGATGTTAGGGATCAAACCTGGATTTTACATGTGCAAGACGAACACATTACTTGCTATATAAGCTTTCTAGATTTTCACACATTTCCCCTAATATATAAGGAAATTTGTTGTTTAAATTTAAAATTTGAAACTAATTTGAAGGGTCTTTTTGAGGTTTTATTACATAGAATTAATTTTATTAATAATATTCATATTATTCATAATTCACCATACATTCATATGCAGAGCTCTAAAGATAGATACATATTTTATTAATTTTTTAAAAGTAGATTGCTTGTAATGACTAGGACAAAATCAAAAACATGTCAAAAGTAAAATGATGATTGCAGCAGGACGTTGGTTCGAATTCCGGCATCCCATATGGTCCCCTGAGCTGCCAGGGGTGACTTCTGAGCATAAAGCCAGGAGTAACCCCTGAGCGCTGCCGGGTGTGAACCAAAAACAAACAAACAAAAAAAGATGATTGCATATGCATATATTGTATACATTTATATTTGTGTATAGAATGATATGGAAAGAAACACTGCAAAGAATTAATACTAATTATTCTAGGCATATTTTCAGAGTAAACGGACATGAAGAAGAATATGAAAATAACTCATTCTTTATGTAACTCTTTAATTTTTTACAACAAATATATAAAACTGTCATAAAATTTAGCAACCCCAATGCCAAATATAGGAAAAGAACCTTTTATTGGTTATTTTTGAGACACACCCGTCAGCATTCAAGGGTTATTCCTGGCTCTGAAATCAGCTGTGTGCAAGGCAAATGCCTTTCCTTTGTGCTATTGCTTCAGTCCTAGGAAAGGAATATTTAAAAGAAATTCAATTTAATTAAAGAAAGTTGAGCATTGCCAACTTCCATCACCAGTGCTTCCATACTCCATCATCACCCACACCCACCTAATCTCCCCTACCTCTTGCCTGCCACTTTGGCAGACACATTAAAGTTTAGTAATTACAGCTTAGATCTTACGTTTTCAGTGTTGAATCTGTACATTGGATATATAGCTATACATGTTCCTACATTCCCAATATAATCAAAGCCCATATCCCTGTTTCCACATTATTTCCCTTTCTCATCTTCTTCCCTCTTGCCTTGCCTTTTCTTTTCTTCTCTCCCTTTCCCTCCCTAGTCTAAGGTCAAAGGTAACAAGGACATAAGGACATCCCCCCTTTACTACATTGCATTTTTGATACAATTATTTTATATGCCATAGAGAAGTGAGCTCATGTGTTGGTATTTCTACTTCTGGCTTGCTTCACTCAACACGATATTTTTCAGTTCAAATTAGGCTGCACTAAATTTCATTGTTTCTTATAGCTGCATAGTATTTTATTGTGCATATGTATCACATCTTCATAATCTATTTATATGTTGTTTGACATCTAAGTTGATTCCATGGTTTAGCTATTCTCCATCTTGCAACAGTGAATAATAGTGTGCATTTGTGTTTCTATTTTTTTGAATAAATGTTTCTAAGGCGTGTGGTTAGATATCCAAAATTAGAATTGCTGGATAATATGGCAGCTCAATTCTAAATTTACAGAGGACTGTTCATACTGTTTTCTACAGGGGTTAAACCAAACAACATTCCCATGATGTTGAAAAAAGGGTGAGAGTTCCTTTTCACCACATCACCTCCAGCATAGTTTGTTCCTACTTTTTTGATATGTACTATTCTCACTAGTGTGAGATGGTATCTCATTTTTATTTAGATTTTCCCAATGATAAGTAATGTTGAGCACTTTTTTATGTGCCTATTGGTGATCCAGTTATCTGGGAAAGGAAAGAAATTTTGTAATAATTATTGAAGTTGCACGTTTGTTCACCAGCTGAAAGCACTATGCTCTGTAGCCCTGGCCTTTGATCACTATCACACTTTCTGGTTCATAGCACAGTTTCTTTGTCTACAGAGCACAGTAACTTTATGAAACTACTTCAGCTCTTTGTGGTATTTTGTTCTCTTTCATAAAAATTCAGAGAACGGTGGGAAAAATGAAAGTGTAGATGAAAGTGTAGGTTTCAAAATTGAAAATAATAGAATCAAAGATGGGAATGATTAGGTGTGCCCAAAGTAATAAGTCTTCTGCAAATCAAATACTCACTGAGCAAGCTGGCTGTGAATTTAGTTGTGAAAAAGGAAGGATCAAACTAATGAACAAAGGCAGAAAATCTCTTATCTTTTGAGATATGGAAGAGGACTTTTTTTTCCTTTGAGATGGGACCAGACCCAAATACATTTACAACATGTACTTTATGTTTACAACAGGTACTTTATGGCAGGTTTCTCTCCCAATTGCCATCTTGAGTTCATCTTTTTCAGATAAGCTGGAAGAAAAACAGTAAGAAATGGTTAAATTTCAACGACTTGATTTTCAAAATAGGCTTTTTCTGTTCCAAAAGTATAAAGTCAGGTGCAAGTAGAATGGCATTTTGTGGAGAAAACTGCTTTTCTTTCTTTTTTTTTATTTCTTTTTTTTTATTTTTGGGTCACACCCGGCAGTGCTCAGGGGTTACTCCTGGCTGTCTGCTCAGAAATAGGTCCTGGCAGGCACGGGGGAGCACATGGGACACCGGGATTCGAAACAACCACCTTAGGTCCTGGATCGACTGCTTGCAAGGCAAACACCGCTGTGCTATCTCTCCGGGCCTGAAAACTGCTTTTCTAAGTTGGAATATTCTATATAGTCAGAGTTGTGAAACATGACAAAAGTTGCCCCCCTACCCCACCTTCTTCCCAGTAGGAAAGTTATATGGATATTTGGTAGGCAAAATGAGAAATATTTGTGTTTGTTTGTTTCTTTTGGGCCACACCCAGCAGTGATCAGGGGTTACTTCTGGCTCTGAGCTTAGAAATCTCTACTGACAGGCTCGAGGGACCTTATAGATGCTGGGGATTGAACCCAGGTCCATCTCAGTTTTATCCCATGCATGGCAAATACCCTACCCCTGTGCTATCACTTCGGTCCCAAAAAATAATTTTTGTAAACAAAGAGTTAGTCTCTTCTCTCCTACTTTAGTCTCATTTCTACAGCAGCAGAAGAATATCTACAATTTTTGTAGTCATTGGTAAGAGGTGCAGATGGTGGCTGGAGAATATATGATGGTGTGTGTACCTGCTAGACGTCATCCCAGACAGGTGTTCTCTCCCGTGGATATGAAGCAGACTGGCATGGGTAGGGCTGGGTCTCAGACTCAGTAGGACAGGAAGGAAGGTCACCTCTATGGGGTCCACCAGCTTCCTGCAGTTGCCTGACACTCTGAGTTGCATCAGCCAAAATTTGAGCAGATGACAAAAGCCAGATCTCTTCAAGGCCACTACCCATTGAGGCCACCAGGCCCTTTGATCCATGCTGTGGACACTTTGAAACCCAGCTAATTTTTTATTTTTGGTTTATTTGCCAAAATCCTCTTGCTGGAAACTAAGGATCCTAATGAATATTTCGTCTAAACTGTACTACATGATTTACTCTCTGGAAGGTGGAAGGTTACTCTAAGACTAAGTGACTTTTTCTTTCTCTTTTCAGATTTTTGGACAGAAAATGGGAACATTTTCTCTGCTCATTTTCTCTGCTCTCAGGTTTCTCCTTGATGTAACTCAGCTCTCTTAGTCCCTTTAAAGGGATGCAACAATTTCATTCTTAGTCTTCCCACATCTAAATCTTTTGATGACCCCAGGCCAATCTTGGCAGGGAAATATTTTTTTCAGTCCCAGACTATATCCCTCTTTACTCTCACCTCCTCCACTCTGGACTTAAGCTTCACTTGCATTTACATCCACAGAGCTCTGGTTCCTGATCAGCCCAGTCAAATACATCCTTTGAAATTTAAAAGAAAACGCAGTCTCTTTTAAGCATCCAGCTTTTAGAATTGAGCTCAAAGGTAAAAAATTCACTCTTTGTTCTGGTCTGACTCTCTCCTCTTCTTCCCCTAGAGAGGTGCTTAGGCACAGTGCAGGTGCCCAGAAAGGTGGGGAAGCATCCAAAGGACTGGACATCAGGGACCAGCAACCTTTTAATATCTGAAGATATTATACCACTACATTTTACTTTTTATGTTAGGTCACAGTTTTATTAATGATCTCTGGAGGGCTTATAAAAATTTGAAGATTATGGTATGAAATTATTCAGATGACTTTACAAATAGTAACACATTTAGAGCCCAGATATTAAGTGCAGTCAAGCACTTCACCCCAGAGGGTGAGGCATTTGCAAGGAAACATGCTGGGAACCCTACGTGCCTCTCGGGTGCAAACCTGCAGGAGCCCAATATTTTTACTCCTTCTGCAGCTCCAAATCATTGACCTCATTTACCGCTGCTGTCCCTGATGGTCACTCTAGCAATCCAGTGTCTTTCCCTCCCCGACCAATGCTAGCTGCACAAAAAGAAGCAGAGCCCTTGCAGGGAAGTGTGGGAAGAGTGACAGAGGCAATCAACAGGACCAGGGGAAAGTAGGTAGGATAGGATGGGGGAATTTCCCTGCAAGTGGATTTAGGAAGGAAAGTCAGGCAAGGCAGTTATGGAGGATGGGTGGGGAGGGGGTAAAAGGCAGAGAGAGGGGTAGAGCACAAACAGTTGTGCAAGAGATATTTCTTAACTTCCTATTTGATTCAATCTTGATGTTAAGGTTTGAGGGACCCTAAAGATAAGAGACCTGCTACATCCAGACTTACTGAGATTTTTATTATTTTTTTTAAAGGCTTGGTCAGCTAGTCCTAGTTATAGCCTTTCCTATGGACTTCTTGTGTGTTTTGGACATGCTTCTCAGACCTGGGAGCTCTTGCCTCTCTTCCTTCTCACTCCCTCCCTCACTCCCTCCCTCCCTCCCTCCCTCCCTCCCTCCCTCCATCCCTCCCTTCCTTCCTTCCTTCCTTCCTTCCTTCCTTCCTTCCTTCCTTCCTTCCCACCCTCCCTCCCTCCCTCCCTCCTTCCTTCCCTCCTTCCTTCCATTTCTAATGAATTATTGCTTGGGTTTAACCATTTATTTTATTTCTTGCTCCCACACTTCATGGTGGCTGCCTCTGGTAGGATAGTTTTTGTGTGCACCCTGGAGAGGTCTCTGTGCCCGTTTTCTTACTGCCAGAGTGCATTTAGCAGAAGCCAGCATCTGTGACACATGTAGCAGATTCCCTCTGTAGGGAGGGTGGGCACGTTTGGAAGTACATTTCTCCTCCTAGATCTCCAGGTGAAGTATGCCCTTTATGTGACCCTGAGGAAAATATAGGAGAATTGTGATCTGCAATATCTGAACCTTGCTAGGCCTCTGTGACTGTAGCCAGGGCAATGCATGGAGCTGAATACATGGAAGTACGGTGCCTAATGTTCAGTAATTAATGTTTTGGAACCAGGTAGCTGGAAGAGGAAAGTGGTACTTATGTCAGAGTGCTGTTGGGAGCAGGCTAGTGCATAGCAGGCAAGCCCAGAGAACCCCCATACCAACCCCCACCAATCAGGAACCCTTCTGCCCTAGAATCACTAGACAGAGATATTAGAGGTTAAACCTCTCTTTCTGGAATGAAGTGTTGATGCTCCATTTCTTTTTTTGTTTGTTTGTTTGTTTTTTGGGGGGCCACACCCATTTGATGCTCAGGGGTTACTCCTGGCTAAGCGCTCAGAAATTGCCCCTGGCTTGGGGGGACCGTATGGGACGCCGGGGGATCAAACCACGGTCCTTCCTTGGCTAGCGCTTGCAAGGCAGACATCTTACCTCTAGCTCCACTTCACCGGCCCCTGATGCTCCATTTCTTCGGGAACTGACCCCATCATGGGTTTACCAGGAGGTCCTCCATGAGAGAAGATCGCTGCCTCTGCCTCAGTCTCATCAACTCTGGTTTTGACAAATGTGTGGTACTTGACATCCAGGAGGCCTATGGTCGTTAATTCCACTGTGCCTGCTACATCTTCCTTGTTCCCATTATAGATTCCAGATGCATGGATAACATAGGTGCCTTCTTCCTTGAGATGGCTTGTCATAAAGATCAGAGATTGGGAGCTTTAGAGATGTGGATTTTAAGTGGACTGTAATAGTTACCATTTCATTAAGTCTTGGTTTTTAAATTTGTGAAACAAAGTAATGACATTCCCCCTCTCTGTTACTACGAGAATCAAGGGAGCAAGAAGGATAAGTTGTTCTAGATCTCTATCTGTCGTTGCTTCTCTTTCCAGTTTTCACTCCACTTCTGCTTGCAAGAAACACCTTTTATGGCTGTGATTATTGTCCAGGGAGAAGTATGTACTTTTTCTCAAAATGTCTTATGGGTAATTGTGAAGTTTGCTTATGAAATTATAGATTTGTGTTGCAGAACAACAGCCTTGAACCTCAGCCTCATAGGGCACTCCACTTACCCCTGCTTTGATCGGGGTCAGCTGTTAGTGGTGTCAGCTATACCTGAAAGCCTGATGTGACACAGATAGGCAAAGGTATTCCTGAAGGAAAAGCTAAAGTGTAGGTGTCAAGCCAGGAATTTAGAAGGCATTGTTTTGAGAATGCTCTGTTTTAACTGGAATGAAAGCAGATACCTGAAAGAAGTCGAAAGAATCAGAAAAGGGAGGCAGATTTGTCTCCCCCAAAGCTGTTTCCAACTGAAAAAGGCTTTCAGTTCTGCTTTATTAGCAGCCCGAAACACCCAAACCCCAGCAACCAGTTTCACTGCATCAGAAAATGATTTATTCTCTAAAGTTAATGATCTGGAACAATAGATTGGCCTCGGTCAAAAATCAATTTTTATTATTTGAAGAAGGGACTAGTAAGAGTCGCCATTTCATTATCAGACCCACAGATGACAATTCTAAATTATGATTGTTCAAGGACAAAGCTTCATTGAGATGGTGGTTCGGGCACTTTCACAATTTTTCCTTTCATTAATTCTTAGCACTTACTTAAATCTGGACTTGGTGATGATTTGTATAACTCTCACTTAAAATAAATGAGCTAGATTTGGTTTCCACCTAGAAGAGAGTGGCAGCTACTTTTGGATATAATTCTGAGACAATGTTTATTCACAAGTTATTTGATGCTGCCAGAACATCTCCTGGGCGAGAGCTGCTCTTCTACCTGTAAGGACTTGGAACTGGGCCGCTACTTACAAAGCACAGTTATTTAAGACTATGTCTGAGGTGAGAAGGAGGTTATGTTTAGGATTTGGTTCAGGTTAAGTTTAGGGGTAGGGTTAGGGTTAAGTTGAGGGTTCAGGTTAGGTTAGGTTTAATTTTATGGTTAGGTTTAAGGGTTAGTGTTATTGTTAGGGTTAGGGCTATAGTTAGGGGGTCGGAATTAGATTGAGAGTGTTAGCACTGGATTTAGGGGTAGAGTTTGGGTTAGGTTCAGTATTAGGTTTATGATTATGATTAATGGAAGAGTTAGGATTGAGATTAAGATTTAGTGTTTGGATTAGAATTAGGTTTATGCATAGTGTTAGAGTTAGGGTTGGGGTAAGATTAGTGTTAGGTTTAGAGTTAGACTTTAAGGTTAGGATTAGCATTAGGGTTAGGTTAAGTGTTAATGTTAAAGTTAGGTTAGCGTTAGTTAATTTAGTGTTGGATTAATGTTAGTGTTATGGTGATGTTAGGGTTAGGGTTATGTTTAGGTTTAGGGATTGGGTTTAGGTTTAGTGTTAGGAATTAAGGTTACGGTTAGGTTTAGGTTTTAGTATTGGGGTTAGTGTTGGAATCAGGATTAGGTCCATGTTAAGTTATGTTAAGGGTTATTGTTAAGTTTATGGATAAGGTAGGGCTAGTGTTATGGTAAGGGTTTAGGATTCGGTTGAGGATTAGGGTTAGGGTTAAGATTAGAGTTAGTATTTGGGTTAGGTGTTAGTCTTGGGTGTATGTTGAGGTTAAGGTTATAATATGCTTAGTGTAAGGGTTAGGTATTAGGATATTAGGTGTTAGGTTAGGGTAAGGGATTAGTGTAAGGATGAGGTATAGGTATATGGTTAGGTTTAAGGTTAGGTTTTAGGGTTAGGTATAGTATTATGTTAGGCTTAGTGTTAGGGTTAGATTTAGTTTTAGGGTTACATTAGGGAGAGGCTTAAATTTAGGATTAGTCTTTCTGTTACTGATAGGGTTATGGTTAAGTATTAAGTTTAGAATTATGGTTATGATTATGATTAGGAATAGAGTTAGGTTTAGGGTTAGTGTTAGATTTTAGGGTTAGGGTTAGCATTAGAGTTAGGAATAGGGTTAGGGTTTTTGCTAGAATTAGTGTAAGAATTAGAGTTAGGGTTAGTGTTAGGTTATTTTTTGGTTTAGGTTATTTACAGTTTAGGTTAAGTTTAGAGTTAATGGCTCCTACTCAATACAGGAAGAAAGAGAAGACAGAGGATGGTGACTGCTAAGATGGTGCAACAAAGGTGCCTTTACTCCTGAAGTTCAGGCCTTTTCCTTTTGCCTTGTCTGAAAAATCTTCTCCCCAAAGACTAGGTGTTTCACTAGCATTTGGAATACTTTTGAAGGCTTAGAGGTCCACAGGGTCTGACTCCCACTTTTATTTCCAAATCTCATAACCCTATATATCTCCTGCAAATTGATCATTATAGTGGAGTCTCAGTGCTTTTTTGCCTGATTCTAACAGGCCATGGCTCTTTCTGAAAATTTGAGGTAGTTGTCAACTAATATGTATGGAAACCCCTTACTAACCTGCACTGGAGAGCACGTCACACAGCCATCATCTTTTCTTCATTTGATGCTCTGGTATCTTGAAGGCCATTCTTACTTCTGTATCCCTAGAACTGCAATCGAGGCCCAGCATACTCTATGAATGTTCAGAGAAAGATCAAACAAGTCTCTTCTGAGCTGCTTCTGGGAACTCAGAGTTCAGAGTGATATTAAGTTTTGTCTGAATTTTAAATGTCTTTCCCTATGTGCTATTCATTTGGTTTTGATGTGGGTCAGGATGTTTGATTATGTTATGGTGGAAGTGGAGGAGGGTGGGAAGAGGCATCTAGTCCAAGAGGCATCTAGTCCATAGGCATCTATTTAGTCAAAGTGGTGCTATTGCTGACTCATTGTTCAGAACAACCCTTGATAGTGCTGTGCTGTGAATTTAATCAGCATTGCTTGTAATACCAGGCACATGTCTTAATCCCTATGCTATCTATCTAACCCAGTGCTCAATTTAAATCTCATCATCAGGGAAAACCATGCAGGTAGTAGTAATATCTCAGGGTAAAAATAAGTAAGACATACAAAAACAGGTAACTCCTACTTTGACCCTACTCCATACCCAAAAGCACAGCAGAAAGAGCAACATTCTCACACAAGTGCACATTACTAGAAAGCAAAGGAAAAGTCAAGTAGGCAAGCTGCGTCAGACACCAACAACATGAAATAGACCAGAGAGTTCTAGCAACAAGCCAGTAGGTGATCAAGAACTCTGGACATTGTGGAACAAGAGCAGTGTAGGACAGTGCCAGCAGGAGGCCAGACCAGTGTGAGCACCATTGAACAAAATTAGTATGGCATGAGGCCTACACTTTATACAAGGGACACTGTGGGACCTGAAACTACTCACTTACACTGTAAAATAAAGAAGGTATATTATGAAAGCATCTGGGAACCATGCTAATGTTACACATAGTTTCCCAAAGGACTCATTCAGAAGCTAGCTGGAATTCGCTCTGTTAGTTCCCTGGTTATATCCAAAATCTGTCCTTTCTGAAAGGGATTCTGTCCTTGGAGCTGCAACAGTATCTGGGATTGTTATTTTCCTTGGAATTTTCCTGTTGAGGTGGCCCCCATATATTTGTGAACTGGATGCAACTGTACCCCTGCACACCAGCATGCAGTCATAATAGATAACTTAAAGACAAAGAATAGTGAAGGCAGGATTAAACTCCCACTTGTGTTTAGATCTGGGAGTCTTTGAGGAATATCAGATATGATCTCAGCTAGCCATTCATTCATTTTCTTCTGTTCTGGTCTCTGTGTTGGGTCATTTCTGGCTGTCACTTGAGTGAGACTTCTCAAAATAGATTTTCCTCCCTGTTCTTTGTCAGAGTCTTAATTTTTCACTCTGACTGCTGCCTCCTAGTGTTCTCCAAATAGGGCTCTGCAGTAGTGCCAGTGCTTTCATCTTCCCCAGTCAAAATGGGCTCTGTGCCAAGAAGAAATGGCTCCCACATCCTGTGTGCTCTTTTCATCCGGGTCCCAGGCAGCCTTGCCTGTGTGTGGAGCCTTACCACTGACTCATAAAAGCAACTCAGCTTGTATTTGTAAACTCTTTATTCCTGTGGATATGTTGGGGAAAGGTATCAATCTAGCCTTTATTGTTTCAATTGTAGTAGGTTTTGCCCAGAAATCCGTGGGCTAAGTTTTTTTTTTTTAATTAAATCATCATGAGATACAGTTAAAGTATTGTTAGTTGAGTTCCATTCATATAAAATTCCAACATTCATTCCTTCATCAGTGTTCATTTTCGGCCACAGATTTTCCCAGTTTCCCTTTCATCTCCTCACTCTCACCTCAGCCTGCTTCTAGGGCAGACACTTTATTTCCCCCCTCCCTTTCTCCTTTCTCATCCCACCTTTCTCCATTATTCCCTTTCAGCACCATGTTTTGCAGTACTGTTAGTGGAGAGACATCATGCAGTATCATTCTACTTCCTTGCAGTTCCCAGCACTTTATCATTTCAAGCTATTATTATCATAGTGATTCTTTCTCTGTCCTAACTGTACTTCCCCCATTTGTATTGTCTTTGGATATTATTCTCATTCTATGCTAATTTTTTTATACCTGTAGAGAAGTGTGATAATTCTGTTTGTCCTTTCCCTCTGAATCATTTCACTTGGCAAGATGCTCTCTCTGTCTCTCTCTATATATATAAGCAAATTTTGTGACTTCAGTTTTCTTAACAGCGGCATAGTATTCATTGTGTAGATGTGTCATTATTTTTTATCTGTTGGAATATACTTCAATGTTATGGAGAAATTTTTCTGTTTTCCTCTATGTACCTTATAGTTTCAGGTCTGATAAGAAGGTCTTTAATTCATGTGGATTTAACTCCTGTGCATGGTTTTAGAGAGGTCTAAATTTATTGTCTAGCACATAGCTAGTTTTCCCAACATCACTTTTTTAAATTTTTTTATTTCTAATTATGAGAACAAAGATGCAAAGAAAGAGGACAGGTAAAGTTACAGTGGAAGGACAATCACCCATAACATAATTTTCAGAAGAAGTCCCCTTGCTGATATCTTAACTTTGAACTTTCAGCCAAAGAACATTAAGATAAATAAAACAAAATCCATGTACAATTACTTTGTCCCTCAAGTCCCCAGATTGTAACACATTATAATATTTCTTAACAGCACACAAGGCAAACTAAAACCATAAAACTTACGTGACTCCTTAAACATTAGAGGCATAGTATTTTTTACATTTCCATGAACATGCATATTAGCTTAAGTTAACCTCAAATTTTAAGTGGTTTTTTTTTTAAGGATTAGAGTCAAAGGAGCACAGTAAAAACAGTGTTAGAGTGGCAATTGTTGTTTGCATAGGCCCACCAAAATATGAGGGGCATGGAAAGGAATAACCTTGGCCTAAATACAAAGAGACCCTACCCCTGAAGTTTCCTGGTATAAGACCAACTCTAGGCTCCAGGCAAGTTAGATCATCCAATCCAAGACATTGTCCATAGTGCCAACACACTTTTCACACAGTCTCTGTTGTTGGTATCATCCAACATCACTTTTTGAAAAGATTTTTTTTGCTCTGATTTATATTTTGGTCTTCTTCCATTAAGCTGCTTTTCTTCTTAGGAGCAGAAAGCTTGATGGTTGGATTCCTTGCCTGAGTGCTGGGTTTCCTGAACCAGTTCTTGTATATTTTCACTGTGTGGATTATTTTCTGTATCAATGTTTGCTTCCAGACCCACTTCTTACCACTCTCATTTTGGAGCCTGGGGCTCCACTCATAATCATGAGTGCATGCTGGATCTTATCAAATATTTTCTGTGTCTTCATCTATTGATACAATCATATGATTATCATTTTTCTTTTATTGATTTGATGTATTATATTAGACTTGCATATCATTTATATATTAATAATTTTTATTGTGACCAAAGTGAATAACACATCTTTCACAATGATATTTAATGTGACATAGTGACAATGAATCAGGGCCATTTTCACCACTAGGGTTGTCCTCCCTCCACCCTATCTTTATCCGTGGTCTTGATCATTTTTATTAGGGTTTCCTTGGAGTATTTTTATTTGGGTCTTTTTTATTTGGTGCTTTTTTTGGGCCTCTAGGATTCCCCTGTGCCCCTGTTCATGGCTTCTGACCATGAGTTTGTCTCTGTCCTCTTTTCCTCTTGCCTCCTGCTTGGGATCCCTTGGGCTAACTCTTAAAAAATGAATTTAGGGTTAAGGGTGGAGGTATGGATGCATTCTATGAAGGAGAGAGGTCAACATTGGTGGTGAGAATGGCCCTAGTTCACTGTCACTATGTGCCTGAAATCAACTATGAAAGAATTGTAATTCACATTTGTCTCAATAAAAAATAAATTTAAAAAGGACTTTGGGATAGAGGAAAGGCTTTTACTGAAGGAGAAGGGAATTTGACTCCCCCCTCCCCAAAATTATGGTTGATATATAGTGAGAATATCTGCATTCTTTTGATATGGAGGTATGGATGTGGCTGTGTGGAGGTGCATCCTAGCTTTTGATTTTCCGAAACTGTTTCTAATTCCTTTGAAATTGTTGGTGTATAAACTTTTGCTCAAGAATAAGGTAACAGAATATTAAGCACAGGTAATTTGCTCTAGGGAAAATGCCAGTTGGATTCTAGAAGTGAGCCAGGAAAGAATGCCAAAACATAGGTCACATTGGATAGTCTGGGAAGTCTGGGATCAGTGCCAGCATGACTGAGTATGTGAAATGTTTGGAGAAAGCAGATGTCGCATTTCCATGAGTGCACTAAATGTTGTCATGGTGGCCACCAATCTCTTGGGACCTGTGACTTATTTTATGGGATCACTTATGAGTCTTCTGGACTCCAGATAACCTGAGGTTCCTTTTGTTTGTTACCCCCATTGTAAAGGCTGCAAAACTACAAGGCTGCAAGGGCTAGGGATACGGATGCTGAGTGGAGTGAGGTGCCCATCAGGGTTGCCAAAATGCAGCCACTGGGGACCACCCCCAGAATGGTTCTGGAGAGAGAGGAAATAAAGAAAGGTGTAGAAACAATGAATTATTTTATTTCCAGTCTAAAGGCTGCCCTGCAGGGCAGTGGGGGATGATGTTCTGAGAACAGATAGATAATTTACCGGCCAGAGAGGGTTGGGGAGGCCTGTAGGTCTGGGCTTAGAGAGAGAAAATAGAGAAAGGTAGAGATGAAGCAGGTAGCATCTTTCCAGTGCTTTATCTTTGGCCAGACCCAGTTGGAAGACCTGGCTTGTAGTCTCTGCTCTGACCTCTACCCTGCCTCACCCCATCAACTCTCAAACTTGTTCTTAAATATTGGCCGGACCATTGTGCATGTCCAGGTCTAATTCCAAGGGCATGTTCAGGGGTGTGTGTCCAGGTCTAATCACTGTTAAATAAGTTAACATTATATATAAACAATTATATATTATTATATATACAATTATATATTACATATATTATATATTAACATTATATATATCAAAAATATTGGCTGTCACCCCACAACTTCCATTCTCTTTGCCAACCCCTAATAGGAAGAATTATTCTCTACCCTAGATACTATGACTGGATCCATTTTATTTCAATAAGTATATACATCATCTTATTCTTCTTGAAAGCCCAATAAGGGGACAGAAGAGATAAGCTGGTCTACCCAGGGATTTTATGTATATATATATATATATATGGTGAGTAACAGCAAAGACACAGATTATTTGTGCTTTACCCCCTCCTCCTATTTCTGATGGGTGGGTATCATCTGTTTGATAAAGCAACTGTACTTAGAGATTGGGGTGTACTGGTCAAGAGAGGAATTTGGGGGTGGGGTGGGAATACCACAATCAACTTCTTTTTATAGAATGGCCCTATTTTTCGCAAAATGTATACAGGAAGTGTAAGAAGGAAGTTAATAAATGGGATAATCCAATAAATTTAGAAAGAGGAACCTTTCCCTTTCCTCCTAGGTATTATGGTTGGAAAATTTATCTTGTTAGGTATATTTACAAATATTTGTGAATCGTGTTTTTTTTTTTAAAGGGAGAATTAGAATGTATTGATTTAGCTGAATCAGTTAAATATATCTAGGTCAACAATAGACTAAGAGACATAAGTATAAAAAGTAGAAAAATTACTTTTCCCTTTTCTTTCCTTAAAAGACATTTATTATTATGAAAAATTTAATATAAACAACAGAAATGAGAAACTTGTATTCTCCAGATAGCTACCAAATAGCTTCTATAAATATCAACCTAACATTTTTTTCTATTTCACCTGGAGCCCTGTCAAATGAATTCCTGGCAAATAAAATGAACTTTAAAAAATAACTGAAATATAATTATTACATCAAAGAATAATAATTATACCAATGTTTAAATTGCCCTGAGTGTTTAATAACTGTAATTTAAAAACTAATTTATTTGAATCAGGAACCAAATCCGGACTCATGTTTTGAGATTAGTTAATTTTGAAGCTCTCTTTATATTTATTGCATTTTGTTATTTTTTCTTATAGAATTCCCCTACTTGACAAAAAGGATTCTCATGGGATTGATGTTCCTAGTCCATTTTAATGTATGGTTTCTAGATCTAATGTCTAGATACTGGACTGTAGTGGTGGTGGGGCAGGTAAGTCTCCTCCCTAAGAGGACTATGACTTCATAAAGAGGCATGGAGTTCTTGTTTGTTTCTGTATTTCTCTTTGTGATGGTGGGAATTGAACCCATGTTTTATGTATGCAAACATTCACTTTAGAACTGGGCCACATCCTTATCCCCTTCTCTGGTCATTTCCTTTTTTTTCTTTTTTTCCCTTTATTTAAACATCTTGATTACATATATGATTGTGAATAGGTTTCAGTCATGTAAAGAACACGCCCTTCACCAGTGCAACATTCCCACCACCAATGTCCCAAATCTCCCTCCATCCCACCCCACCCCCACCAGTACTCCAGACAGTCTTTCCAGTTCCCTCATTCATTCACATAATTGTGGTAGTTCTCTGTGTAGTTATTTCTATAATTGCACTCACCACTCTTTGCGGTGAGTTTCATGAAGTGAGCTGGAAGTTCCAGCCCTCCTCTCATTGTCTCTGAGGATTGTTGCAAAAATGACTTTTATTTTTCTTAAAACCCATAGACTTCTATTTTCATCTGTTCACAGTTCTTGAGTACTTTTTCCATTGCCTGTTCGTTTGTCTTAAGGTTCTTTTCCAATTTCTTCTGTTGTGTTGAGTTTTTCTGCATCACATCTTCCAGTACTTCGATTCCTCAGCTGCTATTACCCTGCTGGCGAGGCCAGCCATTGAGTTTTTCAGTTGAGCTACTGTGTTTTTCAGATCTGTTATTCCAGTTTGGAGTTTCTGTCTTTATGTTCTGTTCAGATCAATCTATGCTTTCTTTGAGTTCTTCAAACATCTTCCATATTGCTATTTTAAGTTTCTTATCCGAGAGGTTAATCAGGTGGTTGGAATTTATTAGGTCATCCGAGCTTTCATTTTTATTCTCTGTACATGGTATTTGCCTGTGAGGTTTCCCCATTGTCAGGCTTGTAGTGTGGTTTTTCCTGCGTGTTGTGTTGGGTTCATTGGTTAGAAAGATTGCGCAGCCATGAAGTGAAGCGGCCGTGCTCTTCTGCTGCCTCTAGTTGACAGTTTTTGTGGGGTGCGCTCCCTAGGCCTCTGAGGAGACCTTCAGGTATTCAGAAACACAGGCAGACAGACACAGAAGTTTCCCTTGAAGTCCCTTCATTTCATTTTTGTATCAGCAGCAATGATAATCTTAATCAAGGCTCATTAAGTTACTAGAGATTGAACATGGTGTCATTCTAATATTACCATTTTTCTTCATACACTAGAAAACATCTACAAAGAGAAGAAATGTTTGATGGCTCCTTTCCATGTATATTTTTAAAAATAGTGAGAAGATACCATAACATTTTATTTTATTTATTTATTTGGTTTTTGAGTCACACCTAATGATATTCAAAGGTTACTCCTGGCTCTGTGTTCAGAAATTACTTTTGGAAGGCTCTGGGGGCCATATGGGATGCCAGGGATTGAACCTGAGTTCATTCTGTGTCTGCCGTGTGCAAGACAAATGCCCTACCACTGTGCTATTGCTCTGGCCCCACTCCATAACATTTTCTAAAAGTCAACAATACAGTTTTGTTTGTTTATTTTAAGCATGTTCATGAAATTCATGTGGCTATTAGTTTTTCATGTGGCTATTATTTTTTACTGATATTCAAATTCTCTGGGTTTATTTTTGGCCTGGGAAAATCTATTCATAGTTGCTTCTGAATCTTATTGATATGAACACACTCATCACTGATAGTTCCCTTACTTTCTGGGTTGACAAAATATAACATCTTTTCAATGTCCTTATCTGACATGAAATATATACCCTTTCTCCTTAGATGGCATTTTTATTTCTTTAGAAATGATATTTGGAGATTGCTATGAATGACAGAGATGCTCATTTCTATTGTAGTGTTTTCTTTTCTAGAACTTTGTGGTAAACAGAGCCAATAAATGAGCATTTATATTTAATAAAATAAACCACCAATTCACAGTGCTACTTCTAATTTTCATCCACGATTTTTGAGTATTTACTTAATCAGATCAATCTACAATCTGTCACTCCTTACAATTATGTAAGGAGGTAACACAAGTAGCGATATCTTTTTGGTATTTCCCTCATAATATGGACAGAATCTGTATTTTTAATTTTCTGGTAATTACACGAGAGATGGGAGCTGGTTTATAGTTTGTGGAAAATATAATTCCATATGTGCACAGGCAATTAGGTTTGAGGATTTAGGAGGAGCATACTGGCCTCGGATAATAAAAGCTCTTGGCCAGTTTCTTTCTGTGGCTTATTTTTCTGTCTATGTTGCAGTCAGTGAGTATTTCATATCTTCTTGTCTTACTTTTGGAACTGTGAGCTCAAATACAAGTGAGCATAGCAATAGCTGGCTGCCTCAATGGATATTTTGTCCCTTCTTTCCACCAAAATAACTTGAATTTATTTATTCCTTAGGGATAGAGTTAATAGGATGAAGCATCTTTAGTCACCAGCAGGTACTGCTTCACTTTGCCAATTTGGAAACTGTCTCCTTATTGCTTCACTGTGGTTCATTCCCACTTATATATATGCCATGAGTCCTTGAGTTTCATTTTTCTATGTAATTATAAAAATAGCTGAATATTAAACTGAGGATGGGAAAATGCCAGTCTCCCCACGTGCCAAGTCTTTCTCTTCTCACAATCTAAGGCTTCTTGGAAGGGACGGGGGGGGGGGGGAGTCAAAAACATTAATTTTTTTCCTAGTTTACCAGAGAATCAGGGCAAACGTTTCTAATGGTTATACACGAAAGGAGAAAATTCCCTGTGACATTTTCATATTCTTCTCTATTATATTATGCAGTATTTCTGGAAGAGCCTGATTATTAATCCATGTGGTAACCAGTCAATAATATTCTAAGAAGATTTGCTCTGTAATATAAAGAACTAAAAGTCTGGTCTGGGCTCAACATAAGTCAAATATTGGAATTATATGTATTGGAATGTCACATGGGAGTTCCTAACATTGTCCTTACCAAAGCAAAATGACATTGTGTTTCTTATTTTCTACTTTCATTGTTTGGGTCCACAGGATCCTTTGAGTTGGGTATGCCTTGCCTGTATCTTATTCTCCAAACAAGATATTTAATTGGTATAACACTATACTTATTTCTATTACTTTAGTTAAACACTGTGGTTTATATAGTTGTTCAGAATACACAATACAGCTATTTACATAGTTGTACATAATACATTCTAATAATACATAATACATTCCATGTTTCAATGCCAATCTTACCACCAATATAAAATTCCCTCCACTATTGTCCCTTTATTCCCACCCACCCCCAAGTCTGACCTTTTGCATGCACAAGTAATTTATTTTATATTGCTTATTTACAAGCTAAGTAGTAATGAAATTATAAAAAACACAACAGCAAAAGATATTTCTGAACATTATATCTAACAATGGATTCATTAAGTCTGAAGGTTTGTTTCTAGTTTATTGATTATTCTATTATTGGTTTTATTTGCTTTCCTTAGGTGACTTTTATGCCATTTTGACATCTAATTTGGTCTGTTCCTTCTAGGGTGGTAGTATTGAAAATTTGGAAGTTTCCAGAAATTTCAAGCTCTGTGGTTGATATAATGGTGGCTGTGGGGTGCGGTTACAACTTCCAGACCCTCTGGAAGTACAAAAAGGAAGGGGTGAGGCCTGAACTCAAGCTGATAAAGTATTGATGATCTCAGCCCATATATTGGAATATCTGAAGTTTTGTTTGCTTAGGTGTCATTGCAAAGATCATTAGTAAAGCAGAATAGTTGGGTCAGTGATGAAGTGGTGATTGTGGGGTGTGAGTGCAGCTGCTGGGGGCTTTAGCAGGGTGGGGACCTCTCCTTCCTCTCTTCCTGAGAATGCCCCATTTTCAGCTATGAGGTTAATGCATCCACTACCCTCATTCTTCATATAAAACTTTTTGAGGATCAAGTCTTGAAGGTATTAATTAGTTAATACAACAAATCTGTGGGTTAGACTATAAGGAATAGTGCGAGTGACAAGGATTTGTCAAGTGTTGCTTGAACTAAGGCAGAATGAAGATGGCCTGTGACACTGACATTTAGTAGCTAGTGACCTTGGACAATGAGCTGGCCACAAGTCCCAGTTGTTCACCTATGAAGAGGGATGATAGTACCCACTTACTGAGACCCAAGAGCTTAGTGAGTCAGTATGCTTGCACACTCAAAACTTTATGTTTTCTTTTATATTTAGGTTAACACCTGAGTTTTAAGTAAAAATAATAAATTGTGAGCTAGAGTGATATTAGTGTGTAGGGCACTTACTTTGCATTTGGCAATCCTGTTTTGACCCCCAGCATCTTATATGGCCCCCTGAGCATCATCAGGAGTAACTCTAGAGTGCAGAGATAGAATAACCACTATCACCAGGTGAGTAACCAGAAACCAACAATAAATAAATAAATAAATAAAATTATTGAATAACATTATTACTACTTGCAGCACACTCTCTTTGCTCTGGAAAAATCAGAGGAAAGTGCCATCTATCCTACCCTTCATCCTATACACCTAACAGATCTGAGAAATGAGTTTTTCTCTTTTCTTCCTTGTTTAGAAGACATCTTTCAACTTGTTACTCAATGATCTCTCTCTTGTTTGGTGATATATTTCTTCCATCCCTTTCCCTTCATCTTCTTCCCTAAAATTGTATAGGTCCATACAGCATGCAGTGATATAACTCTTGGTGATATTGGTTTGATTTTCTTTAAAGTAATCATGCTACAACTCTTAGGAATACCACCTTCATCTGGAATTTGTTTGATAAAATCTAATGCATTATTATTATTTATTTTCTGTGAATTTGACCACATCATAGTGCAGTGAAGAAAGACCACATGCTTACTTCGTGGTTTTTTATTCCCTAAGACTAGTGGCTGGTGTCTGGTCAAGGTATCTGCCTGTCATTATGCCTTATTTGTTAGTTTATTAGGAAGATAATTATTTTTAACCCTGTCTTCTGGGAAACAGTCATATCAAAATATGTACTGATTGAAAATTATGAAATGAACCATTCCTATGTCTTTACAAACACAAAAAATAGAAAGAATTCACTAACCCTCTTATCTCCAATATATACAGTAAGATATTCTAAGTTCTACACTTTTCTCTCACATAGTGGTTTGTTTTTCTTTGCAATGCCAGACTAAAGCCAGAGACTCACAAATGCAAGGCAAAAAAGAATGATACCATTCCAAGCCCTGAAAAGGTAGGTTTTAAAACACTGTTAAATGGATGGAAAGCTACATACTATTTTTAGTACTTTTTTTTTTTTTTTGGTTTTTTGGGCCACACCTGTTTGATGCTCAGGGGTTACTCCTGGCTAAGCGCTCAGAAATTGCCCCTGGATTGGGGGGACCATATGGGATGCCGGGGGATGGAACCGCGGTCCTTCCTTGGCTAGTGCTTGCAAGGCAGAAACCTTACCTCTAGCGCCACCTCACCAGCCCCTATTTTTGGTACTTTTACCCCACTCATCCAGCTAGACATTCATATACCTACCAATTCACCTCTCTATCTGCCCTCTCATCTATCTATACATATACACAGTGCTCTACACTCACACACAATCCTTCTTTCACCTGTTCCTTTACTGAACCATTCATTAATACATAGAACAAATATTTACTATGAATCTGCATTATGCAGGATGTGTTTGAGTCACTGAAAACTAATATAGAAAAGATTTCATACTCATTTTTTCCTTAGGAGTTTTTAATCTGGTAATAATAGAGATGGAGTTTTCTCTAATGACAAAGGCCGTGATAAATGTCACAGTAGTAAAGCAAAGATAGATGGGATAGAGACAAGGGAGAGAGCACATTTGTTTGAGGATAAGGTCAGGCTTTGTGTTGTAAATCAGGCACTACATGAGTTAGAAGACTGAGCAGAACTTCAGCAAGTGACAATGGAATAACTAGTATTTCGTACAAAAAGAGTAGATTTGTAAAGGTATAAAGATGAGAGCATTTTTGCATGCTAAAGTGATGCATGATGGAGGGATGCATTATAAGAAATGCAGGATGGAATCTGATCATGAATAGTTGTAAGCATTCAGCCAGGTTTAACCTATACTGAGCTTCAGTTAATAGCACCTTCATAAATGACAGGCCACAAATACTTATTTCTCTTTATCAGATTTAATTATCTCTGAGATCCCACCTATATCTGTAATGAAACTACCCTTCCTCTTTTGTACCTTAAAAAAGAATCTCAAGCTTACATTATATCAGAAAAACTGGGAAGAAGGTCCAGATTTCACTTTTTTTGGTGGTGGTTTCATTGTTCTTCTAAGTATTGTCTCTGGAATCCATAGCCTTGTGTTTAGACAGATGCTGCCTCTGGCTGACTTCAGTTTCTACCCTGGAAACCCTATTTTCCTTAACTTCCTTACAAGACAGATTAAAATGAGTTATTTGGTGTGGGAAAGACTTTATACAAAGACATGTCACACACTCCACAAGCAGAAAAACATACAGGAAAATATATTCGTATGTGCACAATGAAAAAATTCTTATATTGTCACTAGACCAAAGAGAGGTGAAAATAGAGGCAGAATAAAATTTGAGAAATGAGTCTTGTCTTTTTGTAGAAGTGGGATTTATAGAAGGAGATTGAACATGCATTGGTTTCTTTCCTTAAAATCTTCTGTTGGTACAGAACTATTTCATAAGATAAACAGAAACCTGTAGAAATTTTTGACTTGAAAATAATGTTAATTGATATTTGGGAAGAACTACTAGGCTTTGATCATATTCTCTGGTTTGCAATGGCAAGACAAGCAGAATTCATCAGTGCCTAGTACAGAGTTTAAGCTAAAGACACAGCTCAGTGATGATGCCCATTGGATGAATGTGTGTGTGCAAAGAAATGGTAAACTATATATTAGCCCATAAGACATACAATCATGGCTATGCCATGAAAATGCAGACAAAATGCCCAATACAAAATTTTAGAGAAGTGAAAAAATTATGACTAGAATTGAGGAGTGATTGTCAAAAATCTATAGGTGGTTCCCTATTAAATAGGGCTGTAGAGGACTCTATAGAAGAGAAGGCACCTGCACTTGAATCTTCTTTTTATTATTTTATTTTGGACACATATGCTGTGCTGAGGGTTTTATCATTGCTCTGTGTTCAGGGATCATTCCTGGTCTTCAAGCTACCATATGGAGTGCTGGGGATCTATCCTACATTGGCCATGTATAAGACAAATACTGCACCCTTGTATCTTGCATGAAGTTTATACTAGACTTTGAATGGATTAGAGGTCCTGAAGATGTCTTAGATATCTCCTAGACTTAAAGATCTAGGAGAGACCAGAGGAAATGGAAGAATATGGGATTCTTCAAGGAGAGGCATACCTGGCTTTGCCATCTAAACTCTAGACTTAGAGCATCATATAAAGTAACGAATAGGGACAAGTCAAGATAGAAACTTAGGGTGATCCATTGAATAACAACAGTTGATGGGATAGTAAAGAGAAGTCAGTACTAACTCCGCAACTGCTGCTGCTCGTATCCAGATATGTAGGAAATCTAAAAATGGCTCTTTAGAAAATGGTATGGATGGATTAAAAATACAGGCTAAAAACATGAAGTAAAGATGAGATTGGATAACTCTTGCAGAGTTTTTGGAGGATTCTAGAATTTCAGTAGGAACTTATACTCTTCCGTTGACCTATCCTTTTAGAGTTGGTCCCTGAGATGGGTCTTTGATCAAGGACATCAAACTTGCCACTCATCACAATGGCCTGTTTTCAGAGAGTCTGGAAGTCAGGTCTTCATGTTAACTTCCTGGTGGTTAGTTGAAATCTTCTGCAGATACCCATGACTGCATTTAATGTAAGCTCCCCCTTTGAGCAATGAGGAACCCTTTCAAGGAATTCCTAACCAGATCATGTGCTACAGGTGTTTTGTTATTACTCTCCTTCATATTCTTCATTCTGTCCTGCCAAATTGGAATTAAGATTAGTCCTCTTCCATTTGGTAAAGAACAAGCATACATAATGATAAGAAATATACTGTATTTACCTTTTACTTCACTGGTCACCCCTTATTCTTTTTTATTTTTATTTTTTTTCACCTCTTATTCTTTACTTGGGTCCTCTAATCTCTAGAAACTCAAGCTAATTTTCCCACAATCACATAGAGGACAGTCTGTGATCCATGCAACATGTTGACTTCAGACTTAGGCACACACTTCGCTGGTGTGTAGATAAGAATAAAATTATTCTGAAAGGCATGTATAGTCTTTCATAAAAGTAAAAATAATTTCTCTTGAGAAATAAGAAAAAAGGTTAGCAATAAACAAAACTAGTAGTGAAACTAAGGTGCATACATTGTTAACTTGCTCCCAGTGTGATTATCTGGCCTTAAAAAAGCTTCAGGATGACCATGAATTTGCTGGATCCCTCTCCTCATACCCATTCCTACAAATCCTTACTGCCCTTCCCTCCTTTACTTTCCCTATTTTATTTCTTAAAACACAACCCCCCTCTCTCTCTTTCTCTCTCTCTCTTTTCTCCTCTTTTTCATTTTCCTCCTTCCTCTTTGTCTCCATCTATTTCTCTTCTCTTATCATTTATTATTTCCTGGATTTTAGCAGTATTCAATTTCATAACTTTTCATAAAGTTTTCATAACTTGTGGTTTCAAAACATAAAACAAGGTTCTTTGTGAATTTGAATTTTAGCATTTAGAAGGTAATAAATCTTTGGGGCAGGATTCCACCAAGAACTTCTGTTGTCCCATTTATTGAAGCGGGGATCCTGAGAACAGTGCCTAACTGGCTCACAGGCTTGTCCTTTTGTATTTTGTTCACAGGTAAGAAATTTTCTAATATTTTATTTTATGTTATCTTCCCCACAATTCAGCAAATGTGGTTTCTTCAAAATCTTTTAGTTTTTTATTATGCTGATCTTTATTATATATAAATTATTTTATTTAAAAACCATGTATTATGGGACTAGAGTGGTGGCGCAAGTGGTAAGGCATTTACCTTGCACATGCTAACTTAGGATGGATCAGGGTTTGATCCCCCCAGTCCCATATGGTCCCCCAAGCCAGGAGCTATTTCTGAGCACATAGCCTTCTGGTAACCCCTGAGGGTCTACTGGGTGTGGCCCAAAAGGTATAATGAAACAAAACAAAAAAAAACCCATGTATTATATAATTGATCATAATTATATTTGTTTCCAGGGAGTGAAATGATCAAAAAAGAAAAGAAAAATACAGCAACAAGAAAATTTGTGCAAATTATTGTATCTTGCAATGAGGTCATAAGCTGTTGTCAAAAGGTTTACTAAGCTCTTGTTTTTAGTTGATAATTCTATTACTTCGTTTCTGAGCATTATGTGGCTCCAAATACACATTGGTGGGGCCAGAGAGATAGCATGGAGGTAAGGTGTTTGCCTTTCATGCAGAAGGACGGTGGTTCAAATCCCGGCATCCCATATGGTCCCCTGTGCCTGCCAGGGGTGACTTCTGAGCATGGAGCCAGGAGTAACCCCTGAGCGCTGCTGGGTGTGAT
The DNA here is from genome assembly GCF_024139225.1 of Suncus etruscus. Taxonomy (NCBI): domain Eukaryota; kingdom Metazoa; phylum Chordata; class Mammalia; order Eulipotyphla; family Soricidae; genus Suncus; species Suncus etruscus. Next base: position 27,758,996 of record NC_064864.1, read on the forward strand.
CAAAACAAACAAACAAACAAAAAACCCAAAAATAAACAAATACACATTGGTGTCTAAATTGGTGTGTTTTTACTGCAACACAGTATTAAGATTTTTGGAGTTGCATTATTTATATATGCATATATGGCCAGGAATTCTAACCACTTTGGCTGACACTGCAGCTTTTGTGGGGTGTTATTTTTGGCTGCCAGGAATTCTTCCTATTCTCACTCCAATAAGGTCCTGATGATGTCAGCCCAAACACTGGCATATGTGGATTTTTGGTTCCTTTTTTGGTTCCTTGATTTGGTTCCTTTTCAGAGAGCAGTAGTTGAATTGTGAAGCTAGGCCTTTGGCAAAGGGGTGATTGTGGGTAGTGGATGCAGCTGTTCTGGCATCAGGGAAGGAACTTGGCCTGCCTCTTCCTTGGAGATTGCCAATTTTTAGCTTTCTGGCTGATATACCTATTATTTTTCATGGCTTTGTTTAGATCTCTTTTGAGAATAGATTGAGTTTATAAAGCTGGCTGAATGCAGACATAGTGACTACCTTTAAATATAGAGATTTTAAGGGCATAGTATTGTGGACACCAATGTATATATTTTTTTTTTTTTGTGGTTTTTGGGTCACACCCGGCAGTGCTCAGGGGTTATTCCTGGCTCCGTGCTCAGAAATTGCTCCTGGCAGGCACGGGGGACCATATGGGACGCCGGGATTCGAACCGATGACCTTCTGCATGAAAGGCAAACGCCTTACCTCCATGCTATCTCTCCGGCCCCACCAATGTATATTTTGACTAGATTCAACAATTGTTAACAATTTTGCTAAAATTTTTCTTTGCTCTATATTCTCCACCTCAATGAACTATTTCAAAAGAAATTGCAGGAATCATAAACTTCACCTCTGAACACTTCAGCGTGTATCTTCTAAAAATAAACAAAGTCTTCCACATAGCCATTATAACATTTTTACACATGAGAAAATGAATACCCTAGCATCATTTAAAATGAACTCCATCTATATAAATTTCAACAGTTTCCCAACATTTTTGATGGCTGTTTACCATATACACACCACTCCTTTAAAGCAGATACAACTATATATCATACATTAAAACATCATTTTTACCCCAAAAATTGAATATTAAGAACTCTGGACTTCTTTCCTGAAAGATAAAAGACTTGCCTAAGATAAAGCAAACTGGTGGGGGTCACCTGAAGTTTTATAAGGCTCTAGGAATTCAAGACCACTTTGTTTCAGAAGTTCCCAAATATGGGCCTGGAGTGATGATACAGTGGGTAGGGTGCTTGCATGTGACTAACCTGGGCTATATTTCCCTGCAGGCAACCTATATGTTTCCCACTTTCACCCTGCCAGGAGTCATTCCTGTGCTCAGAGCCAGGAGTTACTCCTTAGCATTCCCAGGTGTGGCCTCAAAACAAAACAAACAATAAAAGATGTCTCCAGATCTTTTGAGGCCTATCCCATTTCTAAAACCAATTTTAGATCTAATCCAGTGTTGTCACAATTATAGTTTGTAAATATAAACAGTAAAAATAAGAAGTACTATCATTTGCCATCAAAGTTTCTTAACAAATCTTTTTTTTTTTGTATGTGTGTGGTTTTGGGGCCACACCTGGTGACGCTCAGCGGTTACTCCTGGCTATGTGCTCAGAAATTGCTTCTGGCTTGGGGGACCATATGGGACACCAGGGGATTGAACCTGGTCGGTCCTAGGTTAGTGTCTGCAAGACAAACTCCCTACCACTTGCACCACTGCTCCGGCCCCAGAGTTTCTTAACAAATATTAATGCCAAATCACTCAGACTTATTCTATCACAATATACCACATCACATGCACATATATGCCACACTATACCCCCAATATAAACCATAAGCCATACCTTCAACTATAAATCACACAATTCTCACATATACATCATATATATCTATCGCACACACTACACCTCCACATATATCCCCTATACCACACCCTTGTATATATTACATGCCAAACACTCATATATAATGACATACCATACACACATACACAACAGAACCATAACCCCCATGTATATACCATCTACCACAAATAGACACGTACACACTTCACGTCATCTCCCCATGTACAACTATACATATAAACATACCATATACGACTCCCCACATATAAATATCATTAAATTAAATTAATTAAATAATGAAAATCACAAATATACACCATAGAGCACAATTTTCATATACCAGAATCCACAATACTCTATGCACCACCTACTACACCTCAACTTACTCACACACATCTCTAACCCCTACCTATATGCCATACACACATGTGCCCACAACTACAATCCTCATGAACATATTATGTACCATACAAACATACCACACAATATACACACATACAATACATACATCATTTATACTGTCCTTTCTCATTTGTATTCTTCAGAGCTGACTTCTGTATTTTATCTCACACACACACACACACACACACACACACACACACAAGTGTGTGCAAACCTAATGAAACTATAAAGGTCCCATATTTCTCCCTGAGACCAATAAGTAGCCATGTGGTTGGTAGTCACCAACAGCCAAAATCCTGAGACCTGATAGTATGCGATTAGCAGACAGAAGGCAGTTTTATTTATTTTCTATAATTTTTAAATTCAAGAAACTGTCTCTTTCAGAAAAATTACACACCATCACAAACACCCAAGGAGAAAGGACAAGAACTACAAATAATGGGAGATATTTTGCTGAGGTAAATGCCAGAGAAAAAACAAGTTTTAAATAGATCTCCAGCCAGGTTTTATAACTATATCCTCATGAGTTATGCTCATCTTCTGCAAGTGTAACTAATGTGTTTGAGATAGGCAGAGAAAAACGGAAATAAGAGACAATCTCAAATTTGTTATAATGTTATGTGTTGTTCTGCATGTAAAAACAACCCTGTATTTGGAACACAGGAAATGTGCAATTTGTCTTAGCAGAAGATTTTTTTTTGTGCTCTCTTCCACCATGTTGAATATATTTAAGAAATATTGGTTTGAAGAAATTCTTTGGAATTTCCCTCCTAAAAGTTATGTGTCTCCCTGGACCCCAGAAGTGTTGATTTTTATTGTGACCTGTTCAACTTCTTCCTGACTCTCAATGGTTGATGGCCCCCTTAGGCTCTTGTGTTCCCGGTAAGGTGCTTTCTTCACTCCAGTATTGCTTTTACTCCAGCACCTAAAAGACTCCCTGGTTCCTCCCTAGTGTTGAATGGGGGAAGTCAGGAAAAGAATGGGTATCAGAGAGAGGTACTTTCCCTTCCCCATGCCTCACCCTTCTCTTCCACCCAGGAGCCATCTCCCAGTCTGTCCTCACATTGGTTGTGGCTGGCCTTACAAGAAGGTCCTTGGCTGCCTCTATCCCAAGTCATAAATATTCACTGTGTGTTTCTGTTCCTGCTGTGGTGTTCCTCAACTGAGGAGGACTTTGAAGGGCAAAAAAAGAGACTTTGAGACCTGAAAACTCTTTATAGCCTTAAAGCACTAAAACAAACAATGCCATAAAAGCTGTGACTGTGAGGATATTTGTAGATACTAAGTGCTTGATAAGCATAAAATTGAAGATACAGAGGAACGTGGCTTCATCAGGAAAAAGAAACTGTCTTTTCTTCAGCTTACAGCCATCCTGAGGGACTATGCATCCTATGGAGGACACGCTTGGACAGTTGCCTGGGTAGAGAAGGTCCCTCAAGGAGCCCAGAGCACCTGCCCATCCTGAGGACTTCTCAAAATCTGCTCCTCTGGTCTGAAATTTGAGCCTGTTTTGGTGAAAAGGGTGTTAGAGAAAGGACTAGGGGCCCAACTAGGGGTGAAATTTCTTCCTTTTATTTTAAATTTGAATTTATTTATGTGTTTATTTATTTTTTGAACCACACATAGCAGTGTTACTTCTGGCTCTGCACTCAGAATAATTCCTGGAGGACCTTAGAGGACAATATAGGGTCCCAGGAATCTAATCTAGTTAATGGCCACATGCAAAGCAAATGCCTTACCCCACTGTACTATCTTTCTGGCCCTAGGGATGGAATTTTATACAAGCTCGAAAAATTATCTCATAGCTCACTCCACTTGAAGGCTGAGAGGAAGAAAAACAAATTTTTCTTGTTTTTCAAGAACAGAGAAAGACTTTTCAGCCTAGGGAAGGACAGTTATGTCTAAATATTTTCTGAATCTGTACAATGTGTCAAAAGGGAAAAACTGCCCAAGCCCTATTGACTAATTCTGTGAGTGGATATAAGGATTCTTGTCTGGACTGATGTGGAGGATGCCTGGCTTCAAACATACAGGGTCTAGGCACTCTGGCCAATCTTTTCAATGAAGACATGGGCATCTTCCATGGTCCCAGCCTACACATTCACCCCATCTATACAAAATAGATGAGATGGGGATGGGATTAACATTGATAGAACTTCATTCACCTAGCAAAAGACACATTCTTTTTTATTTTGGACTCTGTTTTCAGAAGGTACTAGTGCTAAGTTGTACCAGACTTAGAGGTAACTTGCTAACTAATAAGGCAGTAGTGTCCTCTGGTTCTCAGGCCTCTGGGAATGGGGTTTTGGATGATTCAACAGTACTGAGCTACACAATTATTTTTTTCTTTCTGGAACCATTCTCTAGGTAGCTGCTGTAAAATCTGAAAAAAAAATTTTAGAACAGATGCAAAATTTGTCAAGGTGTTTTTCTTCTGTACTTGACACCAGAATTGAAGATATTTCTTTAAAATGGAAAACTCCTCAAGTGTCAAATGAAGCCACAGAACTTGAAAAATAATGTATGAGGATAGTGTTTTTTAATATAAGAATTAGTGATTTCTGAGTGACATTTACCAATATCAGAGGGGAAGTTGGTGGATGTCTTTAGACCAGTGATGGAGCTCCATCCCACACTGACAGTCAGCTATCTCCATCACTCTCGGGGCCTGTGTTCAAGTTACCTTACAGGTACATTACAGTGTGGAAGTAACTTACAGTACTTGCTAACTAGAAAGGTAGTAGTTTCCTCTGGCCCTCAGGCCTCCAATTGTTGGGGGGGGGGGTGATACAACAGTACTAGCTACCCAATTATCTTTTTGGTAGTTGCCAGGGCTTAGGTGATTACTCAGTGTCTACCAATGTATACTAGTATACCAATAAGTTGTTTTTTAGCTAAGTTGCTGTGGTGTCTACTTGCACATAGATGGCTTCTAGGAAGCTTAATGTTGATAGTGTCCCTCTCTGATGTTCGTAAATGCCTCATGGCATTTTCAGAAGAATTGTTGGCAAAGCAACAAAGCAATTGTTGGCTTCTTGACTGTTAACTTGTAAGTTGAATCACTCTGAAATTCTGAAATTACTTGTTTTCACCAAGTAATTACATACCTTAATTTAGACTCAGACTTACACACACACACACACACACACACACACACACACACACACACACACACACACACACACACATACACTTTATTAGGAATTTTTGGTCGCAAGCAACAGAAATTAAATTCATAGCCATAACCCTAACCCTATTCAAAGTTCTGTTAAAAAAAAATGAAAAGAAAATGAACCAGATTCTCCTAATCTCAGAGAGGAAAGACTGAGGTTGGTTCTCAGGACCAGAAGCAGAAACTAGGCTGTGCAGAGCACAGACATATGGAACCTCAACACCTCTCCTTCATTTTTCCTGTGCTACTTGTGTCAATTCCTGCAGAACAGATCCCTCTAGTCTGTCTGGCACACAGAAACACCAGCTTCTCTTCTAATAAGTAGTCATAGGCCAGAGTTCAGGGAGAGAAATTAACCTTCTCTGATTCATATTGTCAAGTACCTTGGAGAGGAACTTCCTGACCAGCTCAGCTCAGGTTCTCAGCAGAGATACAAATGAACTAAGGCCCTTTCACATATTAAGATCAGAGGAGAATAAACTGTGATCTTTACTCCCATGACACATTTCCATTATAGTGCTGGGTGGCCTGGTAGACAATGCTCTCTCCTTCCCCATTCTCATGTGCACTCTGCTGGAATTCTCAATCCTGTATTGCCACAATTATCTCCAAGTCTGGACATGGCTCCTGTTAACTGACCCAGCTGGTTCCTTTTTCCAAAAGGGACCTTTAGTTCCCATTGACCTCAGCCCACAGATCCAAAATGCTCGATTTTGTGAGTCTGATCTTTTGCTTTGCATAAAACACGGACCATTTCCCCTTCTAGCTAATTGTTCTTTATCTTTCAGAAATCTTGCTCAGATAACTGTTCCTGGCTAGCTTCCTCCAAACACATGCCATAAATGTGGTATACATCCCTACCAGAATGCTGTTGTCATGAGTCTTTCCCCCCAGGAGTGACTTGACTTCCAGCAGGAGCTGTTGATCCCCGCCCATTCAAAGCTCTGATTAAAATCTCCTGAAGGAATTGAGTGACATTCAGTTGCCACGGTATACATAAACTTTTAGGAGAGCTTAGCCCACCAGTTGTATCCTCAGATTTTCTTGGTAGGGGAACTAAAATAACCCCCACAGGGTTCCTCAAAAGGCCCACTGTGGACACCTTTTTCCCCTGCGTGGATGGTTGAGGAATTTCCAAAGAGTTGCTCGGCATTATATTTTCAGTCAGTATTTGGCTATCTCTCCTTGGTAAATATCAGGCAAAATTATGGCCTCTATCAAATAATTTGGCTCAGAAATTTCAGCATCAAAGATACTAAGAGAATCCCTTTTGCTGGATAATATTTAGCACCTAAAGCAAAGACAATATGTCTTTGCAGCTGCAGTTTCTGGTAATCCAGGGTGAAGACAGAAAGCAGACCCTGGGCTATTATTGACTCTCCTTTGAAAAAGGGAATCACACCTAACCACACCTAAGGGGATTTGGGTCCTTTCTTTACTTGACATCTAAAACTATAGAGCCCAGCTAAGCATAGACCAAGCGCCTAGATATTTTCTACTCCCTCCTAATCCTGATTTTGCATTTGAAGTAAACTTGCTAAGAGCTGCCTTGAGTTGTAACCATCTCCTTTGTAATTTAGAATTTTTACAGTCACACCTATATTTAGGTATTGTTACTGTTGTACTTTGCTTTGTGATTATAATTATTCTTCTCTACACCTATGGCTAGTTTTACCCCTATAAATCTCCCAGCTCAAAAAATTAAACTTGTCACACTCCTGCCAGAAGATGTGTTGATCTCACATACTCTGTGTGTGGTATCATTATTTCATATTTCATATTTGGCTGCTCGTGTTACCAGTTTTCCTCTTGTTGAAGGATTTGCTCCCCACTAGAGATGCTGAGACGCAAGACGCCTGCAGCATTCAGTGGCCAAAAACTCACAAATCATCTATGTGACAGTAGATGACAAAGAGGGAAAAAAAAGTTGGCCTCTATGCATCTTTGATTCTATCTTTTCTTTTGGGTATGATGCTTCAAGAGCATTGCAGGGATCAACCTATTGCACACACATCTGGGGCCAGGAGAGTTTTCAGGGTCACCCCAAGGTAAAGTTCATCATGTATGAAGGCTTCTATTAGTTTCCCAGGCTGCAATGGCTATACCTATGGAGTACCCTGGAGGGATGGATTGCATTGGTGCTGCAGCTTGTACTTTCTCCAGGGAAATTTAATTGAATGAAGAAAGGAGTAGAAATGTCAAACCCAGATGTCTCCATGGACAGTGCTGCTATTTTTCCCAGAAGACACTGCTTGTACACATCTTTTATTTATTTATTTTTTTCTTTCTTTCTGGTTTTTGGACCCGAACAGCATTGTTTAGGGGTTACTCCTGTCTCTGCACTCAGGAATTACTACTGGTAGTGCTCACTCAAGATCATTTGGGTATCGAGCTTGGGTTGGGTGCATGCAAAGAAAATGTCCTACTCACTGTAGTATCAGTCTGGCCCCAGAGCAGTTCTTTTGAGGTCTCTAGAAGGAAGTGTTCTTTTTTTTTTTTTTTTTTTATTTAAACACCTTGATTACATACATGATTGTGTTTGGGTTTCAGTCATGTAAAGAACACCACCCATCACCAGTGCAACATTCCCATCACCAATGTCCCAAGTCTCCCTCCTCCCCACCCGACCCCCACCTGTACTCTAAATAGGCTCTCCATTTCCCTCATACATTCTCATTATTAGGAAAGTTCAAAATGTAGTTATTTCTCTAACTAAACTCATCACTCTTTGTGGTGAGCTTCCCGTGGTGAGCTGGAACTTTCAGCTCAGAAGGAAGTGTTCTAATCTCCAATACTTTGAGGTTCATGGGGAGGTGGGCTTCCAAGCCAGAATCTTGGTTTAAAAAACTATCTGATTCTCTCGCTTCTACCATCATAAAGCTATATTAGACTGGTATGAAGTTGTATGGAAATATAGATATATCACACGTAGAAATGATTTACCTGTAGCTACCATCTCTAAGAAACCATTGTGCATCCTGAATGATATTCTTCCCTGCCTTTTCCTTTATGAATTATTTTTCACATTGTTGTTTCCATGCTATGGAGACAATGTATATCCTTGGAACCTGAGGCCCACCCTGGTTGTGATTAAGCAAAATAGCATCTCAAAGAGCCTACATAGGGGAAGAAAAACTCCTCTATTCAGAGAGATACAGGTTCATGTTCTGTAGCCACTTACCATGTTCAGGACTTTCAAGAAGTTACTCAAGCCTGCTGAGTTTCAGTTTTGTTGTGTGAAAAGCAGGGTGATAAATTAAAAAAAAAGCTAAAATGTAAATAAGATATATAATAGGCAATATATAACCTATAACCAGTTAAAAGTATAAAACAGGCCTCTGATGGTGTGGACAGACAGTACAAGAGTTAATGTGCTTGCCTGCTAGCCAGCATTTCTAAATTTATTATACCACTGCATTTGGTCTCTCAAACACCAATAATCATACCTGAGCATGGAGCTAGGAGCAAACCCTGAGCACTGTTGTGTTTGGCCTAAAAATAAAAACAGAAAAATATAAAAACTTCCTGATAGTTTAATGGGCTGGGGTGCATGTTTTGTCTCTTAGATGCCTGGGTTTGATCTCTGACACTACATGGTTCCTGGAGCAATCCTGGAAGGGGTCCCCAAGTACAGAGCTGAGAGTAGCCCTCAAGCAATAGAGGATGAAGCCCCCAACTAATAATAAAACACAACAAAATAGCATACTTGAAATGTGTAATATTATATGTGTAATAAGAAATAACTTTATTTTCTATATCATGAAATAAAATATAGCGTAGACTTATGGATCTAATTATTTGACAGAAGTATGAGCATCTCAGAATAGGATCTGACATAGGAAGCATGATAAGACCTGCATCTTAGGAGCAGTACCTCTTTTTTTTTATTAGCTGGAGTGATTTAGGGATGTGTTTATTTCACTGCTTAGTGAAGCCAAATGGAAAATAAGTGGGACAGGAGCACCCCTAACACTGAGCTTGCAATGCTTGACATTTTCTCGACTTTTCTATACAGAGATAGCCTAGCTTTCAGATGGCTTCGTAAAGAGGTGCTGAGTTGTCCTGGTACACCCTGCAGCAACTATTTAGAAATGTCATTTAGAAAGCCTCAGAGGATACACACAACACTCAGGGATTCAGTGAGATTCTGTTTGACAGCTGGGCTTGCAGTGTGGGGGAGAGAGCAGAGCTTCTGGATTTTTTAGTTCCTTCACCTAATGTCTCTGTGGTGGGGTTGATTGTAGGCTTGGCTGATAGTTTTATCTGTGATGTCCAAGGACTAGTTTATTTCTAGGCAGTCAGCTAATTCTTTCTGAAGACTAGTTATAGTAACAACATCCATGTCATGACCTTGGGTAAGGATAAAAATTAGATTATACATAGGATGCATCTGGTACAGTTCCCTTTCTTTCCACTTTTTTCTTGCTTTTCAAGGAGATGCTCCTGTCACATTATCACTATGTTCATACACAAACACATGTAGCAGCATGCGCATGTGGGCATTTAATACACAACAGGCACATGCAGTCACACACATATGCACATTGTTTCTCACAGTATTTTGTTTAGTCCACCCACATGCCATAGATTTTCATGCATGAGGGCCTTTGAAAGCACTCTTTGATCACCTGAAAAAAATAGCTTTGCTTCTTTATCCATTGAACTCATCTTGTATGATCCACATCAAATATCACAGCTCTGATGCATTTCTCAGTTTTCCTAGACAGAACTATTAGTTCTGTCTTCATTTCTCTGGAAACTGTGAGCATACCGAGGGACTATATTTTAACTCCTGGTTGGATCCTCAACATCTAACATGGAATTTTGGTTTCTAAAGCGATTGCTAACTGAGGACAAGGCAGGTGTGAATTTGTATATGTGAATTTGATCTGTTCCTCAGTCTGTAATTTTTTTTTTTTTTGGTTTTTGGGTCACACCCGGCAATGCTCAGGGTTTACTCCTGGCTGTCTGCTCAGAAATAGCTCCTGGCAGGCACGGGGGACCATATGGGACACTGGGATTTGAACCAACCGCCTTTGGTCCTGGATTGGCTGCTTGCAAGACAAGCACTGTGCTATCTCTCTGGACCCTGTAATATTCTTAAAAGGGATTGGGGAACCAGGCCAGGAGCTGGTAGAGAAGTTAGGGAGCATGCCTATCATGCTAGATAGAATCTCTCCTACCCCATGACTCTCAGCATTGTGGGGTGAAGGTCTTAAGGCTCAGCCTGAATAATCCTTAGCACCACAGGGCCCAAGAACCTCTGTATTCTGTAGCTTTTGCATAACCTAAAATTGCTGATAGGACCCCTTAGATCTCTTGAGCTAGGCTTAGGAGCATTCTTCGTGCCCCCCTCCAAAAATAAATGTTTGTGAGCCACAGTCTGAGAAGTACTATTTTAGGGGCACTCAGTAGAAGTAAATACAGGAAATATTATAGTATGGCCCCAAAGTCTGCAACAAGGGGTAAGAAGGATGGAAGGAAGGCACTGCTCAGAGCACTGTCTGAGGCAGTAGGGGAGAGAGAGACCAGGGCCTTGTGGGCAGGCCTGTGCAGTATCCTCTGACTACAGATAAATACTTTAAGATACGAGGGCCAGTCTATGGACTTTGTAGAAATGGACTACTGGTGCTTAGGATGGGAAAGGTTTAGGATGATTAAGTGGTTAGGGGTTTAGAGATTCCCTAATTTTTTGGTCTTAGGACTTTTTCACTTTAAAAATTATCAGTGAACCCAAAGAATTTGACTTTGTGTATGTTGTATCTATGTCTACCATATAAAGTAAAAGTGAGAAATGACATATTTGCTTATGAATTTATTAAATTAAATCAAACTACAAACACAACAATGAATCAAATGGATTAAAATGGAGAGGAGCGGTATTATGTAATCTTTCAGAATTTTCTTTAATGTTCTACTTGAACCACTTGGTTCTGGAGCTGCCTGCACTAACATTCTGAGGATTTTAACTCGGTATGTATTCTGGGATGGAAACTGTGTGTGAGCATATCTGGTGCTGTCTTGTGGACTGTATTGTCGTCTTGCATATATAACTTGCTGGGTATGTCATGGGTGTCCTGGTGCTTTGAAGGACAGGGAGAGGCAAGCATCTCTGGCAGACTTGGAGAAAATTTTGGCCTGTGATGTTTGGGGCTGACATAATTCTAAACCACAAGATGTCACTATTGTCTCAGCTTCTGAGTGAAGATCAGGGCCATGCCTCTGAATCTTTGCCTGATGCTGGGTGCTCAGAGGACTAAGATAAATGCTTCTAATCTGAAGGAATATGAACTTGTAGGGTGAAGGCAGAACTCCATCCAGAGCAAGGGATTGCTCAGGGCCAAGTTAGTGAGTGGTTTCTGGCCACATTTGATGTATGAGATTTTAGCAAAGTAGAAACAGATATTAGAAGGCCACTCATTATTCTGCCATGTTTAAAGTTGAGAGTGCTGTGAGGTTAGAAAGGGTCATCCAGTGAATTGTGCAGAGCCAGATTTAAACAAGATATGATTTTATATATGTGTAATCTTTCCTCCTATCTTCAAGGGCAGCATTCAGCAGAGTCTACTATATGCAGAGTCAAAGACAGTCTACTAAATTCACTGCTGGTCTCAGATCTATTTTGCTATAGAAGCAGCTTTTTTCCCCCTTTCTTTTTTAGCATACAAGGTGCTGGTGTCCTCAGTCCTGATTATTAGTTGTGGATCATGTCACTGAGACCAAGGGGGCCTTCTTGGAGTAGCATCCCTATAGGTGGCGAATGATCCAGTTTCTCATCTTTTGCTGCTACAGTAAACCATGGGAAGGCCACTGAAACGGAAATTAGGAGGCCTGATTGTGTTCCATAGTGGCTGGAGAACTCAGGTGAGACACATTAATTCCAGTTTTCAAGCTTCAGCCTCCTTCTCTCACTCTTGAGTTGCCTGCTCTTTAGGGTGTGGCTTCTATTTCCATGGTGACTGAGCAGAAAGCTGCTTTCTATTGCTTCTTTCTCTATGCCCCAGATGTAAATAAGGTGGTGACCAAAGCAAAACTGCTCTCATCCATGTTTTGCTGTTCATTTGGATAGCAAATAAATTTAGAATTGTTCTATTACTTCAAATAAAAATTATATTTTGAATGGGAAAAAGGTTTTACTAAGTTTATTTTTCTTTGAGTTCATTCTCATGCAAACATTTATTGACTGTGTGCTCTCTATAGCATAGCAACCCAGTCTTATATATCCTGAAGTTTTACAGAAATTGTAAATAGAAAACATTTTTTTTTTTTTGGTTTTTGGGCCACACCCGGCAATGCTCAGGGGTTATTCCTGGCTGTCTGCTCAGAAATAGTTCCTGGCAGGCACGGGGGATCATATGGGACACCGTGATTTGAACTAACCACCTTTGGTCCTGGATCAGCTGCTTGCAAGGCAAATGCCGCTGTGCTATCTCTCTGGGCCCTGAAAACATTTTTTACACTAAAATTCATTCTTATAAAGTTCATTTTGTTACTTAATTTTTAAAAGCATCATTGGCTACATGCTGATTTTTTAAAGTTAAAAATTAAGAAGAACCACCTTGCCCTCCAAACACATACCGCCGCCACATACTACCACAATGCAATTGTTTGTAATTCAGATGTGAGGAACTTATTCTGCTACAGCTAAAGTATCATTTTAAAAATGCCAAAATGTTTCAATGAAAAATCCATAAAATATATGAAGGTTTCATAAAATATATAAAAAGACGAGACTGAAAGAGCCTCTCCCCTTTGAGTCAACCTTATAAAAATATCAAAAGCATCTAAAATTTTACTTGACCAAATGTTAATATTGAAATTGGGATTGAATAGGAAAGTAATGGCTGAGGGAGGGCATTTATGAAATTTCCTTTATGTAAGGCACTCTTATTTACATTTCCAGTTGTTTACAGTACATTTGAAATGAGAAAATACAACCATATGAAAATATGCTTATTACATGGCTGCTATAGAAACTCTTCGGTGCTATAATAAAAATGGAGAGAAGCCTATGTTTTATAATACTACGAAGGGTTAATAGTTCTTCAGGACTCATATGTACAGCCTCAACTTAGTTTAAAGAGGAGATGGGCTTAGTAGGATTCATACAAGATTGAAACCCAATAACACTCAAATGTTACTGAAATGTCATTTATATTCTAAGTCCAAGTTGTAGTAATCGGTTTCTTGTAGCAGTTTATGAGAACACAGGTGTACAGCAGGTGTATTTACATTTTATAAAAGGGAAAGGGAGGCTGTGAGAGGTTGCTCAGGGCTATATAATTAGTAGGCAACAGAGCCAGGGTTTGAACTTGGGGAATTTGGCTCTAGAGGCTGTTCACTTAATGACTCTTCTCTATGGAGTAGGATGAACTGATTATCTCTATGGAAGAAAACTTCCCAATTGACTATATCATTTAGCTATGTACTTGTATTCTGAGGAGTGGAGATTTTTCAGGCGATACACAGAGTGAAGCATATTTGTTGCTGGCAGATCTGTAATGGTCCAGGAGAAGCTGGTTAATCCTTTCATGGTAAAAATGATTAATATAATTGAAGTCTTTATATACCTTTGCCATGAGTTTTTCTATTCTATGCTTTACCTTACTTATTTATTTATTTTTTGTTTTTGTTTTTGGGCCACACCCGGCGATGCTCAGGGGTTACTCCTGGCTATCTGCTCAGAAATAGCTCCTGGCATGCACGGGGGACCATATGGGACACCGGGATTCGAACCAACCACCTTTGGTCCTGGATCGGCTGCTTGCAAGGCAAACGCCGCTGTGCTATCTCTCCGGGCCCACCTTACTTATTTTTTTAGTGAGAGGCATATATTTCAGGAAGGTATATGCATGGATGTGTGTATATTTGTGTGTATCTGTGAATGTTGAGATAAGTAAAGAAAGCCTACCAACTAATTGGCATTTGAGTTTAGTTTAAAGGATTTAATTAAATAATTTATAAGAAAATGAGCTCGAATAAAAGGACAGGGATGTTATTGGTGGGCTGAGCAAAGGCACATTGTAGTACCAAAGGAGTAAACACTACAGAGATATGAAATCATAGCATTGTTGTGTATTGGTAACATAATAGCTCTAAATTGATATTGAGTTATTGTCAAAAAATTATTTTAATACATTAAAGAAGAAACCTAAAATGGTAAGGCTGGTCCAAACAACTCTCTGCAAATCTGAAGCATTATTCAATTAGAGAATGCGGAAATAAGATTGTTACATTAGATACCAAACTGACAAAAGTGTACATAGCAATAAAACTGTAGTCTTTGGTTATCCTTTTAATTGCAAAAATTAGTTTCTCTACTTAGTTAAAGTCATTTGCAATACAACAATATTCTATAGTTAATCTTTACATACATAAATAACCTAAGTTTTAATTAGTTATAAAACAATTATCTTTCACTAGAACATTGGGAAATGTTTTGGTGAATCTGCCAGGCAGGATGCTCATGTGAAATTAAAAGGCAATGGAAGTCTCTTTGTCTTATTCTCTAGATTGGCATTTATTTTTTTTAATTCTGGAAGGCTAGAACTCTAGGGGTGTTGGTGAGGTAGACAAGGCTATATTCTGGAGGCTTTACTTACCATACAGTGGAGTGAGAACTTCATCACAGGGCAAGTCATTGACTTGTTTTCATTGGAAATGACAGCATTCAACCCTTCTTTTCTCTACTTACTCAATAAACCTTCACTGAATATGCCAAGTACTCACCTCAAAGTTGGGAATAGAAGAATGAATAAGATAAGACAGACATTTTCCTACTCTTGAGCAGCTCCCACATAGTGAGTAGATATATACCATTAATGCATCAGGGTTGGAAGGGTAGAGAAGCATGAGCTTGTGAGACAGAGAATTGGGTGAAGATCACTGCCCAAGCTTGGAGGTCAAGTAAGGTATTAGGAGGAGTGGTTGATAACGAGGAAAAGGGAGCCAATTGACTCTGAGGATGTGGGTGCCAGAGCCAAGAACTGACAAAAGTGAAGGTTGGAACAAATTGGATGGAAGATGGTATGTGAAGCTGGAGTGAAGTGGAGCTAAGTGCCTTGTGGAATGAGTATCAAAGAGGTAGTAGGATAAAAGGTTATACAGGGTCTGTATATTTTTTTTTCCGAGGACGATGCTCTTTGAGTTGAGAATTACAGAACTTGATTTCTTGATTTTAAAGCATTATTTTGGTGGTTGTGTGAAATGTGGATTCTAGAACATAGCACGAGAAGATGCTAATGTACCAACCAACTGGGTCTTGGGGAACATTATACATTATTTTATAGGGGATAAAGTAAGGCTTATACCACAGTGTTAGTTCAGCTAGATGTTTATTTTTGAAAATTCATTTTTTGCAGCGTAGCAATCAAGGCCTAATAGGGTATTATTTAGCAATTAGGAGGGTTTGAGTACTTGGACAGCGTGGGAGAGGAGGCAGGGAATAAATAAGGTAGGAATAAAGGCATATATTTGAATAATGTTTGGGGTATAAAAATAATTGACCCTGCTCATTGCTGTTCTCAGAGGAACCTTCACTTCTGTATGAAAACTCAACTAGAGGATTAGCGGTGGGCATAAGCTCCATTCAGACCAGTCTACCTGCACCTTCCAGTGGAAGAAGATCAACCCTTCATGTGATAAAGGAGATCTGGTCAGAACAAAATGAGAAAGTGCACTCTCTGCTCTTCCAGGACTCTCATCAAATCTGGAAGCCACATAAAACACATATTAAACACATTTGATAACGTTTTTTCTTTTTATTATGATCTTATAGATGTTTCCTTAGGTTGTAGTAACTCCAGTGTTTGGACAGCCTTCAAATAATTTCAAATGGAAAGGGAACCATCCATTTTCTAATATATTCTTGTCCACAGCCCCACAGTCAATAATGGGGCAGTGATTTTTGCTCAAGTCTCTGTCTCACAGGTTCATGCTTCTCTACCCCTCCAACCTAAAAAGCTGAGGCAAAGCCCTAAGGGAGCTAATTTCTATTTAGTTTTGCTATATACTGTCTACCCTGGATATCTGAGTGAGGGCAAAGTCTCTGGCTTCATTCAGCCAAACTCCTAAATATTCTCCTAAAATTATTCTCTGATTGGAAATTTTAAGTTTTCTTATGTCTGAAAATGGTATTTCCCTGTTTCCTCAGGGACTGAGCTTAGTGCTTCTATATTTATGCAGGAACGAAAATGCCAGGACTTGAGAGCATGGAAGAGCCAGCTGCTATCTCATTTGTTTTAATAAGTAACAAGGAAAATGTGATTGTATTTCCAAGTTTTGGTCTCTCTAGGTAATTTCTTATAGTCTTCTATCCACCAAGATCAAAGTGTGACTGTGTGGAACTGGGTTAAAAATGAATTACTGCACTTTGCAAGATACTGTCTGTTGCCCAGGCTTGTTGTGAGAAGGGCAAGTATGCCAGGAGACCTGACTTTGGAAGGATGACACAGAACACCCAGTAAGTCAGGAAGCAGTTCTACAATTTGTGGTTAGAAAGCAAATAGAGAGTGGGACATGGATCATAGTAATTGAATACAGCAAAACCTCAAAAAGAAAGAAAATCTCAGGAAAACTCAGCCTGGAAACTGTTCTTAGATCAGAGGTAGGACTGTCACCAAATTGAATCCTCTACCCCAGTGTAGCAGCCAAGACGGAGAAGGTATTCTGTCACTGATATTTGCAGAATGGTTTGGAAGAAAGTGTTGTTCCTGAAGCTCAAGTAATTGCAGGCATCTGTCACTAGCAAATGGAAAATGGAAATAGCTCAAGAAATATTCTTACACTAGTTGAAGTTTGTGTTTGCAAGGCTAAACTTGAAGCAATTTTAGTTTTAAGACTCATGTAATGGGTTTTTCACACTAGAGGGAGAGATGTCAATTCAGTTTAGTAAAAGGTGCATATATGGGCTGTGAGTATATGGGGGGTAGGAGATAGTGTCCAAGAATTTAGCCAGTTTTTGGTCAGAGTATTGAATCCATTCCTATGAAATATAGACATCTCTGGCCATTTATAGATGGTGCAGGGGCCAGGAACAGAGAGCCTTGAGTGGGATGAAGGAAGGCAGAGTGGGAGAGGGAAGAAGAGGAATGGAGGGCAGAACGGGGCATACAGTTGTTCTGTCTTCTGGAACATCATTAGTTACAGCAACATACTTGCCAGCAATTGCCAACCCACTTCAAACTGTCTTTAGTTTATTAATTACTATATTCTATGAAATGTCAAGAAGGGTCATCCCAAAATAGTTCTGTGTTCAGAGAGAAATTTGGGTTTAGAAAGGGTCTTTAATTGGAGAAATTTTCTAAGCTTTCAAGCAGAATTCAGAGGAGCACAGCCTGCTTCTTTTGTTTGATCTTGGCAGCTCTTCTTTTGGGGACAGACATCAGACCCATGTAAAAAAATTCTTCATTTAGTGAATTGTATATGTAGTTTGTTTTAGGGGGCTGTAGATGTAGATCCTTTATTCTTCTTAAAATTGTTCTGCTTTGTAAGATCCTTGGTACATTTTTTGCTTTGGAGCTTGATTTGGGTATGTGGAAAGGGAGACAGAGAATGCAATGGAAAAGGACCTGGATCCTAGCTTTCAGCAGGTTGAGCTCTGTGAGAGGAAGATGTGGACCTTGGCTAAAGGATTGGAAAATATCAAAGAAATTATTTGAGTTAGCTCCCAAATAGGGGGAAGATAGGAGATACCAGGATACTTGTAGTAAATCAGAGTGATGGGAAGAAAGAGAAGCTGAGAGTAGATGAGATGGCAGTTCTCTGAGCTGCATCACCTGCTGAAGGGAATATATGAGTTGCTTCTCATTGCTGGGCTTCAGGTCAGCAAGATCACAGTGAAATGAATGCAGTTTTGCATATTTGGATTAAAATCCTGTCCACTGATTATTGGTTTGTGTAGTTGGGTAAATCTTTTCAACCATCTCTTCCTAGAACCTTTAAAAATGATTTAACAAGGTAAAATATACAAGCACAGCTCTTTTGCTCTAACAGTGAATATACCCAAGGTACTATTATCAGCCCTTTGACCCCTCTCTGTAAGGCCTGGGTCCCTTTTATCTGCCCTGGACCGTCCTCTCCTGGTTATTTTGCTCTCTACCTGTTGAGTCTCAGAATCCCCTCCATGTCTTTTTTGTTCAATGTTGAACAGGCTTGATTCTGGATAGCCAGGCTTTTTTGTTTGTTTGTTTTTGTTTTTTTGATAACTGGTGTTTTGCTGTTCTGAGAAAAAAAATGCTCCCAGTTTAGTGACAGAATCTAAAATTAGAAACTGGTGGCCTGGTCACCTGGAATCCCAAGGGGACTAATGGCACTTTTCCCTGGTTTATCTGTTTCTCATTTTAGCATTATATTTTACCAAACTGATTTTGAAAGAGATTTTTAGCTCCAATATGCTAGAATTATTGACAATGTGACATTGAGAATTAAAAAGAATTTTGACACTTGATTGTATTTATTATATACTCTTTTAAAATATGAATCAAATCTTCTATGGCACACTCCTTTTTTTGCCATTATTTAATATGATGATCTCTATCTGTTATGTCCAAGGAAAAGAAAGCTAGATGATCTAAAATGGCTGTTGTCAACTTTCAGAACTCTAGACAGATGACTTCAATCTATCTGAAGGAACAATGGATTATTTAGGACAGTTGCTAAGACACTAACCTTGGGGAACATTGTGCTCTTAAAAATGGTGAATGAGTAAATTTTAAAGATTTATTGCTTTCCCTCTGACTTGTAAATGTAGGATACACTTATTGTAAAAACTAGAAATGAAGAAAAGAGAATTATCATAAAAAGGGAAATAATACACAACAAAAGGGACCGGTTACACTAGCAGTCCAGGAGGCAAAGGGTGGGAAGGTGTGAGCTGCATGCTGGGAACAGGGGCAAAGGGAGGTCAACACTGGGGGTGGGAAATTGCCCTAATTCACTGTCACTATGTACCTTAAACAAAACTTTGAAAGAATTGTAGATCACATGGGTCTCAATAAAAATTATTATTAAAAAAAGAGAAATAGGCCATATTCTTTGATATTTCTAAGTTTCTATCATGAACTGAATTGTGATCACAACATGGGTTGGCTTCATTTATATAAATATATTATGAAGATTTTCTTACCTCATTAAATAATCTCCTTTTCATTATTTTAATAACTACTTCAACATAGAGGTATACTGGGGCTGGAGCAGTGGCCCAAGCTGTAGGGCATCTGCCTTGCTCGCACTAATCTAGGACAGACGGTGGTTCAATCCCCCACCCCCCCACCGCTGGTGTCCCCCATCCCCCCACTGCTGGTGTCCCAAGCCAGGAGCAATTTCTGAGAGCATAACCAGGAGTAACTCCTGAGCTGACATCACTGGGTGTGGCCCAAAATGAAAAAAAAAAAAAAAAGTGCAATGAAAATGAGTAACCCCTGAGCGTCACGGGTGTGATCCCAAAAACAAAAAACCAAACAAACAACTACATTAAAAAAAAATAAGTTCTTTTAATCATCTTTATTGCTGCATACTCCTACCATTGGGTATTTAGATTGCTGCTAGATATTTTGAATGATAAATATCATTGTGATGAACATCATTGTACAACACTTTGACTTCTCATCAAGGATTGATGGGTGTCTCATAACACTCACTAACCTGGGTGCAAACAAGGCAAGCAGAGCAAAAACAAACTACATTGCCAGTTTGCTGTGTGAACCATAAGATCACATTGCGCTGTGTTTTATTTCTTTGATTTCACATGAGATTGACTGTTTTATCTAGCATTTATTTTTCCATTGATTTTCTTATTTTGTAAATTGGATTATTCATGCCTGTTGCCCATTTGTCTATTGGGGAGTTCACTAAGCTGTGGAAACTAATGTGTGATGTTATTAACCCTTGATCTAGTATATATATCAAGCCAATTTTTCTGATTGTAAGAGTTTTTAAATTTTGTTTATGGTATTTTTTTTTTTACAGATCCAGACATTTTAAAATGCTGTGTAGTGAAATCAAAACACAATTTGCATTTATTTCTTCTCCATTATCTTTTATGCTTGCAAACCTCTAGTTTATAACATCAGATATTCAATTCTAATCTCTTCAGTTTTTTAGTTTCTAGATTTACCTCATTAGTTGTTTGAATTAAGTATATGATATGAAGTAGGGAATTAGTTTATTAATTGAAAATGTTTAACAATAGTCTCAGGGTGATTTATGAAATGCTAATACTATTTTATAATGTTTGTCCTACATAAGGAGTATTTGTAAGTACTTGGGTCTTTTCTATGAGTTTGTCAATTTTTTCCCTCATTATTATTATTATTATTATTATTTATTTTTATTATTATTTTTTTTTTTTTGGTTTTTGGGCCACACCCGGTGGTGCTCAGGAGTTACTCCTCAGAAATAGCTCCTGGCAGGCACGGGGGACCATATGGGACACCGGGATTCGAACCAACCACCTTAGGTCCTGGATCAGCTGCTTGCAAGGCAAACACCGCTGTGCTATTTCTCTGGGCCCTCCCTCATTATTTTTTTTTAAAATTCTTCATTAGTATCATATTTATGTGGTTGAAAACATATAACACTTTTCTTTAAAAAATCATTTACTTCCTCTGTGGATAAGGTGGTTTGCCTTACATATTGCCTATCCAGGTTCAAACCCACACCCCATTTTGTCCCTGATACCCACTAAGAGTGGCCCCTGAGAAAAGTGCCAGAGGTAAGCCCTGAGCATCTCAGAATTTGGTTCCAAAGCAAAAGCAAACAAAAAAACTTGGTTTCCTTTCTCTATTGTTATGATCATATACATTTAACTGAGCTCCTCAAAAATATGATTGTAATTTTACTTATAATTATATTTAAGTGAAAATATTCTTCTCTTAATTTTCCATACACATTGTTATTATAATTATTCGAACTGAAGCTTTTATTATTATAGAAAAAAGTAATTTTTTCAGTATTTAATATTAATATTGAATATAGTCAATATTTTACTTGATTAAGCCAAATTTGGTTAAGTAAATATTCAGCATTTTACATCGTTTATTATTATCTCTTTTTTCCACATTAAACTATCTGGTATATAATATTTTATATTGTATATTATTATCATCATTTTTACATTAAATTTTTTGTTTTCTTCCTAATATATTAAAACTTAATGTGAGTATTTATTGTGAAAATTGTAAAAATTGTGAATTATTATTTTATAATTATTATTGTAAAAATTGTGAATATTGACTTCATAATTATGTATCTTACTGAGCTGATATCACTGATAGTGCTAGAGTTTTGTTGATTTTTAAATAATTTTTAATTAATGGTGGAGGGGAAAAGTGCCTACTGTAGAGGCAGGCTGCCTGGTGTGGGGAGACTGGGTACATTGATGGTAGGTAGTGGACACTAGTGAAGGGATTGGTATTGGATCACTATATGCCTGAAATTTAATCATGAGTATTTTTGTAATTGTAGCTCACAATGCTTCAATTATAAGTAATAAATTTTATACATTTGTATGTATATTACAAATCAATCATATGAAATATCTATGATACTTAATTTTTTGCCTTTTTATGACACAAATTTGAAATCTCCAAATGGTGGCAAAATGTTATTAGATCAAGCATTTTCTTCTTGATCTTGCTATTAGCAGAAGTTTCTTTTAATGAAATAAATTAAATAATGGTGACTCCTGTCTGGTCTTGATGTGTAATATATATATGTGTGTAATGTATTTTATATAAAATTTTATAACACAATATTATACATAAATTACATATTATATAATATATTTATATATTTTATGTTTACATTTATATACTATATTCAGGTATAGTATATATTAAATTCATATATAGGTTTATATATATTTAAAGTTTTTCGGGCCACACCCTGCGGGGCTCAGAGGTAACTCCTGGCTCTGCACTCAGAAATAACTCCTGCCAGATCTTAGGGGACAATGCATATAGGGTGTTGGGGATCTAACCTCGGACGGCCACGTGCAAGGCAAATGCCATACTCGCTGTGCTATCGTTCTGACCCCATTGATGTGTACATTTAATTACTTTAAAGAATTATGCTTTAATTTCAGCTTTGCAGATATAGTATTTTCCCCATGAATGATATGCCAATTTAATTAAACACTCTTCCTGTTTCTTGTCTAGATAATAAAGATGTTTTTCTTTTTATAATTTACAAACATATCATGTATTTTAGTAGATTTATAAATATTTAATAATCTTTGTATACAATGATGATTCTGATAATTAAATTGTATATTTGTGACTATATTGTGAATTTAATTTCACATAAATTGCATTTATATTAAAATTGATTTACGGTGTTTCTTTATTTTGTACTCCTCTTTTAGTCACTTAGAAGGTAAATGAAGTGTGTCTTAAGGACGCTGAAGGTACTTACTCATAAAAGAATCCATATAAGGTGATCTTTTTATGGACTTACTTCTTAGAAACTGTTCATGTCTGTAAATTTTCAAGCTTCTTTTTTAGGTTGTCATTAATTTTATTTTTTATAAATTCATAATTTATTTGAATAACCATGACATATGCAGTTACAAAGTTGGTCATGATTGAGTTTCTCTTATACTCCCTGAACACCCTTCAATGCGCACATTTCCCACAACCAGTGTCACAGTTTCGCTCTCACCCTTTGCCTTCCCCCCTACACTCTTTTCTGACTGCCTCTGTGGCAGACATTTTTCTTCTCTCCGTTTCTCTCTCTTTCTCTCTCTTTTTTTCCTTTTAGACACTGGGTTTGCAATATTGTTAAGGAAGTGATATCATGCATGTTGCTCTATTTCATCAGTCATTTCTTGTCCATAATGATCATTTCCAACTATCTTTATCATTTATCAGAGTAGTCCCTTCTCTTCCTTAACTGCACTCCCCTGTTACTTGAGGCAAGCTTTCTTTGACTGTATCTCCTGGCCTTAGTGTCTATTGTCTTTGGATATTAATGCCATAATATCATTTTTTAATATCCCACAAATAAGTGCGATCATTCTACATTTATCCCTCTGCACTGTTATGTTTATTGCACCATTCTTCACAATAGCCAGAATTGTGAAACAACACAACTACCTGAGAACAGATGAGTGAATAAACTGTGGTACATCTACACAATGGAATACTACACATGAAAAATGAAAGAATAATATTTGCTTATATGAATGGATACGGGGAATATTTTCAAGCTTCTTACATAGTCTTGGATAAGTTTTGATAATTCATATCTGCTTTTTAAAGTTTCCATTCTGGGGCTGGAGAAGTAGCACAGCTATCATTTGCCTTGCATGGGGCCAACCCAGAAGGGACCCAGTTCGATTCCCAGCATTCCATATGGTCCTCCAGCCTGCCAGGAGCAATTTTTGAGTGCAGAGCCAGGAGTAACCCCTCTGAACACCTCTGGATGTGGTCTCCTAACCAACAGTCAATCAATAAAGTTTAAAAAGAATAAATTTTCCATTCCTTTAAGATTTCTAAAGAGATTGAGAAAAATATTTCTGTTAAAAAATTCCTTCTCTTGTTTTTTCTCAACGTCTAATATTACTTGTAACATTGTGCATGTAAACATTCCATTTTTAATACATATTTTATTTTTCAAGTCTCTTTTAATCTAGTCTAAGAATTAATTGGTTATTTCTGCTATTTTATGTCTTATAAGTAATTATCTTTGATATACTTTTACTATAGTCTTGCATTTTGACTTTTTGATTTTTAAAAAGTCAAATTGCTATTTTTAGAAGTTTGGAAATAACATTTAATAAATTATGGCACATTTTTAGTAGTCTGCCTTACATGCATTGTCTGTCTTATTCCACTACTTTTATAATTAAAAAATATTACTTTAAGCACTATTGTTACAGAATTGTTCTTGTTTGAATTTCTGTCTTAGAATGCACAGATCTCTTCAGCAGTGTACTTTTCTTGCCCACCATCTGCTCCCTCTGCTCCCTTGCCTCTGAGGCAGGCATTTTACTTCTCTGTATCTCTGTTCCTTTGTCTCTTGATCTCTCTTTCCTTTTGTGACAAATATCTTTTATTTTTTTTTGAAAGCAGTAAATTTGAATTATAGATTTGATCACATCCCATGTGTATTTATATGTTGTAAAATTCCCTATTACATTGTTTTGCTTAAATTTTATTATTGGTTTTTGGGCCAAAAATGGCAGTGCTTAGGGTTACTCCTGGTTCTGTGCTCAGGGATCATATCTGGTGGGGCTTGAAAGACTTACTAGTGTTAGAGATCAAACCTGGGGTGACTTTTCTATTTTTTGGGGGGCATACCTGGTGCTGCTCAGGAATTACTCCTCACACCGCACTCAGGAATCATTCCTGGAAGAGCTCAGGGGACAATATAGTATGCCAAGGATCAAAAGTGGGTTGGCCACATGGAAAGCAAGAGCCTTGCCCACTATCCTGTCTCCATGAGATAAATGTTTTGCTGTCTTCTTGTGTCTCCAGCCCCTGTGTTTTTTTTTAAAGTAGCTTATAATGGGATTTAGATTTCCATTTTGATAGTATGTGATTATTTTAAAATGTTATCTTTAAATGATCAAGTTCTCTTTTAAAGATATGCTATTTTTTTGATCCCGTATTTTGTGCATAGGGTATTTTGTCTTCTAATTTATCTTTTTTAGATTTTATTAAAATTTAATTTTTGATCTTAAAATGATAAAAACGGTCAATAGGGCAACATTTAATCAATGTATCTGCATAATAATTAAATTTACTTGACTCCTTGTAATCCAATGATATTAAAAGTGAATTAATCATACTTTAGAGTTTTAGAAAGTAATAAAGTATTTGTTTATTTTCAATTAAATAAATGAGCTTTTATTATTTATACAGTCCTTCATATAGCCAATCTGATTTCAGTGATAAGCCAGTTCTTCATTATTCCATGCATTCCTGAACCTTCAGTACTTTCCCATTCTGATTCTAACTTATTTGTGTGACTTACTTTGCCCAATAAGATTGAAGCAAGAGTCTATATTAGTAGACTCTTGAAAAAAGCAAATTATGGATTGCGTTTGTTCTTGTCTCTCTCATGAGAACATACTTGAGCAATCCTACTGGTAGATAAGCGGTGAAAAAGTGCCACATTAGTAATCCTAGCTCAGACCAGCTGACAGTCAGCAAACCCTTGGACTTGTGACCAAGCCTATCAACATCATCAGAGCTTCTTGACTGAACCATAGTTGACCTTGGAGGCATGAATGAGCAAATCAATTGGTCCTCTCATTACTCTGAGTGAAATAAATGCTTGCTGTTAATGCCTTTAAGGTTTTTTCTTGACTGTTATGAAGCTTTACTTTGATTGTAAATAACCAGGAATGCCAGGAAACCATGCCAGAAAATGACATGACTGTTTTCCTGGTAGACCTGTAGATATTTCAAACTAATACTATCTTCAGCCTGCTTTTGTTTTTCTCTCAAATAAAGCCAAAAAATGCTCAAAGGGTTGAGTACATGTATGTAGAAATCTGGGTTTCATTCCTTGCCTTGCATGGCTAGGTTCCCAAGCATGGTTAGGTATAACCCCTCTTCCTACCAATAAAAAAGATGGTTTTAAAAAGCTTTTAGCACATTTGATACATAATGCAGCTGACTTATTCCTCACTAGGAAGGTTTAAAAGTAATTTTCTAATTTTAGCAGAGCATAAGCTTTCTTGCAAAATCAACCTAGGTCAAAGCTGGTTCTACTATTCAACTACTATTTAACAAATAGTAAACAACAGCTACTATGAACCGGCCAAACCAAATCCCTGAAAGAGCCAAGTAACACGTTTTTCCTTCCTGGAATATCACTATCTATCAGTTGATGATGTAACCAAGTCTCATCAGAAATCTGCTTAAGTATATGCAGTACCTTATGTTATCCATAAGTTATATAAAGCCTGTACAATAGCAAAACATTTAAAATAGAATCTTTTCTGGAGATAAGCATCTGCATTTTTCTGTTGTTTGTTTTTTTTTTTTTTTTTTTTTTTGGTTTTTGGGCCACACCCTGTGAGGCTCAGGGGTGACTCCTGGCTATGCGCTCAGAAGTTGCTCCTGGCTTCTTGGGGGACCATATGGGACGCCGGGGGATCGAACCGCGGTCCGTCCTAGGTTAGCGCAGGCAAGGCAGGCACCTTACCTCCAGCGCCACCGCCCGGCCCCCTTTTCTGTTGTTTGTCACATGATATTTACCCAAATGGATTAGAAATGTAAAATGTTTTAAAATTCATTTGCATAATAAAAGAGAAAAAAGCCACACATCAGAGTCATACTTCACATCATTTTTTCTTCTTTTCTTGATAAAAGTTACTGAAATAATTCCCAGAAAACCCTATCTCAACAGGGTGCATTCCTCTATTAGAGAAAAATATTTGAAAACAGGTATACACCATGATAACATTTAAGGAAACAAATGTTAGAAAAACTTCTTCAATATGGAAGGATTTCTATATATAGTTGGATGAAAGCACAGATGTCTCTAAGATTTTTTTTCCTACTTAGAGTGTTTACTAGATGATCTTTCGGTAATTAAATGCACAAAGCACATTGTGTATATGTGTACTGAGCCCTTCTAACACATTCTCTAAATGTGCTGGAGAAGATAGACTTTCAACAGTACATTACTTCTTTAATAACATTTTTTCAAAACCCTGCTGTTTTATGGATGAGGGGAGTGGGAGACTGAGAAAGTGTAGTTACTTATGGATTAGCTACTTCTACTGAAATCAAATATATTAGTCCTAAGATGCATTGCAGATTTGTACCATCAGTAGGATTTATCTATCACCTCCATGATAAGTAAGGAGATGTATCAGGCTAAAGTCCAAAGTGTCACCAGCCTAGTTGAAAAAAGCAAAAGTAGGAGAATCTTTATCATAGACAGTGATGTGACTGTGGGTATTACTTATTCCTCACAGAGGAGAGTGGTTATCTCATAGTAAAATGTTCCAAAGACTTGTCAAATGTAAAGATAAGGTAAAGCACATTTTTTCCCTCTTGCAAAAAAGATAAGCATTTCAAATTTGACAACATATCTCCCTATGGTGGCCATGCAGACAAATTCAATGAAACAGACCATTTACCATGTTTCTCCCAGAAAGGTGAGGATTTAACAAGTGGGAAGCTACTTTGTGACAGAAGTGACTGCTAAGGCCTACTCACTTTGGAAAACAGATGTCTGCAATATTTCCTCCTTACATGATTTGTTTCCGAAAACAATATGTGTCACTTCTAATATCTCTCACATCTGTACGCCTTAAAACCTCAGTATGAAAAGAAGTCTAACTTGCTTGGGAAAAAAAAAAAAACCCTCTCAAAATTTTTTTGTTTCTAGTCTTACTTGGTTAAAAAAAAAAATCAAAGCACAAAGCACATTACTTTCCAATTATTTGGCATGAAACACTGATTGACAGCTGAAATGATGGAAATTTACTAACAGAATTTTAGAAAACGAATCTCACAAAAACCTTTGCATAATGGATACAGAGAAAGCCAACAGTGGGAGTCTTCTAGGTGGGTATGTGTGCTTTTATGTAGAGCTCTTTGCCTACAGCAGTCATTGAAACTAAACAGTGACATATAGTGCAGTTAGCACTGACTTTTAGATCAGTGACTCTGAGATTTTCAAAAAACAGAGAGACACGGTTCCAGCCTCTTTACTTTCTCAGTGGGGAGGGTAGTTCATATATAGCCTTCTTGTAGTTGTACTTGTGGTTGTGGTTGCTGGTTGTGGTGCTCGGAGCCACACAGTAACAGGAATGCAAGTTAGGGTTTGAGGCATGTAAGGCAGGTGGCCCACTGAGTGATCCACTTTGCAGCCATCTTTCACTCCCCACAGCCATTTACTGACTTTGAAAATCATTACTTTAAGTTTTCTTTTCTATTTTGTGTTTTTGAAGATTGGTTCTTACAGTACTGAATGAATGTTTATAAAGTCCAGTGTTTTTTTTTTTTGTTTTTTGTTTTTTTCTGGTTTTTGGGTCACACCCGGCAGTGCTCAGGGGTTACTCCTGGCTCCAAGTTTAGAAATCACTCCTGGCAGGCTCGGGGGACCATATGGGATGCCGGGATCTGAACCACCGTCCTTCTGCATAAAAGGCAAATGCCTTACCTCCATGCTATTTCTCCGGCCCCCCAATGTTGTTTTTTTGAGTCCAATTTCGAGCAGGTTTTATTTAATTATACTTGATGCTATCTGTAAATACTACACATATTATTTTATCATACAGAAAAATAAACATTCCAAATTACATGCCTTTTCCCTTTTGGTGACCAGGTAAATATTTAAAAAATTTTTAAAGCTGATATACCTGGTATGTTGTTACCTGATAGATGAACTTTTTTTTTTTTAATTAGAGTACCATTATAGATTACTCCATTTGATAATTTGAGGGAGTGGTTGAGTGTCTTTATCTGATATCAGTGTCATACTTCTGCTTTTCTTGTATCATTTGTCTTCATCTAATCTTTTTTCTTTTTGTGGGGGCTGGAGGTTGGTTCTAGACAATGCTTAAGGAGCCTGTGGGCCACTCCCAGTGACAGTCAGCCTGAACTGTGATAAAATTGCTGATCGGTCTATTGATACTGGGGGCGGGGGAGGGGGGCACCAGGATACACTCAGTATTTGGTATCAAGCATGGAAAACATACATTCTTGCCCTTTGAACTCTCTCCCTGGTCTCAGTCTTTTACTTTTAAACTTTCTGTGTTATCTAGGAAATGATGAAGCTGTATTTTATTTTTGTGTTTATTTGGAAGTTTTTGGTTTCAGGATGATAATTTACTGATTTACACTTCTTGTCAAATTTCTGGTTCAACTGCATATTTATATATTATTGTTGACTTTACTATAACCTTTTTCTCTGCTCCTATGCCCATTATTTCACTATATGTACTGTTCAATTTGCTTTAATTTTTTCTCTTTGTGGTGATATATACAATTTATACAATGCATTTTGAATTCTTAAAATGGGCACGTTTAGCTAAAATACCTTATTATAGGTTTCTTTAATAATCAGCCACAATAATCAAATATTTCTATTTTTCTCATTTGCTATAAGGAAAATATATATTTCATTTCCTTATGCTCTTTAAAAATGATTGACTAAAGTAAACATTATTATTAGTTTTATAAATTTTACATTCTCTTTTAGAATAAAAAGACAATTTTATTACTTTTGACCTAATAATATTGAATACTTTTACTATTTACAACAAATAATTAAGAAATTTAGGTTTATTAAATTTTATGTTGATCACCAATAACTTTTGAGTTCTTGCACTTTTGAATTTCTTAGTGTCTGTGTCTCCATAAATTGTGCAACTTTTCTACCCAACATATGAAAATCCCTTCATGTGTTTGAAAATACTGAGTCTAGTTTGATATTTTATTCTGCTCTGTTGCACTCTAAATATTTTTCCTACCTATGTTCATATAATTCTTTTGGAAAGCCACCAAGATATCTATGTATTGTTTCTATTTCTTATGTTTAGAAAAATTTTTAATAAGCGACCTTAGAAGGTATTGTTTCTGGCCCAGGGAAATTTTCTTTTACTATATCTGTAATGATTGTTTATTTTCCATGTCATAGGGTCCTGGTAAGTTTTATTGCTTACATCTCTGGCTTCTTGTCTCATAGCCTCTATATTTTTCATCTGTTTAGTTGTTTGCCCTTTCAGCACTGAGGAAAAACTCTGAGCCTTTTCTCCTATATTTTTTAAATCCTGTTCTTCTGCAATCGCTAAAGAAATATTAAACTCAATTATCATGTATTATTTTCTATTTTCCCCTTAATTAGGTTCTTATTCTTTTTAGATAATTTTTATTTTGACCAAAGTGGATTACAAATCATTCACAGTAGTATTTTAGGTATATAGTGACATTGAATCAGGGACATTTCCTCCACCAATGTTGTCCTCCCTCCATCCCTGTTCCCAGGTTCTTATTCTTTTTGACCTTAATTTACAAACTCAGTGGTTTTCTTTAATTTTAATGGAGAGCAGAAGCACTTAATTTAAAAGTATATATTTCTAAAATATTTTCAGGTTATTTTTTATATTCTTTTTTTTTTTTTTTTTTTTTTTTTTTTTTGGTTTTTGGGCCACTCCCGGCGGTGTTCAGGGGTTACTCCTGGCTGTCTGCTCAGAAATAGCTCCTGGCAGGCACGGGGGACCATATGGGATACTGGGATTCAGTTGCTTGCAAGGCAAACGCCGCTGTGCTATCTCTCTGGGCCCTATTTGTTATATTCTTATTCAAATAAAAGTATTTATTACTTATTTTTATCTTTGAAAATCTAAGGGTTCAAATGCTACCTTGTTAAGTGGAAATGACAATAATAATATTGCTCACAATATTGTTCTCAATTACCTCTTTCACTAATCCATGTACAATATTGTTAGGAGAGTGGACACTGAGTTTCTCTGCCATGGTGGATACAGAAAGACAGGTATGCAAAAGAAGTCTTAGGCTTTGTTTATTTTTATTAGTTTTTTTGTTAATTAATAATTTTTATTTTGACCAAAGTGGATTACAAATCTTTCACAGTAGTATTTTAGGTACATAGTGACATTGAATCAGGGGCATTCTCACCACCAATATTGTCCTCCCTCCACCCCTGTTCCCAGCCTGCATCCTATATTGACCCTCCTTTGCCCCCCAGGCTGCTAGTACAAGTGGTCCCTTCTGTGTCTAGCTTGTTGTAGATTGGGTATCGGTTCTGTTGTAGTTTTATTTTTTATTTCTAATTAAAATATTTATTTAGGCACCTTAATTGCAAACATGTTTGTTGTTGGGTTTCAGTCAGAGAAATGTACAAACCCCTTCACCAGTGCAACCATCCCATCACCATCTCTTCCTCCTCCACTTGCTTCCTGCATTTGAAGCAGGCATTCTATTTTTCTCACTCACTACTGTTGCAATGATCATTGTTGGTATAATTTCTCTAATTTGTACTTATCTCTCTAATTGTGTTCACCAATCTGTCTGATAAGCTTCATATCATGGGATAGTCCTTTCAAACCTCATCTCTATTGTCTCTGGGTATTAGTACCACACTATCTTTTATTTTTCTTAAATACCACATATGACTGAGACTATTATGCATTTATTTCTTTCCCTCTGACTCACTTCACTCAGCACAATAATTTCCATGTCCATCCATATATAGGAAAATTTCATGACTTCACTTTTCCTGACAGCTGCATAGTATTGCATTATGTATATGTACTACAGTTTCTTTAGCCACTCATTTGTTGTTGGGTATCTGGATTGTTTCCAGATTCTGGCTATTGTAATAGCCAAAGCTAAAGTGAGCTGCAATGAATCTAGGCATGCAGAGGGTATTTTTTTAATTGTGTTTTTGTGTTCCTAGATTATATTCCCAGGAGTGGTATAGCTGGATCATAGGGGAGCTCAAATTCTAGTTTTTGAGGAATCTCTATATTGTTTCCCATAAAGGCTGGACTAGATGGCATTCCCACCAGCAATGAATGAGAGTTCCTTTTTCTCCTCCTCCATTCCAGCACTACTTGTTCTTGTTCTTTGTGATGTGTGCCAGTCTCTGTGGTGCGAGATGATACCTCACTGTTGTTTTGATTTGCATCTCCCTGATGATTAGTAATTTGGAGCATTTTATCATATACCTTTTAGCTATCTGTATTTCTTCTTTAAGGAAGTGTCTGTTTATTTCTTCTCCCCATTTTTTGGATGGTGTTAGATTATTTTTAAGTTCTTTCAGTACTTTGTATATCTTAGATGTTAGTCCCTTATTTGATGGGTATTGGGTGAATAGTTTCTCTCATTCTGTGGGTGACCTTTGTATCCTAGTCACTGTTTCCTTTGAGGTGAAGAGGCTTCTACAGTTTAATGTAGTCCTATTTTGTTTTTTCGGGCCACACCCATTTGATGCTCAGGGGTTACTCCTGGCTAAGTGCTCATAAATTGCCCCTGGCTTGGGGGTACCATATGGAACGCCGGGGGATTGAACTGAGATTCTTCCTTGGCTAGCGCTTGCAAGGCAGACACCTTACCTCTAGCACTACCTTGCCGGCCCCATGTAGTCCTATTTTTTTAAATCTCTGTTTTCACTTGTTTAGACAATGGTTTTTCCTCCTTGAAGATGCTTGTAGAACACATGTTCTAGAATGTTTTACCTACGTGTTCTTCTTAATATCTTATGGTTCCAGGTTTGATAGCAAAGTCTTTAATCCATTTTGATTTGACCTTTGTGAATGGTGTTAGATAAAGATCTGAGCTCACTTTTTTGCATGTGGCTGACCAGGTGTCCTAACATCACTTGTTGAAGGGCTTTCCTTGCTCCATTTTGCATTTCTGGTCCCTTTATCAAAGATTAACTGATTGTTTATCTGGGAAAAATTCCTTGAATATTCAAATCTATTCCATTGATTTGAGGGTCTGTCTTTATTTCAATACCATGCTGTTTTAATGACTGTTGCTTTGTAATACAAAGTGTTAAAGTGTAGAAAAGTGATGCCTCCCATCTTTTTTCCCCTAAGGGATGCTTTAGCTATTCCTGGGAGTATATTGTTTCAAATAAATTTCAGGTGTGTTTGATCCACTTCCTTGAAGAACGTCATGGGTATCCTTAGAGAGATTGCATTAAATCTATACAAAGCTTTGGGGAGTATTGCCATTTTAATGATGTTAATCCTTCCAATCCATGAACTGGTATATGTCTCCATTTTCTTTTCTTTTTCTTCTTTTTTTTTTTTTGGCTTTTGGGCTACACCTGGCAAAGTTCAGGGGTTACTCCTGGCTTTCTGCTCAGAAATCACTCCTGGCTGTCACAGGGGACCATATGGGATGCCAGGATTCAAACCCCATTGGTCCTGAGTCAGCAGCTTACAGGCAAACACCCTACCACTGTGCTATCTCCCTGGCTCCCTTTTTTATTTCTTGAAGCAGTGTTTTGTAGTTTTCTTTGTATAAGTCCTTCACCTCTTTAGTTAAGTTGATTCCAAGATATAAGGTTTCTGTGGAACTATTGTGAATGAAATTGTTTTCTTAACGTCCATTTTTTTCTCTATCATTATTTATGTATAAGAAAGCCACTGATTTTTGCATGTTAATTTTGTAGGCTGACACTTTGCTATAAGAATCTATGGTTTCTAGAAGTTTTTTAATAGTATTTATCACTATTTATGACAATGTTCAAAGGTGAATTCAAAATGGATTGAATAACTTGATATCAGATTTGTGATCATAGATACATAGAGGAAAATTCAGGACATTGAAAGTAAGGTATCTTCAAGGAAGAAACACAACTGGCCAAGCAAGTGAAGCAACGATGAAGTCTTGATCTTTGTAAGAAGAAAAAGTTGCTAATCACAGGCTTTGTAAGAAGTCAGGAACTTAGTTATTGAGCTGGATTTACCTGGGGTTCAGAAGCTACTGATGCCAGAGCTTGGGTTAGTAGAGAATCTACTGGTTTTCTGTAGTGATGAGAGTTATCCATGACCAATGTTCTGTGGCAGGAAGAGTGGTGCAAGGCCAGCAGCCATGTTCTCATTTGGGTCTTGGAAGGTCACTCACATGTCCCAGTGCTTAGCCTCTGAGACAGATGCACCATCTCCAGACTTTTCCTGTGGAAGGAGCTCACATGTTTCTATAAATATTTATTCTTGATATTGACCATTTCTTCAACCCAAATTCCCAGACTTTCATTCTGTCCCTTTGGGGGAAGGGTCCCAGAAATGACATCAGTCAGCTGATTTTTACATAACTAAGCAGAGGCAGTTGTCTAACATTTACTTATTTACAAAATTTATGGTGCCAGAGATTAAAACTCAAGTTTCCCACATGTAAGATAAGTATTCTACAATTGATATATAGGCCTGACCTTTGTGTGCTGTTTAATGACAACCAGATAAATGCATTTTATTCTTTGGGGCTGAGAAAGTTTTGGTTTCTGCTTCTTTAACCTTATCTGGTAAACACCCATCATGTCTATGTTCCTTATTTAAAAGTAATTTTAAGTCTAAAATAATTACAGCATCACCAATGCTCCCAAGACTTATTCATATTTTTACAGATGGCCAATTCTACAATTTCTACATTTCTACAATTTTTATATTTTCTTGATTTATTTGGAAGGTAATAGATCTTTCAAACTTCATAATTCCTCAGTAGTTGATTGATTAAATTATTTGTATCTCACATTTTCTTTTCTTTTTATTTATTTACTGTGTAGATTTTTGTAGCATTCACATTTTCTTTTATTTTTATTTCTTATTTATTATATAGTATTTTTTGTTTGTGTGTGTGTGTTTGGATTACACTGAATAGTCTTCAGGACCATTCTTAGATCTGTGCTTGGGGGTTCACTACTTGGAGGTACTTGGGACAATCAGACAATCATATAGGGCACTGAGGATTGAAGTAGTGTTGGTAACATGAAAGGTATCATAACTCTTTACCATCTCTGACCACCACATTTATCTTATCATAAGAGTCATCATTTTTATGATTGAAGGAGATAATTTAAAATATTAGAGCACATGCTTGGGGCTTTTGTGGGGATGGGAGAGTTTGGGCAAACCCATTAGTGCTTAGAGATTACCTGGCTCTATATTTAGGAATAAATCCTGTTAGGCTCAAGGGGTCATATGAGATCTGGAGATAGAACCCAGGTCAGCCACATGTAAGGCAAGCCCTTGAAATACATACTTTTCCATATGGAATTCCTGGGCTCAATGCCTGATACTGCATAGTTTCATAAGTTTGCTGGGAGCAAACCCAGAGTAGTGAGATAAGAATAATTACCAAGCACAGTAGTGTGGTACAATAATGAAAAAAGACTCATCATCTAAGTTCTTAAGCTTTTGATGGAGCAAACTCTGTGTTTGCTGTGGGTTAGCAAGTATTCACTTAGTGCCAGTCAATCAAACAATAAACGGTCTTCATTCCATTTCTTTTGATATTTGTTGCAAAGGGGAATACTTCTTCCTGAATAAAATGAATAAGAATCTAGGTCTGTTTCTAAAAAGCCCTTATGAAAATATCTTGTGCTATCCTTTCCTCTCAACCTTCACTTTCATGAACATCTGTGTCCTCTCTGGGTTCGGAAAACCTAGCTTGTCAGTATTGCTGACCTATTTATTATAGGTCATGAATTAAACAAAAAACAACCCACTTAGATCCCTGTTTATGTTAGTGGTTTTCAACCATAGTTTATAGATATTAAAAGATCAAAATTTACTGATCTATAACAGTGATTATTAACTGATAGTTTGTGGGCCGGTGCCAATTTGCAGGTGTTACAGGGTAAAAATCACTGATTTCTCTGTCTGAGTATTAGAATGTTGAAATAATAATAAACTAATGTTTATTACTCACTGGGGAAAAGGGTAGGCTTGTGCAGAAGAGACTGTTGTATTAGCCCTGAAACTCATTCCTTCTTTTCTGGTGGTGCTGCCTCATGTGGTCAACAAAAGCACCCTGATTTTTAGGGGAAAAGATTAGGCCACACCCAATGATGATCAGGGCTTACTCCTGGAGTAAGTTTGGGAGGGCTATAAACAATGATAGTGATTGAGTCAGAATTTGCCATGTTCATGCAAGGCAAGTGTCTTAATCCCCATACTATCTTTCTGGCCTCCCAAACATTGAGGAAAAATATGTGTTGGGAATGGGTAGGCAGAAGCTTCCTATAATTTTTCGAGATATGGACAATCATCTGCACATCTGACATATGCATGTACCTAAAGCCCAATGTCAATTCTTTTTGAAATTTTACAAAGCACTTCTATATTGTCTATTTTAGGAATCATTAATAAAAAGGTAAAGTAGCTCATGGATATTTTTTACTCTCTTGGCATAATCTGTTCTATATTACCAAGAGAAAGTTTAAGCATTTTGAGAGTCTAATATTGCTAACACTGAAAAAGAGCTTATAACAGTACCTCATAGTAGACTATGAAAACTTTTATTATGAAGGCACTGACTTAGGTAATAATATGGAAAAAATAGAGTTGGATTTCTATCACTCTTCATAGGAAAATATAATTCAATAAAATTCCAGATATACTGAATACTAAAAATGGAGAAAACAAGAGAGCTAGAAGGAGACATGAAATAATTCTTGTGTAGTCTTATAATAGAAAATACCTTTGAAAGGGCTTCACATAATACAAAAGTATTAGGAGAAAGAATGGATATCTATGCCTATAAAAGTAAAGTAATTCTTCACAGTAAAAAATTCTATAAACATTGTCAGGAGACAAATGAAAAGTTGGAAAAAATATTTGTAACTGTGGAAAAGTGGAGCATCCTGCAACATAGAAAGAGTCTTTATAAATCAATAAGAATAAAACTATCACCTCTTTGGCAGGAAATGTAGATGATATCTAGTTCATAAAAATGAATGAAGAGCTTTTTACCTTAAACAAAAATTTCTCAATGTCATTCTTAAATAAAATATGTATAAATTGAAACTAGTGAGTTGTATTTCTACAGGCACACCAGTTGCAATTATTTAAACTAATACTATGGTTATATAGCTTTGTGGAGGAAAAGATGTCGGGAGAGCTAAAACAGCCCATCAGTTCTTTCATCTCATTGGAAGCCCAAATGACTCCTTCAGTAGGAGTCCACCGATGTGAGTATGGGTCATCCTGACACTTTTTTATAACTATATTTGTGTGTTGTCTTGAACATTTGTATGCCAGTTTAAAGTTCCCCTAAGCCAGAAGCAGTGTTCTTCTGCCACATTGCTGATAAGCTACACACAGCCTTCTACAGTTTTTGATCTTTGGACTTTTTTTTGCAGAAATGGGCCAATCTGGATCTGAAGTTTATTGTGGTGTCCCAGAATATAATACCTGCTATCAAAGGACAAAAGGCACAATGGCACGTGCTTTTGGGTAAGGCATATTGTAACTGTTATTATAAATATTTTTAATATAATTTTATTTTAATCATAGTGGCCTACATATCATTGACAATAATACTTTAGGTACATATTAACATAAAATCAGGGGAATTCCCATCACCTAATTGTCCTCCCTCCACCTCCGTTCCCCTCCTACCTCCCATATCCTCCTCCCTTACCCCCGGGGCTGCAGGAATAAGTGGTCCCCTCTGTGCCTAGCTGACTACTTAGTGGTCCTACACCAGTTTGGTCTTGGTACCTCTCTTATTTCCCATTCTAGTTGGGAGGCGGGACTAGATAGTTCAAGTTATGTGGGGTTTTTTTGAAGAAGAGAAAAGTAATAAACTGGGGGAAAAAATCAAATACACTGAAAATGGGTGGAATCCTTCTGGAAGCTCTCATCCTAGTTTTGAGAGATGAAGGGGAAAAAGGAAGTGAAACAACACAACAGTACAAAAAGAAGTGTCAAATAAGACATTCAGTGAACACTTCAACAATAAAGATAAGCACCACATAAAGGCCATGGTCTTGAAATAAAAAACATGGCAGAGCATATAAAGGGAGAAAAGAAAAGAAGAAAAAAAAACTAAATATGAACGGAGGCAACAACTTCAATAACCACATCAAAACAAATAAATTGGCAACAACTAGATAAAAAAATTGTGCTTTTTGCCTTTCTTCTTCTTTTTTTCTTCCCTCCTGCACAGGCACAGTAAATATTGGGGTCATTCAAAAAGGAATTCCCTTGGCCTAAGAAAAACAGGGTGTCTCCACCCTTGAAGTATATTGTCATGGGATTAATTATAGACTCCTTTCAGGTTCATTTACTCTCCCCTTGGTGTTTTTGTGGTGTATGGAAGACTTCTGCTCCATCCTGGGTGATAAAATCAGACCTCTGTATCTAGAGATCTCGGTGTCTGCACAGGTCAGGGAGTGGAACTTATAATGAAGTCTTTCTTTGTGGTTCTAGAAGTACTGTTCCCTCCGTGTCATTTTAATCCGTTTTCTGTGGTTGGTGGTCTTGGTCTTTGCGCTGATCCTAGGACGGGGCCTGGGATAGCGTCTTTCCTTAAGTTTCCAGAAGACCCATTCCGTTGCAATTGTCTCAGACAGACCTCTGGAACTAGAGATCATGGTTATTGTGCAGGTCGTAGCTCAAACCCTAGACTAGGGCTTTTTTATTGGTCCCAGGATACATACAGTCGGTCATGGTTCTATCAGCCAGTCATCTGTAAATCGCAATCTTGGCATTTGGACAGACCAAAGGGTGACACGTCTTCTGATTTTGTCTTATGGTTAGCTGGTGAGGTAGGATAACCTGCTCTTAGGTCAAGTTGTTCCCAGTTTCCTCATTGTCAGGATATCATATTAGAGCTGGCACTTGTTGATGTCCGAGCAGTATTAAGGATGTCCCGGATGGGATTTGTTTTCCTGTGGCTGTTGTAAAGAACTGTGTCATTTCTATGTCTGGGATCCAGTGTTCAAGCTGGACGGTTGGTGTCTAATCACCTGGGGTCTAAGTTGGGTCCACGTGAGATATTTTCAAGGGGGGAGATGCCCCTGTATTGTAAAGAAGTATGAGTTCTTATCTCTAGCAGTTAAGAGCTTGTTTTTATATGTAAGATTTCCCCTTTTTTAGTGTGCCTTTGCAGGGAGAAATGGTGCTACATTATATTGCCGGTGCATTTGAGTGTGGAAAGAGAAGAAAACAGAAATAGGTCACACACCCAAAAAAGATAAAAATAGAAATAAAAATATATGTGCTTATATATATATTTAAGAAAAAATGATTTAAAAAATGAAATAAAAATGATTAAAGGGACAGAGTGATGCAAGAGACTACCTGTGTGTGTTGACCACATCCTGGTTCTGCACTCAAGGGTCACTTCCGGTGGGACTCAGGAAGCTACATGAGGTGCTGAGGATTGAATCTATATCACCCTTGTTGAAAACAAGTGCCTTGCCTGCTGTAATATTTCTCTGGATCCAAGGAATCCATATATTGATATGGTCGTGTTTGCATAGTCTATCTCTGGAAACAAGAATGGTAACTTTATAATGAGATAATATGAAAGACAAATGGAATCAGGGTTGGTTTTTTTTTTTTTTTTTGGATTGTTTTTGGTAAAGACCAAAAACACCTGGTAGTTCTCAGGGCTTACTCCTAGCTCTGAGCTCAGGGGTCATTCCTGGTGGTGCTCAGGGGATTTTATGTGGTACCAAGAAACAAACCCAGATTGAATGTATACAAGTCAAGCTTCTTAACCCTTCTATTGTATCTATAAATTAGAAATTCAGTTTTTACCATTCACTGTACACACTATTAGTTTTAAGAAATCATGTGTGTTAACTATTAAAAATATATATGTACTTTGAGAAAGGAGTGATTAGATTATGGTTATACATTTATACATATTGAGAAAAGAGTTATTTTCTTAGGTTTATTGTGACCGATGAGAAAAAGGCACATTTTTATTTGAATGAAATACAATATTTAAATTATTTAGAAAACAGAAGTAGGAGATATAAAACTGTTGTCAAAAGTGGAATAATCTTACTTCCATCAAATTGAATTATCATGACAGCAAGGGAAACCAGAGTTATATGATGGAATTATTACTGAATGAATTTTGGACAACTCAAAAGCAGAGTCAGTTATTTTTTAAGACTGTCTTCTCATTTTTTTCTTCTTACTCACACTTGTCTAAATAGAAACTTCTGAAGTGCCAAACCTAGGACCACGTTCCAATATATAATCTGTTTGTTCTCTTGTGAGGGTGCATTGTAGGGTATGATAGGTTTTATTATTTTGGAAACACTGAGTAGGGGGTCAGGAACCACTCCCTACTGTACCTAGGTGCTCCTCCAACAAGACTGGATGGTTTAATGCTCAGACTGCTGATATGAAGCTTTTGGGGGCTAGTCATGGTGGAGACTAAAGAGGCTGCACCTGGTATTGCTTTGAAGGGTAATGCAGTGGTGAGTTAACCTGAGACTTTCTTTGAGCATGAAAGGCATGTAACTTGGGCCACTTAAGCTATCTCTAAACCCTTGACTTTGTTCCTTCAAAATTATATCATTATTTGGTTTTCATAATACCATTTCAGAATATGCTGCCTCTTCATTTTCCACCCAACTCTTTGATTTTTGCTCCTTAGAAAATTTAGAATATCATTCTTTTCTCTTTATCACAGCATAGTTGCTGTAAGTTCTGTCCACTTACAGCTCCACCATTTCTTTGTAATGGGATTCAAAAACATGGAATTGCCTTTTGGAGATTAATGTATGAAGTGAATTTAAGAACCCTAATATTCTCTTTCTCAGATTTAGTGAAATACCTCTCCTCACCTCTCGTCCCCACCTTCACCACCCAATACCATCCCTTTATTATTCAGATACTCTGATATTCTTAACTATTTTTTTCAATAAATATCTTTAAGCACCATGATTACAAGTATATTTATAGTTGGGTTTTAGTTTTATATATATAGTATAATATATAACACAACCCCCTTCACCAGTGCAACATTTTCACCACCAATGCCCTGATATCTCCTTCCTCCTCCACCCCCTGCCGGTCTTTAAGATAGTCATTCTACTTTTCTCACTCATTATCTTTGTCATGATAGTTGTTAGTGTAGTTGTTCCTCTAACTGCACTCACCACTCTTTGTGGTGACCCAGTCCTTCCAGCCCTCTTCTCTATTGTCTCTGTGTTATTTATTTATCTTAAAACCCATAGATACTCTTATTTCTAATTAAAGAAACTTAGCTATAGTATAAGTCAACTTAGGACAAGGGAGTACTTAATAGGATGCCTCCTATAGAACCTTCTAGAAAGACCAAACCTCGGGAAAGGAAATCATTGACTTCAGGAATCACTGGGTAGGATCTGGATATGACTGGAGTTCTACCCCCATCTATGATCATTATTCTTCACTTAGAAGTCAATCCTACCTCTCTCTCTCTCTCTTTCTCTCTCTCTTTTTTATCTCACTACTTTAGTCACTAAAGGAATAATCCACTCCAAGATCAAATGTGCCAGGCAGTGAGTGATTTACTGGGTTGTCTTAGTTTAGCTAGGAATACTCAGGTAAAACCATGACACTAATATAGTTTCATTGAACTAATGAATGGAATGGGAAGTACCATATCCAGTTCTAAGGTCAAATATTAGCAACCAAGTGGTCAGACCCCTTCACTTGCACTTTCCAAACTGCCCTTCCAGAGCATTATTTCTGCTGAAACTCCATTCTGTAAAATAAAAATCTTTCCAACAGAGATAAATGCAGATATGGTCACTATTCCTGTCACCCTATCCCCCAAATTACATAGCTTTTTGAATCATTATGCCTTGCCATACTGCCTTTTAAAATATTAAGTTTATGAGTCTGTCTGATACAGCAAACTATAAGCCTTCATTATTTTTCTCTTTTTTTCTATGTGCTGCCTTATTGTAACTAAATAATGGACTCTTGAACCAAAGAGTAGGAAGGAAAAAGAGGATTCTACTTGCTAGAGAATAAAATTCAGAAACATGTTGCCCTTTCTTTTACCGTGGCTGTGTGGAAAACTAAATTTGTAACTTGGAAATTAGATGCAAAGCTGGGGGCATGCTTTGCCTCTCTCCAGGACAGAATTCTAAGAAGACCATTTCTTTAGCCTTTATAACTCTTACTAATAACAACATAAATAACTGTAATAGGAAGCTGGAGGTGGAGGAGATAGGAGCTGAGTTACTGAGCAGAATCCAGGTTCTTGGGGTAAAGCAAAGCACAGCTGATACTCTCAAAAGTTATCAACACTTCCTCTATTTGGACCTGGTTACTTATAAAAGTCACACTCAGAGTTTCTTGGAGTTGGAATTTTGAGAGAAGATTTTTCCCTCTTATCCTCTACTGAGATTTAATGCTAAAAATGCGATTCTGCATCATATGCTAAGGAAGCAACAACATTAAACAAAGAAGATTTTGCATCTCAAAGGAAATGGTGACTAGGATACAAAGACTACTCATGGAATGGGGGAAGTTATTCATCCACTACTCATCTGATAAAGAGTTAATATATAAAATATACAAAATATATAAAATATACAAAATATAACCTCATCTAAAAATGGGGAGAAGTGAATAGACATTTCCTTAAAGAAGAAATTTAGATGGCCAAAAGATGCATTAAAATTGCTTCCCCTTATTAATCATTAGGGATATGCAAGTCAAAACTACAGGCAAGTCAAAATTATAATCTCATACCACAGAGACTGGCACACATCACAAAGAACAAGAACAACCAGTGCTGGTGTGTATGTGAGGAGAAAGGGACTCTCATTCACTTCTGATGAGAATGTCAACTGGCCCAGCCTTTTAGAAAAATAATATGAATATTTCTTAAGGAATGTCGACTGGCCCAGTCTTTTCAAAAAATAATATGAATATTTCTTTTTTTTTTTTTTTTTTTTTTTTGGTTTTTGGGTCACACCCGGCAGTGCTCAGGGGTTACTCCTGGCTCTATGCTCAGAAATCGCTCCTGGCAGGCACAGGGGACCATATGGGACGCCGGGATTTGAACCACGGACCTTCTGCATGAAAGGCAAACACCTTACCTCCATGCTATCTCTCCGGCCCCATTATATTTCTTAAAAACTAGAAATTTAGCTTCCATAAGAATGGAGTTTAGGTAGGAAGAATATCAGGAAGAAACACAACACTAAAATAATTTATATTATACCATTTCTAGGAGTGAACCCTAGAAGCCCAAAAAATACAATGTAGAAAAGCCCTCTGCATTCCTAAGTCGATCACAGATCTATCTACAATACTAAGAATTTAGAAACAACCCAAGTGCCAAAGAACAGATATGTGGCTAAAGAAACTGTGCTACATATATACAAGGGAATACTATGAAGCCATAAGGAAAACAATGAAGTTGTGCAATTTGCTTATGCACAGATAGATATGGAGAATTTTATGTTGAGTGAAATGAGTTGGAGGGAGAGGCACAAAAAGAATAATTTCACTTATTTGTGAGATAAAAATGATAGAATGGTAATAATATTTAGAAATAATAGAGAGAAGGGTTGGGAGGAACAGTTCATGATAGGAAGCTTCATACAAATAGCAAGAGAATGCAGTTAATGCGGGGAAGCGACCACTATAAAATGATGGTAGGAAATGATCACTCTGGATAGAACTGGGAAATGGAAGGAAATAAAGTGATAGGCATGATAATAATATTATAAATCGGTAACAATTATACAAAATACAGTGCCCTAAAAGGGGGAGAAAGGAAGGGAGAGTGACAGAGAGAGTGAGAGAGTGAGAGAGAGAGGCTAAGAGAAAGAGAGAAAGAGAGAGAGTGAGGAAAAATATCTGCCCCATATGCAGGCAGTGGGGAGTTCTGGAGGGAAAATGGGAATATTGTGGTGGA
This sequence comes from Suncus etruscus, assembly GCF_024139225.1. Taxonomy (NCBI): domain Eukaryota; kingdom Metazoa; phylum Chordata; class Mammalia; order Eulipotyphla; family Soricidae; genus Suncus; species Suncus etruscus. The sequence continues at coordinate 27,802,780 of NC_064864.1, forward strand.
AATGTGCAGTGGTAAAGGGTGTTGTACATTGCATGTTGCAAATTCAATCATAAACAACATTGTAGCTGTGAAAAAAGAACAGACTGTATTATTAACAACCTCGTAACTAAAGTGTTTAAATAAAATAACTTTTAAAAAATGCAATGTGCACTCACTCCCATAGTCTTGTGAGACTCTCCTACAATTTTTTTTTTATCACAGCTAATCCTGGGGATGGCGCACCTACTCTAGAATGTTCTGTTGTTTGTTGGAGTTGTATATGCAGCTACATGGCATTGAGATACTTTTGAAGTCCATGATCAGATATCTATCAGTTTACTTTTTTTAACTCTAAAAACATTGTGTACAGAACCCTCTGAAACCCATTGACTTCTTGCCTGAAGCAAAGAACACTGGAGGAAAAAAGTCAAGAAACAGGAGGCCTTTTACCTCCAAAAAATGTCTTTGTGAATAGAGAGAGGGTTGAGTCCTAAGAGAAGTTTATTTAGGACTGTATTTATTTAGGAATCTATTGTTAGTCCCAGCAATAAATAGAAGCCTCAGTTTTGGGAAATGTGGAAATTGATAAATCGATCAAGTGTTGCAGGCAGGAAAACCTTGAGTTATGTCCTCAAGTATTTGTATATGTGTGTACATGTGTGTGTGTTTTAGGCACATTTGGTGAAATTCAGGAGGTAATCTTAGCTTTGTCTCAGGAAATATTCCTGACGACCTTGGGGGACCATGCGTGGTGCCAGGTACTGGGAACTGAAAGCAGTTCAGCCCACTGCAAGGCAAACATCTGTGCTACTACTATACTACCTTCTGTACTGTCTCTCTGGACCTCCATGTGAGCTTTTAAAATTCCTTTAGCCTCCAGATAGACATCTTGCTCTCCTTGTATTCTAGCCTATGTACTCATGTTTCAGGACAGAATGTCAGAAGTGATAGATCTTCAAAAGACCACTGGGTTTCAAATGACTGACTTCAACTCCTCAGGTATTGACCAGAGATTGCACCCCTAGGCGCTGGTACTTAGATGATTTTCAATGATATGTTGATGGTTTATGTAAACAAAGCATCCTTCTGACTCATCTTTTACCTTTTTCCTTTCTAGAATATCTCACAGTTCCCCAAGCCAGAATCTAAAGAGGAACATTCCTCTTCTTGCTCTTTTCTGGGCGGATTCAATTAGTCACTAAGTTAATTCAGTTTGGCCTAGAAATGTCACTGGAATCCATTCCTTTTGCAACTCCATTCAAATCCTCATTTCTCATTCTAACAAGGGCTTCTTGCTTGCCTGTGGGAACAACCTTTTCTAGTCACTCACCTTCAGTACTATTCTTCCTTCATTCCACACTTTTACTGTTTTGTTCATCACCAAACCACATGAATAACAGGTCACTCCACCCCTGAAAAACACTTTGGATCTCCCTGCATCTGCCTGAGCGTCAGGAGTTGAGGTAGCTCTGCCTATCACTACACTTGCTTTTTTGCTTTGTCTGAGTCGTCAGTGTTGGATCTGTGTCCCCCAAGAGTGATGCTTTCACAGCACTGGGTGTGTGAGTATGTGTGAATCTGGAATTGATCATCTTTGTGTTTGAGGCTAGCTCATTTTCGTTCATGTACCTGTGATTTGCATGCATCAGTGTATATGTACCTAGGTGTTTGTGGATTTGGGGGTGTGCATATATATACAAGTGTCACAGAAACGCAGAATGCTTGTGTGTCCTTATTCAATTGTGCATCTTTTCTTTCCTTTGCTGTTTCTCTGAGTCTATGTCTCCGAGAGGATGAGTGATTGTCATCAATGGAGAATGTTCCAATAAGGAACAGTGTGAAAGAAATCATTTCACACTCCCCATAGCGTTGAGCATGTGCCCTGTTCTTGGCGGGTGCATGGTTGCTGAGTTACTGAAAGTCAGCTCCTTTTCTCTCCTGCTAGGAAGCATCGACTGTTTTTAAGGCAAGCTTCCTTTCCTATCTGCAACTCCTCCGAGATTGGAGCATAAAGTTAGGCAGGCCCCATCTTTCTTTGAGATTTACAGAGAGAGAGGGGAGGGAGGGCAGCCTATGCAGGGAGGGCCAACTGTGCTGGCTCCTGAAGTAGAGCCCAGGCACCATGCCTGATTTGGGTCATAGAGAAAATTTTTATTGCTGTGACTATTCTGGTTTCTGAACCATTTGTAATAGAGCAGACTAAAGCAAAAGCTTTACAGGAAAGTATATATTTGAAAAGAGCTTCCAGAGAGGACCAAGGAAGTTCAATTAAGGTACATACCGGCAAGAGAAAGCCAGTAGAGTTAAAGTACCATGACAAGCAGTTTTAAGCTTATATATCAGCCTAGTATTTCCATTTGGGGACTCCTCATTCTGGTTTTACCCTAAGTGTCACCACCAATATAGGTCATATTTTTGCCCCCAAACCATCATCTTTCTAATCTCTGAGTTTTTTTTTTTTGAGGCCACTTGGACAAACAAGTTGGTAATTATTTGTGTTATGCCAGGTGAATCCTAAACGAAGTCTGACATATTGGACATCTGCTCCTAGTCCCAGCTTTCCTTGGTGCTTGTGAAAGAGCAAATGGATTCATAGTCAGAGAACATCTGGTTCTCCATTCTTTATCAGAGAAGTGACTGTAGTTTGAGTCACTTGACACCCTATTGAGTAGCCTTTCCATTGCACAAAGATAGTTTTGAATGGCTTTGGGGTGTCGGGTGACTTTTATTTAAAACCAGAAAATAACTTGCACTTACGGGATCATCTGAGTGAAGTGGAAACTCATATACTGAGAGTTAGGAGAAGAGCTTGTGGCAGTGGAAAAGAAGACTTTCATCTGGAAGGAATGTGACTGTCTTTGAAGAGGCAATGACAGAAAGGTTTGATGTAGGTGAGATATGTAGAGTTCTGAGAATGAGCAGCAGAGAGGCCAACTTAGTTGGTTTGGTTCAGTTCAGCTCAAGGCCTAGAGAGTCCAGGGACTAGAAGAGTGATGGTCATACAGAGAGGACTAAGACATATCCCTGCTATCAATGATTTTATAGGCATTTTGGGGATACAAAAAGCAAAGATTTGTCTCAAATAAAATGTGTGTTGAAAGCTTAGATTTCAGTATGGAGGGGAGGTAATAGAATAAAGGAATGGTCATGTACCCCCACATGCTAGAAGTCAGGGAAGGCAAAAATGTAACTGCAGTGGACTGTGTATGGGGGAACTATATCTCTGGTCTAGGTAGGGTGTCATATGTGAAACTGGGGAATGGAAAGAGTGATGTCTGTAATCTTTCTAAAAATAATGCGGCATGCGTTCCTTCAAACTATGATAAAAAGGAATTAGCTAAAAATTTTAAGCTGGCAGGCAAATGGATGAGATTTGTATCTGAAACCACATATAGTATAGGGCTTGGAGCAACAGGCTTAAAGATGGAAAATCATTAAGGAATGAATGCAATACAGGAAAGATCTGAAATTAGGGCAACACAGGAGAGGAAAAGATGATTTGGAAAATAATTATGAGGTTAATGGTAGAAAACATGATGATGGGCGATAGAAGAATTTCCAGGTATAACTGTGATTGGTATTGGACTTTAGGGCAATGAGTGCAGTAATGCCATTAGTTGGGAAGAATTTGTTTAAAGAATCAGGCCATGTACCAAGATAATGAGTTCTGAACATACTTTTAATGTTTTTTGAGACATGCAGATGAAGATTCCAAACGGCTAATAAGGACATCTGAAATTTAGGAGAAATGAGAAGACTGAAATTACTGGGAAGATGCAGTTCTATAGGAAGAATGAAGTTGTCTTGGCAGGATCTCAGGCATCAGAAGAGCAGTGAGTTAAAAAGCATCTCTAGAAGGACTCCTCCCATTTTTTACTTGTTTGATTTTTGCCCCATTTTATTTTATTTTATTTTTCTCTCCTTCAAACAAAACCACATAATTTTTTTAGCATCATAGTTTTTATTTATTTTTTTTAAATTTTTATTGTGACCAAAGTGCATTACAAATCTTTCACTGCATCATTTATGGTACATAGTGACAATGAATGAGGGGCATTCCCACCACCAGTGCTGTCCTCCCTCCGCCCCTATTCCAGTATGCATCCCATATCTCCCTCCTCTACCCCCCAGTATGCTAGTGCTACTGGTCTTCACTTTACAGCTTGTTGTAGATTGAGCATCCATTCCACTGTCATTGAAAATAAAAAGGATAAGAAAAAGGGGAGAAAAAAATTTGGTGACAACTACCAAAAAAAGAAAGAAGAGAGAGAAAAAAGAGAAAAGAAAGAAAAATGGAAGAAAAAAGAAAAAAAATGGACCCAGCAAATAAAAATAAAAATAAATCTCTAAATAATAACCACAAGTGTAAAAAAGAAAGAGAAAAGTGGAAGAAAAAAGAGAAGGAAAATAAAGTCAAAAACTAACAAATCAAAACAAAACAAGAAAAAGTATGGGTGCTGGAGTGGTAGAGTTTGGCGTTCCCCCCACTTTTTTTTTTTTTTTTTTTTGCATAGGCACAGTAAGCATTAGGGAAGAAAGGGAATTTCTGTGGCCTAAGAGATTCAAGGTTTCTCCATTCTTGAAGCATACCATCATGGGATCAATCCCCAGAACCACATAATTTGAACCATCTTGTTCTACCTCACATATTGAGGAGGAAATAATGGAGGACCTTATTCATATGACCAGACAGTCATATGAACATTAAGTAGAAATAAAAAAATTATCAGACTTAAACACCAAATCCGAAGCCAACGACAACAGAATCAATACCCAATCTACAACATGCTAGTGACAGAGGGGACCACTTATACTAGCAACCTGGGGCTTAAGAAAGGGGATATAGGATACATGCTGGGAACAGGGGTGGAGGGAGGACAACATTGATTGTGGGAATGCCCGATTCAATGTCGCTATGTACCTAAACGATTACTGTGAAAGATTTGTAATCTATTTTGGTCAAAATAAAAATTAAATAAAAAATCATTTGAGGAGATCATAACCTTTAAAATCAATGAAAGGGACAGGTTTTTATAGATACAATTGTCTGCAAGATTACAAAGAAAACATGGATGATGTGTTACAGATGCAAATGCAAAACTGGAAATGTCGGGGCACAAAGGCAAGCTAACTCCTGCAGGAGCATCATGAAGTGAAAGCGTGGATGGAATGACATAGACCTTAGAGGGAAAATGAAGGAATAGTTGTAGCAACTAGGAAGATTAGTGCATGTTATGGCACATACCCAATGAGAAGAAAATATACTTAAAGGAATAATCAAAGATAGAGGTTTGGTTAAGAGTTGGAATGGGTGGAGGGCATAACTATTCTTAGAATATTGAGAAAAATGTGGAGAGGGCAGCTGGGTAATTCAATTATGAAGGCTATGAGGGTTGCAGAGGATGGATTGGGAGGACCTTGACTGGAAGAAGCTGGAGGGAAGAAGGCGCTTTTCTATGTGTATTTGAGGCAACAAAGATCACAGGAGCTAGAAGCTACGGGAAGCCATATTGATATCTTTTACATGTTTAAGATTTTACATGCTTAAAAGTTATGTAGCTAGTTTGAGAAAGAAAAGAAAGTGATGAATTACAAATGAGAGAAAATAAATGTGATGGCTAACCACACAGAGGCATACAAGGTTAGATAAGTCCACCGAAAATACAGATACTTATGTGGCAATGATGGAATCTCACTGAATTAGGCTTGGGATTTGGATAAACAAGTGTGTGGAGTGAGAATAGTAAAACCTAATATTTACTGAATATACACTCTATCCTAGGCATAAGGACCTGATATAAATATATGTAAGCCCATATATATATTTATTTATTCATTCATTTATTTGATTTTGGGTCACACCTGGTGGCGCTCAAGGGTTACTCTTGGCTCTGTGCTCAGAAATCACTCCTGGCATGCTTGTGGGACCATATGGGATGCTGGGACTCAAACCACCATTGATCCTGGGTTGGCTACGTGCAAGGCGAACGTTCTACTGCTGTGCTATCTCTCCAGCCCCCATATATTTATTATAGATATATCTTATATATATATATGAATCTCACCAATTGAGTCTGGTGGTACTCAATAACTACTACTGGCTACCTAATCTATTATTGGGTGATAATGGTGGCTCTTATAGGACTATGGGGAGCCATCGATTGAATCTGGGTCTCCCAAATGCAAATCATGTAATCATTTCTTTCTTTTATTTTATTGGTCCTAGTTTCTTTAAATAAAAATGATTTTGGGGTGTCTGGATCAGACCCTTTCCCCAGGGACCCCGGCGGGCCGGCTGGAGGAGTGAGTGAGGGAATTTCTGTCTCTTTGCGCCGGTGTCTGGGTCGGACCCTTTCCCCAGGGACCCCGGCGGGCCGGCTGGAGGAGTGAGTGAGGGAATTTCTGTCTCTTTGCGCGCGGCATTTGGGACGGACCCTTCCCCAAGGAACCCCTGCGTGCCAGCCGGAGAGGGTTGAGTGACTCCCTTCCCCCAGGTGGGTGACTAGAAAGTCAAGTTGAGCGACCCGAACAGACGGGAGAGATAGGGCCAGCCATCTGGACTCGCAGGGGAACTAGAGCAGTCCACCTCCCTGGACCCTGGAGTGGACCAGGGACTCCCCAAGGGTGAGGACAGAGCCTGAAGGGTTGGACTGAGGGAACCCTTCAAGGGAGGCGTGGAGGGGGCGGAGCTCCATTGACTCCCAGAGAAAGGAGGGGGGACTGAGAGCTAGGCTCAACAGCGCCAGTAACCATTGTGGCCAGGAGTGGAACTGCACCGCTGACAGAAATAAGGAGCAGAAAGGGACAAGACCCACAGCAGGAAGGCTGCACTCTAGGTAGCAAAGGGGAGGAGAAAGGGCTAGGCCCAACAAACTCACACAACAGGCCCCTCTAGAAACACCTTCAGGAAGGGGACCAAAGCAGGCCAAAATTAGAAGCCAAAGCACTCCAAAATACACCATTAAATACAAAGAACAATGTGTAAAGCAAGGAAATCGCTAATAACTGGAGACACCATGACAAACCCTATCAAATTTCCAAGTCCACCAAAGCGCACAGATCCACGGGAAGAAGACCTAAAAGCAGTCATGAGGAAGGAAATGCAAGAATTACTAAAAGAATTAAAAGAAACCCTAACAACCGAATATAAAAAATCCATGGACGAACGAATCAGCCAAATTAAAGAAGAAATGTCAAAGAACATGAGAGAGTCCATACAAAAAGAAGTGAAGGAATTAAAAGACAAGGTAACAAGCCTTACGAGCAGAAACACAGAGTTGGAGAAGCACATAGAAGAACTCGAAGGAAAACTGCAATCAAAAAATGATCAAGAAACCAACAAAGAAATAAAAGGCAAAGCACTGGAAGGAAAAATCCAATATCTAATCAACAAGGACAAAAGAAACAATCTAAGAATTGTGGGTATACCAGAAGGGGAGGAAATAGGGAAGGGGGTAGAACAGGTAGTCGGGGAGATAATAACAGAGAACTTACCCACCCTCTGGAAAGACAATTCAGGACAAATCCAAGAAGTCAAGAGAGTCCCTAATAAAGTAGACCCCAATAAACCCACACCAAGACACATAATAATCCAAATGGCAAAAAACAAAGAGAAAGAGGAACTCCTGAAAGCAATAAGGGAGAAAAAAAAACTCAAGTACAAAGGAAAGGACATAAGAATCAAACCAGATCTCCCATTTGAAATAATTCAAGCAAGAAGACAGTGGAATGACATATTTAAACGACTGAATGAAAGAAATTTCCAACCCAGGGTCCAATACCCAGCAAAACTATCATTCATATGGGAGGGCAGACTAAAAACATTCTCAAACATGAATGAACTTGAACTATTTGTGCAAACTAAGCCGATCCTAAGCGACTTACTCAGAGAAGAATTACACAATCCAAACCCCCGATTGTAACAACAACCACTCCACACAATACAACTGCACAACAGTCCTCTCTATCAATAATTTCCCTAAATGTAAACGGACTAAACTCTCCAATTAAAAGACACATAGTAGAGAACTGGGTAAGGAAAAATAAACCGGACTTCTGCTGTCTGCAAGAAACACACCTACAGCTACAGGATAAGCACAGGCTTAGAATAAAAGGATGGAAAGTAATTATTCAGGCCAATGGAAAACAAAAAAGAGCAGGGACAGCCATTCTTATATCAGACCAAATTGTATTCAACCTCAAGAAAGTGATCAGAGACAAAGAGGGTCACTACTTACTGGTCAGGGGAACATTAGATCAAGAAACACTAACCCTGGTCAACATCTATGCACCTAATGTAGAGTCACCAAAATATGTGAGGCAACTACTGGCAAACCTGGAGAAACACATGAAGGGAATTGTGATAATAGTAGGGGACCTCAATACTCCACTATCACCACTGGACAGATCCTCCAAGCAGAAAAATAGCAAAGAAATAAGAGCTCTAAATGAAAAATTAGAAGATTTAGGGCTAACAGACTTATATAGAGCCCTCCATCCCCAGAAAGCAGAATACACATTCTTCTCAAACCCACATGGAACCTTCTCCAGAATAGACCATGTCTTAGGATACAAAGCCAACCTATGTAACATCACAAAGGTAAGGATCATTAGAAGTACCATTTCAGATCACTATGCAACAGAGCTTAAAATTGATGTCAAGAAGAAGCAATGGAGGAAAACTAATACCTGGAGACTAAACAACGTGCTGCTTAACAACAGCTGGATCAAAGAACAACTCAAGGAAGAAATAAAAAGATTCCTTGAGACAAATGACAATGAAGAGACAACATGTCAAAATCTATGGGACACAGCAAAAGCAGTAATTAGGGGGAAACTCATAGCAATACAGGCCTATGTCAAGAAACAGGAAAACAACAAAACCAACAGTTTAAAAGATCACCTCAAAGAATTGGAACAACAGCAACAGAGAAATCCAACCACAACCAGAAGGCAAGAAATAATAAAAACCAGAGCAGAAATAAACAACATCGAAACTAAGAAAACAATACAAAAAATCAATGAGACCAGGAGTTGGTTTTTCGAAAAAATAAACAAGATAGACAAACCATTGGCAAGACTCACCAAAAAAAAGAAGGAAAACACCCAAATCACTAGGATCACAAATGAAAGGGGAGAGATTACAACAGAACCCCAAGAAATACAACATATCATGAGATCATATTATGAACAACTATACTCAACTAGGCTAGAGAACCCAGTAGAAATCGACAGATTCTTGGACAAACACCCTCCTCCAAGACTGGAAAAGGAAGATCTAGAAAGTCTAAACAGACCAATCACTTCAGAGGAAATTGAAGAGGTAATTAAAAAACTCCCTAAGAACAAATGCCCAGGCCCAGATGGATTTACAGGTGAATTCTATCAAACATTTAAAGAAGACCTATTACCACTGTTCCAAAGGCTTTTCCAAACCATAGAAAAAACAGGAATCCTCCCCAACTCCTTTTATGAGGCTAATATCACACTCATTCCCAAAGAAGGCAAAGACACCACCAAAAAAGAAAACTACAGACCAATCTCACTAATGAACATAGATGCAAAGATACTCAACAAAATCTTAGCAAACCGAATCCAACACTTCATCTAAAAGATCATACATCACGACCAAGTGGGTTTCATACCAGGAATGCAAGGTTGGTTCAACATACGCAAATCAATAAACATGATACATCACATCAACAACATGAAAGACAAAAACCACATGATCATATCAATCGATGCCGAGAAGGCATTTGACAAAATCCAACATCCTTTCATGTTAAAGACACTCAGCAAAATAGGGTTAGAAGGAACCTTCCTCAAGATAGTTACAGCTATTTATGAAAAGCCTACAGCCAACATTATACTTAATGGCGAGAAACTAGAAGCATTCCCACTAAGGTCAGGAACTAGGCAAGGCTGTCCACTCTCTCCACTCTTATTCAATATAACCTTAGAAGTCCTAGCAATAGCAATCCGATAAGAGAAGGGAATCAAAGGAATTCAAGTAGGGAAAGATGAACACAAGCTAGCTCTATTTGCCGACGATATGATGATATACATCAAAAACCCTAAAGAGTCCACAGTAAAACTCCTAGAAACAATCAACCAATACAGCAAAGTGGCTGGATACAAAGTCAATACACAAAAGACAGTAGCGTTTCTATATACAAACAATGAAGTTGAGGAGAGAGAGATTAAAAATACAATCCCATTTAAGATAGTATCAAAAAATATCAAGTATCTAGGAATAAACCTTACAAGAGAAGTGAAAGACCTTTACCAGGGAAACTTCAAAACACTTCAGAAAGAAATTGAAGAAGATCTAAAGAAATGGAAGAACATCCCATGCTCATGGATAGGTAGAATTAACATAGTCAAAATGACTATCTTACCCAAACTTCTATATAGATTTAATGCAATCCCTATCCAAATTCAGACACAATTCTTTAAAGAAATAGAACAATCAATCACAAAATTCATCTGGAACCACAAAAGATCCAGGATAGCCAAACACATACTGAAAAACAAGAAGCTGGGAGGCATCTCCTTACCTAACTTGAAACTATACTATAAAGCCATAGTAATTAAAACAGCATGGTACTGGAACAGAGACAGGAGCTCAGACCAGTGGATCAGAACAGAATTCCCAGACATAAACCCCCAGATATACAGCCAACTAATATTTGATAAAAGAGGCAAGAATCTGAAATGGAACAAAGAAAGCCTATTCAACAAATGGTGTTGGTACAACTGGAAAACCACATGTACGAAAGTGAAAATTGACCCATACCTCACTCCTTATACAAAAGTCAACTCAAAATGGATCAAAGACCTTGAAATCAGACCTGAATCTATAAAGTTTATCGAGAATAAAATAGGCAGAACACTCGAAGACCTATATATCAAAAAGGTCTTTGAGAACGGAGCACCAATGGCAAGAACGTTAGCATCAAATATAAACAAATGGGACTACATCAAACTAAAAAGCTTCTGCATGGCAAAAGAAACCCTACTTAATACAAGAAGACAGCTAACAGAATGGGAAAAAATCTTTTCACTTGACATATCAGATAAAGGGCTGATATCTAGAACATACAAAGCACTCAGAAAGCTGAGCCCCTCAAAACCAAATAAAGCCATAGAAAAATGGGGAAATGAAATGAATAGACACTTCTCTGAGGAAGACAGAAGGATGGCCAACAAACACATGAAAACATGCTCACCTTCACTCATCATCAGGGAGATCCAAATCAAGACAACAATGAGATACCACCTTACACCAGTGAGGTTGGCTCACATCAAAAATAATGGAAACAACCTTTGTTGGCGAGGATGCTGTATGAAAGGAACTCTCATCCACTGCTGGTGGGAATGCCCCCTAGTCCAACATCTATGGAGAAAAGTCTGGAGAGTGCTCAAAGAACTCAGAATTGATCTGCCATTTGACCCAGCAATTGCTCTACTAGGCATATACCCACAAGATGGAAGGACATTCATTCCAAAATATATATGCACCCCACTATTTATTGCAGCACTCAGTATAATAGCCAAATCTTGGAACCAACCTCGATGTCCAACAACAGATGAATGGATCATTAAGATGTGGTACATATACACAATGGAATATTACATGGCAGTCAGAAACGATACAATCACAGACTTTGCAGCAACATGGATGGACCTAGATCATGTTATGTTAAACGAAGTAAGTCAGAAGACAAAAGATAAACACAGAATGGTAGCACTATTCTGAAACACCTAGAACACATAGTTTATACACAACTAAATCCTATCAAATAACAGGGTAGAAACTCCGAACACTGTAATAGTCAGCATAGATGTGGGAGCAGTGTCCAAAATACATGAAAAAGGAACAACGCAAACTCTTGACTACACATTATACCACAAAGAAAACAGCAACAACAGAAACGGCAGCATAGAGAGAACAGGTATGTAATCAGACTTCTACAACAAAGGTCCACAATAATCCCTTAGAGTTCATATACAGGAACACAAGTATAGAACACCAAGGGAAATCACGGACTACAATGGCAACATACCATAACACTACCTTTTAATACCTTTATCTTACTATACTTTAAATAACCTCTCAGCTTTTCTGCCCACAGGTGCCCTTGGATACAAAGGGCGGACAAACTAAGGTGGCAACTCGGGATACCACACGGGATACCATACCTTGCTTGCACTACGAGATGGCCACAAGAAAACTCTTTAACATACACTTTATCTTTAGGTAATACCTTCATTTAGGAATTGAAGCACGTGACCAGTCAGACCACTGAAGCAGTACCTGAGACGTACAGACTTAAACTACAGGCTCTATTCTTCGAACACATTCAATCAAACCAGCATTCCCTTGCTATTCTCTCCCCTCTTCTCACTACTTTTTTTTTTTTCTTCTTCTATTCTGCTCATTACTTTTCTCCCTTTCTCCCCCCCTTTTCTCTCTAAGGTATTTTCTCTTTTCTCTCCCTTCAAACCCTTCCCATACACCTTCCCCTTTCCCCCCTCCGGAAATCCAACTATCCCCTCACCCCTCAATCCCATCCAGATCTCCCACCATATTAAAACTCTTCACCCCCAGTCCTTATTCTATTAGGCATCAAGATCGACCTCCTACCCAACGAACCAGTACCCAGCACCCAGGCGAGAGGACACCCAGATAAAACCACACCTCGTCTCCTGAAAGAAAAGACAGCCAACTCCCCTATGGACTCATGCTGCGAGGCCCTCCCGACCAACTCCCCCTAACGCGAACTGCTCCTTGAAACCGGGCCTAGATCCAAAAGTATCCCTAATGCAAGAACTCTTCCAAGACCCCCCTGCCGCAAATATTTACCAATCTGAAGAAGGTCAGGGGGTGGGTTAGGAAGATGCCTGGGAACCCACACACCACAAGAAAAACCCAAAAGACAATGGGAAAAACTGTACTTCCAACATAGGCATAAGACCTGTAATACACCACCTCTTTACCTGCCCTCCCCCAAATGTAAGGTAGTCTTTTGCACCACTTTGGTCCCATAAAAATTTCGCTAACTCATTTTATTTCTTTTTTTTTTTTAATTTATTTATTTATCTTTTTTTTTTTAAATGTTTGTCCTTCATATATATTTGTGAGCACATACAGTTTCAATCCCCCCCCCTTTTTTTTTCTTTTTTTTCTTCGTTTTTTGGAAGGTGACCTGTGACTGTTATCCCATCAGTCCACCCACGAATACACAGACATTATAATGTAGCACCACTTCCCCCTACAAAGGCACACTAAGTAAAGGGGAAATTTTACATTTAAAAAAAAAATAAAAGAGAGCTCTTATCTACTAGAGATAGGAACTCATAGTTATTTAAAATATAGGGATATCTCCTGCCTTGAAAATATGTCATGTGGAATCAAATTAGACCTCAGGTGATTAGATACCATTCATCCAGCCTTGAACCCTGGATCTCCGACATAGAAACGGCACAGCTCTCCACAACAGCTGCAGGAAACAAACTCCATCCAGGACGGCCTTAATACGACGAGACCAACAACAAGGCCCAGCTCTAACATGATATCCTGACAACGGGGAAAATGCGATCATCTTGACCTTAGAGCAGATTAGCCTACCTTACCAACTAACAACAAGACAAAACCAGAAGTCTTGGCTCCCTTTGGTAGGACAAAAACCCAAGATCGGGATTTACAGATGACTGGCTGCTTGATCCACGACCAGACTGTATACATCTTGGGACCAATAAATAAGCCCTAGTTTAGGGTTTGAACTATGACCTGCACAAGAATCATGATCCCCAGCCCCAAAGATCCGGCAGAGACAATTGTAATGGAATGGGGCTTTTGGGAGCACAAATAAAGACGCTATCCTAGGTGCCACCCTAGGCTCAGTGCAAAGACCAAGATCATCAACCACAGAAGATGGGTTAAAATGACACTGAGGTAACAGAACCTCTAGAACCACAAAGACTGACTTCATCATAAGTCCCACCTCAGGATCTGTACAGATACTGAGACCTCTAAACACAGAGCAGAAGTCTTCCACACACCAAAGGAAAAAAAAAAGAAAGAAAAAAAAAAAAAAAAAAAAAACACCACCGGGAAAGTAAAGGATCCTGAGCAATGTCTAGAGTTGATCCCATGACAGTATGCTCCAAGGACGGAGATATCCCATATCTCTTAGGCCAAGTGAATTCTTTTTCGAATGACCCCAATATTTACTGTGCCAGTGCAGGAGGGAAAAAAACAAAAATACAAAAAGCACAAAACCTTGGTTATTTTTTTGATATAAATATATATATTACCTTCATTTATTATTGTTATTATTATTTTTGATTTACCAATCTATTTTGGTCGATTTCTCTGTTTGGGTGTGATTATTGAAAGTGTAGTCCCCAATTATACTTATTTTTTTTATTTATTTATTTATTTATTTTTTCTCTTCCTTTCTTCTCTTTCGTTATGTGCTATGCCATGTTTCTTAATTCAAGACCATGGCGTGATTTTTGTTTGTCTGTTTTTGTTTTATTTTTTTTTTCTACTTGTTTGTTTGTTTGTTTTGTCTGCTCTGTGTGGTGCTTATCGATATAGCTGGAGCCCTCACTGGATATTTGACACTTCTTTTGGTACTAGTGGAGTGTTTCACCTACTTTTTCTCCATCTCCCAGATTGATGATGAGAGCCTTTAGAAGGACTCCGCCCATTTTCGGGGTATTAGACTCTTACCCCAGTTTATTGCTTTTTTCTCCTTCAAACAAAACCACGCAACTTGAACTAGCTAGTCCTGACTCCAGATAGAGGGGGAAATAAGGGAGGCATCAGGACCAAACAGGTGCAAGACTACTAAGTAGTGGGTTAGATACAGAGGGGACCACATATTCTAGCCGCCCTGGGGTGAGGGAAAAGGAAAAGGGAGGTAGGATAGAAACGGAGGCGTAGGGATGACAATTTGGCGATGGGAATCCCCCCTGATTTTATGTAAATATGTACCTAAAATATTATTGTCAACAATATGTAAGCCACTATGATCAAAATAAAAATTTATATTAAAAAAAATGATTTTGAAGTCTTCCAAGCAGGTTACGACTTTTGACCAACCAGAGCAGATGGTTCATTGCTAGAGCCTAGTCGTGCTGTGATACATGAGTTCAATAATACTAGGGAGCAAACAGTGCCATTCTTAGTAGTGTTATGGGATATCACATGATGTGAAGAATAAAACTTGTGGTATGCAAGGATTGACCTAGCTCTTTAGACCCAATAATTTTCTTAATAATTCTAAACTGCCAGGAGTAATATTAGATATATCTGACAGATGTAAAGCTAAATGCCAGTTAAATAACTTTTTCCAGAATTACCTATGTAGAATGTATAATAGTAGAGCTTAAAATCCTGTATTTTCTCTAATGATAGATGAGAAGAGTCACTGATGAAAGTAATCAAATTCAAAAGAAATAAAGTTAAGAATTAGGGGATTAGAGGTAAATGTAGGATTTGTGTTGCTGAAGTTTTAGCTCAAATAGGTATCTGAAAATGAGGGTGATAAAAATAGTCAGATATGGCAATATTGTGGAAGATTGGTATTTACTATGGAAATGGAGTTCAAAGGCAGGTTACTGGGGTCTAGGAGGTCAAGAAACAAAATGATAGTATGTTAAGTAGAGTGAGCATGTTGAAGTAGCTCTAGAGCATGGAGCTGAAAGGAAATAAATTAATAACCGACACAGTAGGGGATAACTATGCTTGATACTTGAATACTTGAATCTAGGATTTTGCACTTCAAATCCTGCCACTTCCTCTGTTACTCCAGGTACCCAGAAAGCACCCATCACTAATGGCATAGTTCTTCCAAGGTTCTTCCAAGGTCCCTTACTGTGAACAAATTCTTCCTGCAATGAGGTAGGCCTGGAATTTCATGAGAACCAGGAGCATCATTTTATCTTCTTAAAAGAAAGAGGTGGAGGCCTCTAGTGAGGCCAGAGTTACAACTCCCTGAGAAGAGGATTTTGAGAAGACAGCATCCCAGGTGGCATGAAAATGGTCTCTGACCTATAGATTTTCTGTTCTGTGCTCGTTGTTTTGGCAGACCTCTATCCAGGAAAAGTTCATATTAATGTGTGCATGTGTGTGTTTGCATGAATGTGTTTTTATGTATGTTTGTGTTTCACTGATGAAATATCCTAGGAGATGAATACTCTGTCCATGCCTCATCAGCAATTTATTCCTTAGATATAGAAAGAGTGCTTTCTGTGTTGGTGTGATGGAAACACCATGTTAATCCTGAAAAATGAATTTTTTTGGGACCTTTGAAGAAATACAAAGGAAGGTAGGAAGCTTCTCCAACTAATATTAGCTGGACAGTTCCATGTTCAAGCGATGAGACATCTGCCTGGTATTTCTTGCCCAGTCATGTGATTCCAGGCATTGAATTGGGCCCTTGTGTATACTAGGCAAGTCCTTCAGCCCTTTGAACTCTCTATATGGCTCCTAGAAAAAAATTTTTTTTAGTCAGTCTGGGGAAGCGATGCCCAGAGTTATAGATAATCAATTGGAAAGACTAGGAGAGAGAGAATCTTCAGTCTATGAGATATACAATTGCTAGGCAGCTGCCTAGAGGCTGTACTGGCAAAAAGAAAATGCCTGAAAATAGAAGTAGAAATGACTTAGGGAATTCTCTCACAGTCTCTATATCTCTGAAGACTTCTTAAAGGGAATTTTTTTATGATTTTCCTAGAGCCACAACTTCTGTGGTTTATTCCCCAAACAGTGTTATGGTTAAAAGAACAGTGTATACAGCCAAAAGTAATTTTAAAACAATTTATGTCCTTTTCCTCTACATCTGCAAAAACCAGGAAGGAAATACATGGATTGGGCAATAGTTTCAAAATTCTTTCTTCTGTATATTACTTTCTTTCCTGCAGCTGTGCTCAGGACTTGGTCCTCAAAGAGTCCAGCATCCCTCTATTGGCTCTTACTCCTGCAGCCTCATCTTCAGATTCTCTTTTTCTTTGGTCTTCAATACAAAAGCCCAAGTCTAATCTTGTTCTTCAATGACAGCTTCCCCAGAGGGAGAGTGAAGAGGGGAAGTTTTGTAACCAGTTTTATTCCTGGAATCCTGGGTCAATGTTTCCATGCTGATTTGCATGGCCCCAGCCAAGTTTCCAGTGAATCTAGACTTGATAATTTATTTTAAGTTCTGATTTTGAAGTGGGGTTAGGCGTTTACTTGGTCTTAACTAGTATCCAGAAACCCCCAAAGAATTACAAGTTCTTAACATACATCATGAGGTGCTTTTAGACTTCTACTTTTCAGTGTGTCTCTATAATGACATGTCCTTTTGTGAGGGTATAACTGTACATATCTGACAAGAAATAGATTAAAGGAGGAAAAATTCAACTTTGGGGTTAGAATCCTAGTATGAAATGGCCATTGCAAGATGACATTTTTAGCCCAAGTTCTTTCCCTTCCAGATTTGCTGCCGTTACTTATACTGTTTACTCTCTGGGCTTCTATTTGGTGACAAAATGTTATTTACTCATTTCTGGTTTCTCTTTTATTTGCCTGGTAAAAAGTGAAAGGAAATGGCTAAAAGAAAAGGTCAGTGCTGTCTCTGAGACCAAGACAGTACCATATATTCCCATATACTTTCTCTTGTGTCTTGCTGGTAGATAGACACTCTCAGCTGCAAGAAAGATGGCAAGATGTAGTGCTCTTGATCTGGCAGTAAGGGAGAAAGAGGGTAAAGAACTCATTACACTTTCTGTTGAACATGTGATTCTTGTACCTTTAGGGAAAGGGTTAGTGGTTAGTCATGAACACCCTAATCACCACCATCTCCATCCACTTCATTTACTTCCAATCTCCACAAAGTACTTCACTAGTTTGTACCCTATATCAATTGACCCAGCAGTTCACCTCAGCTCTGGGCTCTAACATGACCAGAAATGATCCAGAGAGAAAGCTTTACTACTAGCTCTAGGGAGAGTCTTGTTTCTTTCTTATCTAATTTTTTTAGCTCTCCTGATAGTATTCCTCATCTTCAGTGCTCACTCCTACTGCATGTTAACCTCCTCTACTTCTCACTTTCTAGCCTAGAAATTCAAAGATTTGTGTGGCAAAGTGGTTTATTTGTTAGAGACTAGTGGTGGGGAAGAAAAGAGACAGAGTATTAAATAAATTTGGGAGAAACTTTAAACTCAGAAATTTTGTCTAGTTAATAGTCACAATTTTATCACTTTTGTTGAGTCCAAGAGGCTACAAGAAAAGGGACAGAGGGAAGGGAATAGTTTAGGGGGCACCATAGATATCTATTTTGTGGTGATGGTGAAATGGAGACAGAATATTGGGCTGTCTTACTAAGATCACTTTCAGTCCCCACAGAGTAGTCCTTGGACTCACAACTCCTCTGGTGCTAACCACTTACTGAATCACAGGAGCAAGATTTTCTTTCTTGCATCACACTACACTTCTAGAATCTTCTCAGTTCCTAGCCTATGTCTCTTCTGAAGTTTCGTCTATAATATTCTGGTATTTTGCCAATTGAAGCTTAGCAAGCCTTGCTATAGGCTTACAAACCTTAATAAGCTTGGTAAACACACAGATCTCCAGCAGCATCACTCGACCTGTCTCAGAATCTACTTGCTTAAGTGAAATCTAAACAGCCTTTAATTATATATCACCTCTCAAAGAACCAAACCAGTATTTACAAATGCATTTGAAATTTTCTGGGTGAAGGGAATTAATTCTGTCTGTTGCCCACTAGTCCCTAGGAAATCAAACAAAAGAGATGGGAGGATTTATTTGTCCAGTGAAACAGACACTGGGGCCTCTGGCACAAATCAAGCAGTCTTAAGATTTTTATCCAGCAAAAAAACACAAATGTGTAATATATTTGATTAGAGGGAATAAAAATTGCTTCAGAGAGGCTATATTATTTCTCTTAGGTAGAATTTAACTTTCTTCAAGAAGCATGGGACAGTGGGATAATGAACACCTTTCATACATAACTGGGTGTTGCTATCATTTTGGGGAAAACTCTTCTTAGACAATTAGACACAGATGACCCTGAGCAGGACATTCTATTTCAAATGAACAAGGGGCTTGTACTACACATGTTGTCAAAATCTAGATTTTTTTTGGCACCTGGGGAATCCTAGACCCAAGATGCCATCATGGTTTCTTACATTGATAATTTAAGCTCAACCTATGTCTTTGTTACAACCCATATAGTTAAAGTTATAGTTAAAATATATATAGTTAAAATTAGTAATTGTACAGTTGTACTTTAATAAAGACTATAACCTGATTAAAAATAACATTTTAGATTTCTTATGCAACTATAACTCTTCTAACTATATTTTTACCCAGCCCTCTTGGGTACCACTGGTCAGCAGACATGGAATAAAAACTGCATGCTATGATGTGACATTTCTAATATCCACATTACAATGTAAAAGGAAATATGGACATTGATACTAGTAATGTATTTTTAATATGATATATCTAAGAAATTGGTATTTTACTTGTAATAAATGTAAAATTATTTATGATGTATTTTGTTTATTTGGCTTGTAAGTTTTCATATGTATATTTCAATATATCCTGTTATATATGTTGTATTTCGATATATCCTGTTATAGGATTCAATTCAGACTAACCCTGTTTCAAGTGCAGTTTTACCCTGTTAAGCAGACCTAGAGACTGGAATAATCAACACTTTGAGCCAGAAAAAATAATCCAATTACCATGAATAAGAAACAAAGCGGGGCCAGAGAGATAGCATGGAGGTAGAGTGTTTGCCTTGCATGCAGAAGGATGGTGGTTTGAATCCCGGCATCCCATATGGTCCCCTGAGCCTGCCAGCAGCAATTTCTGAGCATAGAGCCAGGAGTAACCCCTGAGCACTGCTGGGTGTGACCCCCCCAAAAAAAGAAACATAGCATATCAATGACTGGGAATTTATATAGTTTTAAAAATCATGATTATGAAAACTGCAACTTTTATGTACCTCCCCCATCTTACTCCATTAGGTCATCATTTGTTTATCAATCCATTTGTTCAGCAGATTTTTCCTAAATACATATAGTAAAATAATCCTGCTGATTGGCAAGAAGCCTGAATGTTATTAATCATTTTGTTTTATTTATTTCTGTATTTAACTTTTTATTTAAGTAAAGGCCTATGATTTATAAAGTTAATAGTTGAGTTTTAGGTATATAATATTTCAACACCAATACCACCATCATATTCAACTTCCATCACATAATCTCATATTTCATCACCTTGTGTTTCCCCCTAATTCCTGTACCCTACCAACCATCTTCACAGGTATATTACAAAGTTCAGTAGTTCTAGCTTAGATCTGGTGTTTTCACTGTTGTTGAGTCTGTAATCTGGTTATATTGCTATACTACTCCCCCATATTCCTGGTATAACTCAGGCTCCAAAACCCTGTTCTCCCATTCATTTTCTTTCACTTCCTTCTTTCCCACTGGATTTCTTTCCTTCTCTGTTATTCCTTTCCTTATAGTCTGGGGTCAAGGGTTCTAGTAAAGAGGTTTTCCCCCTTGACTACATTGCCTTTCCTTGTCTAATTATTCTCACAGATAAGTGAGATCATCCTATCCTTCTTGATTACTTTTCACCACAATATCTTCTGGTTCCATCCAGGTTGCAGCAAATTGCATGATTTTATTGCTCATAGCAGTTTTAAAGTGTTCCATTTTGTGTATATACACCTATATACATCTTTATAATTCTTTCACATCTTCATACTTCATCTGTTGTTTAAAACCTAGGTTGATTCCTAAGTTTATCTCTTGTACAAAGTGCTGCAATGAATGATGCTGGAATGAATGGTTTTCTGTCCTGGATTTTAATTAAGATTTTTGGGGAAATGATAGATTGTGTTATATCAACACCACACAGCAACACTTGATTAGAGATTAACTCCTTTGTCATCTCTCCCCTTAAAATGTCCTCTTATTTTGGGGGGAGTGGTTAGGCAACACTAGAAGTACTCAGGTTCTACTCCTGATACTTTAATCCTAGCTTTGCTTAGGTAACTATTTGTGGTACTAGGTACTGAGCCTGAGTGATTCATGTGCAAGGCAAATACCTTACTACTAGCTATCCTAGCTCTCCTGTCCTCCAAGTTCCCCCTTTAAATGCTCTCTTGACAGTAGAGCACCCCCTTTCTTCCCTTTACTATTTCTCATTTGTTTATATCCCTTCCTCTTTGGATAAGCATATGACTGCTGTTTTTCAATCTTGCATCTATAACACTATCCAATCAGTAAACAAAAGGGTACAATTAGAAGGCAGCAGAGAGATTGTAAATAATGAATTGTGCCTGTTTATCACAGTATTTGTTCAAGTGGTCTGATGTGTACTGGGAGAAGGACATCTTACGGTGGATGCTAGTTACCCTATATCTTGGCTTATTAAAAACTCCATTTGGTGCAGAAGACATAGAATCCTGCTGAACCCCATGCAGTTCACCTCTGCGCAGATGAAAAACCACGCTTCATGTTATAAAGTGGGTCTGAAGCAGTATGATATCTCTTATTAGGGCCAAATAGAAAATTCATGTCGAAGGAATTAAAGGAATAGTACAGCTTTTCTATGGCTGTTCACCCCATCCCCAGAGTTAGGAGGGAGTTACAAGTATTACACCTCCTAGTTCCTGGTTTTTGACAAGTACAAATTTACAAGAGGCCTTAAACTCATTATATTAAGCAAAGTTTATTGAGACTCATGGAAGGATGACAGAGGGGAATCTTGTGTTTGAGCCTAAGGAGGTAGCACATAACAGAATGTCCTGCTTGGCTCTTCCAAAGAGGTGAAGCAATCAGGCATATAGGGAACCCCTGACAATGAGTTTTAGGAAATAATGCAACCAAAATAAGATCTACAGAGGTTACTCCATCACCATCCTAGAGGCATGAAGCAAAATCTTACAGATGCAAGAACTGAGGTCTGATAAGACTGGGAATGATCTGCTGAGAGCTCAGAGAAGGCTTGCCAATTTTAAGAGAGGCAAAAAAAAAAATATTAGCAGGAACAAATGACCTAAAATAAAAATTGAAAGAAGACCACCAAAAATTCAAAGTTCTCTCCCCTTAACAACATCCCAGAAATAGACTCTTACCTTCATAAAAATTTCAAGCCAGGGCAGTTTAGGAAAAAAAAATTATAAAACCAATCTGTCAAAAGCAAGTTGCACTCTCTCCCCACTAAAGTTGTACATGCTCTTTCTGAAATTTGTTACCTTTCTCTCTCTTTCTCTCTCTTTCTCTTTCTACTCCTGTTTCCTACATAGTTATTTTGCTTTACTCTTCATATCCTAAAATTATTTTCTGTGAGATTAGACAACAAACCTGAAAAATCTAGGCAGAGATCAGGACTAAATTTCCTTTTACTTTAAAGAGCAAACACTCTAGGGCCATGGCTTTCTGAAAACTTGGGTAGATCCAAATTTAGGTATATTGGGGGAACAGATCAAGTGAAACTGAGACATATCTAGATGGCTGCATTTTGGGATTGGTATGATGTTAGCATCCATGCTTTGCAGGTGCTCATGGCTGACTTTTACCAGCAGTTTTTCTGAGGGAGATCAAAGTGGTTCAAGCAGCAGGAAGAAACACTATTTCACTGAGGTCATGACTTTCATGGCTCTCCACCTCTCCACTGCCACCAGGAGTCTGATTAGAGGTTTTAAGTTCTTGAACATGAGTTTTGAAGTCCAGTCCCATAACTATTTCAGGAGATGCTCTCTGAGCTCCGGGAATTGTACATAACCTGCTCCTCTGCACATGCCTGATTAGGATCGACTGTCACTACAAGTGTTATGCCCAGTTGGGATCAATGAAGGAAATATGACCTCCTAAGATGTCTGACTTGTTCATTACCATTGCTTTAGGAATGTTGTGTAGAGGAAGGGCACAAAATAATATGCAAGCACTAGGCTTAGGAATTTCCTTTTGCATGTTTCCAGAAGTTCCTACTTAAAAAGCCTAATTTACCTGCCTTGAAGCATGTGTAAATTGTGTGGTATTTTGCCTTTAAGTGCCATGAATTAAAAATTTACAGACTTCATTTTCCTAATAGCTGCATAGTATTCCATTGTGTAGATATATCACAGTTTCTTTAGCCACTCATTTGTTCTCACACATTTGGGTTGTTTCCAGATTCTGGCTATTGTAAATAGTACTGTAATGAACATAGGTATGCAGAGTGCTTTTCTGCATGGTGTTTTTGGAATCCTAGGAGTATTGCTAGATCATATGGAAGCTCAATTTCTAGTTGTGTGTGTGTGTGTTTTTAAGAATTGTTTTCCAGAAAGGCTGGACCAGTCTATATTGCCATCAGCAGTGAATGAGAGTCCCTTTCTCCCTGTATTTGTGTCAGCACTGGTTGTTCTTGTTCTTTGTGATGTGTGCCAGTTTCTGTGGTGTGAAATGATATCTCATAGTTGTTTTGATTTGCATCTCCCTGATGATTAGTTATGTAGAGCATTTTTTTTTACATATCTTTTGGCCATCTGTATTTCTTCTTTGAGGAAATGCCTATTTATTTTTTCTCCTAAATTTTGGATGGGATTAGAATTTTTTTGTTATATTCTTAGATATTAACACCTTATCCAATGGGTACTGAGTGAATAGTTTCTCCCACTCTGTGGGTAATCTTTGTATCCTAGTCACTGTTTCCTTTAAGGTGCATAAGCTTTTCAGTTTAATGTAGTTTCATTTTTTTAATCTTTTCTTCCACTTGCTTGGACAGTGGTGCTTCACCCTTGAAGGTGTTTTACCTTGAAGATGCCTTTAGCTTCAATGTCACGAAGCATTCTGCCTACATTTTCATTTAGGAAGTTATGAAATTTGCTTAAGCATAGATAGATATGGAGAATATTATGCTGAGTGAAATGAAATGAGTCAGAGTGAGAGAAAGAGACATAGAATAATCTCACTCATTGGTGGGATATAAGAAAAATAAAAGATAGTATGGTAATAATATCCAGAGGCAATAGAGATGAGGGCTAGGAGGACTAGTCTATGGTAGGAAGCTTGCCACAAAGAACAGTGAGTGCAGTTAAGGGAGAGAAGGGTCCACTATACAAATGGTAGTTGGAATCTGGACAAGATTGGGTGCAGAAAGTTATGCATTGTGCACTAACAATAGGGTCAAGCACAGTGTCAAAAGGAAAAGATATGAGAGAGAGAAAGAGAGAGAAATAAAATAATAAAATGTCTGCCCCAGAGGCAGGGTGGGTGGATAGGAGGGATACTGGAAACATTGATGGCTGGAAATATGCACCAGTGAAGGGTGATGTACATTCTATGACTGAAACTTAGAACAATTTTATAAACACAGTGCTTAAATAAAGTAATTATAAAAAATAAATATAAGTAAGATAAAATAAATTAAAAATTAAAAGCCCATATTTTTTCAAAAAAGAACTTACAGACTTACTGAGGGTTATTAAAAAATTTATGATGGGATGGTGAAGTAGCGTCAAAAGAATAAAACAATGATAGAGAAAGTGTCACAATCCACAGTGTCTCAAAAATAAGGGATATGGGGCTGGAGAGAGCATGGAGGTAAGGCTTTTGCCCTGCATGCAGAAGAAGGACAGTGGTTCAAATCTCGGCATCCCATATGGTCCCTGAGCCTGCCAGGAGCAATTTCTGAGTGTAGAACCAGGGGTAACCCCTGAGCACTGCCGGGTGTGACCCCAAAACAAAAACAAAATAATAATAATAATAAGGGATATATTAGCTGTAAAGGACATGAGAGTTGTGTTCAAATTAAAGCTATTTTTGAGACATTAAAATTGAAAAAAGGAAATACCAGACAATGGGGTATAAAAAGAAGAAAAGTAAGTTAATATGCAATGGCAATGGAAAAAAAACCCGCTGAAATATTGCCTGCAGAGCTGAGAATTGAAACTACCAAGCAGAGATGTGGGTGGTCGTGGGAGGAAAAGGAATTTAGGACAATGGTGGAGGGATATTGACATTCTAGGATGATGTGATACTATTATAACTGCGATGCTTCAATAAAAAGAATTGAAAAATTAAAAAAAAGAATTTTAAAATAGGCTTCTTGATGGTATAAGAGGTCAACCACAGCCCTTATTTTGTCTCATTGGGAAGAGAGAGAGAAATGGCCTAGTTCTAGGTATGGCACGTAAATAATTCATATATTTAAAATAACAAAATAAATATTTTATGGGTCTTTAAATTTCACGAATGAGCTGCATCCTTAAAATCCATAGATTAAAAGCTGGCCTTTAGTCACAAATACCAATGCACAGTAAAATGTTGCTATGAGAAAACACACATAATTCTGATCTGACAGAATGGTTTGCTCAGGGACCTTAGAATCAGGTCTGATGGCCCAATCTATCTCTTTCCAGGCACAGAGGAGCAGCTTGCCCCTTCCTTTTTCTGTGGTGGTCTTCATGTCATCAGAACAACAACCTCTTTCTTGATCAGTGGGGCTGGGATGCATGTTCCTGCACTTTGTCCTCTCTGAGAGAAAATTTGCAGCTCATTCTTGCCACTTGGGTAAATTTGAGAAGGCTTGCAAATAAGCTTTTGTAGCAGCATGCTAGATATAAAGCAGGACAATAGGTTGGTGGAAGTTGCATAATTTCGATGTTTGTTTCTATTTCCCTTGAGGATTTCAGAGATAATATAAAGTACTTGTGGCAATATGACTAGAATATTTCCTCCAAAGTCTTGCTTACTCTCATTCTATTTTAAAATATAATGCTTATTGATTTTTTGGCAATTACAGAAGCATGTATGACCATTATATACAATTTAGAAAAAGAGCAAAAGGAGAGCATCCACAATTGGATGCACAACCGTCATTATTTTGCAGGAGAGAAAAGTGCTAATTTTCATGCTTAAGAGCCTTATAGCTCCTTTTTGTTCTCCTATCAGTCTTCCTTTAGTTCCTTTGTTACCTGCCAGAAAGGAATTTTGAAGAAGTATAACTTTTGCAACTTGCCTTCCTCTCTCATCTTTATTACAGACCTTTCTAGGACACTCTTGGAATTAATTGCATAGATTTATCTTCTTTTATAATATAAAGGATACAGTTTTTTAGGTTACAGGGATAGTGAGCAGGTAGGGTGCTTGCTTTGCATGCTGTTGATCCGGGTTCGATCCCACGTACCCCTCATGGTTTCCTGATCCATGCCAAGTGTAATATCTGAGGGTAAAGCTAAGAGTAAACTCTGAGCACCACCAGGTGCAACCCCAAACCAAAAATGTAACATTATTTTAAAAGGTAAAATTTGCAATAATTGAGTTTCTGATGGAAGGATCTTAGAAAATTGAGAACAAAGAGGAGGCCTTGACAGCAAGTATATTGAAAGTATGATGAATCTTTTGTGGAAGTTGTCCTCACAATATAGGATGTTCGGAGGTATCTCTGTCTCTACCCATTGGAAGCCAGTACCCCTTCTTTCCAGTGCACATCTCTGAGGCTTCCAATTATCCCAGACTGGTAGGAAGGAGAAATCAATCTCAGGCAAGAGCCATTATCTTAATGTGTTCTATTGACCCTTTCAAAGTTAGGAATGCCAGTTTGGGATGACGAAATGTCAAGAAGATAAATGATTAAATGACATTTCTGAAAAAAGAACACTCATTCTTATTTTCCTTCTTAGCTAATACTTTTGTATTTTTCCATTAAAACATTTGTGGATAATTTTGCACTTTAAAGAAGACTGAATTTGGAAGTTTTTGTCAGAGAGGGTAATCAGGACTGAACCAACTCTCCAGGTATTTTTAACTAGGAAAGTATGGGTTTTAGGGAACTGAGAGCTTACTTTAGATGGGTATTTAGACGGGTCTTGAGAAGGGTCAGGCAGCAGAATGGATAGAGATCAAAGAGGAATGTTTGACTTTCAGAAAATCCAGAAAAGCTTTATATTTTTATGGGTATCTTTGTTTTGTTTTGTTTTTCATTTTGGAGCCACTCCTGATGGTGCTTGGATGACCTTATCGTGTTGGGAGTGAACTCAGGCTCCTACATGCAAAGCAGGAATGCTTTGAATGTCAGAAGACTGTAACAATTTCAGAAGGTTTGCTACTGATGATCTCAACAGCTTGTAGCAGCAATATGAGCCATTTTTAGGAAACAACCTGGAAGATGTTTGTGCATCCATGTTATCTTCCATCTGTTGACAACCTGCTCATGCCTGTTTGTCTGTGGCTGCAGTGGGACAAAGTAATAGTTCTTTCTCCTCTTCTGCTTCCTGATTTATACGAGTGCCAATCAAAAATCTAAGTAAAACTGCTGGCAAGGGAGTCTTGGAAATATAGTTTCCAGACATTCTTTTTAACCTTTAGTACTGGAAAGGGGCTGTGAAGAGTTTATATGCAGAATGAAACATAGAGAAAATGTAATAGGGAACATGGCCTTTAAAATGTTTCTCATTTGATTCAAACTTGAAAAGGAGCATAGCATAGGCCAGTAATACTATAATACGATAATGATATTACTTAGTCTTAATAAAAATTGAGATTGGCTGACTGAAATTAAAAAAATTAGAGACTATAGCTATGCAGAAATGAAGTTTCTTGGTGCCAATGGGGCAAACAAACATGCAAAATATGTAGCAGGGGTCTCAAACTCACGGCCTGTGGGCTGTTTGCGGCCCTCCATACAACATTTTGTGGCTCTGCCCTAGAGGAATCTTTTTTTGTTTTGTTTTGTTTTAGTTGTTTGGGTCATACCCCCAACATTCAAGGCTTACTACTGACTTTGCACTCTAGGATCACCCCGACTTTGCCTCCTGCGATCCCCAGGTAAATTGAGTTTGAGACTCCTGATCTTTGTACACTTGCATAAGGTTTCCCCCAGATATTCATTATTTCAGGTGATGAAATATTTTATCACAAAAATGAGCCTAAATAACTTAAAATGATTATTATTACTATAAAAATAAAGAACATACATGTCTTAGGATTTAAAAAGCATTATTCTTATTTATTTATTTATTTATTTATTTATTTATTTATTTATTTATTTATTTATTTATTGAGTCACACCCTGCAGCACTGAGGGGTTACTCCTGGCTCTATGCTCAAAAATCACTCCTGGCAGGTTCGGGGGACCCTATGAGATGCTGGGATTTGAACCTGTCCTTCTGCATGCAAGGCAAACACCCTACCTCCATGCTATCTCTCCTGCCTCTATAATTTATTTTTATTGTTATCTTTGTGGCTATTTTTATAGCTGTGATAACATTGTTATGACAGCATTATTGCTTATGCTTCTGACGTACTAAGATACAGCACCTGATTCACCACCTTTGTCACTTCTGTCTCTTCCACAACTCTCTAGCCTCCTTCTCTAACTGCTTAGAAATCTCAGTTATGTTCTCAAAGTTCAAGGGTTTGTAATCATTTATACTGCCTTTTCCATGCTTTGTTTCTCTCTCTATAACATATAAATGTGATCAGCCAGTGTGTGTTCTTTTTACTTTGATTATCTCGCTCAAAATGAATGCTCTCCAACTCCGGCCACGTCACAGCAAAAGACAAGCTCTGGTCTTTTTAATTGCTGTACAGCATTATATTGTAAGGGGAAATATTGGTCTGTGAAGATGCCTTAATGGAAACCTTAGGAAATCCTACAGAGGGTCAAAATACAGGATGTCTTCAAAGCTGTCCACAGTTGGAGAGAGGAAGCAGCCTTTCTATCACCCAGGTTGGTATTATTATTCTTTGTATGCTCTTCCCTGGAAGGTGTTGTCATGGAGACTTCTTTCAGCCCTGTCTTTGACTAAAGAGGACGGTTGAGGGAATTTGGTAGTAGCACTCTCAGCCATTGGGAGAACAAACTTTCATTCCTCAAAGCATCTGTAGTATGAATACCTCTACCACACCACCAAGTGTGGAGTCTTCTTTATAACATGGTATAATACAAAAGACTCACTTTCTACTTGGGGCCCCAGCAACACCAGAGCACACTGAGTCTCCTAGAGACGGCTTAAGAGAAATCAGCATGATTTGCTTGGCTTTCTCAAAGCAGACACCATATGATATGTTGTAAAATCACCTCGAGTGCCATTTTTCCAGTGTCCTGGCTTTGGAACCTGAGGCCTAATTCTAGCAGTATGTCATATCATTCTGCCACTTGCTATTTGCTGAAGCTGTAGCAAAGTTCTACCTGGTCAGGAGCAAGGGAAAAGATAGAGACTGAGCCTATTGATTAGAGGAAATCAAGAAATCTAAATCCATGTCTTAAAACCTGTGTATTTTATTTTATTTATTTATTTATTTATTTATTTATTTATTTATTTATTTATTTATTTATTTGGTTTTTGGGCCACACCCAGCTGTGCTCAGGCATTACTCCTGGCTGTTTGCTCAGAAATAGCTCCTGGCAGGCACAGGGGTCCATATGGGACACCGAGATTCGAACCAACCACCTTTGGTCCTGGATCAGCTGCTTGCAAGGCAAACACCGCTGTGCTATCTCTCCGGGCCCAAAACCTGTCTATTTTATATAGCAAACAATTACTGCAACACATCTTTATATTTTCATTTTTTAAATTATAGGTAGTTGAAAGGTACTTAATTTTGAGTTTTGTATGTGTGATTTTTTTTGGGTACTTGAGCTATGTTTATCTGGTTCTGAAATCAGAATTTCACTAGCTTTTTAATATTTCTAAATATAGAATAATTTATATAACAGGAGAATGATTTTGAGATTTGGATAAGTTAAAATAATGACTTTAGAGCATACTTAATTCAGACTCCATTCTAAGTCAATCTCTTCCATAGTTAATGATTTACTTAGCTGACTCAATTTTTCTTTTTTTTTTTTTTTTTTTTTTTGGTTTTTGGACCACACCCGGTGACGCTCAGGGGTTACTCCTGGCTATGCGCTCAGAAGTCGCTCCTGGCTTGGGGGACCATATGGGACGCCGGGAGATCGAACCGCGGTCCGTCTCCTAGGCTAGCGCAGGTAAGGCAGGCACCTTACCTCGAGCGCCACCGCCCGGCCCCCCAATTTTTCTTAAATTATGTTGGCAATTCAAATATCTTACAGGAGCACTCAATATGTGCATTTTAAAAATTTTCAAGAATAGACCAAAGATATTTATATATAAGCTAAAATGTAATCTTTATGTTTATATGTATGTATATATGTAAAATAAAGTCTTGATTTGATAATCTTAAAATGTATCTATTTTAATATTCTCCCCAAGTATAATACCTTGGCTTTGCTAATATTTTCTCCTTCTTTCCCTCTCTCAACACCAAGGTAAATAATTTTTTGAATTGGGAGTTATTGTATTTTTATTTACTGTTTCAAATATTAAGACTGATAATTAGTTGTATATATTTTATTTTCTACATAAGACAAATTTACATATTAAGGTTTTATTGCTTGAAAGTTTGCTTTGGACTTGTTTCTTGAGTTTTGATCTAGAACTAGAATCGACTGACACAAATAGGAGGTGGACCCATGGAGCTGGTGTCCATGAATGTGACCTTGGCTCTGCTCAGAATGCCTGTGGGATCCCTTCTGTAGTGGAAGCACTCAGACCTAGGTAGGCTGGATGCCAAGCTGTGTGTTTTTCAGGCAGGTGTGATGCTGCTCAGAGACTAAGGCTGTTAGTAGAGAGCCTGACTTAAAATGCTTGGTCAAGACTGCTGGAGCAGGGATAATGGAATATAGGACTAAGAAGTACAGTAGGGATGAGTAGTGAGGATAGAGAGAAAGGAATGGGTGATTGAAAATAAAATATGTATATAATTTTTATTATTATACGGAGGCAATCCGGATCAGAACAATACTTCCAGGATAGAAATCGGGACTCTAATTCACTCAGTAACAGGTGACAAATTTCTGAATGGCCTTAAAAAAGAATCAACTTTTTTCCCTGGAGAGGTATATCAAAACCCTAGGGAAATAGCAAACTCACCATCTGAGAAAAAAAAAACCCTTAAGGTCTGAAACAAAGTTCTTAGTGAAAGAACTGACTGCCAGAGGGACATGAAGGAAGAATTAATTTAGACCATGCAGAAAACTTAGCATTGCCTGTGACATCCAGACGGTCTTAGCCTCAAAAAGATTGCACTCAAAAATTCACTCTGAAGTCAGCAGTGCATGTATTCCAGAAAGACAGACTGTCGGGAAGCAGGATATTGTTTAAGAATATTTAGTCTATAAAGAATAAATACATAAATGAATAAATGAATATAAAAAATCTCAGATATAGGGCACTTGCTGGGGGAATTCTGCGAGAGCTGTACTCCTAACCCCTTCCAATTTTCAAGAACAAATTCCTTAACTTGCACATGCTTGTTGAAGCGACAGACTGTCTGGATCTGGTTCCCTAATGCCATTTCTTAGCTGTGACCGTCAGCAAGTCACTTCATCTGTTTGTGCTGTTTCCTCTTTTGTAGAATGTAAAACAGGACCCAAAACAGGGCTAGCTGCCTATGAATTTGAATCGGTTAAGTGAATTTTTTCACCATCATTAGTATCATCCTAGTCATCATATTCTAATACTATTAGGTACAAGGTAAGCACTTTCAATGCCTTATTTTTTTTGACTGTTATATATTCAGTCACTAAGTCTCATGTCTGAATTTTCGTATATATATCCATCACATCTCATCAACCCTTCCTACAATCATTTAGGTGACTGGACGCTTTTAAGTGCCCTGATTTAAGCTTTGACTTTCTTGTTTTACCTTGTACAACACATCAATCATTTTTAAAACAGCTCTTATCTAATTTTTTTTTTAGCCTATGATTCTTCAAGTTTACTTTCCTTGGATTAACATACTAGACTTTACTCCTCAGCCTGAAAAATGTGATACTGTATAGTGGATATACAGGAACACAAATACTTAGATATGAATGTACTTGAACATACATGCATAAATGAATATACATATGTCTCATTTATATACACACAAATATATGTATAGTTTATGCTTTATATGAATGGCAATAACATGTATTTTATGTATTATTTCCCTTAAATTTTCATATTTAATTTATTGAAATAGCTCATTCCTTTTTTTTAGTTTTGGGGCCACACCTGGTGATGCTCAGGGGTTACTTCTGGCTATGCACTCAGAATCACTCCTGGATTGGGGGACCATATGGGACACCAGGGGGTTGAACTGATGTCCGTCCTAGGCTAGTACTTGCAAGGCAGATGCCTTACCTCTAGCACCACCACTCTGGCCCTAGCTCATTTTTTTTTTCTGCTTTTGTGCTGTTATTCACCTCATTTTACATGAGATGTGTTTTAAGAACCTTGTATTTTAGGGAAGCTGAACTCAATTCTCTGCGTCTAGGGTAGATTTCAATTTATCTGTACTATTCATTTTGGCTTCATTCCCCTAAAGGCGTCCTGTGCAACTGTTAAAAATGTATGAGCTAGCTCAGTAAACAAAGACATGAACATTTAAGAGGAAAGAATATTGCATACATATATGGCAAGTTATTCTTGGTTATTGGCGTGGGCAAGAGGTGTAATTTTGATTGGTGAGATGTGGGAGGCTTTGGGAAAAGGTTTCTTCAAAAGAAATGAAAGAAAGAGAGTCCCATTCTTATCTTTGGAGTCTGTCATGTCTGGATATGTCATGCAGAGGTGGAGTTGCTGAAGCTGCCTTGGGCTTCTGAAGAAACTAAGAGAGCCAAGGCAAAATATGAAGGCAATAGTTCAGCACTACTATAGAAAAAGGACTGACAACCCTTTGTGTGGTCAATGTCTTGTGAGATAACTTCCCTTAGCCTTGAGTAGTTCAGTGGAGCTTATTGTTGATTTAACTAATGCATCTCCATTATTGTCATACTGTTTCACCCACACAAGATTCTCCCTTCAGCAGATTGCTCTTAGACACAGACACATCACTGCTGCTAAATATGAGGACTTTTAGACCACTGGTACACTGACTTTCTTGTTAGCTATATTTAAAAAAAGCTTTTCTGTGCTGTCATAGGATTATAATGGTAGATTAAGGAAACCTGTATCACAAGTAGTTTACTGGCACCAGGGATGCCCATTCTGTCATCCTCCTTCTCCTCCTCCATATTTGCATCTTCCAGATCAGGTTTCACCGCACGTGCGAAATATTTTCTTTTTTTTTTTTTTTTTTTTTTTTGGTTTTTGGGCCACACCCGTTTGAAGCTCAGGGGTTACTCCTGGCTATGCGCTCAGAAATCACCCCTGGCTTGGGGGGACCATATGGGACACCGGGGGATCGAACCGCGGTCCATCCGCTTGCAAGGCAGACAACTAACCTGTAGCGCCACCTTCCCAGCCCCCGCGAAATATTTTCTTTTATTATCTGAAAGACTCAAACTTCCCTTCATCTCGATTGTTTTCCTTTTGAGCACCAAGAATTTCTTAAAATTTTCTATTAGCTAAATTGTAGTAAACTCTTCTTAAATTCACATCTCATTGAATCCCTATGACAACCGTTTCAGCAGATGTTACCACTGACATTTTGCCATTGGAAAAAAAAATTGAAGCATAGAAAGGTTAAGTCACTTTCTCCAGCTAATAAACAGCAGCGGTAGTGTTTGGGATCAGTTTTGTTTGACCCTAGAGTTTCACCCTGA
The DNA here is from genome assembly GCF_024139225.1 of Suncus etruscus. Lineage (NCBI taxonomy): Eukaryota > Metazoa > Chordata > Mammalia > Eulipotyphla > Soricidae > Suncus > Suncus etruscus. Next base: position 27,836,387 of record NC_064864.1, read on the forward strand.
GTCAGTGTTGTGAATCATATGAACATGTGTCCTTGTAGGTTTTCTGAAGGTGTGAAAGGTATCTGACTCAATTTCCATCTTTGACACTCATATAATATGTGGATCACAATGTGTAACTCAGGACACTTATCAGGAATCATTTTGGGATTACTGCCAGTGGTAGGAAAGAAAAGGAGAAGGATGAATATCTAAAGGGAAATAGTGATCTGTGAAGTTGCCTCAATGGAAACCTTAGCTAATCCTACAGAGGGTCAAAATACGGGTTGGCTTCAAAGCTGTCCACAGTTGGAGAAAAAAAACAGCCTTTCTATCTTACAGGTTCGTATTATTCGTTGTGGGCTCTCCTGGGAAGGTGTTGTCAAGGAGACTTCTTTTAGCCCTGTCTCTGCCTAAAGAGGACGGCTGAGGGAATTTGGTGGTAGCATTCTCAGCCATTGGGAGAACAAACTTTCATTCCGCAAAGCATCTGTAGTATGAACACCTCTACCACACCACCAAGTATGGAGTCTTCTTTATAACATGGTATAATACTTTATAAAATACTTTACTTTGCTAGTCTTTAGCTTCTGATTATATCTCTCAGAGGGAGATTTGTATTAGATCTAATGAGGGTATATCTCATTTACCAATTAGTCTCAAACAGGATGTGGGAAACAAGAGGATGTCTTCTTGTTTCCATGGTTGTTGTGAGGCCTCGATTCCTGGTGTCTTAGGAATTGAAGTAATGACTCACTATTTTACCTTTTCAAAAGCCTTCCTCCAGAGAAGTTGTCAGTGACTGTGGGCATAGTAATTTGCATAGGGAAAATAGAACAACTCCTCATTGAAGAGGAATGTCAAAACTCCATTGAATTCCTCAGGCTACCTCTGCTGTGGAGCCAACACACACAGGCAAGGTTTTGTCATCTGGTTATTTGATAAGAATTTTGCAGAGAGAAGAGTGAAGGTCAGAGCTTTTGAATGAGCCCATTGTCTCTGAAATTCAAAGCTTATAATTTTTATCTAAAATAAAATTTCTGGAGCGAGAATAATAGAGAGATCTCAGTTTCAAATTATTTCCATCCAGAACATAACTGGTGGTCAAGTCAATCAATGAGAGAAGGCACAGTGTTACATTTTAAGGATTACAATCACCGCCTGCCCATTCCTTCTTAAATGATGGGGCCAAATGGATTTGGATAAAGCAAAACAGCAGATATAAAAAAGCAAAAATATTACTTAAAGATCCATATCTGTTCCTGAGGGCACCCAAGGTGTATGGCACAAGAATACAAGATGAGGGGCCAGAGAGATAGCATGAAGGTAAGGCGTTTGCCTTTCATGCAGAAGGTCTGTGGTTCTAATCCTGGCATCCCATATGGTCCCCTGTGCCTGCCAGGGGGCAATTTCTGAGCATGGAGTCAGGAGTGACCCCTGAGCGCTGCCAGGTGTGACCCCAAAACAAAACAAAACAAAACAAAACAAAAAGAATACAAGATGAACCAGATTAGTGAGGATGTATATTAGAGGCAAGAAAGCTGAAATGGGAAACACATGTTCAGCTGTCCCCAGATATCCATCCACAATGTGAGGCAGTAGTGTTGTGGATCTACTGTAGATAATGTGGAAGACAGGTGGAAAGGTGATCATATGTGGAAGTAACCTTATTATTCAAGAAAAAAAAATAACAGAATTCCTGCTCTGTGCAGCTATGTCTCCAATGCCCTCTGTTCTCTTTCAACGCCAAAATGAGAGAATGAATATACAAGCTCATTTGTTTGAAGGAGTTTAAATCATATTTTCATTATAGAGAATTTCAAACATACACAGAGGCAGAGCAAATAATAGAGTGAATCTCCATGTACACAGATTCTTTTATTTAAATAATTATTATCATAATGCCTAAAGGTGTTACCTAGCTATGGTTCTAAAATGCCCTAGAAGCATATTCTGACTTTCTAATTTTATCTATGATATAATGTCTCTCAAAAAGACAATAATGTTTTAATTACTTAAAATTTTTAGGGGGCCATAAACATTGGTGCTTAATGGGGAGGGTATCATATGATTCTAGTGACTGAACTTAGGGTTTCCGACATTTCATTTCTTCTCCTTTTCCCAGGAATGATTTTCTGTTTAGTTTTGTTTTGTTTTGGGCCACACCAGGCAGTTATTAGGACCCACTCCTTGCTCTGTGCTCAGTGATCACTACTGGCAGGGTATCAGGGATTCTCCCTGGGTTATTTTCATGCAAGACAAGAGTCCCCTATTGTACTATAACTTTGGCCCCACAAGAATAACTTTCTTTTTTTTTTTGGATTTTGGGTCATGCCAAGAGACTCTCAGGGGTTACTCCTGGCTCTGCACTCAGAAATCACTTCTGACAGACTCAGGGAATGATAAGGGATGATGGGGATCAAACCTAGGTCAGCGGCATGCAAGGCAAATGCCCTATCCACTGTGCTATCACTCCAGCCCTTTCCACAAGAATGACATTTTATAAAACATGTCACAGTATCTATAATTGGAAATAATTTATGTTATTATTAAAACTCTGATAGTATTTCATTTTTCCTTGGTTGTCTTATGAAAATGTTTTTATTTTTTCTGAATAGTTTGTTTTAAAAAGTTTCAGAATAGATTAAAGAGCTGTATTTTTTGTTTGTTTTGTTTTTGGGTCACACCCAGCAGCACTCAGGGGTTACTCCTGGATCTATGCTCAGAAATCACTCCTGGCAGTCTCGGGGGACCATATGGGATGCTGGGATTCGAACCATTGACCTTCTGCATGCAAGACAAACGCTTTTCCTCCATGCTATCTCTCTGGCCCCAAAGAGCTATATTTCTATAGCAGAGAATGCATGTGTAGAGGTTTGTGGCAGAGAAAGCTCTCTGGATTTCCCTCCTGCAGTGTTATGAACACTGTAGCATAATGGTCATAAACACCAACTCTGGAATTCCTGTCATGTGAACCAGAACAAGGGAATCTCTCCAAAACTCTGCTCTTCATTTGCACAATTCACATGGCTGTTGTTAATATTAAATGAGATGATACATGTGGTACTTAGCCCATTGGCTGGCCTGCTGTGTGTGCTCAATAAATTCTGCACACAATTATAATAACTATAACAAAAACAAAGAAGGTAACATTTAGTTTGGATATTTAAACATGCAGCCTTGTGCAAAGGAAATAAAAATTAAACATATTTTCAGGTAGAAATAACAAACAACCTTATGTAAAGATAAGTAAAATTATGAAAATGTAAAAAAGACCCATATGTTAAAATTATTATGACTTTAGAATTAGGTGTGACCAATTTGGGATAAGTCCTATAGACAAATTAGTGGGGGATTTCAGAGTGTTGGAGCAAAGCCATGTCACGAATTTCCTCCAGCAGTGTGAAAAGGAAGGTCCCTGAAAGTTGTAAGCTGGGCATAAACTCACAGCCAAGCCTTTTCAAGGAGACAGTGAAGTCTTGAACCATATGGTAAAAGAGGAAATGGAAAAGCTTCCTAGGTTTTATGGCGAGATATAGTGAAAGATTAAATGTTGGAAGGCTAGGAGAGGGGAAATTTAAGAATCACTCTAGAATTTCTGTCTCATCTATTGACTAGCAGGACTGACACTGACTGAGGTTACAAACACAGACATCTGAGCATGTTTCTGTGAAGGGTGGAATGAGAGTTGCTGGGGAGGTTTGCAAACAATAACTGTCTCTAGTTCCAGGTAAGACTCCTTTTCTACATCTTCAAATACCTAGGGATATCTCTGAAAGAAATTAAGGAGTGAATCCTGAGCTTATGCATCTCTCCTTCATGTTCCAGCACTTGCTAGCAAGTATAACAACTCCTGGCCCTAAGAGAATACTCCGAGGGACATTGTGATGGCCCTTTCAAATTCCAAATCATAAATGCAGTGTTGATGATGAGTGAACGAAATTAGATCTGACTTATGAAAAATGTAATTGGTTTACTAGACAATTTTGTTTTGACTAAAGACCTTACAATCCTCACTAGAATGCTTAAATGTCCACATACAGATTTTTTCTCACTTCCCCACATTCTGAGTTCAGTCCCAGTCAAGCAGAAGGCAAAATACTTTTATTGGGTTAAGTAGTAACTTGGAAAAGCAACTGTCTAAATGTATAATGGTTATTTTAGGGAGAGAGAGAATTCTCTGTCATTGGAGGCTGACTGGTCACTTAAAGAAGGAATTAAAAGAAGGTGAGTGGGTGGCTTGAGTTGGTTGTAGAAAGGATGGGTTAGCTATGTAAGCCACTATGATTAAAATAAAAATTATATTTAAAAAAAGAAATTAATCCATGTAAAACTAGTTATTTCTGTTCTTTATTATTTCTGTATTTATTTTGATAATTTATCAGATATCAGATTGAATAACAATTACCCCCCCTTTTCCTACTTTTTATGAAGTTGAAAGAACTTAATATTTGAAAGGACTAAAACCATAAAGGTGAGTGAGTGCAAAACTATGAAGGCTAGGAAGACTTTCATGGGCCTTAATCTTTAGCTTGAAACTCCCTTTGGGATTTCTTGTGAGATACCAGATTTTGTATCCTTACATTGAAGCCATTTGTATTTAGATTTTATGTTTATTGGCTGAGTTGAACAACTTACCTAATTTAGGGCTTTTATTCTACTGCATTTATTTTCTTTTTATGTTTTTATTAAAACACTGTTCTATTCCGTTCTAGTATAATCCTCATTCTTCCAGGATTACCTCCTTTGAGGATTCATCTCCTATGACAAGTGATGTGTGCTTATTACGTTGCCTCATTCACCATCCAATTGCTGTTTTTCTCTTCTATACCTGAACAGCACTGGATCATCCAATATAACATGTTTCTCCATTTATATCAGTCTTGTTTCTATTATGTTTTATAGTTTTTCTGATAAATATTGCTTACATCTATTATATGTATTCTAAATAATTTTGATTATGCGTTTTGCTATATTTTTCCACAGGTACCTTGATACAAAACAAAATATTTTTACTTTTAAAAATAATATCCTCCATATTTAATGACTGAATGGTAGGATTACTCCTTTTGCATTTCTTACTACTACAGGAAAAATAAGGATTGTTAATTTTTTTGAGCATCTACTGGTAAAAGGTGTACTTTATCTTCTCAAATTTTATCTATCATTATTTGTCATGTGTGTAAAATCGATGGAAATGTGGTGGGACTTTATAGTGTTGTGCAGAGACAACAATTTCATGAAGGCCAGTGAAAGTTATTTAATAAATCAGATGTTCAAAAAATTTAACAATTCTTATTTATATGGAAAAGTTTTGTATAGCCTGACAATTCATGTGAAATTACACCAAATTCATAAAATAAAAACTTAGACTTAAGAAACACAATTTCACTTTTTACCTTTAAAAAAAAGATGATTAAAGTAAAAATCTTGTTCAGATTTATCACGGTTAGTAAATGTACAACTGTAGGTCTTTAATTAAATAAAAGGGTGAACTTGTAATAAGTGGATACCTATTGTTGGAGAAAGCAACACTTGAGGTCAGAGGGGATTAATTCACCTGGGCCAATTCTGATGTGTTAGACTTCTAGAATCCTGAGGGACTGGCAATGAATTGGAAGGAAGCAATGACGCATGTGGCCGTAGAACTGATTGGGCAGGGTAGGGAGCAAGTGAGGGAGTGGGTAAATTATTATATTGCTACATTGAAGTATGTGAATATGAATGTAGGGATATGCAACTCAGGTGAGCCTTTAGAATTTATAAGTTTTTGGGATTTTTTGGGTGTCCACATCTGGTGGTGCTTAGGATATACTCATAAATTTGTGCTCAGAGATCACTCATGGATACTCAGGGAATCATATATGATTCTAAGGTAGAACTAGGGTTATCTATATGCAAAGCCAAGGTTTTAACTGTTATACTGTCTCTCCAGCCAAGAATACAGATTTTTACAGGTTAAATATGAAATATGAAAGTCTTAATGATAGCTTACAGGTGCAAATTTACAGGAGTAAATTGTATCCATAGTGATTTTCATGAATTTTATTCTATAACCACATAATTATATAATTAGATATGGAATCAAATATAAGATAGTATGGGCATACTACTTAGATTTAGAGCACTTTATTGGAATCAGTGTAAGATGTGTGTGTTGGTTCTTCAGACCAATGGCAGGTAACTTTGGAACCCTAATTAGTCCTTTCCAGTACTTTGCAATATCTTTTTCTGAAAACAATGTCTGAGGTCCAGGGTTACCCCTACTCTTCCTGGTGTTCATGTATAGAGCAAAGGGACATGCTGGGCAGCAATTTGGACACTAGCCGAGACTATGCATTTACATTAGTTGACAGACACAACACCACTCCTGAAAGCATCACAACTTTGTGCTTCATCGATTTTGCTTTACATCCCACTTTGTAATCTTCTGCTTCTGTCTGCAGTCATGTGTTATATTTTCCTATGGTTTATACCTCTTTGATTGTTTCCTAGCCCTACTGCCATCAACCTTGGCTTCTTCCCTTCATCACCTTCATGTCTGCCATTCCCGACTCAAATGCTCACATAGCTATTTGTCTGATATTTTTTACAAGGAGAAAATGATGCCTCTGGATATACATGAGGATTTTGGGCTGGAACAAAGCTGTATGTGAGGAAGGGTTTTTTTAAAGATCCCCATTCTGGCATATTCAGGCCCAACTCTGAGAGGAAAAACCCATTGGGTCAGAGTACAGGAAGAAGACATCCACCAAACTCTAGGTATCTGGGGACTGCTCAAATCTCCCAGTCCACAGGGCTCCTCATTTTTTTTTTTGTCTGTACAATGAGATTCCCACAGTGAGCTCAGTTCTTTTCCCTGAAGCCTCAGAACAGTGGAGTGGCCTTACACAAACACATCAGCTTTTTCTTGAGACTCTGCCAAGTAGCCCTGAAATACTAAAAGCTTTTTGAGTAGCAGTTCTGGGCACTTATCTTTACTTTCCATCCTTTGTAAACAGCAATAGCAACAGAGAGTACTTTAAGGACAAAGCAAGCAAGAAATCTTTTGAGACCTGAGACCCTGTCAAGTGCTGAGGAGGGTACGTGGGCGGATATGTGTGTCTGAAGAGTTGTCCTGTGTCTTGTCCTCTTTAAGCTGCAAAAACTGGTGCTGTGCCTGCTTCTGACCACCTGCAGTGCAAAGACCCAGATGCACCCTTAATTTCTCTTGGGAGGCTTAGCAATCACTGTCTTTGCTACCTTTTCCCCCTCCAAATATAGCATGGGATGCATATCAGACACTTTTCCTGGAATATAAATTCCATAGTGAAGGGCTTTCATTTTTTTTTTATATTGTATGCCTCAGTTTCTGGAAATGTGGGGTTTCTGGGATCCTTAATAGTAGTTTGTCACATGGTCAAAGTCACTTACCATTGATTTCACGATTTTTATGCAATAACTGTTTCATAGTGTTAGGGCTAAATCAAAATAATCAGATGATATTTATGATAGATAGATACTAGTAATGAAGATAAGAATAAATGAACAGAAGGAATAAAGTCTTTTGCACACACACACAGAATAGAATCTTTGGGAGTGTTAAACTATGGATTACCACTACAGTTGAAAGATTTGAAATTTATTAAAAACTATTCTAAATGACAGGTGAGTCTGTTAGCTGGAAGCAGAGATCTCCATCATCATTTAAACTGAGAATCTGAGGCTCACGCCAGTGCCTAATTTCTAAACTTCTGCTCTTTCTGCCTCCTCGAAGAAATCCAAGTGCAAGAGAGGACTGGCTGGGAACTCATGAGCCAGACTGAAGTCTGGGTAACTCTTTTATAGAGTCAAACCCTGGGGATACCAAAAAATAGCAGTAGTCTGAGTACTTGTCTAGTTTTGACTCTGGACATGGCAGAAATGGGCCTCTGAGACTATGGGACTTTAAGTAATAAAATTGACTTTAGGAATAAGCTATTTTTTGCAGAAAGTGGGCATAAAAAGAGTTACATGAAAGTGTGCAGAAATGGACTGCTTGTGTATATGTTCTCCTATTAGTTGAGATAGAAGGACACGATTTGCTCCTGCCCTTGGAAAGCAGATTGTCTAGATTAGTGTTTCTCAGAAAGGCACCATTTTAAGCCCTGAGTATATTAAAAGGGGGTTATGGGTGAAAACTGCTTTAATGGGGTCTCAAGGCATGAGAGTAGAAGACCAACCAGTAGGACAGTGAGGCCACAGGAATGAAGCAATTTCTTAAGTGGGCCATGGTCAGATTAAGCTTGGGAAACACTACTTTGTTAATAGAATTTCACTGTTCTAGGAGATAAGAGGAAGGGCTATCTGAATTTGTGAAAAGTGGAGAACTCAAGAAGATGCTTTAAATCTTGCTATGAATATATGTTACTTCTTAGAACTGAAGGCATTATCTAGACTATATTATGGTGTAGAAAATTAAGGTGTGAAGTGGCTTGAAAAGAAAAAAGCACAATAGTAGAGGCCCAAATATTTGCAGAAGGAAGAGAGAGCAAGAAGCGAGGTGTCTCTTTTTTAAACTGCCTGGCACTCTTAGCAGGATTGTTTGTAGTCCAAGAGTAGAGTTATGGGGAAACAGAAAGGTTTCGTGTTAACAGCTGAGTCCCAAAGTCAGAGAGAGCTTAGCTTAGCTTCAGCTTCAAGATCACTAGAGTGGAACTTGGGGGGAGCCACTTAAGGAATCTAAGGGAATCCATCATATATTACTCATTTCATCATAAAATATGATTATCTATGAATAGCTTGCAAAGTTCTTAATTATTGGAGAATATGATGCTTTTTGTAACAAATACCCAGCACACCTGCTCAATGATTAGGTTTAATATTTTGGTCCTGATTGGGCCAGCTGGTGTCTGAGCTGGATCCTAATCTTGGTGGCATCCAGATAATGAATGGGTTCTTACAGATAAGGACAACTTATGAACACCAAGTGGTGCTAGTATTACTCCCTCTGGGTTACCTACATGCCAAGCAAGAATTTTGGGCCCAGACCTCTATGCACAAGCTGTTCTCTGAGTGTAGCTCTTCTTCTCAGAGTTGGCTCTGTGCATTTTTCAATGGGCTGCTGTGCCAGGTAATTAGGAGTATTTTGAAATTCTGTGTTCCACCAATCAGTGTGCCTCAGAGCACTCATGTCAGCATTTATGTCAGAACATCATTCATTCAGGACTCCAACTAGCTCAATGAGTTCCCAGCTTCCTCAATTACTTCTGAACATCCAAGAATTGCCTCTTGTGGGTTTAGCAATAAATCATCTTTCAAATTATTCTCAGATATCTCATGGACTCCTGCTACTCGAGGATGTTGTCTTCCTGCTTTCTTTTTTTGCTATAGGCCTCTTAGGAAGAAATGGCCTCTCTGATGGACAGGCAAGCTGAATCACAATTACCCCATGATCTTGCTAGTTGGTGAGGGCATTCTGTTTCTTCTTTGAGGCAACATAGGAGACAGCCTTCTCCAGAGTCACTGTTAATCTTAGCACTCTGACCCCAAAGAACATTTTTCAGGTCTAGAGTCTCCTAAAAGTTCTGGGAATTGAATATTTTTAGTATTTGGACTTGACAGATGGTATAGGAATTACAGCACTTTCCCTGTAGGTAACAAGCTCTGGTAGTGACTCCTGAGCACCAGTGGAGTTGCTCCCTGCCTGAGACCTCCCATCCAAATAAATAAATTTCTTTAGAATTTTGTCTTTTTTTTTTACCTTTAATTCACTAGACATTATCAGGAAAGGCAAATATTGCCTCTCTTCTCAGAAAGACTTATAAAATACTTTTGTTTTTTTTCTAATACAAATTAAAATTTTTCTCTTAAGTAAATGTGTCATACATATATTCATTAAATGAGAACATGCATTTGTTTTTATTTTTTTGTTTTTGAGAATACCTGGTAGTGTTTAGGCATCACTCCTGGCTCTGCACTCAGGAATTATTTGTGGCAGTGCATGGGGGACCATATGGGATGGTGGGTATTAAACCCAGGCCAGTGTGTGCAAGATAAATGCCCTACCAACTATTCTATCACTCCTGAGAGCATTTCTTGGAGTCTCAAGTATTTACTAGACTCTGCACTGAAAACACTGAACTATGAAGAACTCTTTTTCTCATGAACTTCCTATTATAATAAGGTTTCAGGACATCAAACCTGATCACTCTCAGTAGAAATGTTAGAGCTGAGTCTGTTCCACCCAAGAGTCTCAGTGAGACTGAAGGTGATCTCTCCATACAGCACTTCCCTGTGTCTTCCATATCTTCTGACAAACTTTCCAAATCTCTAAGAACAGAGTTCACTATAACACAGATCAGGTAACCAGGGCATTCCAGAGGCACATTAGAACCTCAGTAACACAGGCCTGTCAGGAAGAAAAGACTGGACCAATAAATGCTTAGCAAGGAAAAAAAAAGAGTAAATTCTTGGGAGTTTGAGGAATAAGTTTAGTTCAATATGAGGAACATATGTGTTTGAGTGTTTTTTTCTGCAGGGTGAGGCAGCTTTGCTGAAGTGGGGAATGGTCATAAATAGCAGAGCCATATTGGGCAGTCAAAAAGGTTCACTCCCTGTATTTGATCTCTTCTGACTCTCCATTATTGTTAGTCTTTGATTCTAGCTTCTGTGGAAAATAGGAGAAATTATGTTTTCTGGCACCCTGGTTAGACACTGGATAGAGTTGAATATCCCTCCCAGAGAAGAAAGGCTTTGCTCAAAAATCTACAATCTCTGGGAAGCCCTGGAAAATGACTCTGAGCAATTATGGAGAAAATAAAGAATTCTAGAATGAGAAGAAAAGTCAACAGGAGGTTCACTTAATTAAACGTACAAACACGGTAGGCCTGATCTTTGAGTGAGATCTTTGATGAGTGTACCACATTCTGAATTGTGACAGAATTACATGTGCAAGAACTTTAAGTAGATGCTATCTTAGTGGGAAAACCTTTGGATCTGTTTAAAGAGACTTAGGAAATACTTAGGACATGAATGAGGATGTTAGGTAGGACTACATTGGGAGTTAGAAGGAGAGAATTTTAAGAGCCAGAAAGCGGTGATTATTTTTCAGTCATGGAACTTGACAGAAATTCTGGGGATGGTTGTATCTATTTGGACAAAATGGATGAAAAAGGGAGAGAAAGTTGGAGAGAAAACATAGGGTCAGATTAGGAGAATCTTCTATGCATTACAAGGAGTTTGATCTTGATGATGAGATATTTTATCTGTTTTCTGCAATAAGCTGTGAGTGTTCTCTCTGTTCCTATCATAGTGGTTTCTTCAAGTCTTTACATTTGTGATGAGGAATTTGTAAGATAAATTTGTAAATAAATTTTCTCTTGTTTGAAATCACCTGATGCCATATCTCCAGCCTCAGGCAGATGGGTTTGAAGAAGGGTAGCTGCAAAGAGTTAATAAACCAAGCCAGTCAGGATGGAATCAGGAAGTCAGTAGCTTCTTGCCTCCTGGTCTCACACTGCAAGCCCGCCAAACTGAAACCTGTTTATTTCACAAGTACAAAATCAATGGGCAGGGGGAAGGTTGAGTGAGATCCAATGGACCTTTACTTATCAAAGCGATCAGTATAAAGGAAATTGGGAGAATGCCTTTGTTTTGAATAATAGTAGGGTGTCATCTAACACTCTTGTGTCTCAAACTCAAGTCCTATCATACTATCACAATCTTTTCTACAAAAGACTTTGGACACCAGAAACCTTGGGATTCTTCCTTGGAAGCATTGTGGTGCTGTGAGCAGATTTGTAAATCTAGCACCTAGTTTATCTGGACTGTGATCCTACCTTTGCACTTTAGTAGCTACTTTATTGTAAACAAGTTACCAAAATACTCCTTGCTGTTCCAGCCTCAGCTTTGTCATCTTTATTTTGTTTTTGTTTTTGGGCCACACCCCGCGGTGCTCAGGGGTTACTCCTGGCTGTCTGCTCAGAAATAGCTCCTGGCAGGCACGGGGGACCATATGGAACACCGGGATTCGAACTAACCACCTTTGGTCCTGGATCGGCTGCTTGCAAGGCAAACACCGCTGTGCTATCCCTCCGGGCCCAGCTTTGTCATCGTTAAAAGAAGGTAAATTACCTTACATAGTCTTTGGGGACATGTCTGTGTGTGGGTGGCAAACAGAAACACCTCCCCTTTCTGCAATTCTATATTTAAATACTGTTATTTACTGTCAACAACCTTGAAATCACCATTCACATTTTTCCTGTTATTTTGACCAGTGACCTAAAAATAAGAAGCTCAGAGAAGAAAATCATCTAGAAACTTTGAATGCACAGAGAAAAATATTACAAATAATCTATGTCCCATGCATGCAATATATATTCATAACCCTTATTGCACATTTAAAAATATATTACTATACTATGTGTTTTAAAGGTCACATAATAGGCTCAATTTCCTGATGTCTCAAATATATCTTCCAGGTTTTCAGGTATATTTTGAAAATGGGTATTATTTTAATGGTGGGAGTTCTCAGCTGAATAGCAGAAAATTCACTACTTTTTCTGGTGGTAAGTGAATTATATATCCAGAAATGGTCAGGGAGAGTGAAAAAGGCATTACGTTTTAGTTTTTTTTTTTTTTTTTTTTTTTTTTTGCCTAGGAGGGGTTATGGAGATAAGCTGAGCTCTTAGAGCACTGAATAAATGGCCTAGATAAAGGATACAGAAAACATGATAAATATTAGGAGGGAAGAAGTGGAAGGCAGGGGTCTTCTTTGATCTAGATAATAAAATACTAATTGGCATGAGCCTGAGATGTTGCTTAAAATTATGAGCCTGAGATACTCTATAGCACCTTCTAGGAATAAAGGAAAGAATTTGTTGGCAGTATGGTAAAGAGTGGAATAGGAGGATAAATAGATGAGAGAGAACCTATAGTGAGTATTTACTTTAAGGCAGGTACTTTGTCTAAGTTATCTAACTTAATACTTCTCAGGTACTTCATGGGGCAGTGTAGTGGTAGTGGCATTTTTATTTGTTTTGCTGACACAAATGCAGGCTCAGGTCCAAGTAATAATCTCAAGACCACAAAGCTTGGACTGAAATTCATGTCTGGTGACTCCAAATCTTACCCTACTGATGATAGCCAGACATTTCCTTCTGACCAGGTTGTTCTGGATTTTTGCCAGAAGTCAGATTGTGAATGCTCTTCTAGGGCTTTCATCCCTACCAGTCATTAATCACCTGATTGCAGTCTAGTAGCAATTCAGTCAAGTCTTGTTTTTCTGTATGAAACCAGAGAGAAATGCAAAAGGCTGCTTCTGTGTCTTTTAAATCTCCTTGGTAAAATCTGTTTCATGTAGTGGTACACAGAGGTGTCTATCAGAGTCTGAGACGCAAGAAGTTACAGAAGGTAAATGACCCAGACTAGGACCTATTGAGGGGATTCTGTCAGAATGAGGCTTTCACCCAACTCATCGCAAATGGACAATGGAATTCCATTCTGGAAAGAAACTGGTCAGCCTTGACTCTGTTGGCAGACATGGCTCCATGATAATTCAGCTACTCAGGGTAAAAACAAACAAAACAAATAAACATTAACAAAATGGTACCAAGACAAGTTATCGGTATATTTTTTAAACAGAATACTTTATAGCAGTTTTTTTGATAGCTCTTTTTAAACTAATTCCCCCCTTTTTTTTAACCATACAACAAGGAAAAAGTTTTTCTTTTTTGTTTTTGTTTTTGTTTTTGTTTTTGGGCCACACCCGGCGGTGCTCAGGGGCTACTCCTGGCTATCTGCTCAGAAATAGCTCCTGGCAGGCACGGGGGACCATATGGGACACCGGGATTCGAACCAACCACCTTTGGTCCTGGATCGGCTGCTTGCAAGGCAAACACCGCTGTGCTATCTCTCCAGGCCTGGAAAAAGTTTTTCTAAAAGAGACAATAACAAGCAAGAAGATAGATTAAAGAGCAATATGAAATATGAGCCTCCCCATCTATGTGTGGATTGGTAGCTTTATTGCACAGGAACTGATTTTTCTTTTGTGGTACAAAAGAAAAGAAGAAAAATGAAACATCAGTAACTTTATTAAATAAATACTATGATACGATTATTTTGCAAAGCATATATGTTTCGAAAATGTATGCCCATTTATGTTAGTATTGCACAAAGAACTGATTTCTTTTTGTGGATTATACCCCATTTCTTGTCTTTCAAGTGCATAATCTGTTTCACATATCATGTATATTTTGTATTTTTGGTGATTCAATTTACTAGTAGTGCGAAATCAAAGAATGTAAAATCAGATCACATACCACTATACTGGAAAATAACATCCCAATTTATAAAGAGTTAGCTTCTTATTTTGTCAGTGGAGAAAAGTGTCAAACAGTTAGTTCTTTTCTCTTTAACAGTAAATTGCCTTTTGGCCAATTTTGTGTCAAAATATTTGTGGTGAAACTGCTTTTGGAAAAGCTGCTTAGAGCAAAACTATTGAAAATTTGGGGGTTTATCCTTGAATCTCATCTGTTGCAATTCCTGCCTTATTTCTCATTCTAAACCCACCCAGAACTCTGGTCAGGGCCCTTCTTCTGAAGCCTCTGTCTTTTCCTTGGCAAAGTTCTATTATGTCCAAGACATCTACATCTCAGCTCTAGGACTCTGATTCCTTGCCTTGTCTCCTGCACTGGAATGTCTTCAAAGAGTCAGAAGCCTTTAGGAAGCCTCTTTTTCAGTTTCTCTGACCAGCTCATCCCTTTAGCTTCTTTCTCTTATCACAGGTCAGGTCCATGTCTTCAGCACTTATAATCAGGCCATTAGTAAAAACCTGTTAAGCACAGAACATTTCTGTTCAGAGTTCTCCCTGTCTGTCCAAGACAGTCACAAAGTATTTACAATACTATCATCATGCACACTGCTGGGAACCAATTCATTTTTTGGAAATTGACTCATAACTCTTTAATATATTATAAAATTCTGGGAGTATAGCTTTATGTGTTAAACACGTCTACATGTGCATAAAACTTACTGCATTTACCTCCAAAATTTCAGTGCCATTCCAACACCAAAATGATCCTCTGACAACTGCTGTTACTCCACTTCCACCCGTGCTTTCATTCTGATAAGCACCCATATTGTCATCATGTAGAGTTAGCTTTGTGGTCTGTATGACCCCCCATTTGTTCAATTTTTAGTTATTTCTGTTTCACATATGAATGAGCCCATAAATAATTGTCTTTTAATTCCCAAGCAGTATGATTTTACCCCTTTCCCCTTTTTTGAAATAAAAAGGCCACTCCTGGCAGTGCTGATTAAATGGCGAGTGCTTGGACACCGCTATGGGTGCACAGTAGTATTGAGGATTAAATGATTCTGGAGGTTATATGATGCTTGTATATGTTAGGTATGTACTTTAATCTCCCTTGTCCTGATTCTATCTTTTATACAAAGGACTAGTTTTTCATTGAGTATACACACATACACATATTTTCTCTTTGTCTATTTATAAATATATACACATATATACATATATAAGTACACAGAGACACACGTATCTTCACTTCATCAACTGAAGGAGAGTTAGGTTAATGTAAATGGTTTTGTTTTTGTGAAAATGAATATGAAGATATTGTACAAATATCCTTTTAAATAATTATTTTCACATTTTTTACATAAATATCAAGGTACAGTACTACTGGATTATATGGAATTTTGTATTCTTTTTATTTTATTATCTTGGAGGGCTGCAAAGAGCTAGTTTATACAATTTCTACCCTGATTAAGTATAGGTTGAGTTCCTGCTACTGTGCACCCCCACATCCAAAGGAGGCTGTCAAGGGAAGGAGTCAGGTCATGGCCACTCACCAATTTACTTCCTCAATCTGATGTCCTGTTCCTATGCTAGTGGCATCACATCCACATCAGTCAGTATGTGTCCCTGAGACATCATGTCCAAGGCCAAGTGTGCAAAGCGTAGAGCTTTGATGTTGTAATGTGGCAAGGGTGATGGGTGCCGTTAGACATCAGGACATATTTAACTCTCTCTTGGGGATCTTGATGGCTATATAGGTGGCTCTGTTAGTGGGTGAAGACTTGGTAGCCCTCAGTAAACAGCTTGAAGTGATGTATCTTATCAGCAACCTCATTTACATCTTCATTTCTGCTCACTTTGAGAGTTACCCTTTGCCATCATTGACCTTGATATCTCCAAGAAGCATCTTGTTCAGATACTGTTCAAAAATGCAAAAGAACTCCCCACCCAGCATAGATGAGACTAGTGGTAGCAGTCTCATTGTAAGCTAATTGGCACACAAAACTGCCCATGGCCACACATCTTAGTGCTGTGACTTCCACAGGTCCCACTGGATGCCAATGCACTGTAACATTAGTCAGCTGAAGCCTTAGTTGAGCGCATCCTCAGCAATTGTCACCAACCCAATTGTCCAGACATGGCCTCATCACATCCTGTTGTGGGCCAGTATCTCCACCTCCATTGTTTGGGAGGGAGAGATGTTCTTAGAAAACTTGTCCGGGTGCAGCCCTTCTGGCCAAGTTCACCCACACCCCTAACATCCAGGTTGTAGAATCCCAACATCTTCTCCCTTTCCTGAAACATCCAAAATAAAGAAGTCAGGACAATGCCCATGACATCCTAGGTGTGCGTGGTCACCATCATGATAAGATTTAGAATTGGGGTGATTTGAATGATGTTGAGTAACATCTCCACAGCAGGGTCCTCACACATCATAGATGCATAGTACATTAGGACAAATAGGGAAGCACATGAAGGTACAGCTTGTACTCGATGAGCTTCTCGGGTTTAGTAGCTCAAAGTGCTTTTCACATCTGTGCACTCTCTCCTGCTATTAAGCTCTATCACCAGATGCCAGAACCCGGTGAGCCTGCAGGGTACTGGAGCCCAAAGTTCAGTTCCAGGCTCGAAGCCAGCATATCCTTCTAGGTGGTGCCAAGATGAGGGTTTCCTGTGGGCTGTGTCCTCAGTAAGGAATATAACAGCTCTTCCAAACTGCTCTTCCCATTCCAGGTGGGGCTGCTGTAGCCCTGGTCTGCTGGGCTAGATGTGCAGTCAGAACCCCATGGAGGCAGCACCCTCCACCCCTCAGTGCCTGCACTCAGCCCTGGTGATTTCATTTTGCCACTGCTATGGACTTTTAATTAGTTACTTTTTAAAAATAGAAATTACTTCATTTAGAGACCATATCCTATAGTTGACATAGTTAATCATAATACCTTTGCTTCTTTGAAAAACTATAATTGATATTTTTTGAGGTATGGTACTGAATTTTTAGATGGCTAAAGGTAAATGATCATTTTATTATGCTTATTCTAAGTTTTGCAAATATTAAGTGCTTTTCATTTATTTATGTGTTCTATTTAACAATATTTTATAGTTTCCATCCAATATTTGATCATATTTATTTTGCTAAATCTCAGGTATTTCAACTTTTTGATGCAACTTTAAGTGGGGTTATTTATGCTACATTTCCTCTAATTGTTGTGTATAAAACATATATATTTATTTTTTATTATAATTCCTGATAATTTGCTGATGTCATTATTTCTCATAGCTTTTCCCCCAGTCTTCAGGTTTATCCCCTGTGCATTAACTTTTTGTTTTAGGTAGAGTCTAGGTGAGGATATCCAGCACTCTTAGATTTTGGATGGAACCCAGACACAGAGCAGTCTTTCAGATACACATCTGTTTAATACAAATTTTGGATAATGATAAAGAAGCTATGGGTAAATATATTTTGAACCTTGCTTTACCAATATGTAAAATGGGATAAATAATAGTTTCTCCTCAGAGTTGTGTTTGCATGTATTTAAATGAAATAAAAAATGCTGATTATAGCAATTGGAACATTATCCTGAAAGCTCAATGAAATATATTCAGGAATGCATAAAAAACATTTGATGAGCCAGGCTTTGTGGCAAATTGTTGGAACCATGGTTTGTGCTCTTCTAGTGACCACCTGGAGCCATAGAAATGTTTCTCTTTACTAATTGCCAATTACTGGTGATAAACTATTGCTGGTAATTAATTATTACCAATGGCTATGACAGAGGACCCAGGAAAGCATTATTTATGAGAGCTTATGTGCAGTTCCTTGAATAAAAGTCTGGTTTTCTATTATAGCTTATGTGTGTCCCCAGCCAGAAATTAAGTATTTGGGGATAAGAAGGCTGCAGAAACAGGCCTGGCCAAAGGGGTTTCTTAGGTTGTGGGAGAAATAGTACTATGCAGTTGCTTCTGTGATTTGTTCCTGAATCATACTTTTTGTATCTGTGCCCTCCTCCATATTGACTCTGGACTAGATCACTGTCTTGCTTTCCTCAACAGGACACACAAAAGTGTAAGTTTAATCAATATTTGTATATTGAGTCTTAATCCCTCTGTACCCAGTTTGTGAAGGAGATCAATCTAACCACATGGAGGACTATATTCAATATTCTGGACAATAAGTGATTCATTAGATACAAACCACTTTCCAGCTGACCCACTACAATTATTAATGTACATTGCTGTCCTCCATAAAATTAGAAAAGCATTGGGGTTTCCCTCAATGTTCTTCCCACAAATGATTGGATGTTAAATTTTCCATACCATTTTGTATGGTGTTTTTTTTTTTGTTGTTGTTATTGTTTGTTTGTTTTGTTTTTGGTTCACACCCGATAGTGCTCAGGGGTTACTTCTGGCTCTATGCTCAGAAATCACCCCTGTCAGGCACAGGGGACTATATGGTATGTCGGGATTCAAACCACCGTCCTGCATGAAAGGCAAACACCTTACCTTCATGCTATCTCTTCAGCCCTTGTATGGCGTTTTTGTTGTACCTTGTTGTCACAGGCAAAGCATGATTTGCAAAGTCTCTCTCTCTCTCTCTCTCTCTCTCTCTCTCTCTCTCTCTCTCTCTCATCTATCTAATCTCTGTGCAATGACCAGTATACTATATTGGTCATATTGTTCTTCAGGTTTGCTGAGGATAGTTGTATATAGATGGAATTGTCAAGAAGTAGTGAGGTTTATCAGGGTGTATTAATTATAGAACAGGTTTCTCTAGATGGATATAAATCATCAGGATGGTTCTACACGCCTTCCATTTTTCTGCTCCTAAATGAAGATGAAGATCATACCTACTCAGTCATTCCTGATTTAACATATAAGTTAACTTCTGTGGTTTTACTTAAAGGTATACATCAAAAGTACACAATATAAGTCCTGCCCAGCTCATTTTCTTTTTTTTATTAAATATATTTTTATATAAGTAACATGATCATATTTGGGTTACAGTCATAACCAGAACACCCCACTTCACCAGTGCAACATTACCCCCTCCCCCTTCCCATCCCCTGCCTGTATTCGAGACAGGCATTCTACTACAGTAATTTGTTTTTAAGTTCAGTAAGTTGTATTTTTTCCTTAAAGGATAAAAGTAAAAAAAATATAGTAAAGGTGTGATAGTGGCAATCGCCAATGTTTGCATAGGTCCTGAAAAATGGAGAAAACAGAAAAAAAATTCTTGATCTGATTACAAAAAGGCCTCACCCCAGAAGTTTATTGGCATAAGACAGACTCTGGGTTCCAGGCATACCAGTCTATCCAACTCCAGTCATTCTCAAGGTCCCGGTGAAACTTTTTCACACTTTAGCTATGGTTGGTATTAGACGTTTACATTTAAGGACTCTGGATTCTGTGCATTTCTTTCGTTGATGTCAGGCTGATGTGGAGCATCCTCTAGTTTCAGCATATCATTAAATGCAGAGCGATCTGCCCTGCATGCAGACTGTTGCTGAGTCACCTGGGTGTTGGGAGTACTCTTTGGAGTAAGTCAGTGCCAAAGCAGTGGTAGGTCTTCTCTGGTAGGGGCTTGGATCCTGGGAATGTTAAAGACAATTGTGGTTGTTTCCATAGTTCAGGTGTATGTGGGCGATGCCCATTCTTTTGAGGCCTGAGCCAAATCATTATGCCAATGTTCAGGGTAATTACATTACCAAATTTGTGTTCCCATCTCTATTAGATAAGAACTTATTGGCTTATGTATTATTTTCCCATTTTAATGTGCCTATGCAAAAGAGAAGCAATGCCACAAGATATTGTTGGTGCATCTGGGGGCCAACGAATAAAGTCCAACATTTCCCGTAACTTGGTATAAACGTGAAATCTATACAGAGTTACTCTTCTACCAGTATTGCTTATTAAACAGATCTCACAGGGAGAAAATCAATCAAATAACTAATCTAGTGAGCAAAATTGTCACTATATGAGGATATTTGAAAAGAGTTATAGATGGTAAGGGAATATGTCTGAGATACACAAAAGATATACATGTGACCCTTTTATGTTTTAGAAAGAAGAAAAAGAAAGAAAACAAGGGTATTTGAAGACAGCAGGTGATAGTTGAGTTTGAGACACGTTTTTCGGCATTACGGAACCCTATATTGTCCTTGAACTAGGGGTTATGCTGAAGCTGATTCCGGTATCATGCAAAAGTCCATGTTTGATGGGGGCATCAGGGGCCACCAAGCATGGATCAACAGGCGTGTTGGTTGTAGTTGTTTGTGTAGGCATGAGTTGGGGACCGAGAGGGTGTCATTCAATGAGAAGCTGGATGGTGGTGTTGGGGCAGAAGGTCAGTCTTGATGTCTACCCAATTAGGAACTGAGGATAAGGAGGGTTGAATAAGGGGAAGATAATGGTTCAGGGTTTGGGTATGAGGAGGTGGGAGAGACAAAGGGGTGAGGGGAGAGGCAATACATAAGAGACTAGACAATAAAGGTCAATTTGAGTGTTTTATCAGAATCTTGGGCATCCTGATTCTATTCCTAGGAACAGTCTAGGATCAGGAAGGTTTTTGGATAATGCTTAAAAAGTATATTTGTCGCGTGGGTGCAAATGCGCCCATGCGGATTTGAAAAATAGAATTTCTAGCAAACAAAACAGGGGGTCCAATATACATAGGGGAGGGGTTTCCCTCCTCCGCCTGCCCCCCAGGGCCCATAGTTGCCAGGGTCAGCCATGAAGACCCGCCTGGTGTGGGGGGGGTCCCAGTCTCCTGGACCAAGTGTTCAGTCCAGGAGATCTGTGGCCCGCTGTCTGACCAGCGACCCTAACATACCAGAAAAAAAGAGGGACGGCTTTCCTGGCATGTGTGCTCTGCTGTTGCCCAGCTCATTTTCTATGTGTGTTACAAAATAGTACTTGCACTTGAAATTTAGTACCCCATTTACTCCTAGACTGTAAGTACATAGATCTACCAATTAAAAATGTGCCAGCCTGGCATTCCTTTCTGAAAAGGGTATTACATATTCACATAACACTAGTTCACCAAAAAAAAAAAAAAAAAAAGAAAAGAAAAAGAGCAAAGATAATTACTATGGCATATATGAACCAGTCCCAGATTGCTTTTGATGGCTCTATTCAATAATACTGGTCTTTTCCTTATAGAGCTAAATAATAACAGTCATTTTTTAAAAAATGGGGTACTGCCATTGTTTTTAAGGAAGAAATGACAATTTTGACTTTTGGAGTAGTAATTTGCAAAATGTTCTTTTCTTCACTCTATTCTGTTGAAAATGCAGGAAGCCCACAAGTGCCAGACTCAGGTGAAAATGTCTGTAACTAATGATAGCCCTAAGTATGGAGAGAGAGAGAGCATGTCTGTGGTGGTGATGTTCCAAAGTCAGACCTGGGGCCAGCAAGAGGCAAAAATGAGAGCTTCATTACAGACAATTGGGCTCCAAGTCCCTGAGTAAACCTTTTTTACTTTACTTTGCAGGAACATTTGCATTGTTGGCTCTGCACTTCACAGCTTCAAAATGGGATTCCACCCAGGGAAGTAACTACATTAGACAAAGGGACAGTGGCTTCTAGAACCATTTTAGAGGGACTTGTTAAATGCTCTAAATCCACCAGAACATCTGCTGAGCACTTATATTCTTAACAAAAATTTATAAGAAACAGTACCAAAAATTCTGCTTAGATTTGATTGCAGTAGAAAATGATAATTGATGGCGATCTTCTCTCTCTCTCTCTCTCTCTCTCTCTCTCTCTCTCTCTCTCTCTCTCTCTCTTTTTATTTTGCTTATTTGTGGGGGATCCTAAGCTTCATCATTTTGTGTTTGTGTACTTACTTTAGGCATGTCTACCATCTTTTTTTGTGTGTGTGCTTCCTTCAGGGACATTAATTTCTGACTTCCTTTTTGTATTTATCTATAAAATTGGGAAAGATGGTATTTTCTCTGAACACGGATTTATTTATTTTTCACTAATGTAACCTTAGCATGTCACATATTTCTTGTGGAGCTCCAGATCTGAAAGGCTTTGGCTGGACCCAATGAATATTTTATGATCCCATTTAAGGCTGAGGAACCAATAAACTCACCCCGATTTACATTTCAGTGGAGACTTATAAGTAACGCATGCTCCCGTATCTGTCCCCCTGATTTGCTTGGTAGATTTTGACAGCAGTGGAGACTTTGTGTCACAGGGGCCAGCATGTACCTGTGACAAAATCTAAGACACGATCTTTCTGAACTATGTAGCATGCAAGAAGTTTTGTTCATAATACTTTAGGATAACAAGTTAGGAAAAAAATGTTTCATTGTTTGTCCTGAAGAAAATGACTCAGAGGTAAGAACAGATGTAAAATATTGGTAAGTGTGGGATCCCTATACTATCTACCTAATTATGAAGACCTCAAAGATTACATTGCATTTCTATCAAGAACAGAGTATAATTTCCATTTGCTCTGGAATTCTCAAACTTAGAAAATTTCTGGAGCCTATTTTGTGCCATTGAAAAGATTATTGTTCTTTCCAAGGCTTCACTGTGGTCTAGTCACAAAAGTCTTGGTAGCAATCATTTGAGGAGCTCTATTGAAATGTATTCAAGACTTGAGTTTGAGGGAAGGCCTATATTCAAGGTTAAGTTTCCCTTTTTTACCTCAAATATATTGTTATTTTGCCAATTTGATATTTACATGAACTTTAAACCAATTAATATTCATAGAAAGACATTATTAATACCATAGAATAAAGGTATCCAGGAGGAGACCATTATTTTATTCTGTATTCAAAAAATTTGTGGAAGGGCTTATTGAGGGAAGTCAGTGAGAGAGGCTGTGTGGAAGATTCAGGAGTTCAGTGTGACATGGTACAGGGTTATATTATGGACAAGACATTGGAGATTAGCAGGAACATGGTCAAAAGGATTAGACTACTTCAGTTTTCACTTTTCACCATGACTAATGCCCATTGATACAAAAGTGAATACTTCAATGAGGTAAAATTAATATTTGAGAGAAAGAGCATAATGTTTATGGTCTTATCAAGTAAATATGTAACAATTTGGGTTAGGCTCATCCAGTTATTATCAATAACTAAATATTAAAAAATGATAAAACAGAAGTCATTGTTTCTGATGCTCCTCAACCTATTTTTCTATCATAGTGATAGTTACATTTCTAGTGATGACCCCTATCCCTGTTCATTATTCAGGATGGACTAACAGTGGAAGCACTCAAATCTTTGTTTTAAGCAACAGTTCCTTTTATCTCACATTGTACTATTATTGCTGGTTGACTTCCGGAAGGTGGTAGCTTGCTCTTTGTCATTGTTATTCAGGTAGGGTGGGAGACTTTTTCTTTATGTTTCCTTAAGAATCTCTGTCCAGGGCTCTTTGCTTCCCTTCAAATTGTTCTATCTCATTCTGTGATTAGCTCAATTAAGCTCCTAAGTCCAGATCTAGTACCATAAAATCTAGTTGCTAGAAGCACATATCTAATATTTTCATTATTCTACAGTGTTTGGGACTGGCTGGTAAGAAGTAGCATAACTCTCTAGATGATGTTCTCTAAACCCAAAGCAGGATTTGTGGTCCTGCTCTGGTCCCTATGTCTTCCATTTGAAAAGATAATTTTCAACCTTTTATCTATTATGTTTGGGGTCAGTCAGATGCTTTAAGGAACAAGCTCTCTTCAGTATATCCAAGGGATCATACTTGCCACCATAGGATAAGCAAGATTCAGGATCAGGAGTTCTCTACGCTGGCATATGCATAGGCCAGGGGTGGCAAACACGTTCGACACAAAGAACCAAAATTTTAAACTGTGAGAGTCAGAGAGTCACGATGTAACCTCACCCTGAATTTACATGTAACTTTACCTGCAAGACCCTCCCATTCCTCAGTTCGGGCGCCAGATATAGCATTAAAGCCCTTTGGATGGGCTTGGATGGTGGTGGATAGTGATGGAGGCCTTTCTCCTTCAGCCCATAACATGTGCCTCTGCAGCCCCCTTCAGCTGTTGGGGTGGCGGTGAGGAGAATCCACTCACATGCAGGCTTCAGGAAATATCAGTTTTATTCATGGCCTATCCACCACATGTGTGGTCTATCGTAACCATTTATGCTGGATCCTTATTCAGCCCTGCATTCTAAATTGTCCTTCTCTGGCTTCCTCCTCCAAAAGGCAAAACCTTTTATAATCTCCCAAGACTGCTCCTAGGAATGGGAGGGTCTTGCAGGTAAAGTTACACGTAAATCTGGGGTGGGGTTACATCACACCATGCAGTGACCTGCCAAAACAGAAAAACATTCACACAAAAGCATATAATTTTAACAATAATATATTAAACACATATTGCATTTTGCCGTTTTGAGTGAGGGTAAAAATCCTGCAGTGATGGTGAGGGTGCACTGCGTCCTCCACACTAAGAACTAACAGCAAGATGTGAACCAACATGTGACACACGGTCCCCCGCTCACTGGCCCATGCAGTTCTTTCCGAGGGATGGGAGACGGGATGCCACAGCCTGGGGGTGAGACTATATGCTCGGAGATATTTCCTCAGAGGTCCCTCCTAAGAAGCAGCAGAACAAAATCCAAACTTGGCAAAGAGCCACCGTATACAAAATAATGATAATAGGCAAAGAGCCGCATTCATTTTGGCCGGGAGCCACATGCGGCTCAGAGCTATGAGTTCGCCACCCCTGGCATAGGCCCTGGTGAATGGGCCAAAAGCAGCAGTGACAAAAGGATTAATAATACAACCCACCGTCTTTTTACAGGAAGGACAAGTCACCTTGTCTCCATGCTATCTCTTCCGGCCCCACTTTATTCCTTTAATTACGTCTTTTTTTTTATATTTACGTCTTTTATTTAATTTTTTTATTTTTTAAAAGAAACTTTTATTCCTTTGGATATGTGTGAGCATATATAGTCTTAGTTTTTGTCAGGTGTCTGTTTTCTTTTCTCTCCACCCCCAAATCCACCAGCAATATAATGTAGCACCACTTCCTCCTGCAAAGACATATTAACCAAAGGGGAAGTTGTACGTGTAAAATAAGCTCTTGTCTACTAGGGATAAGAACTCATACTTGTTTACAACACAGGGACATCTCCCACCCTGAACGTATGTCATGTGGAAACAATTTAGGCTCCAGGGAACTAGACACTGACCGTCCAGCTTTGACTCCTGGATCCCAGACATAGAAATGACAGAGTTCTCCACAACAGCTCCAGGAGCCAAACCCCCTCCAGGGCATTCACAATGCTGCTCTGAGTTACCATGCACCAGTTCTAAATTGATAACCTAACAATGAGTAAATGGGAACAAATTGATCTAAGAGCAAGTTGTCCTTCATTAGCTAACGATAACACAAAATCAGATCTGTGCAAAAGCCAAGATCGCTATATACAGATGACTGGTTGTTACAACCAGGACTGGATAGGATGCATCCAGGGACCACCACCACCACCACCACCACCACCACCACCAACAACAACAACAACAACAACAACAACAGCAACAAAAAGCTCTAGCCTAGTGTTTGGTCTATGATTTGTTCAACAAACAAGATCTCCAATTACAGAGGTCTGACTGAGACAACCGCAACTGGAATGGGTCTTCCGGGAACATAACGAAAGACTTTATCCCAGGCTCCATCCTAGGAGCAACACAATGACCAAGACCACCAACTACAGAAGATGAATTAAAATGACACTGAAGAAGCAGAACTGCTAGAATCACAAAGAAAGACTTCATCATAAGCTCCATTACTTGAGCTGCACAGTTACCAAGATCTCTAGATACAGAGGTCTGATGTTACCATCCAAGACGAAGCAGAAGTCTTCCATACACCACGGAAGCACCAAGGGGAGAGTAAATGATCATGCAAGGAGTCTATAGTTAATCCCATGACAGTATACTTCAGGGATGGAGAAACCCTGTATTTCCTAGGCCAAGGGAATTCCCTCTACAATATCCCCAATAGTTACTGTGCCTATGCAGGGGGAAAAAGAAAAGGGGAAAAAAAGCACAAAACAATCATTTTTCCACATATTTATTTATTTATTTATCGATTGATCGATTTTTTGACGTCTTTATTTTGGTGTAGAAATTGAAGTTGATGTCTCCAATATTATTTTATTTTATCATCTTTTTCTTTTTGCACTCCAGAATTTTGATTTCAGAACCAAGACTATTGAGTGGTGCTTGTCTATTGCTGTAGTGCTCACTGGATATTTAATTTGATATTTCTTTCTGTATTGTTGTGGTGTTTCAATTACCTTTTTCACATACTCTCTCAAACTAAGGTTGAAAGCCTCTAGAAAGACTTCGCCCATTTTCAGCGTATTTGACTTTTTTTTTATTCTTTTCTTATTTTGTACCCTATCTATTGCTTTTCTTTCCTTCAAACAAAACCACATAACTCGATTTATCTAGCTCCGCCTCTTAAATAGAGGGGGAAACAAGGGAGGGTAACAGGACCAAACAGATATATGATCACTAATAGTAAGATAGACAGAGAGGGGACCACCTACTCTAGCAGCCTGGAGGGGGTGATGGTGGGGGGATATGGGTTGCAAAAAGGAAACTGGGATGAGGGAGGACATATTTGGTAATGGGTATTCCCCTGATTCAATGTTAATATGTACCTAAAATATTACTGTGAAAGATATGTAAGCCATTATGATAAAAATGTGTTTTAATCAGAAATGTTCTTTGACTTACATGTATTATTATATTATATTAATTATATTATATGTTATGTTATGTTACTATATTATGTTATGCTAGTTAACCTGAATAGGTTAATCAATTTTGTCTCTTGAATAAAGTCTTACAATAAAAAAAAAAGAATACAAAGCAAACATAATAGAGAAAAGCATGGGCTTATGGGAGGGGCTTATGGGATGTACAATATGGGAGGAAGTGCTGGTAACAGGCTAATTCCTATCTAATGCTAACTAAGTCTAAAAAGGTGGCTACATTTCATAAAGGAATGTGTGATCAAAGAGGAAGCTAAGGTACAATTTCTGAATATTGTTTTCCTCTGGGAAAGATGGCAGATTAAAGAGTGAATAAGGGAGTCCCACCTGCATGATGTTCCCAGTGGATGCCTGCATTCAGATAATTTAGAAATTAAGAACTCTTATCACCTGTTTTCACCCCTCTCTTCAGACTTTAAATGCTCTAGCTAAATTTATTTATTTCTTGATGCCTTCATATCCAATACTCTAGAAGGTGAAGTGCTGAATATCATGGTATTTGTGTTTTGAGGGGCCTTCCCAAACAGTGATCAGGAGGCCGAGGGGCCACTCCTTATAGTTTTTAGACAATGAAGCCAGATGATTGAATGCAAGGGTCCATGGATATAGCACTATTTGGGCCCTATGATATCAGGGGTAACTAGGATATTTTTGTGCTTGAGAAGTGTGAAATTAGCTATTCCTTAAAGAACATGGAGATACTTTCTGGAATTTAACAAGAAGAGATGGTATGCTATCTCTCTCTGTGTCTCTATATATACACACATACATATATCTCTATATATCTATATAAATAATAAAAATTATAATAAAATTATTTATTATAACAAAATGTCTTTAATACTTATAGTACATTGCAGCTTTATTGAAGATTTTAAGAAATGAATTTTTTTCCCATTTTGGTATATTCAACATTTCTTTATTTTTAAATTTATTTTTGAGGAATAGTTTTACTGGTTATAAAATAGTAGGCTATTTATTTATTTATTTATTTATTTCAGCCATGTAGAGAGGTTGTTTCACCATCTTTAAGGTTGTTTTTTTCCCCATGACTTAGATTTACTTCACATGATCTTTTTTAAGGAATAAATTTTTACTTTTTTATGTGCTTTTAAAATTTTATTTTAACCACTGGATTTTAGTAGTGCATGCTGTGGCATAGTTTTATTCAGGTGATTGGAGTTTAGTGAGTTTTTAGGTGCTTAGAGATAAAATTTTGTCCATTTGAACAACATTGTCCATTATTTCTTTCATTTGGTTTTTGTTTATCGAGCTATATCTTTTCCATGTAGATCAAGTCTTTTCTATAGAGAAGAACTCAAGTTACATGAGTAGTGGCTTATGTGTAAGTAACATAAAACTCAGTGATGCTTTACTCATTTTATTAACTAGCTTTCCATTTGGATTTCAGTTGGGACATTTTCTGTTAATAGATATTTAAATAACTATCTTTCCACTCTGAGAAGCTAACCTACTGTTAAACACATTTAATGGATTTTTTTAACTAACTGATATTAGTATTAATCTATAGAAATTTGATTTTGCTCCTTTATATGTCTATATTTCTGGTTACCAAGATCAATCTCTCTTCTAGCTATTGAATATGTGAAATATAATTATATTCTTGCTTTGATACTTTCCTCTGCTAATTCTATCATCTCTGTCACTTTTCAGCTGAAATTATTTCAAATATTTTTTCTGCTTATTTTGGATCTTGTTTCTTAATTTTTACCATGCTTACTAAATTTTGATTAGATGCCAAAATTGGGAATTTTGTTTATTGTTAAATATCTTAATATGTCGTTAAATGTTCTTGAACTTTATTCCAAAAACAATTAAATTATTTGGAAACGGTATGACACTTTTAATATATATATATATTTCTATTTTTGGTTTTTGGTTTTGGGGTCACACCCAGAAGCACTCAGGGGTTCATCTATGCTTTATACTCTAGAAATTTCTGGCTCTACACTCAGAAATCGCTCCTGCCAGGCTCGGGGGACCATCTGGATACTGGGATTCGAACCAATGACCTTCTACATGTAAGGCAAATGCCCTACCTCCATGTTGTCTCTCTGGCCCCCACTTTTAATATTTTCATTTAATCTCTGTGAGAGAGGATAAGATATATTAAAATTTTAAAGGACTAATTTCCCCTCCTACTGAGGTAAAATTAATTCGACTTTTTTTCCATTTTTTTAAACTTTTTTTCCACTAGAGAGAAACCCATGTTCTCTCTTGAACATGAATTTCTCTCTTTCTCTTTCTTTCTCATCTCATAGTTATATAAGTACATTTCTTTTAATAAAAACTATTTTGCTTCAATAAAATTATTTTTAGTGCTCTTATATAAATAATGACTCAGAGGAGAAAGAGATTCAAGAGTGTATCTTATTTAAAAGTGACAAAAACCTAAGTAGTAGGTTAGATACAGAGGGGACCACATATTCTAGCCGCCCTGAGGGTGAGGGAAGAGGAAATGGGAGGTAGGACAAAAACGGAGGGTTAGGGAGGACAATTTGGGGATGGGAAGCCCCCCTGATTTTATGTAAATATGTACCTAAAATATTATTGTCAACAATATGTAAGCCACTATGATCAAAATAAAAATTATATTAAAAAATATGTCTCCAAGGAAGCAAGCTCAGATATGAGAAGAAACCTGGAAATACTGATGGAGGGAAAGTTACTCCGGTGGTGGAATTTGTGTTAGAACATTGTATGTCTGAAACTCTCACAAACAACTATGTAATAATGTTTTCCTAATTAATAAATTAAAAGATGAATAAATAAAAAAAAAGTGACAAAAACCGTCAAGTACATAGGAAGCAATTTAACAAAAGGAGCGATTTACACCACAAAACTTCAGAAACCTTTTTCTTAAATTAATTTGAGTACTATAATTATTTTTTAATATCTTTATTTAAACACCTTGATAACAAATATGATTGTAGTTGGGTTTTAGTTATGTAAAGAACACTCCCCTTCACCAGTGCAACATTCCCATCACCAATGTCCCAAGTCTCCCTCCTCCCTACACCAACCTCACCTGTACTAGAGACATGCTTTCTACATCTCTTATTTAGTCACATTGTTTAGATAGTTATTTCTCTAACTGCACTTAATCTCCACTCTTTGTGGTGAGCTTCATGAAGTGAGCTGGAACTTCTAGCCCTCCTCCATTTGTCTCTGAGAATTATTGCAAAAATGTCTTTTATTTTTCTTAAAACCCATAGATGAGTGAGACTATTCTGCTTCTATCTCTCTCTCTGACTTATTTCACTCAGCATAATAGAGTCCATGTACATCCATGTATAGAAAAATTTCATTACTTCATCTCTCCTGATGGCTGCATAATATTCCATTGTGTATATGTACCACAGTTTCTTTAGCCATTTGTCTGTTGAAGGGCATCTTGGTTGTTTCCAGAGTCTGGCTATTGTAAATAGTGCTGCAATGAATATATGTGTGAGGAAGGGACTTTTGTATTGCATTTCTGTGTTCCTTGGGAATATTCCTAGGAGTGGTACAGTTGGATCACATAGGAGCTCAATTTCCAGTTTTTCGAGGAATCTCCATATCGCTTTCCATAAATTTTGAACTAGAGAGCATTCCCACCAGCAGTGAATAAGAGTTCCTTTCTTTCCACATCCCCACCAGCACTTCTTGTTTTTATTCTTTGTGATGTGCACCAATCTCTGTGGCACTAGATGGTATCTCATAGTTGCTTTGATTTGCATCTCCTTGATGATTAGTGATGTGGAGCATTTTTTCATGTGTCTTTTGGCCATTTGTGTTTCTTATTTGTCAAAGTGTCTGTTAATTTCTTTTGCCCATTTTTTGATGGGATTAGCTGTTTTTTTTTTTTTTTCTTGTAAAGTTCTGTCAGTGCCTTGTATATTTTGAATATTAGCCCTTTGTCTGATGGGTATTGGGTGAATAATTTCTCCCACTCAGTGGGTGGCTCTTGTATCCTGGGCACTATTTCCTTTGAGGTGCAAAAGCTTCTCAGTTTACTATAGTCCCATCTGTTAATCTCTGCTTCTACTTGTTTGGAGAGTGCTGTTTCCTCCTTGAAGAAGCTTTTATTCTCAATGTCATGGAGTGTTTTACCTACGTGTTGTTCTATATACCAGATGGCTTGAGATCTGATATCAAGGTCTTTAATCTATTTGGATTTTACCTTTGTACATAGTTTTAGCTGGGCTTCTGAGTTCACTTTTTTGCAAGTGGCTAACCAGTTGTGCCAACACCTCTTGTTGAAGAGATTTTCCTTGCTCCATTTTTTAGGATTTCTTGCTCCTTTATTAAAAACTAGGTGATTGTATGTCTGGGGAGCATTCTCTGGGTACTCAAGCCTATTTCACTGATCTGAGGGTCTGTCTTTATTCCAATACCATGCTGTTTTGATAACTATTTCTTTGTAATATAGTTTAAAGTTGGGGAAAGTAATGCCTTCCATATTTCTTTTCCCAAGTGTTACCTTAGCTATTTGAGGGTGTTTCTTGTTTAAAGTCAGTGGCAACTGTATTTGTGAAAATTATTGTATATCCAACAACTCACTAAAACAATAGCAGAAAGTTTAGTAAGCTATTTTTAAAGAGATAAAAAATACAATAAAAATGTGTGTGTGTGTGTGTGTGTGTGTGTGTGTGTGTGTGTGGCAGTTGTTGTTTGCATAGGCACAGCAAAATATGGGAGAAATAGAAAGAAAAAACGTTGGCCTAAATACAGGGAGAACTTGCCCATGAGGTATTCTGGCATAGGACCAACTCTGGGCTCTAGGCATACTAGGTTGTCCAACCCCAGTGTCATTCTCTGTGGTTCCAGTAAAAGCTCTTCACAATCACATTGTTGCTATCAGGTCTTTGTAGTTAGAGATCCTGAAAACTTCAAAATCTTTTTTAACATGTTCTTTTAAATTTATTTTTATTAGTTTTTAAAATAAAATATTCATTTAAGCACCATAATTACAAGCATGATTGTAGTTGGGCCAGAGAGATTGCACAGTGGTAAGGCATTTGCCCAGCACACAGCTGATCCAGGAAGGATGGTGGTTTGAATCCTGGCAACCTATAAGATTCCTCAATTCTGCCAGGAGTGATTTCTGAGTATAGAGCCAGGAATAGCCTCTGAGTGCTGCTGGGCATGACCCAAAAACAAACAAGACAAAACAAACAAACAAACAAAAAGAAATAATTGAATAAGACCAAAGGAAAGAAAAACATTCCATGCTCATTAATTGAAAGGATAAATGTTATCAAAATGACTATCATACCTAAGCTACTATATTAATTTAATGTAATCCCTATCCAAATTCACACATTTTTCAAGGGCTTAGAACAGTCAATTTGAAAATTTGTGTGGAACCATAAAAGACACAGGGTAATAAAAACCATACTGAAACTGGGACACATCTTATTACCTAATGTGAAGCTGTAATATATATCCATAGTGATCAAAATGGCATGGTACTGGAACAGAGTCAGACTTGGCTCAGAACAGAATATCTAATGACAAGCCCCAAGTATATGGTCAATTAATTTTTGACAAAGGAGCCAAGTACATTAAATGGAATAAATACAGCCTCTTCAACAAAAGGTATTGGGACATTTAGGTAGCCACTAATAAGAAATTAAAGATCAATTTTTATCTCAGGCAAAGTTAATTCAAAGTGCACCAAAAACCTTGAGATCAGACCTGAATCTATAAAGTAGATTTAGAGAAAAATAGGAAAAATACACCAAGACCAGAGTCTTCAACGATAGGAAACCAATGTCAAGGTATATAAAATCAAGTCTAAATAAATGAGACTACATCAAACTAAAATGTTTCTTTTTTTGCAAAAGAAACATAGGGTAAAACTAAAAGATAGCTAACTGAGTGAAAGAAAATATTTTCACTCAACACATCAGAAAAAAGTTTGATATCTAGGACATACAAAGTACTCACAAAGATTAACTCCACAAAACCCAAAAGCCCCATTAAAAATGGGGAAAGAAATGAACAGACACCTATCAGAGGAAGATCAACAGGTGGCCAACAGGCACAAAAGAAAACTGCTCATCATCACTTATTATTAAGAAAATCTGAATCCGGACAACAATGAGATATCATCTTATACCACTGAGAATGGCACATATCAGAAATACTGTGAAAAATTAGTGTTGGCTGAGATGTAGTGAAAAGGAACTCTCATCCCCTGATGGTGGTCAGGATATCTAGTCCAACTTCTCTGGAAAATAGTATGGAGGGTTCTCAGTAAAATTAGAATCAAGTTTCCATAGGACCCAGTAATCCCAATTTTAGGTATCTATCCTCAGTACACAATAACACTCATCCAAAAGGTTGTATGCACACTGCTATTCATGGCAGCACTCAGTACAATATCTAAGAGTTGGAATCAACCTAGATGTCCAACAATAGATGAATGGATCATGAAGATATGTTTCATACTTACAATGTAATATAACATAGCTGTAAAAATGATGCAATAATGCAATATGCTGCAACATGGATGGAACTAAGATATTATGTTACATGAAGTCATTATAAGTAAGATAAATACTTATATGTGGTATTTAGAATACATGTATGAAGACATGTAGTGGCTTAAATGGGGGTTGTTGGGAACATTTTAATCTTCAAAATTTAGTAAAAATAAGGAAAGAAATTGAGTGGAGGAGGTTAACAACAAATATGCAAGGACAGAGGACAAGGGCCAAAGGGTCTCAGGTGCATTCATGGTGTTAAGAAAGGACAGAACTAAATATCAAAGCCATAGTGAACAACAATGAAATTAAGAGATCCAAACTTTAACAACCAAAGTTAAAAATGGACCTGTTATACTGGCATACTAGGTGGTTATGTCATGGGATGCAATCTGGGAAACTGGTGGAGGGAGGCTAACACTGATGTTGATATTGGTCTTGAAATATTGTATATCTAAAAACCTACTGTGATTAACTTTGTAAATCACAATGGTTTACATAAAAATTAAAAAATATATTATCAGTGTTCTACTAATATTATGTAAATTATTAGGTTGGTTGACTATATCCTTCAGGAGTTTGCAAAGAAATTAAAATATTTAATCCATAACATATGTTAAAAAGATATTTTACTCTTCTTATACTTGACCAATCATTTACAGCTATGAATTCTGTTATGAATTGAGAATGATTATTAATAGCCTAGAGGTATTCTGTTGCTCCTTGCTTCTAGTACTACTGTTAAAAATTCCATATCAATCCATTTTCTGACCCAATGAATGTGACCTGCTGCTTTTTTATAAGCCTAGAGGATATTCACTCTGTTCTCATTTTTCTAAAAATTTTTGTGCTGAATCTGGATGTATAGTTATTTAAATTAATTTTCCTAGGCACCTGGTCAGCAATTTCAATTCTGAAACTCCTATCTTTTAGCTCTTGGAAACTGCATAAATTATTTGGTTGATAATTTTCTATCATTTGTTTCATTGAAAATTATGTTATTTGAATGGTGGACTTTTTGAGATAATAGCTCTTTAAGAAATATCTTATCTCCGGTTGAAGAGATACTACAGCAGGTCAGATACTTGCCTTGAATTTGGCTTTCAGCACTGCATATGGTTCACTGAGCACAGGTAGGAGTGTTTCCTCAAAAACAGAGCCAGGCATAAGCATGTCCTATCTGCCAAAAACGAAGTAAAAAGGAAAAAGTGAGAAAAATTCCATCTTTTATTTTCACATTTAGTGATTTAAAAAAGAACTTTAAATTTTTCTATTGAATTTTATTTCTGCTCACATTTTATCAGTTTCCTCAAGCCATCTTATTTTTTGTCTGACTTTCTTCTTGCTTAATTATTGCATTCTGTTATCTATTCCTTGGAGTTTAAGCATAGTCTCCCTTTCTCCTGATTTATTCAGTATTTAATTATCTGTATTCTTGTTTGAGGAAGTTTTTTTCTTCCCTGGTTGTTTGCTCAGGTTTGAGTTAAATGGCTTAAAAATCAGGTTTTTTTTAAAATAATATTTTTTATGTTCATGTTCCTCTTCTGTCCTTGTTTTCTTCCTGTATCATCACTTACCTACTTTTGACCCTCTAGTCCTGTGCCGCAGGTAACAATTTATATAATTTTTTTTTAACACGTGGCTCCCTTGGAGTATCCTGGGGGCCTACAGCGAACCACATGGCTCACAGTAGAGAAATGTTGGCTTGAATGATGATAGGATCTGAAAAATTGGACTTGGCTACGGGAACACAAGCATCACTGTAGGTCTTTCAACCTCATATATATTGGGAAACCTCTGACATCAATGTCATTCTCCATGGGATAATCAGGTTTCCAGAAAAGACAATTTTATAGCGTCAGAAAGGTTGCCACTGTTGTCACAGTGTGACTCAGATGGAGCCCATGGACAAAGAGGGCAACTGAAAGTCATTCTTTATACAATATTGATCATCATTCTGTATACAAGTTTCTATAAAGGCCCCAATTTCTATTTGCTTCTCTGCCCCTAAATATTTAAAGAATTTCCTTATTCACAGTAAACCCTCTTTATTCATAATTTTTTTTCATTAGCTGAGGTGAAAACATACTTTATTCTCGGGGGTGTACAATAGGACTAAAATGTCACTTTGTCAGTTATTTTTAGAATTTGGTGTAAACTGGGCATGGCATGGTTATTGTGTAAATTTTACCCTATAAATAAGGAAAAAGGTCTTAATACTTTGTTTTTAGATGCAGAAACACAGCACATGATGGCAAAATAACTTGCCTAACACTTCTCAGCGAGAAAGTGGCTAGCCAACTGGGTTGCTGCCAGGAAGTTGGCTCTTTGAT
Organism: Suncus etruscus; assembly: GCF_024139225.1. NCBI lineage: Eukaryota > Metazoa > Chordata > Mammalia > Eulipotyphla > Soricidae > Suncus > Suncus etruscus. The sequence goes on from NC_064864.1 coordinate 27,872,220, forward strand.
GTGTCTTCTTGACAATATTGCACAGTCAGCTCAGGATCTGATGGTTACACAGCTTCCAAATAATACTCATTTTCCTAGCTATCCTCAGTGTTGTTCCTCACTTCCAGAGGTGAAATCTGGGGCTGCCAATTCTTAAGTTTTTTCTGGTGAGTCTACATCCTTACTCAAATGGTATCTTGGCCTTCTCTCCCATTGGTTTAAAACTGCTGAGAGTTGGTTACCATCAATCTATTTTCCAGTCTCCAAAATTAGTTGGATGTTGTCATCTCTCATTTTCTCCTACTCTTCTTTTAATTTATTCTTTGTGAACAAAAAGCCTTTTCTATAGGTTTAGTAGCTTGTCACAGAGGGTGTTTTAGTGATCTAGACTTAATATGTTGTCTCTACTTTGAGGTAGGAATTTTTTTGTCCTAGTTCAGAAATCCTAGTCGGGAACACTAATTAAATTTGATATATAGTTTGTAGAGCAATAAAAGTATTGCTGTCCTAAATTATGAACTGATCCCATCTTCCAATGTTCTTCTGTGTCTGTTTTCTTATTCCTTTGTGGAATCACATAGATATTGCTGTATTATGGACTGGTGAATGTTTCTTAAGCAGAAAGTGACTTTTTACAACATTCTAATTATATTCCCCTATATTCCTTTTTAAACATATGAGAGATATTAACCATTATAACTTCAGATTCCTCATTAAAAGAATAATTTTGCCATTAAGAAGAAGGCTAGACCAAGAAGCTGGCATCTCTCTGCTACAAAGCATGCATAATAATTTGAGTTTGTGGAATTAGTTGAGGTATCCCCCTTTTAAAAATAGATCCCTTCTCATGTAGAAGTTTCTCATGTACCCCTTTTGCTTTCTGGTCACATTTTCAGGTCCTTGATATTACCTGGGCTCTTTTGCATCCTACTGATTTATAAAGCCACAGTTTTAGTAGGCTTGTGTTTGACACAACCTCAGTAATAAATGTGTATTGATCTCTTGCTCTGTGGCAGGCACACTGTTATGCGTGGGAGATACAGAGATGAACTAGTCAAGTCCCTGCTGTCGTGGAGCTAGTGATCCAGCAGGGCAGACAAACAGAGCTCACAGCCACACTCAGAGATCTGTGCTTTGATAGCAGTAAAAATAAAATGTGCTGGGAAGGAGCACAGGGAAGGAGTGATGAATTTTGCCTAGAGGGCTGAGGAAAATCTTCTCTCATACTGTGACATAACTATCAATTCTCAAGAGAAAGAGAAACTTTTTCAGACTATGGAAATCATATTGGCAATGTGGGTGGTGATGGTATAGAAGGAAAGGAGAGAGAAAAGAGACAGAAAACCATTCTAACAGTGTTGTGTTCCTGCATGTCAGAAGCATGCATAAGATGTGGGTGGAGATGGGCTTATCCCTGAGACAAGAGTAGGTTGAGAAATTTCAGTGACCTGGTTAGAGTCATACTCTATTTCCTAACTTCTAAACTTAGTTTAGCATTTACTGATTCTGTCTCCAAGTGAGTTGCTTAATTTCTTCTCAGTTTATTTATCTGCAAAATAGAAGTAATCTATATATATTTAACCAGTTGATATATGTAGATTTATTTGCTTAGCATACGATATATAAGATAGTTGTTCAAATGTTAGCTCTAATTTTGTCTGCTTGTATATTTTCCCATCCTTTTATAAAACTATTAATCACTTTTCTTTATGTTCTTCCTTGATCCACATGGGACTTGGCAGAAAGAAAAGTAGCATTCTAAGAGATAGCATAATCAGATAGATTTTAGACATTATGAGGTCTTTAAAATTTCCAGTGGGACATTAAAGTGGAGATGTCAAGCACAAGTTTCAAAATGTATTTCTAATACTCAGTGGAGAGGTCAGAATTGGAGATATAGATTTATGAGGTAGAGTTAAATGAGGGAATGAGGTTAGATTTGAGGAATAAGGAGATATCTGTAAAGAGATCTGAGATATTTTTACCTTGAGAAAGTTCTTCCTTTCAAAACAGGAAAAAGAAGTTGCCAAGGTCTATTATTATGCTAGGAGTTCCATGACAAAGTATCCAGAGGGGTTGCAACAGAAATTATTTTTTTCATATTTCAGAGCCAAGAAATCCAAGATCAACCCTGAAAGTTGGATCTCAGAATCTTCTTTTTGTATATAGATGGGCATCCTTTGGCAGCTTCCTCAAGTCACCATCCCTTGTTCTGCATACCAGGTGAAAGCTCTAGTGGCTCTTTTACTGACTTTGATTAGGATCTTACATATCCTAAAATCTCAGCTTCATTTCCATAGACTTTGTCAATGCTTTGAACCAAAGATTCAACATTTGTGTGGGGAAGGGCATAAGTTAGTTCATAGCAGAAGGTAACTTGGAATGATGGAAAAAGAGGAAAGGGTAAATTAGGAGGGCAAAAGGGAAAGAGGAATTCATGGGCATGTGAGGTTAACAATACCAATTGATGCAATAGCAGTAACAAAAATAATAATAGAATGCTTACACTATATTATGTTGAACAGGGCCCCTTCAGTGTGTTACACCATACTTTATCATGACACTGTTCTATCAGCGTATCCTAAAATTCAATAACAGAAACTCATTGATTAAGATGATCACACTGGTGGGTAGAGAATTATTTTTAAAATGTTGTTTTCTCTGTCTCCAAGACTTGTGTATTCTGTATTTATGATGCTTATTTGCTTTCTAATAGGATGTTGATGTTGAGAAGAGACCACTGGCATGGAGGAGTTTGAGAAAGTTTACTGCTGGTATGCAGATGACCAGGTTGTGAAAGGAGATGTGAAAGTATAGAGAGAAAACAGTCTACTTTGTGAGGAATTCCAGTGGGATGCTCATAAGAGGCTACATGATCAGATAATTTTGGGAACCCAGTGTTCTGTATTTTCAGTGTTGTGTGCATCACTTCAGATGTTTGTGACTGTCTTACTCTTGTTTAGCTCTATCTCTAGACAACAGATATAATGAGCATGAACTCATTATAGGTGGGGTAAATCTACAATGCCTCATCTCAAACATTTATTGGTGCCTTATGCAGAATAGAGAGAGGGCAAGGAACTTCTATATATGATAATATATTATGAGAAATATTTTAACCACTGTGTATGCTGAAACCAGAATCTTACTCCTTAGAAGAAAATGTAGCCTTTTGTTTTTTTCTTTGCTTTTGCTGCCTTGTCCCTATGCCATACTTCATGAGTTAGTACCTTCTAATAAAATAATAGCAACCAATGCCTCAGCCTCAGGCTCATTTTCTTTTGAATTTACAAACCAAAACTCATTCCTTTGGAGATTTATAGTATATATAAACATAATATGGTTTCTGAAAATTCTTCCAGAAACTTCTGTGCATAATCTAAATATTTTTAGTCATTACATTTTAAGACTATTAACAATGAAGTTAAATTAATTCAAATCCCAGCGTTGGAGCATTGCACGGAACACAGATGAGGTTTAACTTGTGTAATCTATTCAAAAGGGCAGATTTAGAAAAGACTTTGCTGAAAAGGACCACTTGTAAACATTTTAATATCTGCATACCATATAGTATTCACTGAAAACCGCTGCAATTTTCCTACTGTTATTATAGTGCAAAGACAGGCATAATAATGTATAAATAAATGGTCCTTGCTATATCCCAATAAAACTTTATTTATAAAATTGGGGAAAGGCTAAATTTAACATGCGAACTATCATTTCAGACTCTAAGCGAAAAAAAATTGATTGGAAATGGAGAAAGTAAGTTAGTAGCAGGTATGGAAGAGACAACAGAATTGGAATGAAGAAATATATACAATAATTTGAGGACGCTTCCCCCTTGCTGTTAAGTGTCTCTCATTTTTTCTTCCTGAGATCCCTAAATTTCTCAATATTGTCAATATAGCAAATATAAAACATATGTTCTCACTTTTCTTGGTGTGAGAGGGGAAATAGAGAGATAGAAATAGATGGAGACAAAGAGTGTAGGTATTCAGAGTTAAACAATGGCTCGTCTTACCTCGTTGATAGAGGTACAATAGCATATTCTGTCCTGAAGCCTCAGGGGTTAATGGAATCCTATTTATTCCTGCCCATCTCTCCATTTATCTCATGCATCTGCCAACCTGTGCATGCTATGTGTCAGTGTAATGCATCTTAGGAAAATCTATGGGAAGATACCTGGGATAGATGGCGGAATCGGCAGTTTTGCCTATCACAAGCTGAAGTTGTGGAGAACTGTAAACAGATTTGTCTAGTGCAGAGTGTCAAGAATCCTGACTCTTAACATTTTTCTTTTTCTAGTCATGATAACAGGAATATATCATTAGGCTGGTTCCAAGTCAGATATATGAGGACAGAGGAAAGAAAGAAGCATAGCAAGGAGTAAAATTCATAGCAGCATTTGCAGATTTGAGGCCCCTTGCTGTAGCTGCCGTTTACATGCTATTGTTGTAATCCTCCAAGTCTTTGAGTAGATGTCATTGTTTTCATCTTTCTAAAAAGAGAGGACATGTATCTTGCCCAAACATCTATCATAAGAAATAGGCCAAAAGTAAGATCCCAGTTAGACAACAACAAAGCCTATATAGTTCTGAGACATGCCTTTGACTTAGATGATCTTACTTCCTGTGGTCTACAGATTGAACCCAAAGGCACTGTGGTGAGTCTCCTCCTTTGGTGAAAGAATGCAAGACACTGCTGTCAAGGATAGAGATATTCTGAAGTTTGGGTATGAAACAATTCTCGTGTTGTTTTCTTTACTATAGGAGAGAACCTATGTTTATCTCATGGTTTGTGCAACATTAGCAGGTAGATGTTTGGCACTAAATGGTAGAAAAATAACTCATGAGTTAGTGGTTTCAGTGGTTGGTAGCAAGTACTTCAATACTTTGCAGCTCCACATTCTTCCATTCTGGCAGCTGGGTCAACTTGATACAGTTCAACTTGTTATAGTTCACTTTATACCTCAGGATCAATCAATGCCAGACATGGCTCTGTGGAGAACAGAACTGGAGTCTCATGAAACCAAATGCTTGCCTGACCCTTATAGAATCATGTATTTTTATATAAGTTACCACATGTAGTTCTTTGGTTGTTATATGGGACCATTTGCATTATTCATTAGAAAATCATTATATTGGATAATGTTGTTCAACTAGAAATGACCTGATAAAGTGGACAGAAAATGAGGCATGGATGCTGTGGTCAAAAAAAGAAAAAAAGAAAAAAAAAGAAAGCCCATAACCTATGAGATAGTGGCTGGATGGCTCTGGTTAAGTTTAGGCATCAGATCTGATTTAGTGCACTCTCTGGTAGAGGATAAATATTGATACTAATATTTGATTTCAATTTATTGTCCTAAAAGGTTCAAATCTTCTTTGAATTTTAAAGGAAGTTAGTTTGGCAGACAGTAGTAGTAGTGGTAGTAGTAGTAGTAGTAGTAGTAGTAGTAGTAGTAGTAGTAGTTGTTGTAGTAGTAGTAGTAGTAGTAGAAGGAGGAGGAAGAGGAGGAAGAGGAGGAGTAATGAGCCAGAGGTTAGAAGTTAGCAGTTAGAGGTGTGGGCAGGCAGGGGCTATAGATAATCTGGTTATTTCAAGAGCTATTTGTAGTGAGCCTCCATCACTGGAGAGGTGTTTGCTCTCTACGTATCTGAGGCAAATGACACAGGATGCTCAGAATCTGGGAGCTTCCATTCCATCCTTAAAGTCATCAGTTTCAATGCTGAGGTCTGCAGTTATCTTTTTCTTCTGACCCTGTGAGTTATTCTTTCTAACAGAGCTCCAGGGGTAAATTCTGCCCTGATATTTGGGTTTTTGCCTTTATACTTACAGATTATTCTTTCTGATTTGATAAACTTGTTGCTTGTACTTTGATCTCTAACTGCTTGACCTTGCTCTTCTCTGACCTATGTATGATCATGGCTCTGGTGAAGATGTCTGGGAGAGTATCTCTGTAAAGTGGGAGTGAGAAGTCTGACCCATGGCCCTGCATCATCCTAGTAGGCACTGGTGAGTATTTTTAGCTTGCATGACCTCACAAACACTTATTGAAAAATCTTTTTTGGAGGCATATATGAGCGAACTGGAAAGATTAGGGAGGAGGTGATTAAATAAACACTAACCTATTAGCAAAGAAAATGGTGACAACTTTATTAGCTTTGATTCCTCTATGTGCATCTCAAGATAGTGAGAAAATATCTACAAATAATTTTATTTGTAAGAACACCAAACAGAATCAGACTCAGATATTCATCAATGTTTGCACGTGTAGAAAGATTGTGGTACATTCATACAAAGCAAGACTATTCAGCAATAACAATGTTTAAACTATGATCTAGGCTGCTACATGGCTATATATATATATTTTTTGGTTTTTGGGTCACACTGGCAGTGTTCAGGGGTTATTCCTGGCTCTAGGCTCAGAAATCGCCCCTGGCAGGCACAGGGGACTATATTGGGTGCCTGGATTCAAACCACCGTCCTTCTGCATGCAAGACAAATGCCTTACCTCTATGCTATCTCTCTGGCCCCATATGGCTAAATCTTTAATTATGCTGAGTGAAAGAAGCCAAAATAAATCCATAGTACATGTTATGTATTTCAAGGTAATCCACATTAGTAGAAGCGGACTCAATTTGTCTGGCAGATGGCTAGGGTTGGGAAAGGAGTAAATGAAGGCATTATTAAAAAATAAGAAGACATTGGGGCCGGAGAGATAGCATGGAGGTAAGGTGTTTGCCTTGCATGCAGAAGGACAGTGGCTCGAATCCCGGCATCCCATATGGTCCTCCAAGCCTGCTGGGAGCTATTTCTGAGCATAGAGCTAGGAGTAACTCCTGAACGCTGTTGGGTGTGACCCAAAAAACAAAAAAAACAAAAAACAAACAAACAAAAAAGATAAGAAGACACTGAAGGATGCTGAGTATGTTTATAGTCTTGAGTCTGATGATTGTTATGTGAAAATAGCATTATTATAAACAAGTAAAGGTGTTTTAAAGTGAGGTGACTTCAGAGCAGACCACCTCAATATAATTTTGACTCTATATCTAAATTGTAGCTACCTTTCACCTACATTTGATTCCAGTGAAATTGCAGATGCCAGCACACATACCAGGTTTGTTCTGTTTCTCCTTGAATTCTAACAGTATCTGACTCTTAGAAAGGAATAAATGAAAACTTGTTCAATAAATGCGAAGGCGTGGGCTGTAGTGTTATGTATTCCCATGCTGAGATGTAGTTCTCAGAACTTGTAGTTCTGACACTCATGTGTGTATTTAGGATCATCATTCTGTAACATTGCTTATTTATAGATTAGAAATATATGTCTCAGAGTCATTTGAGGATTAAGTGTGAAAATGTTTGTAACATGCTCAGCATAGTATTTTATAATTCTTTGCTATTTTATTCCATCTCTTTTCTTTTGCAGTTTTTGTAATGACAGCCACAAGAGCAGTACTTTGGGTATATGTGGTGCTGAGGATTAAATTCAGGGGCTCAAAGAGGCAAGATATGTGCTCTACTGTTTGAGTTTCCTTGCTTCACTTCATAATACTTTACATGGTGGCACAGCGATTTCTTCATCTGGGAGGTTATTGCAGACCCCTAGATCAGAGAACACACTAATTTCCCCAGAACCTTGGACTGCTTTTTCTCTTACCTGAATGAGGTGACTAAACTGGTAGTCTTAGCAGGAAGAGAAGAGGCTTTTTTTTTTTTTTTTTTTTTTTTTACAGTATACTACAAGTGAAGCTGGTGAGTAGAGCAGTCAAATGCCAAGTTTTGAATAGAGACACTCTTGAATAGTCCATATTAACCCTTGGAGATAGTACACCCCACATAAATCTTTGAGAAGCACTGACCTGGACTTCTAGGATCAATTTCTCTTGGTGAAGTGGCAGCTTAGCATTATGAGTCACCCAGGTAGCTGCAGTGTACTTGAGCCTTGGTTTAGAGTCCCGCAGACAAATACAGTATTAGAAGACATGCAGAAACCTAAGGATGTATCCATTCCCAAGTGAAACTGGAGAGGAAGGCTCTGTAAATTTAGAAAAAATATGACTGGGAACTTTTTGAAAATTAGGTTCTCCAAAAGCATCTATTTGCTCAGCTACTTCTCTAAGGCAGTGCTTCTCAATTATTTTCTGTCATGCCACCCTAGGAAGAAGAAAACATTTTTCACAGCCCTCCACAACTATAAAGAGTATCTTTATTTAAAAAACTTTAATCTGCAAAACAAAAATATGTAAAATAATTTGAGCTGATTTTTTAATTAGATGTGATGTCTCGATTAATGGCTACTATGAGCACGTTTTGCAATGTATAGCTTTTGGAAGTGGGGTTTGAAGCAGGGCACAACAATTCTCAGCTCCAGAGACATACAGAGACATAAACACGGGGCTTAGATTGTTATGACAATGTTTGCCGAGGTCAAATGCGCCCCCTTTTATGGAGCCTCGCTCCCCTCCCTCCCCATTATTTGAGAAGCACTGAACTAGGGTAACTTGGGAGTAAGAGTCTAATACTTAGACCCCCCATAAAGATGAATGTTATTTTTGTGACGGTGTTTTCTGTTTTCTCCTGGAGAACTCTTGGCATATCATGAAATTTAATTAGATATCTTAATACTTTTAGTCCTTGTTGTTGGTCCTCTCAGATAGTTCTCAAGATATTTAGGGACTTACTTCTGACAATGTTTGGACAACTGGGTTCACTACTTGGACTTGAAAATGCTGCTTGAGATTAGTGGTGCTTGAGGGAATCATGCAGTACTGGGGTTCAAACGCAAGACCCCTTACAGGCAAAGCATGCAAGGAAGTTCCAGACTGTTTTTAATTCTTTCCCTGGCCCAACATATTAACACTTTTATTCTCCTTTTTATTAACAAGATCAGTAATAGATGACTACTCTAAAATCTCTAGGTACGATTTAATTCTGGGGAAAATGTAAAATAATTCTGAAATAAAATAGCTTAGAGTATTCTAAGGCCCAAATAATTACTTGGTTACTTCATTTTTTTTCTTTTAAAACATTTAATTTTATTGAACTTGCATATTAGTAGTACAATTTATAAATCAGTCACTTAGAAAATAAGTAAAAAACACATGATTGTTTTATAATGTAGAACTCAGACGTAAATGCATTTTTCTTAGGCTAATTTTTAACATTAAAGCCATAATATAGCATGCTTGTATATTGTTTCAATCATTGCAACACTATTATCTTGGTATTACAGAATAATATGCATGGCTTACATATCGTTCACAGTAATATTCCAGGTACATATTTACATTAAATCAGGGGAATTCCCACCACCGAATTGTCCTTCCACATTCGCTCCCATCCTGCCTCCCATATCCTCCACTCTCCCCCCAGGGGCTGTTAGAATGCGTGGTCCCTTCTGTGTCTAGTTTATTACTCAGTGGTCTTATAACTGTTTGGTCTTGGTACCTCCATTACTGCCCCCTTTAATTGGGAGGTGGGACTAGAAAGTTCAAGTTATGTGGTTTTGTTTGAGGAAGAGAAAAATAATATAATGGGGTAAAAATCGATTACACCAACTATGAGCAGAGTCATTTTAGAGGCTCTCATCCTTGGTTTGGGGGATGAAGGGGAAAAAAAGAAGGTGAAACACCACAACAGTTCAAAAAGATGAATCAAATAAGATATCCAGTGAGCACTGCAGCAATAAAAATGTGCACCACATAGTTGCCATGGTCATGAGATAGGAAATATGACAAGGCACAAAAAGGAAGAAGAGAAAAGAAGAAAGAAAAAGTAAATATATAAATAAAAAATGGACAACTACTTCAATATCTACCCCAAAACAAAGAAATCGACAAAAACTAGATAAAAAAAATAAAAAAAGAAGGATTATTTAGTATTTTTGTCCCCCCCCCACATAGGCACAGTAAATATTGGGGTCATCTGAAACGGGAATTCTCTTGGCCTAAGAGATACAGGGTTTCTCCACCCTTGGAATATATTGTCATGGGATTATCTATAGACTCCTTTCACATTCATTTACTCTTCCCTTGGTGTTTTTGTGGCGTATGAAAGACTTCTGCTCTGATCTGGATGATAAAAACAGACCTCTAAATCTAGAGGTCTCAGTCTGTGCACAGGTCAAGGAGTGGAACTTATGATGAAGACTTCGTGATTTTAGAAGTTCTGTTTCCTCGATGTCATTTTAATCTGTCTTCTGTGGTTAGTGGTCTTGGCCCTTGCGCTGAAACTCAGATGGAGTCTGGGATATCGTCTTTCGTTATGTTTCCAGAAGACCCATTCAGTTGCAATTGCCTCAGTCAGGACTCTGGAATTAGCAGTCATGATCGTTGTGCAGGACGTAGACCAAACCCTAGACTAGGGCTTTCTTGTTGGTCCCAGAATACATACTGCCCGGTCATGGTTCTATCAGCCAGTCATCTGTAGATCACGTTCTTGGCTTTTGCATGGCCCATAGAGTGATAAGTCTTCTGATTTTGTTTTATCATTAGTTGGTAAGGTAGGATAACCTATTCTTATGTCCATTTGTTCCCAGGATATCATATTAGAACTGGCACATGTTGGAGTTCAAGTACTATTCAGGGTGTCCCAGATGGGCTTTGGTTCCTGTAGCTGTTGTGAAGAACTGTGTCGATTCTATGTCTGGGGTTCAGGATTCAAGTCTGGATGGTCGGTGTCTAATCTGGTTACTTCATTTAATTAACAAGGAAAGCCACGGTGATAGAAAGTTATTACACGGCTTAATTCTAGAGTTTTGGCTCAAACAATAAGTCTTAAGTAAAGGGTCAGAGAGGATTTCCTTCATAGTTTCTGTTTGAAAAAGGGCTTAACAAAAGGTTCTATACAGAGTTATGATTTGTCTAAAAAAGGCATTATAAGATATTGTGAGTCTTAAGTATCTAAGTACAACCTGTTTAGTTTTTTCACATCATTTAAAAAAGTTTCTATCTATCCTAAGGAACAGGTGCAAATGTATTCATCAGGGGAAATAAAAGACATTATAGAAAGGAATAAAAGCAAGACTGGCCCTACTTGGGTTCTGAAAGCTCTGCGTCCACACCCTCTCTCTCTGAATAAGTGGGTTCTTAAGAAGTGTTGCACTCTTTCTCTTTTATGAACCTTCTCTTTCTTTTTTGGTTTCTGTTGTTTTGGCAACTGTGGCTTGCACACACTTAATTGTGATGTGAGCAGGGGAAGTACATCTGGTTATGGTGCTTGCACATTTGACCAAGATTCTTGTCGGGAGCTGCACACTTTTTATTTTCAGTGTTGGTCCATATGCTAGTGGTGGGTTGTGCTCTTTAGCACTGGTTCTTGTGCCTTTGTGTTGCAGTACTCATCTTGGATGTGTGGTACTCACAAAAAGGCATGTTGGGAGTTTCACTGTGAACATCTTTATTTTGTTTGCTCGCCTGGGCTATACACTATAGTGTTAGTGTTCCAACACATCTGTTTGTGGTGCACCAGAGATTACACACCCTGTTGGAATGCTGGGGGATACCATATAGCAGAACTAATGGGTAAGACTGCAACCAGTATATCTGGGGTGTATCAAGGAAAGAACTCCAGGACTCATAATAATAGGGCAGGGAGGAGTTGATTAAACTGAGGCTAACTTTTTTTTACCTTACTAATTAAGCAAAGAGAATTTTAACAGACTGGTTATTTTCCAAGGAGTTATCTTTCTTTCTTTGGTAATAGAACCTCTGTTTTTTATTAGAAAAAAATCTATCTTCATTTCTAGCTTATGGGTTTGAATAAGACTGACCAAGAGTTAATGGCAAAGGCCTAGCCAAAAAGTATTTAGCCATTCAATGTACATACCCTTCACCAGTGAACATTGCCTAGCACCAGTACTACCCCCTTCTCTTCCCATCTGCCTCTGTGGCAGACATATTTCCTCTCTCTCTCTCTCTCTCTCTCTCTCTCTCTCTCTCTCTCTCTTTTCCTTTTTTTCCTTTTAGTCACTGTGGTTGGCAAAATTTTTAGTGAAGGACTATCATACATATCACTTTATCTCCTTTCAGCACCCAGTTCTTGTCCAGAGTGATCATTTTCAAAAATCATTGTTATGGTTCCTTCTCTGTCCTAAATGCACCACCCCCGAAACCCAATTATGAACAACTTAGTAACTGTGCATCTCACAGAGATTTAATTAAAGAATTTATTTATTTTTTAAAAGGAGATAAGAATGCCAACAATGTATTATTGCTTCCCGGTTGATCTAGAATTGAGAAAGAAAGCCTTGCACAGTAAGAAGCAAAGTTAAGAAAATCTGTGTGTGTGTGTGTTTGTGTGTGTGTGTGTGTGTGTATGTGTGTGTGTGTGTGTGTGTGTGTGTGTGTGTGTGTAGAGTAGAGGGGAGGTGTGAGAAAGATTGAGAAATCAAGAGAATAACAAAGGAAAAAGGAAGAAGAGAGGGTGGTAGAGGAACAGAAAGGAGGAATAAATTTTTTTTTTACTGACATCATGTTTCATTTTTGGAATTACTTTCCATTGAAGCCAGAAATAGCCTGGATATAATAATAAAACAAGGCAGACCGCCTCTCTCTTTTAAAATATATTTCTAAAGTATATGATACTTATAAGAAATTACATTCAGTTAGCATATAATTTAAGGAATTTTCATAAACAGCATATATGTTCCCAAAATAAAACAAAGCAAAAACCAGAAATAAACTAAAATTGAAAAAATTCTCTTGCTCTAATCACTGCTCTAATATTATGATGCCTTATTTTGCTTATTAACATACATCTTTTGAATAAAATTTTATGTTTGGATTTTGTGGATAAATTAATATTTGTGAACATCATTCAAAAACTTACTTGTTTTTTTGTTTGTTTTGTTTTTGGGTCACACCTGGGAGTGCTCAGGGGTTACTCCTGGCTCTGTGCTCAGAACCTCTCCTGGCAGGCATGGTGGGCCATATGGGTTGCCAGGATTCAAACCACTGTCTGTCCTCGACTGGCTGTGTACACAGCAAATGCCCTACTGTTATGCTATCTCTCTAGCTCCAATGTGTGCTTCTGCTATCAATGTGTGATACATATTCCTTGATTAATATATGGAATCATAATATTGATATCAGCACAATATATACATATGTATTTATCTCTGATATTGGCTACTAGAACTATACCTAGAAATGGAATAGCTGGACCACTAAGTATACACATACTTCAGCTTTAATAATCTTTTCTAAAGTATTTGTTCCATGTTACCTCCTTCCAACTGTGTAAACATTCTGACAAATTTATATTCACAGTAACAACCTTTTTCATTTTAGTCATTTTCATAAATTGTCATATTGCATTGTGTATATATGTATTTTTCCTCTTACAAACTGTGGTATAATTTATATGCAGTAAAGTGCTCAGATATGAAATGTACTGTTTGAGAATCTTTAACAATGTATGGAACTGTGAAATGCATAGTTATTAAAATATAGAATGCTATCCAGAAATTTTCCTCCTGTTTCTTCCCCATCAATACCTGTCCTGTACTCCCAGAAATGACCATCTCTTTTACAGAGGATTTTTCCATTCCTGGAACTAAATGATGTAAAAAGCATATGACATGTATTCTTTTGTGTCTGGATTATTTTGCTCAGCATAGCATGTTTTTTGAAATCCATCTATGTTGTTGCAAATAACAATAGTGTGCTTTTTTTCTTGCTGAGTTATACGGTATGGTATGACTAAACTACTGTAATTATCCATTCTAATTTTGATGGATATTTGGATGGTTTCCAGTTTCTAGCTATTGTGTATAGAACTGCTATTAATTGCATTCTTGTACACGAAGACAATGTTTTCTTTTCCCAAGTAAATGTACCTAGATGTAAAAGAGCTGGGCAATAGAGTATGCATATGACTAACTTTGAACGAAATTGCCTATTTTACATCTTGGTTATATTCATTTTTTATTCATTTCAACAAAGTATGAGCATTTTGCTTGCCTCACATACCAGTCAAGTACTTCACATATTCAATATTCAGTGTTGCTTCACTTCAAACATTTTAAAGCTATTTTGATGAATAGTAATAGTATCTCATTGTATTTTATTTGTTTCTGTGGTGCTGGGGATCAAACCCAGGGTCTGACACTCCATTTGTGGTATTTATTTGTATTTTTCCTATAGATTTATAGTGTTGTGAACATTTTTTGCTGTGTTTAATGGATATCCACATTTGTTTCATCATATTATATCTAATATTTTGGTCTATTTAATACTATTTTAATTTTGTTATATTTATAAATATTTGTTTTACACATATTTTATTAATGTATACTTTTTCTTTTTTTTTTTTTTAATATGGAACGCTTCACGAATTTGCGTGTCATCCTTGCGCAGGGGCCATGCTAATCTTCTCTGTATCGTTCCAATTTTAGTATATGTGCTGCCGAAGCGAGCACTAATGTATACTTTTAAGTATCATTTATAGTGATCATTATTAGGCATATGTGTCAATGTATTTTCTCTTTCCCTATGAGCACATTGTTTCAGTTTCATTGGGTAAACCTAAGACTCTAAAACATAAAATGAGAGATAATATGGATGACTTCTCAATTCTATAAATGCTCTGAGCTTCTAGATGTACCTAAAACTATTAAATGCTTGTAATTGCTATCTCAATGTGAGTTAGACTTAAAAACATCTTTCTCACCAGAAGACCACAGTTACTTATCTCTTCAGAAACTGATCTATTTTCTTCTACCAAGTGTCTTTTTTTTTTTTTCAGCCACACTTGGTGACACTCAGGGATTACTCCTGGCTCTGTGCTCAGAAATCACTCCTGGCTTGGGGGATCATATGGGACTCTGGGGATCGAACTGTGGTCCATCCTAGGCTAGCGCACTCAAGGCAGATGCCTTATGCCCTGTGCCACCGCTGTGGTCCCCAAGTGCCATTTTATGATAGCATTTAATTGTACTATGTATGGCTTAGGATTTAAAGACCATTGGGAGAAGAACATGTATAAATCTAATAGGATTGAATATACTGATAATTACCTGTGAGATTGAGATCTGAATGTGTGCTATCAAAAGTGCCAGAACAGGGCTTGGAAAGATAATACAGTAAAGAAGGAGATTGCCTTGTGAGTCATTCACCTTGGCTCAATTCCCAGATCCATATATGGTTCTCTAAGCCCTGCCAAGAGTACAGAACCACGAGTACCCCTGAGAATTATCAGGTGTGGCCCTATACCAAAAATCAAAAAGAAAACAAAAGAAAAATAGGGTTTAACATCCTGAAAGGAATGTAGGAGTTGGTGTAAATGTATTGTTAAAATGATACTTGGAAATGGTATAAGAGCAAGGACTCAAATTGAATAAACTGAAATTCTTGAATTTCTGTGCCAGATGGTACATGGAAGGGATTAAAAGGATCAATATCTGCACACACTGAAGTGAATATATTATCCAAGGTTAAAAGATCACCAGAGAATTAAATTCTATCCAAAGACCTTGGAGACACATTTTCACTAAGATCATCAGGACTGCTTTTACAGAGAGATTTTAAGTGGTCCTTTTACACTTACAAAGTGGTTGTTTTCTACAGATTGGGGGCAACAGTTAGAGAGCTATTACATAGTGACTGAGACTCTTGAATAGCTAGTTTCATGGATAGCTGTTAAACTATTACCTACATGTATTAGACAGTTTCAGGAATATAGGGATACAGTTTTACAAAATCAAATCCTCCACTGGTGGTATTAGAAGCATCGTTTATTTATATATCTGAACCACAGAGCCAGCACTACTGTAACCATGAGGCCCAGATTGTAATATTTTGTAAAGAACTTATTAAGAAGTCAGAATGGGGAGTAGAAGGGAACCTGGAGATATTTGGAGAAATAGGAAGAGGCAAATGGGAGCATCTGGGGCATTCGCAGGGGGGCTTGCATTATTGTTTTTGAGAGTATTTTTCTTTAATTTTCCACTTCCAAATATTTTTGGTCATATATGAGATTTTCAAAGTTTCTCCAAGTGTTTGGGATTTTTTGTACTTTAGGATTAATACAATATTATTTCTTAGCAATTTCAAGTTAACAAAATTTTATCCTGATAGTAAAATTTCTATACTCCTTTTTCCCATTTCATAATTTCCCTTGTTATTATATTATGCAGATCCATTATTATTAAATATATTATTACTAAAGAAAACTCATATATTTTATTATTGTATATTTTATAGATATTGACAGATGAATTAGGCTTTACCAATATTATGCAGAACAATTTCAATGCTTTAAGAGTCCCTTCTGTTCTCACCTCCATACTTCACCGTTTTTCCAATCCACTGATAATAATTGATTTTTTTTTTTACCATTTTTATAGTTGAGTCTTTTAAAAAATTTCATATGGTTGGAAACATGTACTCCTTTCAGACTAGCTTCTTACACTAAATAACTAAAATATTGTCTTTTTTTGTAGTGTACTCTGCCATTTTTTTCTATCATCCAATAAAATACTTCATTATATAGATATACCACAGATTGCTTATTCAATAAATGACTGGTATTCTTTTAAATTTTTATCTTGACTATATTGGCTTACATATCTTTCACAGTAGTATTTTAGGTACATATTAACATTGAATCAGGGGAATACCCATCACCAAATTTATCCTCCCCCCCCCATCCCCGTTTCCTTTCTGCAACCCATATTCCCCACCATCACCCCCTGGGATGCTAGAGAAGGTGATCCCCTCTTTGTCTAGCTTACTATTAGTGATCATATATCTGTTTGGTCCTGGTACCCTCCTTTGTATCCCCCTCTATTTGAGAGGCAGAGCCAGATAATTAAATTATGTGGTTTTGTTTAAAGGAAAGAAAAGCAATAGAATGGGGTAAAAATAAAAAAAAAATAAAAAAATAAAAATAATAAAAAATCAAATAAGCTGAAAATGAGCAGAGTCCTTGACCAGAGGCTTTCAACCTCAGTTTGGGAGAGGGCATGAAAAAGGTAATTGAAACACCACAACAATACAGAAGAAATATCAAATTAAATATCCAGTGAGCACTACAGGAATAAAGACAAGCACCACACAATAGTCTCGGTCCTGAAATCAAACCATGCCAGAGTGCAAAAAGAAAGAGAAAGATAAAATAAAATAAATTAAAATAAAATTGGAGACATCAACTTCAATATCTACACTAAAATAAAGACGTCAAAAATCGATCAATTAATAAATATATATGTGGAAAAATGATTATGTTGTGCCTTTTTCCCCCCCTGCAAAGGCACAGTAACTATTGGGGATATTATAGAGGGAATTCCCTTGGCCTAGGAGATACAGAGTTTCTCCACCCCTGAAGTATACTGTCATGGGATTAACTATAGACTCCTTGCATGATCATTTACTCTCCCCTTGGTGCTTTCGTGGTGTATGGAAGACTTCTGCTTCGTCTTGGATGGTAACATCAGACCTCTGTATCTAGAGATCTTGGTGACTGTGCAGCTCAAGTAATGGAGCTTATGATGAAGTCTTTCTTTGTGGTTCTAGCAGTTCTGCTTCTTCAGTTTCATTTTAATCCATGTTCTGTAGTTGGTGGTCTTGGTCATTATGTTGCTCCTAGGATGGAACCTGGGATAGAGTCTTTCATTATGTTTCCGGAAGACTGGTTCAGTTGCGATTGTCTCAGTCAGACCTCTGGAGTTGGAGATCTTGTTTGTTGAACAGATCGTAGACCAAAAGCTAGGCTAGAGCTTTTCTTGTTGTTGTTGTTGTTGTTGTTGTTGGTTCCGGGATGTGTACTGTCTAGTCCTGGTTGTAACAACCAATGACTAGTATTTTTGATTCATTCTAGTTTTTGGCAAATAAAAAAGTTCTTGATCCAGCCAGACTGGCCAGCAATGTGAACATTCCACATGCAACTGGACTCAGCCAAATGGCCGATGAGGTGAGTGAAGCCTCTCTACTTTTCTCAGAGGCTGCACATTTTCTCTCTTCAATAAACTTCAGTACAACATGTAAAAATACCATACTGCAAAGATGACAATTGGGGAAGCAATGCAGAACCCCACCAATGCTTAGAGAATGAAGATGGTAGCTCTGGAGACCTGACAAGTACCATTCACCTATCTAATCTCTCCAATAAGAACTTTAGAGAGGAAGTATGGCAGAAGATCAAAGAACTCAAAGAAATCATGAATGAACATCCAACAAGACTCAAGATATAAAAGTAGAAATAAGACAACTTTAAGCAGAAATAAAAGACTGAAAACTTGGTAGACAAAAAGAAAAACTCACTGGAAGGCCTACCAGCGGAGAGTATCAGCTGCTGAGAATAGAATCAGTGACCTGGAAGATAGTTTGCATAAATAATTCCTATAAAAGAAGATGTTGAAAAAGAGCCTTAAAATAAACTAACAGAAAATTGAAAATATTCTCAAAACAAGTGAACAGATGACAATTGAACTTTGGAATAAATTCAATAGCAACATCATAAGTACCATTAGAATTCCAGAGATCTAGGAAGAAAACCTCCATGAAGAATCAACAGTCAAGGACATCATTGATGAGAAATTCTTGGAACAAAAAAGGACATGTAGCCACATCCTAGGTGCCCAAAGCATACCGGCTAGAAGAGATCCAACAAAAACACCCAAGGCATATTCTTGTCACAATGATGAAAACCACAAATAAAGGGAGAATACTGAAAGTGAAAGTCAAAAAAAAGGAAATTATATACAAAGTAGAATTTGTATTTTTCTTTTTTTTATTTTAATTATGACAACAAAGATGCAAAGAAAGAGGACAGGGTAAAGTTACAGTGGAAGCCCAATCACCCATAAACAGAATTCTCGGTAGTCCCATCGATGATATCCTAGCCTTGAAGTTTCAGCCAAAGAACATTAAGAAAAACAAAACTGAATCCATGTAGAATACAATTACCTTGTCCCTCAAATCCCCAGTTGTAGTACATACTATTTCTTAGCAGCACACAATATAATCTAAAGACATTAGACTTATGTTACTCCTTAAACATTGAGGGCAAAGTACATTTTTCTAGTTCCATGCACATGCTTACTAGTTTAAGTTAACCTCAAAAGTTTTAGTGGGTTGTTTTTCTTAAGGATTGGAGTCAAGGGAACATAGTAAAAAGCGGTGTTAAAGTGGCATTTGTTTGCATAGGCCCACCAAAATATAAGGGACATGGAAAGAAAAATTATGGTCTAAATACAAGGAGACCCTACCCCTGAAGTTTCCTGGCACAGGACTGACTCTAGGCTCCAGGCAAACTAGTTTGTCCAATTCAAGTCATCGTCTGTTGTGGCAATACACCTCCATTCCTTACATAGTCTCTGTTGTTGGTATCATGCTTCTGTATTAAAGATCCTGGAGTCTGCATATCCCATATTGCAGTCAGGATGGTGCAGAGCATCCTCTCGTTTCACCTCACACTTAAGGGGCACTAGAGAGAACCATGTCCTGTAGAGCAGGTCATTGTTGTTGTCAAGTCTTCTCAGTGTAAATGGAAGTCTCTTTTTAGGAGGTCGATGTCAGACCCTTGGTAGTGTCTTTCCTGGTAGAGGACTGCTTCCAGCTGTTGCTATAAAAGACCTTGGATGTTTCGTAGATAGCTTGCCTGGTTCCGGCGTGAATGGAGGATGCCCATTCTTCTGAGGCCTGTGCCAGGTCATTATATCAATGTTCAGGGTGTAAGGTACATTGTACTGAGATTTATTAGATAAGAACTTATCAGTATGTATAGTGTTTTCCCATTTTAATGTGTCTATGCAAACAAGGATCAATGCCATGAAGCATTATTGGTGCATCTGGAGGCAGTAGGAACAAGACCAGCAATTTCCATGACATAGTTCAATCATAGGCATCAAACTGAGGGACAGTTCTACCAACAATCCTTACTGAACAGCTTACAAAGCAAAGACAAGATGAAAAGTGGATAGAAACATCATGGTAGAAGAATATTTAGAGAGTTACAGCAGTTAAAGAAAATACCCATAAAATATTCAAAAGATATATGTGTTCAATATGTGTTCAATTTGTGTCCTTCTAAATAGTTCTGGGATTTGTTAGATCTACTGTATGTCTTTGGTCAGAGATTAGAAATGTGTGTTACTGAAGTTAAGAAGGGTAAATCTGGGGTACTGATGGTTGGGAGGAGTATATGTCTGCTTTTCCACTAATCTCCCTGAACTTGGCTTTGAGATCAGAGTTGCATTGCAGGTCCATTTGAAGCACAGGAGGGGCATCTTGCACATCAAAGAAAAAGGGGTCCACAAAAATTTGGAAAGTGGCTCTGTGCTTTTTTGAAGTCTGCTAAATCTGTGATCAAATTCCTTCTCTAGCTTAAAAATAGCATCAACATATTTCTCACCACTGAATGGTATGCCTGCACCTACAAGTTCTTTGCATGCTGGGAAATGACAAAGGTTTGTCTGAGTGAGCTGGGATTTCTATAACACAAGTTTTGTGGAGAATGCTCTCACGTTGTCATAGACAGCACTGATAAGCTGCCCTGGGCCTTGTAACATCTTGTTAAGTACATTCAGCTTATATTTAATGTCAACAAGAAAAGCTAAGTCCATGAGCCATTTGTGATCACTCAACTCAGAAACAGCATTTCCATCCTTCACCATGAAGGCTTTTACTTCTCTCAACTCAAGAAATGTTTTCAGGACATTTCCCCTCCTGAGCCAACATAACTCGGTGAAATAGAGCACATCTCCATATTCTGACTCCATTTCCTCTAAAAAAGCACGGAACCTCCTGTGCTTTAAGCCCCTGGATCTGATTTGGTTGATGCACTTCACAACAACAGACATCACATTGTCACATGGCAGGCATTTACTGCAAAGGGCCTGCTGATGGATAATGCAGTGAAGAGCAATGGCCTTCTCTACACCCTCCTCTTCAAGTTTTTTTTGAACAAGTGCCACCAGTCCATTTTTCCTCCCTCTCATCGATGGCGCTTCATCAATTATTATTCCAAGAAACCTCTTCCATGGCAAACCTGCATTCTCAATGGCATCACACAGTTGCCGAAATAGCTCATTAGCGGTGGTCTGGCCATGCATTGGAGTTATTGTGAGCAGCTCCTCTGTCAAATCAAAATTGCAATCAACACCACGGACATAAATTGTGAACTGCACAGTGTCTGTTATATCTGTGCCCTCATCAAGAGAAACTGAGTATGCACCAAAACATTTGGCTTTCTCACACAGTTGATGATAAATGTCATTTGACATGTCAAAAATGCGCTCTGCCACAGTGTTGGCAGAAAGGCTGATTTTGCTAAACTGACCTTTTTTTTCTGGACAGATAAAACTTGCAGCCTGTAACATACATTTTTTTTTTTAACAAACTCTCCTTCTGTGAATGGTTTCCCTGCCTTAGCAATCATCTCACTAACCATGTAACTAGCTTCCACTGATGCAACATTCTCTTTTGTTGCTTTCTTGAAGAAATCTTGTTGCCTCATTAGACATGCTTTAAGACTGGCAACCCGCTTGGCTCTCTCATTTCCTTGATATTTTGCACATTCCTCAGCATGTTTAGTTGAATAATGGCGTTTCAAGTTGTATTCCTTGTGCACTGCAACTTTCTCTGAGCAAATAAGACATGTGGGGATGCCCCTGTGCTCAACAAAGAAATTCCACTTATCCTGAAATTGTCTGTGCTCATCATCAATCTTTCTCTTCACTGCAGGCTTTGATGAAGTCATGATGAAGGTATGACAAAATCTAATTCTGTAATAAACTTCTCTCCCTTCTCTCCCTTAGGCCTCCGATAATGCAAGGGACAGTGAGCAGGAGCAGCGGAAATGACGTCTGCACTAGGCGCAAAGTATTCGCGATTATTCACTTACTGAATATTTGCAAGAAAAAATCTCATTAGTAAGAAAAAATCGCAAAAAATAACATTAAACATTTGCATACCCCAAAGGGAACTGCTCGGGGTATGTGAATGTTTAATGTGTTTTTTTCTTACTAATGCGATTTTTATTGCGAATATTCGGTATGCGAATAATTGCGAATACTACCATATTTGAAGGCCGGCTGTGGGCCACAAAATGTTGTGCAGAGGGCCACAAATGACCAGTGGTTTAGATATTGTGTTTTTTTTTGCTAAGTTTGATCAGTGCTTTAGATAATAGTCCCTTATCAGATGGGAATTGGGTGAACAGTTACTCCCACTTCATGGATAGTCTTTGTGTCATAGTTATTGTTTCCTTCAATGTGCAGTAACTTCTTAACTTACTGTAGTTCCACTTATTATCTTTGCTTCCACTTGCTTGGACAGTGATGTTTCATCTTTCAAGATGCCTTTATCTTCAGTGTCACTGAGTGTTCTGCCTAAGTTTTTCTTTATGCACCGTATAGTTTTAGGTTTGATATCATGAAAAGGTGCTGGATCTTGTATAATGCTTTCTCTGAATCCATTAATAGGATAATATAATTTTAATTTTTCCTTTTGTTCATGACGTGTATTATATTGATTTATTTGCATATATATGGCATCCTGGCATCTATGAGATGATTTCAACTTAGGGTGTATAACCTTCTTGATGAGCTGTTGAATTCTAGTTACTAGTATTTTGTTGAGAATCTTTGCATCTGTATTCTTCTAGAATATCAGCCTGTATTTCTCTTATTTGTGGCATCTCTGTCTGCTTTTGGAATCAGGGTGATGTTAGCTTCATAGAATATATCTGAAAGTATTTCTGTTTCTTTAATTTCCAGAAAGACCCTGAAAAGGATTGGCAGTATGTACTCATTAAGGCTTTGAAATAATTAACTAGTAAATCTATCTGGGCCTGGGATTTTGTTTTGGGAAATACTTTGATTATCGTTTCATTTTTCCCAATAGTGATAGTTCATATATTCCAGATCATCTTGTTCAACCTTGGAAGGTTATAGAAGTCCAAGAATGTATTCATTTCTCCCACGTTCTCTTTTTCTATGGCATAAATATTCTTAAAGTAATCTATGATTCCCATTTGAATTTTTGTAGTATCTTTAGTGACTTCTACATTTTCATTTCTAATTTAGTTTATTAAGTATCTCTCTTTGTGAGTTTTGCTAATTGTTTATTGATCTTGTTTATTTTTCAAAGAACTAAATATTTCTTTCATTGATCTCTTGGATTGATTTTTGGGTTTCCAGTTCATTAATTTCTTCTCAAGTTTTATTATTTTCTGTGCCTGCCTATTTTTGGTTCTTTTTTGGTGTCATTTTCCAATTTTAAAGCTATGCCATTAAGTTATTTAGTTATTAAGAGGTGATATGAGATGACAGGAATCAAACTCCTGTTGGTATCATGCACAGCAAGTGCCCGACCTGCTTAGATTATAGTCTTATCTAAAGTGTTTTATTCCTCTCATCTGTGGTAGGTTGTAGGTCATCTTTTCTAGGAGATTGGTTGATGTGTGATTCCCACAGAGTTCCCAGGAAGGGAAGGCAACTCCCATTCCCCTGTCCAACTCGGACCTGGGAAGCCATTCTTGTTGTATAGATCCGCAGTAAATAATCCACACAGACAAGAGGGTAAAAAGAGGCAAGAAGGTCAGACACAAAATCCTTTACCAACCCGCCAGCTGCTCCAAAACTTTAGAGCTCGCTAGCCAGCTGCAAAAGGACCCTATACTCTCAGTTTAACTCCTATTTATTCAGATCCAAATAGCGCCCCATACATAAAAAGTAGTAGGTGGTAAAGCAGGCAGGGAAACATATACCAAAGAAAAATATTATAAATGCCTCTGATTCAATGTTACTATGTACCTAACAAATTACTGTGAAAGATTTGTAATCCACTTTGGTCAAAATAAAAATAAAAAAAGCCTCTAAATACTTAACAGTTGATCACTTGGGTTGTTTCTATATCTTGGCTATTGTAGTTAATGTTGCAGTCAGCATAGGCATGGTATAGATTACCAAATTTGTGTTTTTGTGTTCTTGAGATAAAGGCATAGGAGAGCAATTACTGGATCATTTGGTTGTTTTAACTGATTTTTGAGGATTCTTCAATACTATTTTCTATAGAAGTCAAACCCATCAATAGTAATTGAGGGTTGCCTTTTCATATACCTTTGCCAGAATTGATTGTTTTTGACTGGTTTGCTCATTCTCTTTAGTCTGAGAGGACATCTCATTGTTTTGGTTTGTATTTCCATGACATCAGTGATAATGAATGACTCCTTTCCCATATTTCATTGTCAATTTATTTGTCTCTTTTTTTTATTAATCAATGACTCATTAGGTTTTATTCTCAACATTTTATATTTTTCTTTTTAGCATGAAAGTACTTTCTTGCATTCAGTAAAGTTTTAAGTAGAGCAATCATTTGTTTTTTAGTGCAGACACTTTTTGGTTATATATTTCCCTATTAGTTTATGTTTCTTTTATTTTCCTTGAAAATGACATCAAATCATTGAAAATGTCTCTGAAGTCAATATCAGTGAATGTTCTAAGTTTTCTTTTGTGTGTATTATGGCTTTAGGTATCTTATATCTACAGAGTTAATTTTTGTGTATTCTGTGAAATAGTGATCATTTTTCTATTTTTTCAGATCCTTTTTCATATGACTAAGTAGTTTTCTTGGAACAATTTATTGAAGAAGCTTTTTTTTTTTTTTTTTTTGCTTCCTTTGTTGCTTCTTTTACTTTAAGCTCCTGATTTTTTTATCAGAAAGTAACAGAAAATGTGTCTGAGAGTTTGTTTCTGGATGCTTAATTTTATTCCATTGATGTTGCTTTTATTCTAGCACCACTCAAAAAGTGCTTAAAAGTGCTTGCCTTTATTCTAGTACAACTCTGTTTTGGTTATCCAATTCTAAACTTATCTAGTTAGTTTAATTAAATATAAGTAATCAATTATTACTCTGCTCGTTTTAGAATTGCTGCTTTTCTATCTCTTCTCTGTTCACTCTTCAAGAGTTTGGGAAAAGAATAATTTCTTTTTTATATAGAACCTTTAAGTTTATTTTTGGGAGGACAACACCCAGTCATATTCGGGGTCAACTCCTGGCTTTGCACTCAAGAATTACTCCTTGGCAGTACTGAGTGACCATATGGGATGCCAAGATAGAACGGAAGTCTACTGTATACAAGGCAAGTGCCCTACTTACTGTACTTTCTGTACTGCCCTGTAAATTTAAAAAATAAAATTTTTATTTATTAAGCATGTATTTGTTATACTATATATGTTTTTGGAGTATAGTCTTATGCCTTGATATATGTAAGTACAACATCACTACCTGCACCAATTTAAGTACCTTATACTATCAAAATGACATATGTTCATTCTTTCTACCTCTCTCCTTAGCCCTATACTTTTATTCAGTGTATATTAGTTATTTTTATTGTGTTTTGTTATTTTTCATTCTTGGTTTTTTATTCCACATAAAATTTTTTTAATTTTCTAATTTAATTATATCGACATAATACCTACAAATACTATTTATATGCTGGCAAAAAGCAAGCATTTATTTTTTTTTAAAAAAGTATTTATTTAAATCATTGTAATTTACAAAGTTATTTATAGTTAGGTTTTAAAAATTCAATGTTTCAGCACCAATTACAACACCCTTTTTAACCTCCCTCCACCTATACATATATATAAATTATTTTATCCTATATTTATCTTTCTTCAGTATCACACAGTTTCATCTATGTTGCAGTTAATTGCATAATTGTATAATTTTTTTTAGCTACTGTACAAAGTTCTGAAAGAAATACCAGTGTGCATAGGTCTCTCTGGATGAAGATTTTTCTGTCACAGGTATAGATACCCAAAAATGGGATTACTGGTTAGATGACAGCTCAATTTTGTTTTTTACTGGGAACCTTCATACTGTTTTCCTTAGGGATTGAACCAGACAACATTCCCATCAGCAGTGAATGAAAGTTCTTTTGTGCCATGTCTTCATCAGCATAGATTGGCCCAAATATACACTTTCTAAGATAGTGTTAGAATATTGTATGTTATATACTGGGGAGCAGTGCCCAAAACACATGAAAGAGGAACAATACAAACTCTTGACTACACATTATACCACAAAAAAACCAGCAACAGCAGAAACAGCAGCATAGAGAGAACAGGTATGTAATCAGCCTTCTACTACAAAGGCCGGCAATAATTCCTTAGGGGTCTTATACAGGATTACAGGTAAAGAATACCATGGGAAATTACTGACTCCAACGGAAGCATCTCATAACAATGTGCTTTTTTTTTTTTTTTTTTTTTGGTTTTTGGGCCACACTTGGCAGTGCTCAGGGGTTACTCCTGGCTGTTTGCTCAGAAATAGCTCCTGGCAGGCACTGGGGACCATATGGGATACCGGGATTCGAACCAACCACCTTTGGTCCTGGATCGGCTGCTTGCAAGGCAAACACCGCTGTGCTATCTTTCCGGGCCCATAACAATATGTTTTAATGCTGTAATCTTCTATATTTAAAATAACCTCTCAGCTTTTCTGTCCACAGGGGTTCTTGGATACAAAGGGTGGACAAATTAAGATGGCATCTCGGGGCTCAGTCACACGAGATACCATACCCAGCTTGCATTACGAGAATGTCCTGATAAAACTCTTTAACATACCATTTATCTGTAGGTTATACCTTCTTTTAGGACTTGAAGCACGTGACCAGCCAGACCACCAAAGCAGCAACTGTGACCTACAGACTTATACTACAGGCTCTACTCATCGAACACATTCAAGCAAACTAGCATTCCCTTGCTCTTTTCTCCTCTCTTCTCACTACTTTCTTTCTTTCTTTTTTTTAAAATTTATTTTCTCTTTTCTTCTTTCCTGCTCCTTCCATATACTTTCCCCTTTCTTCCCTTTTTGGAAATCCAACTATCCCTTCACCCCTCAATTCCATCCAGATTTCCCACCTTATTAAAACTCTTCATCCTCAGTTCTTAATCCATTAGCATCAAGACTAATCTCCTACCCCAACGAACCAGTACCCAGCATCCAAGCAAAGGGACAGACAGTCAACCCACACCTTGTCCCCGGCAAGAAAGGCAACCAACTCCCCTGCTGACCCATGCTGCGTGGTCCTTCTTACCAACTCCTCCTAACGTGGACTGTTACTTGAAACTGGACTTAGCTCTAAAAGAATCCCCAAGGCAAGAACTCTTCCCAAGACCCCCCTGCAGCAAATCTTTTGCCAATCTTAAGGAGGTCAGGGTGTGTGATAAAAGTGTGCCCGGGAACCCACACACCACAAGAAAATCTCAAAAGACAATGGGGAAACCTACACTTCCATCTTAAGTACAAGTCTGTATTACACTACCTCTTTAACTGCTTTGCTCCAAATATAAGGTAGTCTCTTGCATCACTTTGTTCTTTTAATTACTTTTTTATTTCATTGTTTAAATCTTTTTTCTTTATATATACATATGTGAGCACATATATTTTTATTTCTATTTTTATCTTTTTTTGGGGTGTGACCTGTTTCTGTTCTCTTCTCTTTCCTCCCCCAAAGGCACAGGCAATATAATGTAGCACCATTTCTCCCTGCAAAAGCACACTAAAAAGGGGAAATCTTACATATAAAAATGAGCTATTATCTACTAGGGATAAGAACTCATACTTGTTTACAATACAGAGGCATCTCCTACCTTGAAAATATGTCACGTGGACCCAACTTAGACCCCAGGTGATTAGACACCAACAGTCCAGCCTTGAATCCTGGATCCCATACATAGAAACCACACAGTTCTTCACAACAGATACAGGAAACAAATCCCATCCGGGACATCCTTAACACTGCTCAGACACCAACAAGTGCCAGCTCTAATATGATATCTTGACAACGAGGAAATTGGGAATAATTTGACCTAAGAGCAGGTTATTCTACCTCACCAGCTAACGATAAGACAAAATCAGAAGACTTGTCACCTTTTAGCCTGTGCAAAAGCCAAGATCTCGATCTACAAATGACTGGCTGATAGAACCATGACCGGGCAGTATGTATCCTGGGACCAATAAAAAACCCTAGTCTAGGGTTTGACCTGCGACCTGCACAACAACCATGATCTCTAATTCCAGAAGTCTGACTGAGACAATAGCAACTGAATGGGTCTTCTGGTAACATAACGAAAGAGGCTATCCCAGGCTCCATCTTAGGATCAGCTCGAAGACCAAGACCATCAACCACAGAAGACGGATTCAAATGACACTGAGGGAACAGAACTTCTAGAACCACAAAGAAAGACTTCATTGTAAGTTCCACTCCTTGATCTGTGCAGATACCGAGATCTCTAGATACAGAGGTCTGATATTATCACCCAGGACGGAGCAGAAGTCTTCCATACACCACAAAAGCACCAAGGGGAGAGTAACTGAACCTGAAAGAAGTCTATAGTTAAGTCCATGATAATATACTTCAATGGGGGAGAAACCCTGTATCTCTTAGGCCAAGGGAATTCCTTTTAGAATGACCCCAATATTTACTGTGCCTGTGCAGGAGGGAAAAAGAAAAGGCAAAAAGCACAAAACATCTTTTATTTTATTATTATTTTTATATATTTATTTATCTAGTATTTGTAGATTGTTTTGGTGTGGTTATTTAAGTTGTTGTCTCTATTTTTATTTATTTTATTTTATTTTTCTTCTTTTCTCTTCTTCCTTTATGCGCTATGACATGCTTTTCATCTCAAGACCATGGCTTTTATGTGGTGCTTATCTTTATTGTTGGAGTGCTCACTGGATATTTTATTTGACACTTCTTTTTCGTACTGTTGTGGTGTTTCACATTCTTTATCCCCTTCATCTCTCAAACCGAGGAGGAGAGCCTCTAGAAGGAATCCGCCCATTTTCAGCGTATTTGATTTTTACCCCAGTTTATTACTTTTCTTTTCTTCAAACAAAACCACATAACCTGAACTATCTAGTCTTTCCTCCCAATTAAAGGGGGAAATAAGGGAGGAACCAAGACCAAACAGCTGTAATATCACTAAGTAGTAATCTAGGCATAGGGGGACCACTCATTCTCCCGGGGATGAGGGGGAGGATATGGGAAGCAGGATGGGAACGGAGATGGAAAGAGGACAATTCAGTGATGGGAATTCCCTGTTTCTATGTTAATATGTACCTAAAATATTATTGTCAACGATATGTAAGCTACTATTATTAAAATAAAAATTATATTTAAAAAAAGAATATTGTATGTTCAAAACTCAACTGTCAATTTTTTAACTCTGTAGTTCATGGAGATTTAGTTTAAAAAAACAAAAAGTAAAATGACTTTTTGTTGAGATGGATAAGTTCTTTATTTAGCATAATAACCTCTTGTCAGTGATATACAGATATATTCTAGGAAGTATGTCTTTGCAATTATTTTTTTTAATGATGAGGTAAAATTGAAACAGTTTTTGCTATTTGAATTATTAGATCTATCTCCAAAGTCATCTCTGGAGTTAATGTCCAGGGATGTGACAGCTATGTTTTATTCTATTTTGTTATAGTTTCAGCTCTTATATCTTTAATCCCTCTTGAGTTATTTGTTTATAATATTAAATAATTATCTAGATTTACTTTTTTTTACTTTTTATTTTTGTATCACTGTTGAGGCTTACCAGCTCTATTTGTTGAATGATCTCTATTTTATTATATGTACTCATTTGTCATAAGTCAACTGGTCATATATATATATATATATATATATATATATATATATATATATATATATATATATATATATGCAGATTAACTTCTGGACTCCAAATATCAGTCCATTTGTCTAAATTGTTTGTATTATAATAACTTGCTTTTGTTATTACCACTCTGTAGTATAAGTTTAAGTCATAGAACATGAGACTACCAATTTTATCCTTTTAGATTTGCATTGGCTATATTACTATTTAACATTTATCCTTTTAGTTCATGAACATATTCTATTTTATTTATTTGCATCTCTGTTTCTTTTAACAATACTTTTTAGTTTTCTGTGTATTTAAATATTTCACTCCCTTTGTTACATTTATCATATTACTGGTTTTAAACCTTTCAGCATTATTGCAAACTGGCTTCTTTTTGGACTTTCTCATTCCTCTGATATTTTGTAAACAGCAACACAAGTGATTTTTACTATTATTTTTGTATACTATTACTGTATTACAATTTTTTGTTTAGTATTAAAAAAACTTTGGGAACACACCCAACTGTGCCCTAGGCTTACTCTTTGTTATTCATTCAGGGATCATTTCTGGTGGGGCATAGGGCCATATGGGGTACTTGGGACTGAACCATTTGGCATGAATGCAAAGGCACATGCCCAACCCACTTTCCTCTCTCTAGTCACTCTCAATGTATTTCTTGTGGCATGATTAGTGAATATAGAATGTGTGTATCTATGTATATTTAATGTGTGTTATACTATGTATACTGTTATGTCATATGCAAATAGAGATAACTTTACTTCTTTTCCAATTTAGCCTTTTTAATATATTTTTCTTACCTAATTTCTGACTCAAATTTTCAAAGCTGTGTTGAACAGTAGTAGTAGAAGTTATGTTCCTTGTTTATTTCCTCTTAGAGTAGAAGCTTCCACCACTAATTATGAAATTGATGATGGATTTGTTAAATATGACCTTTATTATGTTTAAGTATTAATATTATATTCTTTTATTTGGTTTTTGATTTTGGGCCACACCAGGTGATGTTCAGGGTTTACTCCTGGCTATGTGCTCAGAAATCTCTCCTGGCTTGGGGGACCATAGGAGATGCCGGGGATCTAACCGAGGTCTATCCTGGGTCAGCTGCATGCAAGGCAAATGCCCTACCACTGCACTATTGCTTTGGTCCCACCCTTATATTCTTTTTTTTTTTTTTTTTTGGTTTTTGGGCCACACCCATTTGACAGTCAGGGGTTACTCCTGGCTATGCACTCAGAAATCGCCCCTGGCTTGGGGGGACCATATGGGATGCTGGGGGATCGAACCGTGGTCCGTCCTATGCTAGCGCTTGCAAGGCAAGTAATGTATGCATCTGTAGTAATGTAACATATTTGTTTTTGATTTTGAAGTTAAATAAATATAAGTATTAATATTTGAAAGTTTGGTAGAATTTAATTTTGTAGCCACTTGGTCCTGTCCCCCCCCCCCCCCCGCTTAGAGAAAGTAGTGATTATTGTTTTGACTTCTTTAGTTGGTTGGTTCAAATCTTATCCTCTCATCTATTTTATTTTAAAAGAGAAAAATTTCTTGATTTGGAAAGAGTATGGAGATAGGGCTCCTGCTTTATATGTGACTGACAACAGTTCTCCCTCAATCCTTGCCACGAGTGATACTTGAGCTCAGAACTAGGAGTAAGTCTTAAATATTACTGGGAGTGCTTCCCAAATCTACCCCTTGGTAAATTAAAAGAAATTTTATTTCTTATTTAATTAAAAAGTGAGCTCTCTGCAGGATCTCAAAGAAATAGGAGCTTTGGAAGCATTTTCTTCTAATCAATGAATGGAATATATATTTCACTTTTTTTTAACTGAGTCAAAACCAAAACCAGAAGTTAATGGTTTTAAGAATGTAACATATTTTTTCCTCCTATATATTGCTACATCACTGTATTTCTTTGATGCTTTTGGATTCCAGCCACAGTCCTCAAGGGTTTTTCGTTGCTTTATGCTCAGAAATGATACCCGAATGGTGCTTAGAAAACCATAGGCAGTATGCATTTTAACTTGGGGTTGGTCCCATGCAAAGCAAGAACCTTATCATCTGTACTATCTCTTCAACAGTGGGCTTATGTTTAAAAAAAGGTAACAGATTATTTTGGTGTTTTTTATAAAAAATTTATAATTTTGAGATTACATTTAGGCTCATTGTTTGTTTTGATTTAATATACTTATATGTATGAATCAGTTAACTTTTTGTTATCTTATTTGTCTATTGAAGATTTCCATTTAATTTGCCATTAAAAACATGCCATGGATCAGTTCTATGATGCTGAGTGTTGGTTTTGGGACACATTAAATGTTAATTTTCTACGGGTTGTTTAATGTACTTAATTTATACTACTACCATTCTGTTTTGAAATTCTACAATAACTTTATTGATATTCACAGAATTACCTCTATTGGATTGCAATGAGTTTGTAGTTTATGTGAAGAACTGACAGCTACTTCAAACTTTCTATTTATGAACTTAAATTATAACTTCATTTATTTAAGTGTTCTTTAATATCTTTCAAAATAAGATTGAAATATTATTATAGGAAAACTTATAAAATAGTTTATTATTTTGTAAGACACTTTCCATTTCCTTTCATTTCTTTTTACTTTATTTCAGATATTATTTTATTTTCATAGAAAACATCCATTAATAATTCTTTCTAAAACATGTAATTTGGCAAAGAATTTGCTTATGTTTTCTTTATCATTAAATGCTTTATAGAGATTATTTTCTTTAATTATAAAAATACTAAATCATTATCTGACCTCCATGATTTCTGATGAAATTTCTTGATAAATTTGCATCACATAATTCATTTTGATATTGCAAATCATGGATTTCAATCTCTGGCTGCTTTCAAGGTTTATTAATTGATTTTAATTCCCAGTTGTTTGATTAAGGATTTTAGTATTCATTTTTTTTGATTTATTCCACTTGGAATTTATTAAGACCTTTACATATATTTAAGTTTTGTTTTTTTTTAAATATACTTTTTCATCCATTATTTCTTCAACATTTTCTCCAAGAATATATTATTTTTTATCTCCTGTAATTTGATACTGTGATGTTAATCCTTTTGGTTTCACTTTTACATAACTTTGAGGATCTGTCAATGTTGAAATATATATATCTATATCTATATATAGATATATATATAGCTATCTAGCTATAGATTATGCTAGATAATTTTTATTAGTTTTATCATCAAGTTTAAGAAATTTTTCCTGTACCATCTCCATTCTAGTATTGATTCCTTTCTGCAAATTTTAAATATTGCATAGTTTGTAATTTAAAATTTTCCAATTGATAAGTTGTTACCTATTTGGTTTATTGTCATCACTTTTTATTATTTTCATTTATTGCATGAGTATGAGCAATTGCTTACTAGAACATTTTTATAATATTTATTTCAGATTCTTTGTCATATAATTATAATTTTTACATCTGTTTTATTTGACATTAGCATCTTTTAATTTCCTCCATGTGAATTGATATTTTTTTATTTTTTCTATGATGAATTATTTGATCTTATCATACACCTTTTGAAAATTATATTATAAAATCCTATGAAAAATGTTAATTTTCCTTAAGCAAGTGATAAGTCAACATTGTTCGATTCAGATTGTATTTCATTCATCCTACAATGGATTCTGGTTCCAAAGTCAATTTATTTTTCAGGGCTGTGGATATGGTATAACAGATATGGCACTTGCCTTGAATGCATCTAAAATGGGTTTGATTTCTGGCACTCCATATGGTGTTCCAAATCTGTAAGGAGTGACCTCCGAGTGTAGAGCCAGAAGTAAGCCTGAGGACAGCCAGATGTGTTCCCAAAATAAAGCCAAAACAAAGCAAAAAAATCAAAATTAATTTGTCTTTCAATGCCTCTGCATTATTAGTGTTTGGATCTGTGACATTAGGGTTATTCTTCCCCAGTCTCAGATTGAGAGAAAGGAAATGATCTGTTAGTCCCATTTTTTAATTTGAAACCTAGGAAATTATTTTTTAGTTTAATTTTCAAGTTCTTTGTTTTATTGATGAAATAACTCCAGCATGTGCACAACATTGGGATAAGTCCAATAGTTTGTATAAATATAATAAAAATCTTATGAATTAATATAAAAACTACATGGTATCTTTGTTTTTTACTCCTCCCTCTTTTATTCCACTTTTTAAATGTTTTTATTCATTTTTAATTTTTAGCTCAGGAAGTTGGGACTTCAGTTTTTTTTTTTTTATCATGTACTTAGACCAACTGCTGCTGGATCTGGAAAAAAACAGCAGACAGAGGAATAAAATAAAATATTAGATATTTGGGCCACTGTTTTGGGACTATTGGTTCATGATTTGCAACGCTCCATCTATCAGAATTTTGGTATTTATGGGCTCTTATTGTTACCAAGAAGAGAGGTTGGAGGCTGAGGCATGGTTAATGTAAGTAAAAGTATAAAAAGAAAATCAATCCTAGAGGATTTCCACTCTTTCTCTGAACACTGGAAATCCCATTTTCTGCTCATTGAGCTGTGCCAAGGGACTCTCAGGGAACTCTTCCTGCATCTTGATGCCTGAGTCAGAGTCCCAGCTTGTTATTGCTGTTGTTATTGCTGTTATTATTGTTGTTTTAGGTTGATGGATTGTCAGAGGAGAGAAAAATAAAGTTACTTCCTGTTCATGGTAATTTGAATTATGGTCTTCTCCAACCTGCCTATTTGCTTTTCAGATTCCTTGAATAACTGTTCCAAGTATTTTGTCAGTTTTCATAGCTGCAATCAGTGGGAAAGATAGAATAGACTGTACTTAGTCTATCTAATGCAGAAGTATAATACCTGCTTTTTAAAAAATATAATAGTAGTTCTATATTTGCTTACTTTCAAGATGTCCCTTTGCTCTAAAACCTTTTATTTTCTTTGTGTTCTTGTTTCTTTTTATTCCTTTGATTTTTTTTTTTACTGAGGCTAGAGTGAAATATTATAGGGGTTAAGGCATTTACCTGTGTGTATATCTGACTCTGGGTCAATCCATGTGTGGTTTCCTGTGCACTTCAAGGAGTAAATCCTCAATCAGAGACAGGAGTAGATCTGAGCACTGTTTGGTGTGGCTAAGAACCCCCCCAAATACAATTTTATTGAAGTAACATTGATTTATAACGGCATAATTTCCACATAAACAACATTGTAGTTTTACACTGTATTTCTGTATAATGACCACTATCCAAATTCTAGTTTTCATACATAAGTATACAACTGACCTCCTCTAACTGCTTTATTTTATCTCTTTTCCTTTAAAGTTTATAATATTAAACAAGTTTCTTAACCTGAAAGCTGAAATGTATTATTTGTGCAATCAGTATATGAAAAGAAAAGCCAATTCTAATTAAAAAGATCATTTTAATGAAATAAATCTTATTGAAAGGGAAGAGAGAGAGGCAATGCATGCAAGAGAGAGCATGGGCTTCTCTGGAGAAAGGAAAGGGGGGAAATTTTTTCTTTTCTTTCTTTTTTTTCTTTGAATTACACATTTTTCATTTTTTTATATTTAACAGATTATTGTCTTTTTTATTTGTATCACACTATTTCCTGGATTTTTTATTTTTCAATATCAATGATATTACTAATAAGACCTTTGCAATAAAAATGGTAAAAAGAGCATATATAGGGGCCGGGAAGGTGGCACTAGAGGTAAAGTGTCTACCTTGCAAGCGCTAGCGTAGGATGGACCGCGGTTCGATCCCCGGGCGCCCCATATGGTCCCCCCAAGCCAGGGGCGATTTCTGAGCTCATAGCCAGGAGTAACCCCTAAGCGTCAAACGGGTGTGGCCCAAAAAGCCAAAAAAAAAAGAGCATATATAAACTTATGTTTATATATGTGTGACTGTTTATATCTCATAAATCATGAGTAGTAGATTTAGGGTGTATTTTAGGCCACACCCAGGTATTAGCTTGGTGCTTCTGGTAATTTCTCACTTTGTAATCTCTCCCTGTGGTAATCAGGGGACACAAATCAAATCCAGAGACTCCCATAAGCAAAGCGAGTGTTCTCCATTGGCCCAAAACCCTGGTCTCTTGATAAACATTTTTCAAATGTTCAATTTTTTATAACGTAAACTCTTATAAAGTTCTTATTTTTTTCTTACTAGTAGAAAAATATTTGGTTTTCATCGTTTTTCCTTTTAATTTTATTAAGACACTATGATTTACAAAATTGTTCATAATAGAGTTGTTTTAGGCATCCAGTGTTCTAACATCAATCTCACAGTGACCCTCACTCTCCACCAATCCCTTCCTTTCTTCCTCCATTCTTCCTTCTTCCTTCCTTTCTTTTTTCTTTTCTACGTTTTCTCCCTTTCCCTTCTCTCTCTTTCTTTCTTTCTTTCTTTCTCTCTCTCTCTCTTTCTTTCTTTCTTTCTTTCTTTCTTTCTTTCTTTCTTTCTTTCTTTCTTTCTTTCTTTCTTTCTTTCTTTCTTTCTTTCTTTCTTTCTTTCTTTCTTTCTTTCTTTCTTTCTTTCTTTCTTTCTTTCTTTCTTTCTTTCTTCCTTCCTTCCTTCCTTCCTTCCTTCCTTCCTTCCTTCCTTCCTTCCTTCCTTCCTTCCTTCCTTCCTTCCTTCCTTCCTTCCTTCCTTCCTTCCTTCCTTCCTTCCTTCCTTCCTTCCTTTCTTTCTTTCTTTCTTTCTTTCTTTCTTTCTTTCTTTCTTTCTTTCTTTCTTTCTTTCTTTCTTTCTTTCTTTCTTCCTTCCTTCCTTCCTTCCTTCCTTCCTTCCTTCCTTCCTTTCTTCCTTTCTTTCTTTCTTTCTTTCTTTCTTTCTTTCTTTCTTTCTTTCTTTCTTTCTTTCTTTCTTTCTTTCTTTCTTTCTTTCTTTCTTTCTTTCTTTTTTTTTTTTGCCATATAATATTTTATTATTTCTTTCTGATTAACATAAGATTAATAATCTGTTGCTGCTTTAAGAATTCATGGGCACGAGTGGCTGGGATATTAAGTTATTGCTTCAAGTAGACATGTTAAACAGTGAAACTCAGGCTATCATAAAAAATGTGGTAAAACTGAGAAAAGCCATTGGAAAGTAAAATAAGATCACTGTCTTAGACTTCAATTTTCTTTTTTCTTTTTTTTTTTTTTTTAATTTTTTTTTATTTAAACACCTTGATTACATACATGATTGTGTTTGGGTTTCAGTCATAAAAGGAACACCACCCATCACCAGTGCAACATTCCCATCACCCAAGTCCCAAATCACCCTCCTCCCCACCCAACCCCCGCCTGTACCCTAAACAGGCTCTACATTTCCCTCATACATTCTCAATATTAGGACAGTTCAAAATGTAGTTATTTCTCTAACTAAACTCATCACTCTTTGTGGTGAGCTTCCTGAGGTGAGCTGGAACTTCCAGCTCTTTTCTCTTTTGTGTCTGAAAATTATTATTACAAGGGTGTCTTTCATTTTTCTTAAAACCCATAGATGAGTGAGACCATTCTGCGTTTTTCTCTCTCTCTCTGACTTATTTCACTCAGCATAATAGATTCCATGTACATCCATGTATAGGAAAATTTCATGACTTCATCTCTCCTGACAGCTGCATAATATTCCATTGTGTATATGTACCACAGTTTCTTTAGCCATTCATCTGTTGAAGGGCATCTTGGTTGTTTCCAGAGTCTTGCTATGGTAAATAGAGCTGCAATGAATATAGGTGTAAGGAAGGGGTTTTTGTATTGTATTTTTGTGTTCCTAGGGTATATTCCTAGGAGTGGTATAGCTGGATCGTATGGGAGCTCGATTTCCAGTTTTTGGAGGAATCTCCATATCGCTTTCCATAAAGGTTGAACTAGACAGCATTCCCACCAGCAGTGGATAAGAGTTCCTTTCTCTCCACATCCCCGCCAACACTGTTTATTCTCATTCTTTGTGATGTGTGCCATTCTCTGGGGTGTGAGGTGGTATCTCATCGTTGTTTTGATTTGCATCTCCCTGATGATTAGTGATGTGGAACATTTTTTCATGTGTCTTTTGGCCATGCGTATTTCTTCTTTGTCAAAGTGTCTGTTCATTTCTTCTCCCCATTTTTTGATGGGGTTAGATGTTTTTTTCTTGTAAAGTTCTGTCAGTGCCTTGTATATTTTGGAGATTAGCCCCTTATCTGATGGGTATTGGGTGAATAGTTTCTCCCACTCAGTGGGTGGCTCTTGTATCCTGGGCACTATTTCCTTTGAGGTGCAGAAGCTTCTCAGCTTAATATATTCCCATCTGTTAATCTCTGCTTTCACTTGCTTGGAGAGTGCAGTTTCCTCCTTGAAGATGCCTGTAATGTCCTGTAGTGTTTTGCCTATGTGCTGTTCTATATATCTTATGGTTTTGGGGCTGATATCGAGGTCTTTAATCCATTTGGATTTTACCTTTGTACATGATGTTAGCTGGGGGTCTAAGTTTAATTTTTTGCAAGTGGCTATCCAATTGTGCCAACACCACTTGTTGAAGAGGCTTTCCCTGCTCCATTTAGGATTTCCTGCTCCTTTATCAAAAATTAGATGGTTGTATCTCTGGGGAACATTTTCTGAGTATTCAAGCCTATTCCACTGATCTGAGGACCTATCCTTATTCCAATACCATGCTGTTTTGATAACTGTTGCTTTGTAGTACAGTTTAAAGTTGGGAAAAGTAATTCCTCCCATATTCTTTTTCCCAATGATTGCTTTAGCTATTCGAGGGTGTTTATTGTTCCAAATGAATTTCAAAAGTGTCTGATCCACTTCTTTGAAGAATGTCATGGGTATCTTTAGAGGGATGGCATTAAATCTGTATAATGCCTTGGGGAGTATTGCCATTTTGATGATGTTAATCCTGCCAATCCATGAGCAGGGTATGTGTTTCCATTTCCGTGTGTCCTCTCTTATTTCTTGGAGCAGAGTTTTATAGTTTTCTTTGTATAGGTCCTTCACATATTTAGTCAAGTTGATTCCAAGATATTTGAGTTTGTGTGGTACTATTGTGAATGGGGTTGTTTTCTTAATGTCCATTTCTTCTTTATTACTGTTGGTGTATAGAAAGGCCATTGATTTTTGTGTGTTAATTTTGTAGCCTGCCACCTTGCTATATGAGTCTATTGTTTCTAGAAGCTTTTTGATAGAGTCTTTAGGGTTTTCTAAGTAGAGTATCATGTCATCTGAAAACAGTGAGAGCTTGACTTCTTCCTTTCCTATCTGGATTCCCTTGATATCCTTTTCTTGCCTAATCGCTATAGCAAGTACTTCCAGTGCTATGTTGAATAGGAGTGGTGAGAGAGGACAGCCTTGTCTTGTGCCAGAATTTAGAGGGAAGGCTTTCAGTTTTTCTCCATTGAGGATAATATTTGCCACTGGCTTGTGGTAGATGGCCTTCACTATATTGAGAAAGGTTCCCTCCATTCCCATCTTGCTGAGAGTTTTGATCAAGAATGGGTGTTGGACCTTATCAAATGCTTTCTCTGCATCTATTGATATGATCATGTGGTTTTTATTTTTCTTGTTATTGATGTTGTGTATTATGTTGATAGATTTACGGATGTTAAACCAGCCTTGCATTCCTGGGATGAAACCTACTTGATCGTAGTGGATGATCTTCTTAATGAGGCATTGAATCCTATTTGCCAGGATTTTGTTGAGGATCTTTGCATCTGCATTCATCAGTGATATTGGTCTGTAATTTTCTTTTTTGGTAGCGTCTCTGTCTGGTTTAGGTATCAAGGTGATGTTGGCTTCATAAAAGCTATTTGGAAGTGTTTCTGTTTGTTCAATTTCATGAAAGAGTCTTGCCAAGATTGGCAGTAGTTCCTCTTGGAAAGTTTGATAGAATTCATTAGTGAATCCATCTGGACCTGGGCTTTTGTTTTTTCGGCAGACATTTGATTACTGTTTTAATTTCATCAATGGTGATGGGGGTGTTTAGATATGCTACATCCTCTTCCTTCAACCGTGGAAGATTATAAGAGTCCAAGAATTTATCCATTTCTTCCAGGTTCTCATTTTTAGTGGCGTAGAGTTTTTCAAAGTAGTTTCTGATTACCCTTTGAATCTCTGTCATATCAGTAGTGATCTCTCCTTTTTCATTCCTGATACGAGTTATCAAGTTTCTCTCTCTCTCTTTCTTTGTTAGGTTTGCCAGTGGTCTATCAATCTTGTTTATTTTTTCAAAGAACCAACTTCTGCTTTCGTTGATCTTTCGGATTGTTTTTTGAGTTTCCACTTCGTTGATTTCTGCTCTCAGCTTTGTTATTTCCTTCTGTCTTCCTGTTCTTGGGTCCTTTTGTTGAGCATTTTCTAGTTCTATTAGCTGTGTCATTAAGCTACTCAGGTAAGCTCCTTCTTCCTTCCTGATGTGTGCTTGCAAAGCTATAAATTTTCCTCTCAGTACTGCTTTTGCTGTGTCCCATAAGTTCTGAGAGTTTGTGTCTTTATTGTCATTTGTTTCCAGGAACCTTTTTAATTCCTCCTTGATTTCATCTCGGACCCACTGGTTATTGAGCATGAGGCTGTTTAACTTCCAGGTGTTAAAGTGTTTCTTCTGAGTCCCTTTGGAGTTCACAAATAATTTCAGAGCCTTGTGGTCAGCGAAGGTAATCTGCAAAATTTCTATCCTCTTGATCTTATGGAGGTATGTTTTATGTGCCAGCATGTAGTCTATCCTGGAGAATGTCCCATGTACATTGGAGAAGAATGTGTATCCAGGTTTCTGGGGATGGAGTGTCCTATATATATCCACTAGGCCTCTTTCTTCCATTTCTCTCCTCAGGTCTAGTATATTCTTGTTGGGTTTCAGTCTGGTTGACCTGTCCAGTGTTGACAAAGCCGTGTTTAGGTCCCCCACAATTATTGTGTTGTTGTTGATATTATTTTTCAGATTTGTCAGCAGTTGTATTAAATATTTTGCTGGCCCCTCATTCGGTGCATATATGTTTAGGAGAGTGAATTCTTCCTGCTCTACGTACCCCTTGATTAATATAAAATGTCCGTCTTTGTCCCTTACAACCTTCCTGAGTATAAAGTTTGCATTATCTGATATTAGTATGGCCACTCCAGCTTTTTTATGGGTGTTGTTTGCTTGGATAACTTTTCTCCAGCCTTTTATTTTGAGTCTATGTTTGTTCTGACTATTCAGGTGCGTTTCTTGTAGGCAGCAGAAGGTTGGATTGAGTTTTTTGATCCATTTAGCCACTCTGTGTCTCTTAACTGGTGCATTTAGTCCATTGACGTTGAGAGAAAGAATTGTCCTGGGATTTAACGCCATCTTTATTTCAAAATTTGGTGTGTCTTTTGGGTAGTCTTGTCTTAGATTAGGTCTTTCAGTTTTTCTCTTAAGACTGGTTTTGTGTCTGTGAAGTTTCTGAGCTGTTTTTTGTCTGTGAAACCATGTATTCTTCCATCAAACCGGAAAGTGAGTTTTGCTGGGTATAGTATTCTGGGTGAAGCATTCATTTCATTCAGTCTTGTCACAATATCCCACCACTGCTTTCTGGCATTGAGCGTTTCTGGTGACAGGTCTGCTGTAAATCTCAGGGAAGCTTGCTTGAACATGATTTCCCCTTTTGATCTTGCTGTTTTCAGAATTCTGTCTCTATCTGTGGGATTTGTCATTGTGACTAGGATGTGTCTTGGGGTGGTTTTTCTGGGGTCTCTTTTGGTTGGTACTCTTCGGGCATGCAGGATTTGATCACATATATTCTTTAGCTCTGGAAGTTTCTCTTTAATGATGTTCTTGACCATTGATTCTTCCTGGAAATTTTCTTCCTGGGTCTCTGGGACTCCAATGATTCTTAAGTTGTTTCTGTTGATCTTATCATAGACTTCTATTTTCGTCTGTTCCCATTCTTTGACTAATTTTTCCATTGTCTGCTCATTTGCTTTAAGTTTTTTGTCCAATCTCTCCTGCTGTATGGAATTGTTATGTATCTCATCTTCCACAGCACCAAGTCTATTCTCAGCTTCTGATACCCTGTCCCAGAGCTTATCCATTTTGTCATTCACTTCGTTTACTGAGTTTTTCAGGCCTGTTAGTTGACATGTTATTTCAGTTTGGAGTTTTGTCATTTCTGCCTTCATATTTTCTTGGTTCTTATTAGTGTTCTGTTCAACTCGATCCATGGTTTCTTGGAGTCTGTTGAGCACCTTCCATATTGCTAGTCTAAAGTCCTTATCTGAGAGGTTGATTAGTTGTTCAGTCATTATCTGGTCCTCAGAATTGTCATCTTCATTCTCTATGTCTGATGCTGGCCTGCGCTGTTTCCCCATTGTCACATTTGTATTGTGGGTTTTTCTACGTGTTGTAGTGGTATTCATTGTCTATATGATGTAGGCAGCACACTCCTCTGGCTCCTCCCTTTCTGGATGGGCTGACTTGCCTCTAAGGGAGGGGAGTCCTCCGTGGATGAAGCCTCACACTGGGTCAAATCTTAGGCCCGAGCATGTAACAGAGAAGACAGTCCAGAGAGAAATGTTTGCTTCTGTGATATAGCGCCGTTCTTAGTGTGATTTTTCCTTCTTGTTGCAATGGAGTTCTTTCCTTAGAAAGAGTGCACGGCCGCGTAGCGAAGCGGAGCGGCCGTGCTCCTCTGAGCCTCTTTTTGCCCCACTCGCAAGAGTTCCACGCAAGAGGACAGTAGACAGACATAGACAGGTCACACTCACAGTCTTTCACAGCTGAGCCCCACTGGGCCGGTGTACTTTCGCGGATTTTCCCCGCCTGGTGTCACACACAGGGAGCCAGCTTTTGCAAAGGATAGCCGGTTTTTATGCTCTGAAGTCCCTCCTCTTTCTTTCTTTCTTTCTTTCTTTCTTTCTTTCTTTCTTTCTTTCTTTCTTTCTTTCTTTCTTTCTTTCTTTCTTTCTTTCTTTCTTTCTTTCTTTCTTTCTTTCTTTCTTTCTTTCTTTCTTTCTTTCTTTCTTTCTTTCTTTCTTTCTTCTTTCTTCTTTCTTTCTTTCTTTCTTTCTTTCTTTCTTTCTTTCTTTCTTTCTTTCTTTCTTTCTTTCTTTCTTTCTTTCTTTCTTTCTTTCTTTCTTTCTTTCTTTCTTTCTTTCTTTCTTTCTTTCTTTCTTTCTTTCTTTCTTCCTTTCTCTCTCTCTCCTTCCTTCCTTCCTTCCTTCTTTCCTTCCTTCCTTCCTTCCTTCCTTCCTTCCTTCCTTCCTTCCTTCCTTCCTTCCTTCCTTCCTTCCTTCCTTCCTTCCTTCCTTCCTTCCTTCCTTCCTTCCTTCCTTCCTTCCTTCCTTCCTTCCTTCCTTCCTTCCTTCCTTTTTCTGTGCACTCTGGGATCATGCCTGTTGGTGCTTGGAGGACCATATAGGATACCATAGACTGAATTTGGATCTGGTGAATGCAAGGCCAGCACCCTATCTGCTGTACCATTACCTGTGTCCAGTCCCATTATCTGTTAACTTTCTTTTCCTTTTTTCAGTTTTTGGGCCACACCCAGTGACACTCAGGTGTTACTTCTGGCTATGCAC
Source organism: Suncus etruscus (assembly GCF_024139225.1). Classification (NCBI taxonomy): domain Eukaryota; kingdom Metazoa; phylum Chordata; class Mammalia; order Eulipotyphla; family Soricidae; genus Suncus; species Suncus etruscus. Next base: position 27,915,319 of record NC_064864.1, read on the forward strand.
TCAGAAATCACTCCTTGCTTCGGGGATCATATGGGACGCTAGGGATCGAACCAAGGTTCATCCTGGATTGGCCCCATGCAAAGCAAATGCCCTTCAGCTGTGCTATTGTGCTGGCCCCTATCTGTTTATTTTCTGTCTCCCTAATTGGACTGTGACAATCATGGAGACAGATGCAGAGTTTTCATTTTTTTTTATTTCTAGTACCCAGAAAATTCAGAGAGAATAGTTCCTTTGATATTCTTTATACATATTTTAGTTTTATTGATATTTTGCAACACATTTATATACATTTATAATAGTTTGTTTGAGGATACCTCATATGATGGTAGTCTGGGCTTACTCCTAATAATCACTCTGGCTGTGCAAAGGGATAGAACAAGGGCTGGCCACATACTTGGAAATGCCTTAATTCTTTAACTTAGTAGATAAGAACTTAATCCCTTAGCCTTTGCAGCTAACAACTTTTACTATGTATATATATGGTATTTTATTTGAAGCATTATAATTTGCAATACTATTAATGATAGAATTTCATATGTACACTGTTTCAACACTACATCTTCCATTGGTACCCACTTCCCTCAGGTATTGTCTCAGTGTCTTCTCATATCCACTTCACTTCCAGCCCTTGTTAAATTCAGTCTATAGGTAATTTCTCAGGGACTGTTGTATTTGGCCATTTATTCTCATAGGATGTTTCTTTATATACCCTGTATGAGAGAGATCATTCTATATCTGTCCCTCTCCTTCTAACTTCACTGAGCATGAAGTCAGTCATTTTAGTTCTATTTACATGATGTCACGCTGCATAATATCTTTTCTTATAACTGTGTAATGTCACATTGTTTATATACATATATATAATTTCTTTATCTATATGTTTTACATACTTGGGTTCTTTCCAGAGCTTGGCTATTGAATATTGTGTTTTAATGAACATAAGAACACAAATATCATTTGAAAATAGTGTTTTGGATCATTGGGGAGAATGGCAAGATGATCCAGTAAAATTACTGTGTCATGTAGAAATTAAATTCTTCCTTATTTGAGAAGTATCTATATTGATTTCCATATAAGTGAACAGCTGTTGAACCACCAACAATACACCACACAAAAGTACACTCAATAAACACTTTCTTTTATTTATGCATGCCAACATTACTGGTGTGAAGTGAGAAAAATGATAAACTATTCTTAAATATACCTATTGACCATTTGTGTATCTTATCTAAGGAAGTATCTCTACATGTCTCCTTAATTTTGATTTTTTTTAAAGTTTTACAAGTGCTTTATGTATCTGAATATGAACTCTATGTTAGATGACCGGTGGGAGAATAATAATCTCTCCCACTCCATGGGGTGTCATGTTCTAGCCCTCATTTATTTTGCAGTGCAGAGCTTCTTAATTTGATGCAGTCCCATTTGTTTATCATTATTCCTGTTTTCTTGGTGAGTGGCATTGAGTTCAAAGTACAAAGAGAATTTTCAAATAGAATAAACAAGCTTTGTCAATTACCTCTAAAAAACTAATGTAAAATGGAAAGCTTCTGATAGACTGGAAATTGATGCATGTTATTCTAATTTTCAAGTAGCAAACCATAAAGAGAGGCTTTGGCAAAGATAGTGCTTTGTCATTAAAAACATTAAAGAAGATGCCCCAAGATGGGTTTCTAAAAGAAAGTAATATGTTTATCAGCTTTGATCGTATTCCTTTACTCCATCTTTTGAATGTGATATTTTGGAGTATAATATATGAATTAGTTTTCTTTAGTGGTTAGAACCAATGTTTTCTTTGACTTAAAAATAATTTATTCCACATACAAGATAGAGCTATATTTTACGAATCATTGCTATATGATTCATTGCTCACTGCATTTATTACATTAATTTGCTTATATAGCATATATTTGCTTAATTTTAAATTATTTTGCAATGACTCATTAGGAAATACCAAGTAGTTCATGATTGAGTTTCAGTCTTAGAATGTCTAATACCAGTCTCTACACCCATTTGCATTTCCTGCCTCCAATGTCACTAGTTTCCCTCCTGCTCTCTTTCCTCCCCTCTTCTCTGTCCTCCCCCATCTTCCTTTATGGGAGACATTTTTCTTCTATCCCTCTTTCTTCTTTTTTATTATTTAAAATAGCATATGATTATTAGGGTTGAGACTTGTCATTATTTTTTATGGTTTATTTGCCTAGCACCTTATGTTAGGAATAGTCATCATATTTTGTGCCTTATTCCATGCTGATTTTTGTAAAGATGATGTTGTCCAATCACCATTGTAATCACCTGAACAAATGACATATCATTGTAATACTATTTTAAAAATGGTATAATCACAAGGCAGCTGTATGTAGATTAGTTATTAGGCCTAGAATCATAGGCTGTAAAACCGTGGGGTCAGGGGTCAGGTGGTACTGGGCTAACTCTATAGCCAGATTCCTTGATATTCTATACTCTTCTGTTTTGTGTGATATCACAGGAATACTTCTTTCACTCGATCTTTTTCATTAGAAACTTTGTAAGTACAAAATGGAACAATTGAGAATTATATTTCTTTCTAAAATATTATTTTCTTAAATTTCTTAACCATAACTATCAGTATTTCAATATTTAAATTTCTTCTTGCCTTTTCTCTCCTCCTTCTCCTTCTTTGTTTTGATTCTTTCCTTTACTATGTGCCATCTTTCTTTAATTCAGTATTTTTGAGTGGACAACCTTTTTTATCTAATTATTTCTCACCTTACTTTCTTTTAAAAGCATATTTTCTGTACTGTTTTTTAAAGTTATTGGTAATATTTTATGATATAAATTAATATTGTTTAATATTTAGTACTGTTATTATTTAAAAGTCATAAGTTACATTCATATGTATAACAATTTGTTTTATGGGCATATATAAGCTTTTTACTCCTGGTCTTTGAATAGTCTCTTGGACCCAATTTTAGCTTAAGTATGTATGGAGTCTTCCTCACATCAATAAGTCATTACCAGATACCTGAAGTATGTTCAAAAATTTATCTCATTTCTGATATTATCTAAAAGTGATACTAACTTCTATAAATAAAATATTAAATATTCCAAGACTTCACTCTTCCTTTGATGACCAGGAGGCTACTGGTCTGACTTGCCTTGCTATAAATCAGAGACTCTAAGGGCCATTTCCTTGGAGTTTATTAACTTTCTAAAATGCCTTCTAAAACTCAGGAACCTTGGGGTCAGAGCTATAGTGCAGTGGTAGGGCGTTTGCCTTGCAGGCGGCTGATCCAGGACAGATCTCAGTTTGATCTCCAGCATCCCATATGGTCCCCCAAGCCAGGAGCAATTTCTGAGGGCATAGCCAAGAGTAACCCCTGAACGTCACTGGGTGTGGCCTCCCCAAAAAGCCAACCCTCCAAAAAAACCCCAAATAACACACACACACACACACACACACACACACACACAACCAAAACTCAAGAACTCAGTTTATTCATTAGATCACAGATTTATTATAAAGAATATCAATATTCAGGAGCAACAGTATGAGAGTTCAATAAACCAGTATGTGAAGAGTTATAGAATTTCCATGTCTTCAGGCAGGTTCTTTTTTGCAAGTATTCACATGTTCATTATCTTGGGGACATTTGAGTTTTTATTGCACATTTCATTGTAAGGCATGATTGTTAGCAATTTGATGTTAATGCTAGCCCCTTTCTACTCTCCAGAGGTGAGGAGGACTGACATTTTTAACTCTGTTTGATGTACCTGTCAACTTATCTCTTAGTGATTATCTTATTTGCCTAACAAGAAACATTTTATGACTATATTTGATTTTTAAAAGTTATTTATTTAAATACAATGGTTTACAAGTTGTCCATATACAATTGTTTTGTTCACAGTTGCAAAGTTGTTGATGATTAAATTTCAGTCATATATTGTACAACACCTTTCAAGAGTGTGCATTTTATGACTATTAATTTTTAATTTTTTTTTTTAGTTTTTGGGCCACACCCGGCAGTGCTCAGGGGTTACTCCTGGCTGTCGGCTCAGAAATAGCTCCTGGCAGGCACGGGGGACCACATGGGACACCAGATTCGAACCAACCACCTTTGGTCCTGGATTGGCTGCTTGCAAGGCAAACGCCGCTGTGCCCTAATTTTTAATTTTAATTTTACTGAAACCATTGGGATTTACAAAGTTCTTTTAGTTGAGCTTCAGACCTACAATGAGTCAGGAACAACCCTACCATCAGTGTCGACTTCCTTCCACCAAAGTTCTGAGAGTGCATCTCATGCCACCACTACCTGTCCCCTAGATTTCCATTATATTAGGCCCATTTAAAGTTTAGATTGTTAAAGTTTGGGTCTTTTTATTCCATTATTATTGACTTTGACTTGGATATTTTGCTCTGTCTTTTTTTAAACACCACCAATGCATCTGAGACAACTTGGCCTCTGGCCCCCATCCTTCAATATCTGTGCTTCTCCTCCTCTACTCAATTTTTTCCTTCTCCTTGCTATACTCTGGGACCAAGGGTGTTCAAGAAAACTACCATTTAAACCATTTTATTTCATCAGGGCGGGAGTGGTGGTGCAAGCGGTAGGGTGTTAGCCTTGCATGCACTAACCTAGGACGAACTGCGATTTGATCCATAGCATCCCATATGGTACCCCAAGCCAGGAGTGATTTCTGAGTGAATAGCCAGGAGTAACCCTTGAGCATCACCAGATGTAGCAACCCCAAAAGTTTGTAAGCCATTGCATTTCTTTTTGCACTTATTTTAAATATCACACATACGTCATATCATTCTGCATTTCTTCTGTTTATTAATTTTTAAGAAATACAAGAACTGTGGACAAGGACTGATTACATGTGAAATTATTTTAGGCTACAAACGATAGTGCTAGATTAATAATTATTTAGATCACAGATACTACTCTTTTGATATTGAATTTGTATGTCAAATATTATATGATTGCTAAATATAACAATACTATGTTCAGCTAAAACAATTCAGAAATTAGTACAGGGAAAATCAGGTTACTTTGAAGATTATCTATTCTTTTTCCAAGTTACAGATGAACACTTGTTAGATGTCAGACCTTTAATTGGCAACTCAAATGATTATCACAAACTTGATTAAATATCCATTTTAATATATTTACAGATAATTTGTTAAATAAATTGTGAGCAATGCAACTCTACAAGTTCTTTTTCATTTGTCTATGAACCATACCTAACTAGTGGAACTCAGCATGTATGCCTGGATCTGTGCTCAGGGATCACTCCATTTAGGGCTAAATGGAACATTAAGATGCCAGGGATCAATCTGTGCCAGTTGTGTTAAAGCTACTCTTCCAATGTATTATTGCTCTGGCTCTTATAAAAGTTTGTGTTACAATTTAAGTTCTTTCTCAGAAAAGTATTCTTTTTTAAAGTTTATTTTATTTAAAGAAAATGCATCGCATAGTTGACAGAGTTGACAATAATACATTTGTTTCCAGATAAGTGAGAACAAAATTATTTTAAAAAAAGAACAGAAAAAAGACCAAAGAGATAGCATGGAGGTAGGGCATTTGCCTTGCATGTAGAAGGACGGAATCCTGGCATCCCATATGGTCCCCCGAGCCTGCCAGGAGCGATTTCTGAGCGTAGAGCCAGGAGGAACCCCTGAGCCCTGAACCCTGGGTGTGACCCCAAAACAAAAACAGAACCAAAACAAAAGAACAGAAAAAAATTTAAAAAAGAAAAAGGAAAAGGAAGAGAAGAAAGAAAAGGACAGTGACAAGTAAATTCGTAAAAATTACTGTATCTCCAATAAGTTCTTTCTTTAAAGCATGAATGTCTTAAGTTCAGTAAAAAGGTTTAGTAACCTCTTGTTACTAGCTGACTATTCTTTTATTTCATTTTTTTCCAAATATGAAGTGACTTTAGCTACACATTGGTATTTAAATTGGTGTGTTCTGATGAGGATGGCAGCATTAAACAAATGAAGTTGTCACTCAACCAAGAATGGCTATATGGTTCAGGGATTTAAAGCACTGTTACTGATGCTGTGGCTTTTGTGGGGTTTGTTCTCAGCTGTCAGGTGTCCCTCTCCCAGAAGTAGGAAAATGCAGTAGGAGGTTGCACACAGACAGTCCTAAAACATCTTGGTGACATCAGCATAAATAGCAGTATACTTGGAGTTTGGTCAGATTGGTGTCACTGTAACTTGTAGGAGAGTGGTGAAGTAGGGACATAGGTAAAGTAGCGATTGTGGGTGATGGAAGCAGCAGGCTTGGCTTTGGCAGCATGGGGGCTTGGCCCAACCTTTCCCCCCAAGATTGCCAGTTTTCAGCCTCATAACCAGGTATATATGAGTTTTCATGGCTTGGTTTATAGCTCTTTTGAGAAAAGAGTGAGTTTATGGAGCTGGCCCAGTGTAAACATCCAGAAAAGTATTCTGAGTATATAATGTATGTGTACAAAGTGTGCTGAGTATATAAGGTATGTTTCTTGGATTTAGTAACAGAAATAGTGAGAATACCATAATTAATTTCTGAGATGTGTGAGTATTTACTTAAGCCATTTATCTTTTTTTTTTCTATTAAAGTACTCTTGCTGAGATGAACTAGTCTCTAAACACTAGCTACAAACACCAGGTCTGAACTAGTTAAGTCTCACTTTGGATAAGATCTCACAAATTTGTTATTTTCATTTTTTGCTCTAGAACGCAAAATTAATTTGTATGCTTATTCTATCTCCCTTTTCTAAATGAAACCTTCACTTGAGGAATAAATGAAATTGTCATTTAGGCTTCTAAAACATCTGCCTGGCCATTGCAGACCCTATTGACTCTTGTTTAATAGGGTAATTCTTCTTTTTTCATAGCTTTCTTTCTAGAAGATGCGTGGTGTTTGTTTTTTCCCTTCAAGGGAATGTTATAAGCACGATGCTTCTTTAGTGATCTGGCACCTCAATTCTTTTTATAAAAAATGAAATAACTGTGAGATATTGCGTTAAAAAGGTGTTGATACTTGAGTTTCAGTCATACAATATTCCAACACCTGTCCCTCCCTCAGTGTTTATTTTCTGCCACCAATTTTTCCAGTTTCCTTCCCTCTCGCTCCTGTCCCCCTGTCCCCAGACTTCCTTTATGGAAGACATTCTATTTCTCTATCTCTTCCCCCCTCCTCATTTTATATTTTAGGGATTATGGTTTGCAATACTGTTGTTGTTTGAAGGTGTTTTGCACTTCATCATCACTTATCTGGTTCTCAATAATTCTTACTCTTCTGATGAGGACTTCCAATAAATTTTACCTTTTGCCTATCAATATTTTTAGTTTTGTATTTGTTTGCTTTTTTATTCTTTCTCATATCTTATTGTTTTTTTTAATTGACAATACATTCAGTTGTTCCTTTTACTTTGTTGAACATTCCAAGTATTACTATTCTGAAGTCCATTTTATACAGATTACATAGGCAGTTACTGCTGATTGGGTCTTACAGGATTGCAATCTTTACCCACAAGTCATGGTAGGGTTTCACTCTGATTTAGCATAATTACTTTTGCAGTCTCAAGGCATAACTTTCCTAGATCACTTTTAGAGTCTTCCTCATTGTCCAGGTCCGGGTGGTCTCGGAGAAGCTTTGTGTGGGTAGGATATTATTTTGTTGAAAGTAAATTGCTGCCTGTTTGGGAGCCATGCTCATTGGAATGGCCTGTGACCTATTTAGGTGGGCCATAAGTCTGTTCAGATGGGAAGATCAGCTCGCTCAATCTTGTAGATGATGCTCATGAGGTTGGATAACAGGCAAGTAGAGTGCTTACGAACTCAAACCACCCAGGAATACTTGTGGGTAGTGGGATATACATCAGGTTAGTGGGTTAGTGGAAAGCAGAGTGTGTGCTCTGTGCATTTAGCTACATCTGGTCCATGAGTTCTTTCCAGAGAGCCTCCGTCTCTGAATATTGTATTGTTAGAAGAGAACGTAAGTTTAGAGTTAACTGCGGCTGTTTTGCTTTTGTAAACATGCTCTGCTTTAGATATAAGGACTGCCATGACAAGCCTCAAATATGTGGCAGAAGGGACTAGGCCAGCACAGCCAGTTCCAAGAACTTCAAGGGCACAAACCAGGGCAGTTAAATTAACTAGCAACAGCTGGGGCTCTGCGGACAATAAACTTTATGTAACTGCATGTCAAGATCTTGGGCACCCAATGGGTGCTTGGGCCCCACATCTACTACTTCAGCCAACCAGTTTAAACTTGGCTGATGTAACATGTACTAAAAACCAATAGTTTTGTCTCTAGTTTGAAACTCCAGCAGCCTTATAAAAAGCTTGAAAAGGTACGTAGTCATCACCTGGGAGAGGTGCTGTCCCAGCATTCTGGTAATAAACTCCCCTGTGTTTACATTACTGACTCCCCTATTGTCTTTGTGGGTCTGATCTTGAGTTCAGAGTTAACAGTATCTCTGGGCATCTTAATTTTTTTTAGATCTCAGAATTCATTCATATCCTTTCCATTTTTTGATGCTAAGTTGAATCTTAATGGTAACAGAGGTAGTCACTTCTGAAATTCCCAACTCTTAGTATGAACTAGGATTTCAGTCCAATTGTACATTATAGAAAATTTATTTTCATGTTTTAATGTATGTTTCCTATTGATAAGTATTACCATTTCTACACAGCATTCAAGATGTTTCTGTCCCCAAAACCAAAATAAAAAAGGGAGCTGGAGTGATAGCATAGTGGTTAGGTCATGTGCCTTGCACAAGCCAACCTGGGTTCTATCCTGGTTTGATCCATGGCATCCCATATGGTCCCCTGATTCTGCTAGGAGTAACTTCTGAGCTCAGAGCCAGGAGTAATCCCTGTGCATCATCAGGTATAGAACCTAAACAAACAAACAAGACATTTTTTTTTCTGTCACTCCTGAAAAAATGGGTTTTTCTTTGACGAAGTCTTTTTCTGAGTGCATAGCTCCTGTGGATTGACCTTTGGAACCTCTTACTATGTGAAGCAGGAACAAAAAGATTTTTTTTATTAAGATGCAGGTTTGAATTCTGCACATTTCCAGGGGAAAACATGTTTGTATTCTATTTTTATGGTTTTTCTCCAAGATAAATTTGGAAAACTGCTGCAACTGGCCCCATCTAAACACCTACAGAAGATGTCTTCTAGGACTCAGAAGAAAGAGAAGGTCAAGATCATCACAGAACGTCCCAGGTTTTCCAATCACACATATTCCTGAAGTCACATTTATGCAAAAAAATTGGCTTAAAGGGGATACTTACGTCAAAAAAAAAAGAGAGAGAAAATTTTTATTTCAGTTCTGCTATGCTTTAAAGCTTGAAAAATCAGAAGCCACATGGAGGATTAACCTTAACTGTTTCCTGCTGTGTTTCTACTGGGACAGACTCTCCCAAGGCCTCGCTACCTAACTTTCATTAAGAATGGTTCCGACTTGAATCATATTCTGTCTCTGGAGATGTATTGGCTTTCAGCAATATATTCAGAGAGGCTCTATAGTAAACCAGTTGCTTTAGACACAGTCAGGAAGGAGAATGTGGTTTTGTTGGGATTGTAGCTTTCAGAAAAAATGTGAAAGGAGAGAATTTCTGGTGAGATTTTTTTAGGTTGATGTTAATACCTCTAATGTTATAGCATTATAGCCTAAAAAGCAACTAATTGGATCAACTCCAGGAGCCAGGACATGTCTGGGTTTGGTTTTGAATAATGTATAAGGACAAATGACTTAGTTTCATAGTCCTGATCAGTTTTGTCTCATTTTATATGTGGGTAGAAAGGGAGGGTTCAGAATCTGTGAATTATACACCAATGATTCTTGATAATTTATGTTACTTTTACTTATCTTAAAAATCCTTTGAGGAAAAAACACTACTATCACCCCCATTTATAATTTCTGTTATAGATGTACATCAATATTTAATACCCTTTATTAAGGTCACAACATTGGTCAGGTCTTATATTGTAGCTAATCATTTGGAGATAGTACATCATTGTGCTTTGCTTTCTACAAACTTTATTATCAATAAAATTTTATTGCAGTATCTGCTTTATTATATAACACACATGAAGATAGAGAAAATAATGCCCTATGTGTATTTTAATGTGATTACTAAGAGATGCAGGGTTTACTCTGAACAATTTTTGATGAACCTAATTTCTTTTGTTGATAAGATGATTGGATATAACAAGTTGTGAAGACTTAACAGTTGTTGCTAAGAATAATAACTATAAGTCAATGCTATTGGGCTGATTAGAAGTAGAATATTGCTTTAACATGCCACACTTTGCAACTGTCTTCATACTACGTCCTTGGTTCCTGGTTAGGTTTCTACATTTTGACTCTCTATGATGCTTCCAGCCTCGTCCAAAGCATACTACAACTACATCACAGTTGCCTACACATTTCTAATTAGTATAGACTCCTTCCATTTTTTCCCACACTCCTCTCTTTCTAATTCTCTCCTGGGGATTTTTGAGTTATTTTCTGATATAAATAAGACAAATGTACAGGAAAGGTGACAAGACAAGTGTTGGTCCCTGAGAAGAGAGAAAGGAGTGGAGCTAGCCTTGCTTCTGAAACAGAGATGTTCCATGTACGAAAAAGACTAGTAGTTAAAAGACAGTAAGTTAAATAATATTATCTGGGTACCTTATTGAGAAAGATTCACCACCTCAACTGTGTGATAAGGAGAATACACCTTAGTGAATAAGATGGATTTTTTTATTATATGTCACTGGGTAAAAAAAATTAATCCTTTTATTTAGTTTTGGGGTCACACTTAGTGGTGCTCAGAACTTACTCTTGACTCTGCACTCAGGGATCATTCCTGTGTGCTCAGAGAACCATATAGGACGCCATATTTGAGCCAAGTCAGCCACATGTAAATAAAATGCCTTATCATCTGTCCTAATTCTTGTGAACCCCAAAGTCAGTCCTAACTGTAGTGACTTAAATAAAAGTTAACTTAGTCTGTTGGGTCTAGAGGTCACACTTCTGAGAAGGCCCTCTCACTTGTCCATAAATTATTGCTTACTATTTGGTGAAAGCTCAGTTGAGCTGAGAGAGGGGGAAGTAACTTGTTTTCTATATATGCCTCTTTACATGTACTCTCATGGATGAAAAATATTGAAAAACATGAGTGTATGCATGAGTGTAACATGTTCAAAATATAAATATAGCTGGTAATATAGACCAGCTAGATTATAGCTAAGAGTTTCTGTAAAGACTATATTCTAAGATATATTTCAACAATGTGTGTAGTTTTTGACATTGGTCAGCCAACTGGGGCATAGTAGTATGGACCTTAGAGCCCTCCTGGAGAAAATATGATAGAGCTTTACAATGGTTTCCTATGACTAATTCTTTCTACATTGTCTCATTGTTCTTTCTGCTCTGCTTTTAGCAAGCTATAACATGAAGATAAGTAGGGGTAAAACCTTTCAAAATTATCAACTGTGTATTAATATAAATATAGTTTTATTGTATGTTAATCTCAAAGAGCTGGAAGTTACATCTCACCTCATGAAGTTCACTGCAAACAGGGATCAGTTTAGTTAGAGAAATAACTACGTTTTGAACTATCCTAATCATGAGAATGTACGAGGGGAAATAGATAGCCTGTCTAGAGTACAGGCGGGGGTCGGGTGGGGAGGAGGAAGATTTGGGACATTGGTGATGGGAATGTTGCACTGGTGATGGGTGGTGTTCTCTACATGACTGAAACCCAAACACAATCATGTATGTAATAAAGTTGGCTAAATAAAAAAAAGAAAAAATATATTAGAAAATAATATGGGAAAGAATATTGGATTAAAGATGAACACTACTATAATAATGATAGATGTTGAGTTGTTCAAGGATCTGCTCCCTCTCTTAAGCAGTGACTGTTGCTTAACAGAAAATCAGCTTTCAGAGGTGTTAAATATGTCTGCACATGACAGAGCTTGCACCTGGTTGTAATGAATATATATGTATGCAGAGTAAATTTCTCTATAAATATGTGATTTTTATTTCTGAGTCTCAGTTCTCAGAGATAAAATAATTCTGTTCTTCGTTCAGTGAAAATGTTTTCATCAGTTGGCTAAAGCAATTATAAACTCATGAATAATTTGAATATAAAAGTTATTTCAATTTCTAAATTATAAATTTCTTAGATTATAAAGTTAAATGTTTCAATTTGCATTTTATTTGAACTCATTTATTTAACCAGACAATAAATATTATTGAGAGCTTTAGTTTCAGATACTGGCTTAAATGCTGGTCAGGTTAGTGATTTAGATGATGGAAGAATAATCAAATATCTATCTCCTAGAAGTCAGAGACTAATATGTTGAGAAAATAAATATGCAGATAAATACAAACAGATATGCATATAGTTCATAAATTTGAGGAATTTATCATTTTAATGAAGAAAATACAAGTAAAAATGTAATAATGGTGCTGTCTTGGGTGAGGGGCAAAGTTAGATCAGCAAGGAAAAATTTTTTAAGGGTAGACATTTCAGAAGGTATTTGGGGAATGATTTAGAGACTATCTAAAAATATAGGTACTTTGGAAAATATATGGATCATAAACCTGTGAACAAGGAAGAAAAGATTAAGTAAAGGAGAAGAATTTTGTGTTGGTAGAATATAATATGGTAACACTAGGCCTTTTTCTCTGAAAGAAATTTTAGGTTTAATTGAATGAAAGTAAGAAGTTCCTGAAGAATTTAAAAAATGGAGATGATTCTATTTTATTTCAGGATAATCACTCTAAACTAAGGAATGTGATGAATGGACTGATGAATGTCAAATTTAAAGGAGGCTAGTACATTAGTATATATAAACATACTGGTGACTTAGTCTAGAAGGTAACATATATAAATGGATATTTATAAAAGTTAAATAAATGGCATTTACAAGTGAGTTAGATATGAATTTTGAAGAAGGAATGGGATGATAATAGTTATTTTTAGGTGGCTACTTAGAAAGTAAGGGTGTGATTTTTGGGGACTTCTCCTGGCATCCCCTGACGGCTTGCCTCAGCTGAGGCGTGTCTCCTGAGGCGTGTGTTTTCTGTTGGAGTTGTGGATTGTGGACATTTGGGGACTTCTCCTGGCATCCCCTGACGGCTTGCCTCGGCTGAGCATTAATCTCTTCAAGGCGTGTCTCCTGAGGCGTGTGTTTTCTGTTGGAGTTGTGGATTGTGGACATTTGGGGACTTCTCCTGGCATCCCCTGACGGCTTGCCTCGGCTGAGGCGTGTCTCCTGAGGCGTGTGTTTTCTGTTGGAGTTGTGGATTGTGGACATTTGGGGACTTCTCCTGGCATCCCCTGATGGCTTGCCTCGGCTGAGTCGTGTCTCGCTCAGGCGTGTGTTTTCTGTTGGAGTTGTGGATTGTGGACATTTGGGGACTTCTCCTGGCATCCCCTGACGGCTTGCCTCGGCTGAGGCGTGTCTCCTGAGGCGTGTGTTTTCTGTTGGAGTTGTGGATTGTGGACATTTGGGGACTTCTCCTGGCATCCCCTGACGGCTTGCCTCGGCTGAGGCGTGTCTCCTGAGGCGTGTGTTTTCTGTTGGAGTTGTGGATTGTGGACATTTGGGGACTTCTCCTGGCATCCCCTGACGGCTTGCCTCGGCTGAGGCGTGTCTCCTGAGGCGTGTGTTTTCTGTTGGAGTTGTGGATTGTGGACATTTGGGGACTTCTCCTGGCATCCCCTGACGGCTTGCCTCGGCTGAGGCGTGTCTCCTGAGGCGTGTGTTTTCTGTTGGAGTTGTGGATTGTGGACATTTGGGGACTTCTCCTGGCATCCCCTGACGGCTTGCCTCGGCTGAGGTGAGTGTTTGGGGGCCGGAGCGCGGCCGCGAAGCGCAGCGCTTCGCGGCCGCGCACTCCACCTAGCCAATGAGTACCACCACAACACGTAGAAAAACCCACAGCGTAAGCGTGACAATGGGGAGACTACGCAGACCAACTTCAACCATAGAGAATGAAGATGGAAACTCTGATGACCCAACAACGACCAACTACCTAAGCAGTCTTTCAGAAATGGAGTTTAGAGATGAAATATGGAGGTTGCTAACAGATATCAAAGAAAGTATAAATCAGAACACTAATAAAAATCAAGAGAATATGAAGATAGAAATCAGAAAACTCCAAACTGAAATATCAGATCAGATAACAGGTCTGAAAAACTCAGTAGACGAATTGAAGAACATAATGGATGAGCTTTCCAACAGGTTAATAGCAGCTGAGGATAGAATTAGTGCTTTAGAAGACGAGATGCATAACAACTTTACACAGCAGAAGAGATTGGAAAAAAGCCTCAAATCAAATGATCAGACAATGGAAAATTTACTCAAAGAATATGAGAAGATGAAAATAGAAGTCTTTGATAAGCTCAACAGAAACAACTTTAGAATCATTGGAGTTCCAGAGACCCAAGAAGAAAATCAATGGTTAAGAACATCATCACAGAGAAACTACCAGAGTTAAAGAAAACATGTGACCAAATCCTGCATGCCCGAAGAGTACCAGCTAAAAAAGACCCCAGTAGAAACACCCCAAGACACATCATAGTCACCATGATGAAACCCACCGATAGAGATAGAATACTGCAAGCAGCAAGATCGAAAAGGGAAATTACATTCCAGGGAGCATCCTTGAAATTTACAGCAGACCTGTCACCAGAAACACTCAAGGCCAGAGGCAGTGGTGGGACGTAGTGGCAAAACTCAATGAAATAAATGCTTCGCCAAGAATATTGCACCCAGCAAAACTAAGTTTCAGGTTTGACGGATGTATACACGGCTTCACAGATAAACAACAGCTCAAAATCTTTGCAGACTCAAAACCAGCCTTAAAAGAAAAACTGAAAGATCTACTCTAAAAACAAGACAGAACAAAAAACACACCAAACTTCTACACAAAGATGGCAATAAATCCCATGACAATTATTTCTCTCAATGTCAATGGACTAAATGCACCAGTTAAGAGGCACAGAGTGGCGAAATGGATCAAAAAACTGAAGCCAACCTTCTGCTGTCTACAAGAAACACACCTGAATAGTCAGAATAAAAATGGACTCAAAATCAAAGGCTGGAGGAAAATCATTCAAGCAAACAACACCCTTAAAAAAGCGGGGGTTGCCATACTAATATCAGATGACACAAACTTTATACTCAGAAAAGTTGTAAGGGACAAAGATGGATATTATGTACTAATCAAGGGATTTGTACAGCAAGAAGAAATCACTCTCCTAAACATATACGCACTGAATGAGGGTCCAGCAAAGTATATAATACAATTGTTGACAAATCTGAAGAAGGATATCAATAATAACACAATAATTGTGGGAGACCTCAACACAGGCTTGTCAACACTTGATAGGTCAACCAAATGGAAACCCAAAAAAATATACTAGACCTGCAAAGAGAAATGGATGAAAGAGGCCTAGTAGATATATATAGGGCACTCTATCCTCAGAAACCTGGATACACATTCTTTTCCAATGTACATGGATCATTCTCCAAGATAGATCACGTGCTGGCACATAAAACATACCTCCATAAAATAAAAAAGATAGACATTTTGCAGGCTGCCTTTGCTGACCACAAGGCTCTGAAGTTAGATGTGAACTGCAAAGGGACACAGAAGAAAAAAATTAACACCTGGAAGTTAAACAGCCTCATACTCAATAACCAGTGGGTCCGAGATGAAATCAAGGAGGAAATCAAAAGGTTCCTGGAAACAAATGACAATAAAGACACAAACTATCAGAACTTATGGGACACAGCAAAAGCAGTACTGAGAGGAAAATTTATAGCTTTGCAAGCACACATCAGGAAGGAAGAAGGAGCTTACCTGAGTAGCTTAATGACACAGCTAATAGAACTAGAAAGTGCTCAACAAAAGGACCCAAAAATAGGGAGACAGAAGGAAATAACAAAGCTCAGAGCAGAAATCAACGAAGTGGAAACCCAAAAAACAATCCGAAAGATCAACGAAAGCAGAAGTTGGTTCTTTGAAAAAATAAACAAGATTGATAGACCATTGGCAAAACTCACAAAGCAAAAGAAAGAGAGAAACTTGATAACGCGCATTAGAAATGAAAAGGGGGAGATCACTACAGATACTGCAGAGATTCAAAGGGTATTCAGAGAATACTTTGAGAAACTCTATGCCACTAAATATGAGAACCTGGAAGAAATGGATAAATTTCTGAACTCATATAACCTTCCACGGTTGAATAAAGAAGAGGTAGCATATCTAAACACCCCCATCACTATTGAGGAAATTAAAACTGTAATCAAAAATTTACCCAAAAACAAAAGCCCAGGCCCTGATGGATTCACGAATGAATTCTTTCAGACCTTTCAAGAGGAACTACTACCAATTCTGGCCAGGCTCTTTTATGAAATCGAAAAAACAGGAATACTTCCAAATAGCTTTTATGAAGCCAACATCACCTTAATACCAAAACCTGATAGAGATGCTGCCAAAAAAGAAAATTACAGACCAATATCCCTGATGAACACAGATGCAAAGATCCTCAACAAAATCCTGGCGAACAGGATCCAGTGCCTCATCAAGAAGATCATTCACTTTGATCAAGTAGGTTTCATCCCAGGAATGCAAGGATGGTTTAACATCCGTAAATCTATCAATATAATACACAACATAAACAACAACAAAAATAAAAATCACATGGTCATATCAATAGATGCAGAAAAAGCATTTGATAAGGTTCAACACCCATTCTTGATGAAAACTCTCAGCAAGATAGGAATAAAAGGAACCTTTCTCAATATAGTCAAAGCCATCTACCAGAAGCCAGTGGCAAATATTATCCTCAATGGAGAAAAACTAAAAAAATCCTTTCCTCTAAATTCTGGTACAAGACAAGGCTGTCCTCTCTTACCACTCCTATTCAACATAGCACTGGAAGTACTTGCTATAGCGATTAGGCAAGAAAAAGATATCAAGGGAATCCAGATAGGAAAGGAAGAAGTCAAGCTCTCACTGTTCGCAGATGACATGATACTCTACTTAGAAAACCCTAAAGACTCTACCAAAAAGCTTCTAGAAATAATAGATTTGTATAGCAAAGTGGCAGGATACAAAATTAACACACAAAAATCAATGGCCTTTTTATACACTAATAATGATAGGGAAGAAATGGACATTAAGAGAACAATCCCATTCACATTAGTTCCACACAAACTCAAATATCTTGGAGTCAACCTGACTAAAGATGTGAAGGATCTATACAAAGAAAACTACAGAACACTGCTCCAAGAAATAAGAGAGGACATGCGGAAATGGAAACACATACCATGCTCATGGATTGGCAGGATCAACATCATTAAAATGGCAATACTTCCAAAAGCATTGTACAGATTTAACGCGATTCCTCTAAAGATACCCATGACATTTTTCAAAGAAGTGGATCAAATACTTCTGAAATTCATCTGGAACAACAAACAACCTCGAATAGCTAAAGCACTCCTTGGGAAAAGGAATATGGGAGGCATTACTTTCCCCAATTTTAAGTTGTATTACAAAGCAACAGTTATAAAAACAGCATGGTATTGGAATAAAAACAGACCCTCAGATCAGTGGAATAGGCTTGAGTACTCAGAGAAGGTTCCTCAGACATATAACCACCTTGTTTTTGATAAAGGAGCAAGAAATCCTAAATGGAGCAGGGAAAGCCTATTCAACAAGTGGTGTTGGCACAACTGGTTAGCCACTTGCAAAAAAGCGAACTCAGACCCACAGCTAACACCATGTACAAAGGTAAAATCCAAATGGATTAAAGACCTTGATATCAGAACTGAAACTATAAGGTATATAGAACAACATGTAGGTGAAACACTCCAGGACATTGAGACTAAAGGCATCTTTAAGGAGGAGACGGCACTTTCCAAGCAAGTGGAAGCAGAGATAAACAGATGGGACTATATTAAGCTGAAAAGCTTCTGCATCTCAAAGGAAATAGTGCCCAGAATACAAAGGCCACCCACTGAGTGGGAGAAATTATTCACCCAATACACATCAGATAAAGGGCTAATATCCAAAATTTACAAGGTACTGACAGAACTATACAAGAAAAAAACAACTAACCCCATCAAAAAATGGGGAGAAGAAATGAACAGACACTTTGAAAAAGAAGAAAGGCAAATGGCCAAAAGGCACATGAAAAGATGTTCAACATCACTAATCGTCAGGGAGATGCAAATCAAAACTACTATGAGGTACCACCTCACGCCACTGAGATTGGCACACATCACAAAAAAGGAAAACAAGCAGTGCTGGCGGGGATGTGGAGAGAAAGGAACTCTTTTTCACTGCTGGTGGGAATGCCGTCTAGTACAACCTTTATGGAAAGCGATATGGAGATTCCTTCACAAACTGGAAATTGAGCTTCCATACGATCCAGCTATACCACTCCTAGGAATATACCCAAGAAACACAAAAATACAATACAAAAATCCCTTCCTTACTCCTATATTCATTGCAGCGCTATTTACAATAGCCAGACTCTGGAAACAACCAAGATGCCCTTCAACAGATGAGTGGCTGAAGAAACTGTGGTACATATACACAATGGAATACTATGCAGCCATCAGGAGAGATGAAGTCATGAAATTTTCCAATACATGGATGTACATGGAATCTATTATGCTGAGTGAAGTAAGTCAGAGGGAGAGAGAAAGACGCAGAATGGTTTCACTCATCTATGGGCTTTAAGAAAAATGAAGGACATTTTTAACAGTATCTCAGAGACAAGAGAGATGAGGGCTGGTAGGTGCAGCTCAGGACATGCAGCTCATCACATAGAGTGATGAGTGCAGTTGCAGAGATGACTACACTGAAAACTATCATAAAATGTGAATGAATGAGGGAAGTAGAAAGCCTGTCTCGAGTACAGGTGTAGGGGGGTAGGAAGGAGGGAGATCTGGGAAATTGGTGGTGGGGATGTTGCACCGGTGAAGGGGGGTGCTCTTTACATGACTGTAATCATACAACTATAATCATGTTTGTAATCACGGTGTTTAAATAAAGATAAAAAAAAAAGAAAGTAAGGGTGTTCATTTTAAAGTAATATATGTCTTATGGTGGAAATCAAGGCCCAATTGAATGATTTGGGGATTCCTACTCCAGAGATGTTTGTTAAACCTATGAAACTTTGCTTTAATAAAGTGATATTACCTGAGGACTAAGGGGAGCTACAAAATTGAGAACAAGTAAACTAAGGACAAACTGTTTAAAGATCAGTGGATAAGGATACTCAAGTGGTGAAGATAGAGCTGTTATTGAAGAAGTCAGAATTATAGGCAAGTATGACACTGAGAAACCAAAAGACATAGTTTTAAGTAAGAATCTATAGTTCCTTTCTAATTTCCCCAAAGTTTACTGCACCTATGTAAAAGAAAAACAAAAACAAGAAAACTTGCCACAACACCCCCTTTTTTCTTTTAATTTTATATATATTTATAGCTTCTAGATAGGGGCTCTTGCCTTTTTTTACAGAACCATAGAATATGAATCATCTTGTTCTGCCTCATATTTCTATGTCTTCCTACTACTTGAGAAAAGGAAAAATAAGTGACCCAGGGACCAATTGGTCTCAAGAGCTTTGAGTGGAAATCAAAAATAGCCATATCAAAAATAGTCATACTTAAATACACAACCAAAGTAAAAAACAATAGAATTAAGAGGAATTGTCCTAATTCACTGTCACTATGTACCTGAAATACAATTGTGAAAGACTTGTAATTCACTTTGGTCTCAATAAAAATAAAAAAAATATTATCAGCTTCATGTAATACTGCATAGAGGGTTAATGAGATAAGAAATTAGCATGAATTGTTGAATTTAGCAGTATGACTTCAGGTGACATTGATAAAAGCAATTTAATTGAGTGGGGAGAAAGAGAAGCAAAAGTGAATGCACTTACTATGGAATTTTTACATGAGAGTAAATAAAGAATAGAGTTGGGAAGGAATGATAGATGGTAAAATAATGTTACTATGTTTCACATGGGTAATATTAATGCATATTCTGAAAAATGGGAGGGTGAGAGTGAAGATGCAGATGAGAGAAAAATTGGAGAGAGGCTGATTTTTTGATGATGCAAGGTAAATTTGTTTTTATTTGAATATACTTGTCTTGAGGTGATGTCATCAGGTAAGTATGGGAACATATTTTACTAGGCAATTTAGCAATCATGACTTAAATATTGACTTGAAGTTTGAGGACAAAGTAAAAGTGAAGCCCAAAATGGTTTGGATTTTTAAAAGAGTAGTTTAATGAATTTTTGGTACATTTCTTTATAATGGGAGAAATAAAATCTTATTGACTTTGTGAGCCATGCAGTTTCTGTCACACTCTTCAACTCTGTTATTGTATTATTGTAGCATGAAACAAAAATAATAGATAACATGAAATTCATGAATGTGCTTATAATTTGGTAAACTTTATAAAAACAGGTCCACTCTGTGTAAAGATTGTAATCTTGATTCAACTGCTTGAGTGATCATACAAAGGGTCGTTATATATGGATATTAATATAAAAATGGAATGATTATTTTTTAAGAGTATAATGGGGGTAACAACTGGTGCCTAGAGATTATTTATCAAAGATTTAGACCAATGTGTTGTACTCTGTGTTTTGAAGTTAACCAGCATAGAGATATGGGCAGTAAAAACAATGATGAACAATGAAAAAGAGCCATGATCAAAGAATTGCAGGAATGATAGAACGATATTACCAAAATCTTCATGATATAAAATTAGGAGTTAGTGGTCAAATTGGAATAGTGTGCATAAAATTAAGCTATTAAAGAGTGGTATCATCACTGGTTATGATTATATACTTGAAGGAAGGCATGAAGAAAAAAATTATTGGATTAAAATGCCAAAATTAGAAAAATTTTGAATTAGATCAACAATGTGTATACCGAGAATGGTTATGTAAATTGTGTTGTCGAGGACAATTGTAAACCAGAGTTTTAAATCTTTCATAAATGAAAGAAAGTGATCTAGAAGTCAATAGATAATAATAAAAGGCCATGAAGATAATATTTGATGGATTGGTCTTCCAAAAACTTTGTTTAATGAGTAGGGGAAATGGGATGATTAATTGAGGAAAATAAAACAGATTGACTCCCAGCTCCAGGCACAGTGATACAGGACTTATGGGGAAAATATAACCACCACAGAGAGGGTTTTTCAGATAATTGTCATGTTCTGTGAACAAGCAGGAGTTTTTATTTAATAAAAAGAAGGGGGTGGGAAATGGGAATTGAAAAAGTTAGGGGTCAGATTCCTAGGGGAATTATGTAACAGGAAACTTAATGGTCACAGAAACTGTTCTTTGTAATCAGATGATAGGGCTGTTGGGAGTAAATGGCAATGAACGAAATTTAGTTGCAACCAATTTTCTGGAATATTGTGTAAGTGTAGATTGTGTGGGACTTGGGAGAAAGTGTTCCTCAGTCTATTATTTGGTAATTAAGATAGGTGTTCTTAGGAATTTTTTTATTGTATGAGATGAATGACAATTACACTTCTTTTCAGACTTGAGTAAATCAAACTCGTTTTTGCTGTTATTATGTTAGGAGACAGAGTTTTGGGCCACTCTCAATAGTGCTCAAGTGGCTACTTCAAATTGTGCGGTCAGAAAAGTTCTAGAAAGTCAGATGGCGACAGCGGTTCGATCCCCCGGTGTCCCATATGGTCCCCCCAAGCCAGGGGCAATTTCTGAGCGCTTAGCCAGGAGTAACCCCTGAGCATCAAACGGGTGTGGTCCGAAAAAAAAAAAAGGACATATGCACATCACTATTCAATGCAGCACTCAGTATAATAGCTGGGTTTAAATTAACCTAGATGTCCTACAACAGATGAGTAAATCTTAAAGATGTAGTACATATATACAATGAAAGACCACAAAGCTTTTGAATGATCCAATTATGCAATTGCCTATAAAATGAAGTATATCAGAAGGATAAATGCAGGATTATTTTATTTATATGTAGTATTTAGAATAACTAATGAAGAAATGCAATGGGAAAATGGGAGTTGCCTCAAACCTGCTTGACTTCAGAGTATAAGTGAGAAGGATAGTAATAGAAGGTAAGGGAGAAAGGACAGATTGAAATAATGAGAGATGAGAGTCAAGAGTACTCATGTGCATTAGTTGTGTTAATGAAAAGCAGAACTAAATATTCAAGCAACAAAGTCAAGAATGAAAACATGAGTCCCAAATTTTGACAGCCAAACATAAAAAGGTGACTGTTACGATGGCAGTATAGAAGGGGTTGATATGAGATGTGCTCTGAGAACATTGGTGGAAGGAAGTTGACGTTGGTGGTGGGATTGGTTCTAAAATATTAAATATTAAATATTACATCAACCAATATTCCCAGTGTCCATCCCATGACACCCCCACATAGCCTGTCAACAAAACAGGCCCATTTTTAAGTTTGATTGTTAAAGTTTGGGTCTCCTGATTTCATTGTTGTTGATTATGTCTTGGATTTCTAGTTATGTTCTTTCTTAATACCACCAATGCACTTGAGACTACGTGGCTCCTATCCCTTGTCCTTCTATATTTGTCTTTCTCCTCCTCCACTTAATTTCTTTCCTTGTCCTGCTATACTTTGGGGCCTAGAGTATTCTCAAAAAAACCCATGTTACCCATTGCATCTCTTCATACATTTATTGTGAATACTATATAGAAGTATTTATCCTCTTTTTTCTGGCTTACTTCATTTAACATAATATTTTATAGTTCCATCCATGTTGTAGCAAATTGCATTTTTGCATCATTCCTTACAGCTATGTAATATTCCATGTTGTATATGCAGCACATCTTTATGATCTATTCATCTGTTGTTGGACATCTAAGTTGATTCCAATCTTAGCTACTGAGTGCTGTCATGAATAGTATGTGCATACTTTATTATGAATGGTTTTTTGTCCTGAGGTTAGATACAAAAATGTGTAACTGCTGGACCATATGGCAGCTTAATTCTGAATTTACTGGGAACACTCCATATTGTTTTCCATAGGGGTTGAATGAGACAAAAGTTGTATAAGGAGTGGATGAGAGTTCCCTATTCATCACAACCTTGCCAACATAGATCATTCACAGTATTTTGTATTTCTGCCATTGGCACTGCTAGAAGTTGATATCTCATTACTGTTTTGATTTGGATTTCCCTAATGGTAAGTGATGATGAGAATTTTTTTCATGTGTCCTTTGGCCATCTGTTAGTCTTTCATGAAGGAGGTTGTTCTTTCCTTTCCCCATATTGATGGGGTTTTAGATTTTGGGTGGTTAATCATTTACATATCGTGGATATCAACCCTTTAACTAATGAGTTGAGTATAAGTATTTTATCCCATTCAGTTATCTCTCTTTCAGTTTTAGCTATGTTCCTTTTGCTATAAAAAAAAACTTTTAGCTTGCTGCAGTCCCATTTGTTCAAAATTTATTCTATAGTTCTTGCCTTTGGCTTCATATTTTTGAATACACCTTTGAAGTCTCATCTTGAAGTGATCTGCCTATGTTTTCCTCAATTTACTTCATAGATTTTGGTCTAATCTCAAAGTTTTTGATCTACTTTGAGTTGATTTTTGTGCAATGTGTGAGGTATGAACCTAGTTTAATTTCTTACATGTGGTTATTCAATTGTCTTAAATCCATTTGTAGAAGGGCTGTCTGTATTCCATTTCATGTTCTCAGCTCCTTTCTCAAATTTATGTATTGACTTTGTATCTAGCAACTTTACTATATTGGTTTATTGTTTCTAGTAGTTTTTTTGTGAGCTCTTTGTGGTCTTCAATGTATATAATTATTTGCAAGACTAATCCATCAACCTCTTTCATACATCAATTATATACTGTATGACTACTTCACTTTAAAGTTTCTTGCATATTTTATGTTGCACTTAAATATGCTTGAAACTCTAAAGAAATGAATGAGATTAGCCCACAAACACTGCCACCATGTTTGAACTGGGCCAGCTCCAGATATTTACTTTTTTCTTGAAAGAAATGTAAACCCAGCTGAGAAAGAGCATGGTTACACTGACCCATGCAGCATAAAGCAGCCATCCTGAGAGAAAAGGGTGAGCCATGTTCCCACTCTGTCTAATGTCGAAATTACCCAGAATCACACAGAACTTCCACCATAACTACATCCCTTCTCTTTATGATTCCTTACTCCACGTGTCAGTTACCCTATTAATGAAATTTTTAGGATATTTAAATGTCTTCTAATTAGGTATCATTCATTTAATCTAGGATCATGTACAGATTGATATATCTTCATATAAATTATCTCTCAATCTCTGTTGAGGAATAATCCTAAAATTTTCATTTCAACTCCTGGTTATTCTTTAGGTAGCAATACTTGCTTCTGAATAACTTCTGATGAAAGCCAAAAATAGTTTACATTATCATTCTACTTACAGAAAGAGCCTAATAAAAATTGAGAAAGACTAAAATGGTTCACAAGGGAACTAAGCAAAGCATATTAAAACTGATGGAAGTGCCTCCCCAAACTGTAACAGTGCTGATGGAGAGAGATAGCTTGCACATAACCTCCTATAAAAGTTGTCTTCATCACTTGCTGAGAAAGCCATCCCAACTTGAGCAATCAGGTAGTAATACCTAAAGACAGCCCATGAGGCCCGAGTACCCAACTTTCCTGCTGTCCACAAAAATAAATACACCATAAAGATCAAGGATGAGTCTTAATGTAAAAGAACAAACCAAGTAATGAAACAAGCATTAAGACAATTGTGATATTTTTTATTTGTCTAATATGTCAATAAATTAAACTTTAAAATGAGTGGGCCTACCTATACTTTATAAATGATGGCATGGTTTGAAATGATACAAAAAATCTATTATAATGCAAAGGGGGAAAGAAGAAAGGAAAAGGATATGATTGAGGAAATCATAGAGCATGGCATGAGGAAAGGAAAAGATATATGGAAAAGAAAGAGAAGTTGATTAAGAAAATATTTTTGTTGATAATAAAATACTTTAAACATTTTTCATAAGCTGAAAATTTGCCTTATTTCCTTATACCTTTATACTGACCAAATATCTTCCTTCTCTCTGTTTCACAAGGAATTGTTACTTTTACCATTAAAAAAAAAGCTTCTAGAAATAGTACAAGGGTTAACACATGTCTTTTGTATACTGCCAATTCATTTTGGTGCTCTGAACTGTGTATGGTGCTCTGACCATTTCCAGGAGTAAACCCTGAGCATCGAGTAAGGAGTAAGCTCTGAGCATTGCTGTGTGGGGCCCAAAAATGCACAAAGAAAAACATTGAATGATTTCTGTTTCTTCTAGTCCAACATGTAAGAACTTAGTCTCACTTCCATACTATGTTTTCTGCCACATATTCTCTCTCATGCACTTGTATTGTGTCTGTCTCCTTCTTAGTCCCTGTCTCTCTCTCACACACACTGAAATATATAAAAATAAAAATCTAACCTCTTAGATATATCAGGGAACTGAAGACATGTTAGTAAATTACATAACACTGACACAACCTGACAGGGTAACTTGCAAAAACTGTGCCAAAGGCTTGGTCTGGACTAGCTATGAGAGAAAAAAAACAAAACTCTATTTAAGGTGGGCATGGCTAGAGGACACTTTCATTAGTTTTAACTCCAGGAATTCTACCAGGCTAACAGGTTGAGTATCAAAGTAATTCTCAAGTTCGAATAGTAAGAGAGAAATGTAACAATTTTTTTTAAAGCACATAGAACTTTATGTTTTCATTAATAAATAACTTTCCTATCATTCTTCTGAAGCCTAACCAATAGGTGTTTCATCCAAGCTTAACCAATAATGGAAAAGAGAAACATTCATTTCCTTTCGCTTCCCTGTTTTACCTAAGAGGGAAATGAACAGATCTGAGAAATGCTTCTATAGCACAGCAAGTGTGGTGTTTGCCTTGTATGTGGCCAACCAGGAGTTTAATCCCCTGCATCCCATATGGTTCCCCCCAGCATGCCAGGAGTGATTTCTAAGTGCAGAACCAGGAATAACCCGAGTGCCACCTGGTGTGTCTCAAAAAATAAAGGGAAAAATGCAGTAAAAGACACAGACTCATCAAAATACTGAGATCTGATCATAAGATAAAAGGTATTACTTTTATCTATACCTTGACACTACATTACCAGAATTCCTTTATAAAAACGAATTTACAGCTTAAAAACTAGAAGGCTCGATTCAAGAGAGACTCTCTGGGGAAATTCAAAGACAATACTACAAAATAAAATTACTAGAGAAAATGTTAGGCTCTGACACCTAAAACTATAATAAAACATAAAGAAAGAGTCTAACATCTAGCTATGCAATACTTCTTACTTAAGGGACTATTCACCACAATTTTTTTTTTACTGAAAACATCATATTCAGTTTTCAAAAAGATTACAAAGTATGATTAAAGATTCACAACAATAAAGTTTTTAGAAAATCTAAAGCACAAAACAAGCTTAAAAATGAGGCCAATTATCAGAAAAGGAATTTAAAGTAACCAAAATGAATAAGCTAAGAAGTGGGTGACACACAAGAACAGATTTATCAGGTAAAGAATATACAGGAATTCTTAGAAAAAGCCCTATGGACATAGTATGGGGGAAAACACTAAAAAAATAATTATTTTTATGTATACATCCTCAGAGCAGATACAGCCCCAAAATGCATAAGCTATCTTTAAAATAGGCCCATACAACTTTCTGGATTAAAAAAATCCTGATTCAATGTCACTATGTACTTAAAATATTACTGTGAGAGATTTGTAATTCACTTTAGTCAAAATAAAAATTATTAAAAGAAAAGATCAGTTAAAAAAATATTGTCAGAGCCATAGTACACCAAGTAGGGAGTTTGCGTTGAACATGGCTAACTGTTGGATCCTCAGCATCCCACATGATTCTGAGTCTACAAGGAGTAATTTCTAAGCCTAGAGTCAAGAATAACACTGAAGGACATTGGGGATGACTCAAAACAAACAAACAAAAACATAAACCAAAAAAAAAAAAAGAAAGAAAGAAAAGTGTTGAAGTCAAGGAGATAGTACAGTGAGTAAAGTGCATGCCTTTTATACAGCCAGTATGTTTTTGGTTCCTAGCATCCCATATGTTTCTTGTGTCTGCCAGGACTCCCCTCAGCACAGATCCAGAAGTAACCCCTGATAGCCCAAAAACTTTAAAAAAAATTTAAAAAATAGGAAATAGAATAGAATAGAATAACCATGATTTGTAAAAAATGTGGGAATATCTATATATAAAATATATAATATATATTGATTTATATATTTATGTTATATAATATATTTATAATGTATATAATATTTATGTATAAAATATATTTATAAATATATATTATATAATATATATAAAGAGAAAAATGTGGGCTGAGAATTTTCCAGTTTGTAACAGGAATAAAGCCATATATACATGAAAATTAATAACCAAATAACACTAACCTAAGGTCATTTTTTAAGCCCAAGAATATGTTTTAAAAGAAGCTGAGGGTGGAAGGTTACTTCTACCTAATGGAGCAGTTCCACAAAGTGGGCAATATAGCCCCCTAGGTGCACTGAAATGATTCACTGATCAATTACCAGAGTACTTTTTTTCCCTCATACATCTTAACAGGGGATTAAGAGACAATATACAGATAGGATCAAAAACATTAAAGAAATTCTATTTTAAGTGGGCAAAAAACTTAGACACTTCACAAAAGAAGACATAAACTAATTCTCAACATCATTAAGTGTTAAGGAAATATAAGTCAAAAACACAATGAGATACTCCCTTATACCATGATAACAGATTACGTTTTTAAAAAGCAAAAACAAATGTTTACAGGGGTTTGTAAAAATGAAACTCTGGTACACTGCTGGTGAGAATGTAATTAGGTGCCACAGTTATTAAAAACAATATGAATGTTCCTTAAAAACATAAAAATAGAAATTTCATATGTTCCAACAATATGTTTATTAAAGGGAAAAGAAAAATTAATTAGAAAGGATATGTGCAACTCTATAATCAAATAAGTATTATTTTCAGTCGCCAAAAAAATGAAATCAACCTAAGAACTCGTCCACAGATGACAAGAAGTTGGGATAGAGATACTCAATGCAGTGTTACTACTTTGCATTTAAAACAATTCAACTTTGTCTCTTGTGCGATGGATACAACTTGAGGTGATTTTGCTTACTGAAATGTTTAGATACACAAAGAAATTTATTAAACCGTTTTATTAATATATGGGAAGTGTTACTAACTGGCAAGCAACAAAACTAATTGGTCAAAGTAAATATTCATGGTTACCATAGGAAAAGAGCATAAGAGGAATGAACAGGTCTCTTTATGATGATGGGGTGGCTCTGGAACTTTGGTCGTGGAAGTGGTGACAATTACACCTATAGAAGCATAATGGTCAACCTATAAAATTCTATAACATTGTAGACTGCTGTCAATAAACATTATAAAACTGAAATTTAAATTTAAAATTTGATTTCATCTGCATACCTTTTTTATTCTTATCCAGTGTGATAGATTTAGAAGCTATCATTACACTTCTGACACTGAATTTGTCATATTGATAGCTCCAGCCCAGACTTCACTTTGATTTCCAGACACATACCTCCAATTACCTCTAGAACCACTCATTATATGAATGCTTAAGAAACTCAAACTTTGGCAAGTATATATCTGGTATCTGAACTTCTCTGACCACCCCAACCATTTTATACTGTTCACCAGGTCAGTTCTCCTCATTCAAATACAAATTTACTCATTCTTAACTCATTTCCCAACATCCAATATATCAGCAAATCCTATTAGCTATGATTGAAAATTCATTTAGAATCTGGCCCTCCTTCTCATATTCAGTACTACCACCCAGAGCCAACTAACCACTGTTTTTCTCACCTGGAATATTTAAATAATTATTCGTTCACAAATTTGGTATTTTCCAAGGTAAAATTCATAGCTGGCTCCTAAACATGAATGTTAAGGAGTGACAGAAAAATATTTCAAATTGCTAAGTGACAATTAAGCTAAGTGACTTATTAACGTTTGTCTCAGGTAATGACAAGACATACATACATCTCTACTGCCCTCTAGGATTGTATAAATTTTTTAGAAGCTTTCATAAAATTTAGTCATGTATATTGTTTAGATAATTTCAATAGCACATGACTTTCTTAAAGTAGCTCCAATTATGTAAATCCTAGGGGGAATAAAATCCAAGAGCCGGGAAGGAGGTGAAAAGCTTTCTATTGCAAAGGTCCAAATAGAGTCAAGCTCAGTTGATTTTAATCTCTTAATCTCTTCCAGCAATTTTAATATTAATTTTAACTTTCCTTATTTTAAACACTGAGAGTACAGAGTTGTTCATAAATAGTTTATTTCTTGTATTCAAAATCCCAATCCCAATCCCACCATCAGTGTAAGCTTTCTTCCACCAAAACTTTCTGAAACATGCTCCTTGGCATATATAAACAATTTACTTAATATTCCTTGGTACAACTAAATAGTAATAGAATTATTAAAAAAAACAAACCTTCATTAATAATAGTGTAAACCAGTGTCTAAAAGGTTAGAAAGGCAAAATGTTTGTCTCACCTGAAATATTTAAATAATTATTGGTTCACAAATTTGGCATTTTCCAAGGTAAAATTCATAGCTGGCTCCATAACAGGAGACAGGAGACAGGTGAGATTAGGGGGCTTAAATGGAGAGAGAAACTGAAGACATTAGTGGTAAGAAAACCACACTGTGTTGTATATTATATGACTGAAACTCAAGTATGAACAATTTTGTAATCACAGTGCTTAAATAGTTATTATTAAAATTGTGAAAATTGTTATATCTTGCAACAGAATCATTTTGTCATTGTCTGAAGGTTTAGAAAGCTATATATTGCTAGTTGAGCATTTCATCATAGATTTTGTTTGTTAGGCTTATATGGCTTCTATGATAAATTCACATTTAATTTGGTGTATACCTACTGAGAAGTCAACATTAAAATTATGGGGTATTATGAGGCTGCATAAACAGCTGTGTGGTCAAGGACTTCAAGGATCTGTGGAGCTGGTCTGATGAGCTCATATGCTGTCACCATATGGTTAGGATTCTCTGCACAGATTAGTGGAAAAGTGGAGAAATTGTGCCATAAGCATGGCAGCAATTGTAGGGTGGGTCTGTGTGTGTGTAGTCAGGGTTTCAGCAAAGAGGGAGATTGACTAGGTACCCTCCCCTTCCAATGGGCCTAGTGCTATCTGCTACAACGTTAGTATGCCCATGAGTTTTTGCTGCTAGTTTTGCCTCTCTTTATGAGATACTCATCTGTTGTTAGACATCTATGTTGATTTCAATTTTTAGCTATTGTACCAAGTGCTGCAGTGAACATTGGTGTGCATATGACCTTTTGAATGAATAAAAGTTTTTCTTTTTTATTTACACATTCACACACTGGAACATTGCTTAGCAAAAGAGAATGATGCAATTATACAATTGGGTGGAAATTCTTATTAAATGAAGTAAGCCAGAATAAAAAGTATAAATACAAGGTATTGCTTATATATGATATTTAGAATAACTGCATTAGTGAATGCAATTGTTTAAAAGAGATTGCCTAGATAACTCTTGACCCCAAAGTATCATGAGGAGAAGAAAAAATCAAATGTGAAAATGGGGGAAGCAGGATCAAGGAGATTCAGGAAGGATAGGACACAAATATCCAAACCATGGAGTCAAAAAACACTGAATTCATGACATTCAAACTTTAACAACCAAACATAAACAAGTATCTATCAAGAAGGTAGAATGGGAATGGAAAGTATAGGTCTGAGAATGGCAGACTGGTAATGGGAGCAACCTATTTGTAGAGGAAGACTGGCACTGGTCATGGTATTGGCATTGGAACACTGCAAGACTAAACCTCAACTGAATAACCTTGTAAATCATGGCACTTGAATTAAAAAAAAATGTAAAAGTTTTCCCTCATTCCCTATGTAAAGCTTTCTCTACTCATCACAGCAATCCTTACCAGCCTTTTCATCTTTTTTAATACTACTTATTTACACAGTTCATGTTTCTCATTTTATTTTATTTATAGTCTGTCTCTCTCTACTCTAATGTAAGCACCATGATGGCAGGTATTACTATTTGTTTCAATTACAGCTTCGCCACCACTGTCTAGAATGATGTTTGGCACGCAAAATAAAGGATGACAAAAGATAAGCACTTTTTAATTAATGCATCAATTCCTTTGCTATTTAGTCTCTTTGTCTTACCTTCTATTCTTCAAATTATACATTAAGTTCTCTTAACATTTTCTTGAAACTTCTGTCATCTTTTGAAATACAAACCATTAAAAGCCGACAAATTTCTTAGAATTTATTTACAACCTCTACTCCTTGCAGGAAATGATCACAAATGTCAGTTACAATTTTAAATAAAAATTGTTTCCCTTCCAATAATATTAAGCTGTTGACATGCAGCCTAAGAGAGTACTGGAAACAGCCTGCTTACCTCTGCAGTTTTAAAAGCCTTTCTACATTTCATTGTCTTTAGACATTCCCCAAATCATTTAAATGGTTTCCAGTCAGCTTGGCACAAATTTGGAAACTTTTTTTAAAATACTGTAAACACATATATACACAGATGAAAATTATGGAATCAAAATTACTTAATACTTTCGGTAAGTTTTATTAGAATTTTGTAGCAAAAGTTTCTGGAATAACCTATGACTTTGCATCCATAGTTTTTAACTTCAATGTGCTGCCATAGTCTACCAAAAAAACACATGACATATTTTCTTATAAAAATGTGCTTACCCCAATTAACCCCCCCAAAAACAGTTTAGGCAATTACCAAACTGAAAAATATAACCTTTGTGATTGATTTTTCATAGATTCAGTAACAATATTGTAAACCACAGAAACTAAAAGAATAAAAGAAACAGCATGTACAAGAGAAAAAAGAAAATGTCTGCCACAGAGACAGGTAGGGTAGGAGTGGAGCAGAGGGAAGGGCCAAAAAAAAAAAAAAAAACACCTAAGAACATTGGTGATGGCAAATGTGTACCAGTGAAGGGTAGTATACATTATGTGACTGAAATTCAATCATGAATAATTTTGCAACTGTGGATCTTATGGAGGCTCAATTAAAGAATATATTAAAAAAATAAAATTATACACCAATAAAAATTTTCATAGTGGCTAATCTTCCATTCCTAAATGTTTCCATATTATATAACAATACAATTTATGTTCATTTGTTTTCTTTTATATGATCAAAAATATAAAAATTAAATACAAATCCATTAATAGTGGTAGAAAAAGGGTTGACCAGTGGCACAAGCAGCAAGGTACCTGCCTTGCCCATGCTAGCCTAGGAAGGCCCGCAGTTCAATCCCCCAGTGTCCCAGATGGTCCTCCAAGCCAGGAGAGATTTCTGAGCATATAGCCAAAAGTAACCCCTGAGTGTCACCGTGTGTGACCCAAAAACCAAAACAACAACAACAAAAATAGTGGTACAAAAGCCAACTTATTTCCCATGATGCTTTCAGCTTCTACCTGTCAATCATAATTCTTGTCTTCTTTGTCTACTGAACTTAAGCAAATGCTTTTCTGTCACTAGAATAAAAATGTTAATAGATGCCTACTCTCTAATGCAAAGAAATGTCTAGAACAGAGAGATCCATAAACAACCACTATAAACAGCTCTTTCTACACTGTGCATAGAAAATATTAGAACAGCAATTCTTTTAATATTAAATAGTGTAGGGAAAAACAGAACAAAGCATCAATAAGCTTGAAAAAAGCCCAATAGAAAAAATGTAAGAGAATATTCAAGCAAAAACTGATGAAGACAGAAGTATTTATCAGCAGTAGAATGAAAGAAGTGAACATTAAACATTTATCTCAGTTAATTATATAACTCAATCAATGAAAATAGATGATCAAAAAAACAATGGAATATTAGATAATATTAGAAGTTAATTATATAACTCAATCAATGAAAATAGATGATCAAAAAAACAATGGAATATTAGATAATATTAGAAGGATCAACCTCAGAATCCAAAATTTTAGCAGGGCAATGGAGGGAAAGAAGGAGACGTGATAGTTTGAAAAATAATAGTTAAGATCTACCCGAACATAAACAAGAAGAGTGGTGCCCTGAGTGCCAAGGAAACAAACAAAAACAAAACTCTAAACAGAATACCAAAACCCCTTGTAATCATAATAACAAGAATGAGGATGGCAGCTAAGGCCAAGCAGTCTCAGATCCATTGGTGGATTTTGTTTTTGTTTTTGTTTTTGGGCCACAACCGGCGGTGCTCAGGGGTTACTCCTGGCTGTCTGCTCAGAAATAGCTCCTGGCAGGCACGGGGGACCATATGGGACACCGGGATTCGAACCAACCTCCTTAGGTCCTGGATCGGCTGCTTGCAAGGCAAACGCGCTATCTCTCCGGGCCCCCATTGGTGGATATTAAAAAAAAAAAGAAAAAAAAAAAGGACAGAACTAAATATTCAAGCCAAATTTAACAACAACGGAATCAAGAAACACAAACTCTAACTATCTAAACTGTAAATGGACCTGTTGTATTGGCAGTCTGGGGAGAGGAGGTGGGGCTAAAGTGATGGTTGGCATACACTCTGGGAGGTGGAGAGAGGTCAACACTAGTAGCCAATTCATTGTATGTCTGAAACCCAACTATGAAGAACTTTGTGAATCATAATGGTTTCAATAAAATAAAATTTAAAACAAGAACTAGAGAGAGAAACTTTTTAAAGAAACAATAATCAAAGCATCAAATACAAGGGAAATAATATTATTCACATGAGATTTCTCAAATAATACTCTACAAGCAAGAGCAAACAAAATTATATATTTAAAATGCTGAATAAAAAGAATATATTTAAAATACCAAATAAAAAGAACCATCAATCAAAAATCTACCCTGCAGGATTACCAGTGAGCTTTGAAGGATTGATTAAAAAATATTCTCTAACAACAGAGTATTTTTGAATCAAAACAAGCTCCTCTCAGAATATTATTTAGACTCATAGAAAAAGAAAAATGGCAACAAATTCCTTCATATCAATAATTTCTATAAATGTTAATGGACTGAAACTTCTCATAACAAACATAGATAGATTAACATGGATAGATTAAGAGAGATCTATTCCTGCTGCTTATAAGACACTCTTGAGTACTCAGTAAACAGGCTAAGAGTGAAAAGTCAAAGAGAATTATATAGACTAATTATAATTATTTTTTTAAAAAAAGGAATAGCCATACATTTATCATATGAGATAACATTCAAGCTAAAGAAATTAATGACATGGTAGTCATTATGTACTGATAGGGGATTCAAAGATCAAGATGTATTTTCATACATCAAAATATATGTAAGAAATGAAGAGATCAAAATTTATAAGGGACTTCTGATTGACCTGGGATTGCATTTACAAGCAAACTAATACTAGTGTGATATGGAAGCACCCCAGTCTCATCATTAGATATATCAAGCAGAGAGAACATCAACATGAAACAAGATTTCTCAATGAGGAATTTGATGTAGTATCCTCTATTTGTAAAAGCCAAATGAGCATTCCCTTTCAGTTAAAACATTTTCCAGATAAACCACATGCTCTATTCAAATATCCATAAAAATCACCAAAATAAAACTCAGATAAAATTTATTTTCAGACACATTGTAATAAGGTGAATATTAACTATTAAAAAAAAACAAGAAAAATCTAACATTTGGAAAATGAACACATAAGGTTAAATAACCATTAGGTCAAAGATGACATCAAATATGATATGAAAAGTTTTCCTTAAAATTAAAAAAATAGAGACACAAAATACCAGATTCTACTGGACATAACAAAAGCAGTACTATGAAATTCACATCAATACAGGCTTATGTCAACAAAGAATAAAAGGTTCAAACAAACAAAACTACACAATTTGCAGTTCAATCCCCCTACATCCCAAATGGTCCCCCAAGTCAGGATATGATTCCTGAGCGCATAGCCAGGAGTAACCCCTGAGCGTCACTGGGTGCGGCCCAAAACAAACAAACAAAAATTAGTATGACTGACAAGCACTTAGGTAGTGTCATGATATAAAAAAGAGAACAAAATTTGGATAAGACATGAAAGGGAAAACATTATAACATAGTCAGAAATACAAAGAATAAATAAGATGTTACTTTAAATAATTTTATATCAGAAACTCCAGAATTTAGGTGAAATAAAAATGATGTTGTGATTATGACACTAAGTGAAAGATGTGAAAAATCTGAGTCTACAAATAAATAGAGAGGAAATTGAAATAAACATTTAAAAATTTCCCAGGAGCCTACTAACGTGTGACCTAGGTCCCTTAGCTTCTCTGCACTCCTTCCATTTCCTGAGACAGAAAGTTGCAAGATCATTTGTCTGTCTGCCCACTGATCTCAAAACTGCATAGACAGTACTGCATTAGAGCAAAGCCATTTCAATGATCTTATTATTATTTTGTTGTTATCATATTTATTATTATTGTTATTTTTTACTATTATTCCAATATAGTCCAATATACAAATATTTATGCCAGTATAAATATATATTGAAATGTACATACATATATAAACACATGTGTACAATGGAACCATTATATGTTATATAATTATAAGCATCATTTATATAATTTATATTTATAAACATATGATATGATGCAAATTATATAATTAATGCTTTAAATGATCATTTATAATAAATTACACTTATATCACTATAAATATATTCATTATGTATATATTATATGCACATTATACACATATATACATATAATATGTGCATATATGTTCCAATATATAGATATATACATACATATTCCAATATATACATTCATATATGTGTATGTATCTCTTTTTTTCCAGGTAGGTCCATCATAGCACTTTTATCTCTCAGACAGTATATAACCTAATAATTGTTGACCAAATACTAGTTGACCATTTATTTAGTATACTGAAATAACTGCATAACTTAGGAAATAACTAATAACTTAGGAGATATATATATATATCTCCTAAGTTGTTATACATTTCCTATATTGTTATATATATAACAATAACTTAGGAAAATAATCTAAAATGCAGATGTATTATTAGTTACTATTTAGTAGAAAAAATTCAACAGATATCTCTTGAGATTTCTTCTCAAGAAACAAGGACCTGAAACTCCATCATTAAAACCCACAAATGCAAAGAACAAAGGCTAAACTAAGGAGGTCAACTGCAATTGCTGTTAGGGAGAGAAATCTAGGCAAATCTCCGAGCCAATTAAAACACCTTAGCCTTGGGGCTAGAGAGGTGGCATCAGAGGTAAGGCATGTCTTGCAAGCGCTAGCTTAGAACAGACCATGGTTTGATCTTCTAGCGTCCCATATGGTACCCCCAAGCCAGGGGCTATTTCTGAGCGCATAGCCAGGAGTAAACTCTGAGCTTCAAACGGGTGTGCCCTCCCCCCCCCCCACACACACAAAAAAAAACAAACCCTAAGATTGGATGTTAAGAACCTAAAATAACCACTCAATACATTGGTAATATAAATCAAGAAAGCACAGCCAGTAAAATTAAGTAGTCAATTATGAGCAATTCAACCAACTCAAAGAACTCTTTCAGAAGATGAGAGAATTTATACAAATGGGGTTGAAGAAGTTAAAGAACTAGAAAGTCATAGTAGCAAATTCCACAGAGAAAACCAAATAGAATAACTTGAAGGTAAATTACAATCACGCATTGAGGTAAAATCAAAAAAGCAAAGAAAAACAAAGGTTGGGATAAAAAGTGTAAGGTTCTAATAAACAAACAACAGAAGAATAATCTTTAAATTATAGAAATACCAGAAGGTGAGAAAAAAAGGGGGGGAGATGAAAACCAAGTAACAGGCATGAAAACAAGTAGCAGATAATTTCCTCCTCAATCTCTGCTATGAGGAATCTGTACAAATCCAAGAGGTCAAAATAGTAGAAACAACATAGACTCAAATAGAACAATACCAAGATATATAGTAATCAAATGGCAAAAAAACAGAGACAGACTTCTTTTCAATTTGTTTTGTTTTGGGGACACACCATGTGGCACACAAGAGCCACTCCTGGCTATGCTCTCAGAAATCACACCTGGCAGGCTCAATGGACTATATGGGATGCCAGGGATCAAACCCGGGTCTGTTGAGTGCAAGGTAAATGCCCTACCTACTGTGCTATTGCTCAATCCTCAGAGACTGACTTCTTGAAACAGTACAGGAGAAAAAGAACACATTAAATAGATAATAAATAATATAAGTATCATACCAGATCTTGCATACAACATGGTCCAGGCAAGAAAAGAGAATGGGGCCAGAGCAGTGGCGCTAGAGGTAAGGCATCTGCCTTGCAAGTGCTAGCCTAGGACAGACTGAGGTTCGATCCCCTGGTGTCCCATATGGTTCTCCCAAACCAGGAGTGATTTCTGAGCACTTAGCCAGGAGTAACACTTGAGTGTCAACAGGTGTGACCCAACAACAACAACAAAAAATAAAGAAAAAAGAAGAGTAGAATGACATACTTAATTTATAGAATAAAAGTTTTCAACCTAGGGTCCACTACCCAGCAGAACACTCATTAATATGGGAGGAAGGGAGAAAAACTTTCTCAGACACAAAAGAACTGGCAACATTCATGATAAATAAACCAACTCTAAATTAACTATTGAAAGCTCAATTATACAAACTCAATAACCATTGTAGATGCAACAACAATACACAATATAATGGTAGGACAGCCATTTCTTTCCATAGTTTCTTTGAATGATAATCCAGGGGTCTCAAACTCAATTACCTGGGGGCCGCAGGAGGCAAAGTCGGGGTGACCCTTGAGTGGAAAGTCAGTAGTAAGCCTTGAACATTGTTTGGGGTGTGACCCAAACAACTAAAACAAAACAAAACAAAGAAGATTTCTCTAGGGAAGGGCCACAAAATGTTGTACCTCAAGTCAGGA
The DNA here is from genome assembly GCF_024139225.1 of Suncus etruscus. Lineage (NCBI taxonomy): Eukaryota > Metazoa > Chordata > Mammalia > Eulipotyphla > Soricidae > Suncus > Suncus etruscus. The sequence goes on from NC_064864.1 coordinate 27,953,401, forward strand.
ACAATTTCTGAGTACATAGCCAGGAGTAACTCCTGAGTATCATTGGTGTGTCTCAAAAATAATAATAATAAAGTATACAACTTTAGTATACTAGAAGTATACTAAAAGCCTACTGAAAGAAGGTAGATATATGCAGAGGGTGCCTCCACTCACTCCAATAAGCCTTGGTGATATCAGTTCAAAAACTGAAGTTTGGTCAGATTGGTCTTCCTGAAGGAAAATATAGAGGGTCAGTTATGAGGCAGTACCATCAAGAAAACAGTAATTCAGGGTCATAGAGGCATCAAGCATGGTTTTGGAAGGACAGGTGCTTGGCCTGCCCCAAGGAAGCAGTTTTTTGTTTTGTTTTTAAAAGAATAAACAGGACCAACAACGTTTTATTTTTCCCCAATAAACATTGGGGAAAGAAAGTACTCAGATAAATAGAACCAGAAATGAAAAGAAAAAAATTACAATGGAACCTTCAGAAACACAAGAGATCATGAGAACTGACTATAAACAGCTTTACCTTGTTAAACAAGAGAACCTAGATGAAATGGACAGATTACTAGAAACTCATAATCTTCCAAACCTGAATGAGGAGAATGTAGATAATTTAAATCAGCCAATCGCAAGCAAGGAAATTGAAATAAAAATTAAGAATCTCCCAATAATAAAAGTCTATGCACAATCTAGTTTGGTTTATGGGTGAGTTATATCAAATATTTGGAGAATAGTGACTGCTAATAATTCTTAAACTCTTCTAATATATTAAAGAGATGGGAACCCTCCCTAACACCTATGAACCTAACATTATGTTGACTCACTAGACAAGAGATATTTCCAAGGCAGAAGAATACTGACCATTTCTACTGATTGAACATTGCTGCAAAAGTTCTAAACAAAACCTTAGTAAGCTGAATCCAAGCACATTCAAAAAATTATACATTATAATCATGTGTGTTTCAAGCCAGTTACTTGAGGATGGTTCAATATACCCAAATTAATTAGCACCATACACCACATAAGTAAAAGGAATGATAAGTCATATGATAATATCAATAGATGCAAGGAAAGCATTTGATTAAATCCAGTGCCAATTTATGATTAAAACTCTGAGCAAAATAGGGGTAAAAAGAAACTTCTTCAAGATAATAACTATTTTTTAAAAAAGCCCATAGATAATATTATCCTTTTATAGTGTGAAAAATTGAAAACATTCCCACTGAAGTAAGGCACAAAAGAACGATGCCCATTGTCTCTATTCCTATTCTATGAAGTATTAGAGTGCTAGCAACAGCAGTCAGGCAAGAGAAGGAAACAAAGCAATCTAAATTGGAAAAAAAAAAGTGTGGAAGTCAAGCTATCTCTATTTGGAGTAGACAAGATGATATACATTGAAGACAATAATAGTTTAACAAAAAGGCTATTAGAAATAATAAACTAATACAGTAATGTTGCTGGCTACAAAGTCAACACACAAAAATACGTTGTATTCCTTTATTCAAAAATGAGTCATAGGAGAAAGATATCAGTGTCTATCCCATTTAAAATCATACCAAAAGTCATAAAGTCCCTAGGAATCAACTTAACACAAAAGGTTAGAGACCTGTACTATGAAAACTTCACAATGCTTAAGAAAGAAATGGAAGAAAACCTAAGGAAATGGAAAAATCTTCCATGACCTATTTCTTGTGATTAGAAGAAACAGTGTTACCAAAATGATTTTCTTACCTAAATATCTATATAGAATTCAATGCATTCCCTATCCAAATTCAGACATTCTTCATGGACTTGAAACCATTAATTATAAAAATTTGTATTTATTTATGTTTTGTGTTGTTTTACTACTTTTTTTTTCTTTTTTCCCTTCCTTCTTCTAAATGGATATTTATGACACCTAGACAAACTCCTCCTAGTTTTTCTTTTAGGGTTGCCTTTTTTTTTCTTCTTCCCCCCAATGATACCAAGGCCAGACAGTCGAATGTTCATTTAGTGGAAATAAAAAACTCATCAAACTTAAATACCAAATTCAAAGTCAACGACAACAAAATCGATACCCAATCTACAATAAGCTGTACAAGGGGGGAACAGTTGCACTAGCATTACAGGGGTAAAAGAGGGAGATGTGGGATGCATGCTGGAAACAGGGGTGGAGGGAGGACAACACTGGTGGTAATGTCACTATGTGCCTCAAATATTGCTGTGAGAGAATTGTAATTCACTTAAACTACAATAAAAATGAAAAAGAAACAATTTGATCAAAAATAATTGTGTGGATCCAAGAAGCCAAAACCATACTGAAAAATAAGAAAATGGGAGTCATCTTTTTACCTAATTTGAAGCTCTACTAAAAGCCAAAGTAATAAAAACAGCATGGTAGGGCCAGAGCGATAGCACAGTGGTAGGGCTTTTGTCTTGCATGCAGCGACCTAGGACGAACCTTTCAACAAAAAGAGTTGGGACAAATAGATATGTGTAAGAAATTAAAGCCTGATAAATCACTCACAATACACAAAAGTCAACACAAAGTGAATCAAAAACATTGATATCAGATCTAAGTCTATGAAGTACAGTGAGGAAAACAGGCAAATCATCTCAAGATATATAGACTTTAAAGGAGTCAATAGCAAGGACCATAGAACAAATGGGACTGCATCAAACTAGAAAGTTTCTGTATGACTAAAATCGAAAGATACCTGAGTAAGACAATATATATTTAAACACAATCCATCAGTTAAAGGGCTGATATCTAGGATATGCAAAGTGCTCACACAAATTAATCCCCAAAATCTAAAAACCCCATCAAAAACAGGGAAAGAAAATAACAGATACCTTTCTGAAAACCAACAGATGGCAAATAAACACAAAAAAATATGCTCATCATCACTTAGAATTAAAGAAAACCAAATCAAGACAACAGTGAGATATCATCTTACATTAGTGCAGATGGAACATATCAAAAATAATGTGAATGATCTGTGTTGGCAGGGTTGTGGTGAAAAAGGATCTTTCATCCACTGTTTGCAAAAATGCTGTCTGGTCCAACCCCTATGGAAAACAGTATGAAAGGTTCTCAGTAAACTCAGAATTGAGCTGCCATTGGCTAACAGCTCCACTTTTTTTTCACTAATTAAACACTTTATTGAATAAATACAAGATGAAATGCTTTTAAATATTTTCCCCAAAAAATCAATGGTAAAAACCTTTTTATTGAGGCTTATCACAAATTCAACAAAGTCAGTATGTTCATTTAACTGATTGGCTGGTTATACAATTCCACTTTTTGTATCTATCCTCAGGACAAAAAATAAACATTCATTCAAAATAAAGTATGCACATGCTATTCATGGCAGCACTCAGAACAATAGCTAAGATTAGAATCAACCTAGATATTCAATAACATGAGTGGATCATAAAAATATGGTATAGATACACTATGGAATACTGTATAGCTGTAAGGAAGGATGCAATTTTTGATTTGCTCCATCATGGATGAAATGGTAAGATATTATGTTAAATGAAATAAGCCAAAAGAAGGAGGTTGAATATAGGATGGTATGATGTATATGTAGCATTTAAAATAACTTCATGAATGAATGATTGTCTAGAACACTCTTGAAACCAGTGAAAAGAAGTCAAGGAGAAGAAATCTTATGTAAAGGAGTTCTCAGGTTCTCAGGTGCATGTATGGTGTTAAGAATAGATAGAACTAAATATCCAAGCCAACAAGGAAGAAAATCATGAGACTCAAACATTATCAATCAAACCTAAAAGAGTGTCTGTTATGAGGGTAAGCTGTCCTAGGGGGTTTTGATAAACTCTGGGAACATTGGTGAAGGGAGATTGGCACTAATTGTGGAAGCGGTGCTACATTTTAGACATTTTGTGTCTAAAACTTAAGTATGAATAACTTTGTAAATCACACGCTTTACATTAAAAATATTAAAATAAAAAATAAATTGAGCAGGGTATATGTTTCTCTTTTCATATGTCCTCGCTTATTTCTTGAAGCAGTGTTTTGTAGTTTTCTTTGTATAGGTCTTTCCCCTCTTTAAATTGACTCCAATGTACTCTATTTTCTGAGGAACAATATTGAATGGGCTTGGTCTTTTAATATATCTTTGTTTTATTTGTCATAGAATAGTCATGGGATTTTGTATACTAATATTGTAGCCTACCCCTTAAATATACAAGTATTTTTTTAAAGAAGCTTTTGTAGTCTTTAGACTTTTCTAGATATACTATCATGTCATCTGCAAACAGCAAGAGCTTGACTACTTCCTTTCCTATCTGAATGCACTTGATATCTTTTTTCTTTTATTTTCTCCCTTCCTTCCTTCCTTCCTTCCTTCCTTCCTTCCTTCCTTCCTTCCTTCCTTCCTTCCTTCCTTCCTTCCTTCCTTCCTTCCTTCCTTCCTTCCTTCCTTCCTTCCTTCCTTCCTTCCTTCCTTCCTTCCTTCCTTCCTTCCTTCCTTCCTTCTTTCCTTTCTTGGTATTTGGGCCACACTCAGTGACGCTCAGAGGTTACTCATGGCTATGCACTCAGAAATCGTAAACCACTTTGGTAAAAATAAAAATTATTTAAGAAAAAAAAAGAAATTCCTCAGGCCAAAAAAAAAAAATCACTCCTAGCTCAGGGGTCGCAAGGGATCGAATCAAATCACAGCCCTTCCTAGGTTAACACTTGCAAGGCAAATGCCCTACTGCTTGATATTTTTTCTACTCAATTGTTATGACAAGTACTTCCAGTACTATACTGAATAAAAGTGAAGATGTACAACATTATCTTTTGCTAGATTTTATAGGAAAAGCTTTTACTTTACCCCCATTGAGTTTAATGCTTGCCACAGGTTTGTGTTAAATGGCTTTGATTTTGTTGAGGAAAGTTCCTTCCATTCCCATCTTGTTAAGAATTTGTATCATGAATGGGTGTTGGAACTTTTAAAGTGCTTCCTTTGCATCTATTGATATAATAATATGTATTTTTACATTGATTTTATTGGTATGGTGTATTATGAATGTCTTGTATATGTTAAACTATCCTTGCATTGCTGGGGTGAATCCTACTTGTAACATTCTTGATGAGTTGTTGGCTTCTATTTGCTAGTATTTTGTTGGCTATCTTTGCATCTATATTCATCAAAGATATTGGCCTAAAACTTTCTTTTCTTTTTTATTTCTTTATTTTTTTGTGTGTTTCTTTGTTTTTTGTTATTAGGGTGATATTAGCTTCATATAAGCTATTTTGGAGTATGCTGTTTCTTCAACTTCCTGGAAGAGCCTGAGAAGGATTGGAGGCAGGACCTCATTAAGGGTTTGAAAGAATTCTCTAGTGAATTCATCTTGGTCTGAACTCTGGTTTTAGGAAGCCTCTTTTTAACACTGTGCACTAAAGCCAAATAAAAATGGCTTAAAGACCTTTGGTATCAGAACTGAAACCATATTGTGGTACATAGAGAAAAATGAAGGCAAAACACTCCATGACATTGAAACTAATGGCATCTTCAAGGAAGAAACATCACTGATCAAGAAAGTGAAAGCAAAGATAAATGGGATTACAAAAAACAGAGAAGCTTCTATACTTCAAAGGAAATGGTGACTAGGACACAAAGACCACCCACAGAATGAGAGAAATTATCAACCCAGTAGCTATCTGACGAAGAGTTAATATCTAAGATATACCAGGCACTGGTAGAACTCAAGAAGAAAAATGCATCTAACCCCATCCAAAAATGGGGAGAAGAAATGATTAGACATTTCCTTAAAGAATAAATACATATGGCCAAAAAGCACATAAAAAAAGTTCTACATCACTAATGAACAAAACAACAGTGAGATATAATCTCACACACAAAGACTGCACACACAGCAAAGAGCAAGAACAACAAGTACTGGCATGGATGTGGAGAGAAAGATAATTTCTTTGGCTTGCTGCTGAGAATGCCAACTTTTCCAGACTTTTTTCAAAACATTATGGATAGTCCTCATAAAACTGGAAATTGAGCCTTTGCTATTGAAGACTTTTGAGGTCTAGTTTATTTCCATACCAGCAATGTTTATTTTTATTTTGTATATCTTCCAATATTACTAGTCTGAAGTGTTATTTGATTGTCATTTTGATTTGTATTTATCTGATTGATGATAAGTGATGAGCATCTATTGGCCATAGGTATGTCTTCTTAAGACATTGTCTATTTACTTCCCCATGTTTTAATCAGTTTTTCTTGTTGTTAAGTTTTGCAAGTGCTTTATATATTGTTGCTAGTAACCTTTATCAGATGAGTGCTGAACTAGTATCCAGCTATATGCAAAAAAAAAAAAATGAACTCAGGCTCTAATCTCAACCTTTATACAAAAGTCGATTTAAAATGGAATTAGGATCTTAATATCAGATTAGAATCCATAAATATACGAGGGAAATGTAGAAAAAATTTTATGACATAAAAGTTTCAATGACTACATCATTGGCTAAACAAACAGAAGCAAAAATAACCAAAAGAAACTAGATCAAATTAGAATCTTTTGTACTGCAATAAAAACAACTATAATAAAATGACACCCCCAAAATTAGAAAAAAAACTTTTTCACCATTTATATGACAAAAGATTACTATCCATGATACATTAATTACATGCTAACCTTAATTGTTATTTAAAATCTTTAATACAGGGACTGGAGTGATAGCACAATGGTAGGGCATTTGCCTTGCATGCGGCTGACCCAGGGGGACCTTAGATTCAATCCCTAGCATCCTATATGTTTCTCCGAGCCTATTAGGAAATATTTCTGAGTGCAGAGACAGGAGTAACCCCTGATCACTGCCAGGTGTAGTCCCAAAACCAAAATGAATCAATCAATCAATCAATCAATAAAATCGTTAACATAATTTATAAATGACACCATGTTGTCACTTTTTTCCTTATGGGAAACTTTGTGATTAATAATCCATTTTAGTAATATATATCACATTTTATATTTTTAAATCTTTTTTAATGGATTGTATCTTTCTAAATTTTTTAATTTCATTTATTTTAAAAGAGTTTTTCATACTACTACTTTTAATCCCTTTAACTTATTTTATTAGTTTCCAATAATGCCTCATTTTATTTTATCTCTTTTTTTCTTGTACATTTCAGCTAAAGATTTGTGTGTTTCATTGATTACTCTAGGAATATTTTATTCCATTGGCTTACTGAAGTTTTATTTAAATTATAGTGTCATTTTCTTTCTCATTTTTATGTTTTCTTCCTTCTAATTGCCTTTAGCTCAATAAAATTAATTTTGTTTTATTATTTGGGGGAAACAAGGGAGCTCCTAGGCAGTATTTGGTATCCTGGTGGCTATTCCTGGCAAGTTTCAAACAATTGATCAAAGTAGTTCAATTCTAAGCCTTTTATGCTGCTTAGGATCTGCAGTGATTTTAAGGCTACTCTACAGCCAGACATACAATGTGGAGATCTGGTGGAACAGGATAGAATGAAGATCCCATGAAGGCCAAGCCTATACCCTGATTCCTGCACTGCCACTATGGTCGTCTTTTATTTTTTTTTTTTAAGGTAGAAATATAGTTTACGGGGCCGGAGAGATAGCGTGGAGGTAAGGTGTTTGCCTTTCATGCAGGAAGTCATCGGTTCAAATCCCGGCATCCCATATGGTCCCCCATGCCTGCCAGGAGCAATTTCTGAGTATGAAGCCAGGAATAACCCCTGAGCACTGTCAGTGTGACCCAAAAACCACCAAAAAAAAAAAAAGAAATATAGTTTACTAATATTATATTTCTTTTATTTTGTTTACCTTTTCAATAACTTTTAATCAAACTAACAGTTCATAATAAAAGCACAATTAGATAAACTTCCAAAAAGTTTTTCATTTTAAATTTGATTTTTATTATATTTACATTTTTATTGCATCATTATTTACAAAGTTATTCATAGTTGAGTGTTAGGCATATATTGTTCCAGGCCCTGTCCCACCACTAGTGTCAATTTTCTTCCTCCAATATTCCTAGGTTCCCTCTGAGACTTATTCCTCAATCTTATTTCCAGTGGTTGATTTAGGTACATATGGCTATGGAGTGCCTCTCATGTTGAATTTACATTTTGCCAAAATAAATTTAAGATGGTTTTGTTTTTGAATCATCAGTTATTCCATGAGGCAATGATGCAATTCAAGAGGATACTTTGCTCCCATCTACATGCCAGAATGAACTTTTGCTTTATATTTTAGTAGTATATATAATCCATTACTTACATATTAATTTTTATAAATATCCCCCCTAAATTCTTCTCATCTTTTAGTATTTAGCTTCATGTTTGTCTTCACCCACTACTGAACCAATATCACATCAGTTTACCTAAAGAAAATTTATGAATAGTTGTAATACTTGTATGGCTGCATAGTTGCTAAAATTGGTAGAAACTGTAATCCGGAATCTATAGGATCTTCATTCATTCAGCAGGTCCAACTTCCTAGGTACATGCAAAGATGCATCACTTCTTATTTTATTAAATATATATAAAACAAATGTAAATGTTCTTTGAGTATTTGAGTATTTATCTAAACATATTGGCAATGCAGTTAGAGTAGAGAAGGGTGGCAGTGAGAGTTGGAACTGATCACTCTGGAAAATAACTGGGTATTGAATAGAAATAAAGTGGTATGCCCAGTGCTCCTTACAAATCAATAGTTCAAACTAAGTGTCTAAAAAGAAATAAAATAGGGAGAGAGTGAGTGACAGTAAAAGAGACAGACAGACAGACAGAAAAAGAGAAAGAGGAAGAGAGGAAGAAGATGATGATCAAGAAGATGAAGGAGAAAGAGAGAGAGAGTGTGTGTGTGTGTGTGAGAGAGAGAGAGAGAGAGAGAGAAAGATAGAGAGAGAGAGAAAGATAGAGAGAGAGTAAAATGAGTAAAATGCCTGCTACAGGGTCAGGGTAGGAGAAAAACTGGGGACATTGGTGGGAAAAGTTTATAGGTAATGTTCATGGTGGTATACATTGTAAGACTGAAATGCAATCATTAATAACTTTGTATTCATGGTGTTTAAATAAAGGGAAAAAAAAGAAACTAAAAATCTATTTTTCTTTTGATTTCTCTTTGACCTGCTAATTATTCAGGGTATTTTATGAAATTTCTATGCATTTGTGAATTTTCAAATTTCAACCTGTGTTTATTTCTAATTTTACTCAGTTATGTTGGGAGGACATAGTTTGTGTGAATTCAATTCTTAGAAATTTATTGAGAATTCTTTTTAAAGCCTGTTTTCCAAGAAGTGCTCAGGGTTCCAGGATCCAGCTGGCTCAATTATGTAGGTCTGATGTTCAATGTTTGGTGATGTGATTTTGCTTGAATTGGTTGCCCTAGCAGTGCTGGGAACAAAATTCAAGACCTATCCAGGACAAGTCTGTTCTCCAGCCATTGAGGAGTGAGGGAGAGGGAGAGGAGGAGAGAGAGAAAGAGAGACAGAAACAGACATTGAGAGAGATAAATTGAGAGAGATGCAGTGTTTTGTTTTTGTTTTGGGGCCACACCCAATGGTGGTCAGGTGTTATTTCTGGCTCTGCACTCAAAAATCACTCCTGGTAAACTCGAGGGACCTTATGGGATGCTGGGGATCATACCCGAGTTCATCTGGGAATGTTGTGAAAGGTAAACATTCTACCACTGTGCTACCCTTCTGGCCTGAGATTCAGTGTTTTGATAAATAAAAAAACTAAGGATTTTGCTCAGTGAAATATTCTGGCTTTATGCCAGTCAATTGATGACTGCCCCTCCCCCCTTAAATTGACCATTTCTTCTAGTAAAACAAACTAAAAGCAGCAGAGGTTGGATATTAGGTAGAGAACCTAAGTAAGAGTATTAGTGTAAACAGAAATTTCCTTATCAAATAATTGCATGTTCCTAGTCAATCATGGGCAGGACTAAGTGAGGACAAAGATAAATGTTGTGTAGACCCCAAGCTGCATTTGAATATCTTAGCATTTTTTTCTTCTTTGTGCCTTCCCTGTGCTCTTCATCCTCATAGAAATGGTAGTTTAGCTGTTGCACCTGGATTTAGTTACCGTGGTTACAGAAGCAGTCCCTAGTGAAGAGAGAGGGAGCTGTGTTTTTATAATGGCAAATTGTGCTGACATTTAAATTGGAGGCATCAAAGTGGAATACAGCTGCCAAGGCATGGGATGGGATGCCACCATCTCCCCACATTGCAATTGGGATATTTGAGAGGTGTGTGTGTGTGTGTGTGTGTGTGTGTGTGTGTGTAAGTCAGTGGGTTGGTGTGGAGTCATTATTATATTAGCCCATAATATATTTGGAAGGATGAAATTCTGGTTATATATACAAAAGAGTGTTTTTCAGTAAGTTGTTCAGAGACCAGGATGGACTAGGATGTGTTTCTCAAGATATACTACAAACAGCTGCTTAGAAAGACTTAGAGATGACCTGACAGAAGATAACTCTTTGAGGTTGAGAAATATGGAAGCAAAATACCTTGGCTTGGGTAGGTACTCATGTTTGCAGTCAGCTTCTCAATGGTACTTGTGTGGGTTGGTGAAATTTACTAGTTGGATCTAGCTCAAGGATGACCATGCCATCTGGAAAGCTAGTGTGCCAACATGGCTTCTGAGTCTTGCATCTTTCACGTCTTTCAGGAAGATGTGTTTAAGGATAAATTAGTTGAAAATGTTTCCTTCTGTGGAGAAAAGCTTGAAGTATAAAAACCATCTTTATCAGACAAATGGATTTATTACTCAAATTACTTATTTTTCTTGATAGTTGTTCATCTGTGTGATGAACAAATGTGATATTCTGCTCTGTGCCATTGCTAATGGTACCTACATGTAAAGTTAAAGTCAACTCCAGCTTCCCATCTTAATTTAGTGTCTATATAAGAAATCTAAACACGCCTTCACCATGCTCCAGAATTGAGTCAGGAAAAAGCAGGGTTTGAGCTACGACCTGCACAACAATTATGATCTCTAGTTCCAGAGGTCTTTCAGACAATTGCAACTGAATGGGTCTTCTGGAAATATAAAGAAAGACGCTACCCCCAGCTCCCATCCTAGGATCAGCACAAAGACCAAGACCACCAACCACAGAAGATGGATTAAAATGATACTGAGGGAACAGAACTTCTAGAACCACAAAGAAAGAAAGACTTCACCATAAGTTCCACTCCTTGACCTATGCAGATACTGAGATCTCAAGATACAGAGGTCTGATATTATCACCCAGGATGGATCAGAAGTCTTTCATACACCACAAAAACACCAAGGGGAGAGTAAATGAACCTGAAAGGAGTCTATAGTTAATCCCATGACAATATACTTCAAGGGTGGAGAAACCCTGTATCTCTTAGGCCAAGGGAATTCCTTTCCAAATGACCCCAATATTTACTGTGCCTGTGCAGGAGGGATAAAAAGGCAAAAAGCACAAAACAATTTTTTAATTATTTATCTAGTTTTTGTCAATTTCTTTATTTTGGTGTGGTAATTGAAGTTGTTGTCTCCATTTATATTTATTTATTTTTCTTCTTTTCTTTTCTTCCTTTATGTGCTCTGCCATGTTTTTTTATCTCAAGACCATGACTTGTATGTGGTGCTTATTTTTATTGTTGGAGTGCTCACTAAATATTTTAGTTGACACTTCCTTTTGTACTGTTGTGGTGTTTCACCTTCTTTTTCCCCTTCATTTCTCCAACCTAGGATGAGAGCCTCCAGAGAGACCCTGCCCATTTTTGGCGTATTTGATTTTATCCCCAGTTTATTACTTTTCTCTTCTTCAAACAAAAACACATAACTTGAACTATCTAGTCCCGCCTCCCAATTAGAGGGGGAAATAAGGGAGGTACCAAGACCAAAGAGGTGTAAGACCACTAAGTAGTAAGCTAGACACAGGGGGGACCACTTATTCTAGCAGCCCCAGGGGTGAGGGAGGAGGATATGGGAGGTAGGACGGGAACGGAGGTGGAGGGAGGACTATTCGGTGATGGGAATTCCCCTGATTTTATGTTAATATGTACCTAAACTATTATTGTCAATGATATGTAAGCCACTATGATTAAAATAAAAATTATATTAAAATATGATAAAAATTAAAAAAAAGAAAAAGCAGACTAAAAAATTTAGAGACTTTAAAAATGTTTCTGACTAACCACTGTTCTACATTCAACTTTCAAGGACTGTCCAGGTGGTCTGTGTGAAACAGTCAGCTCAGCGTTGCATTGCAGACAAAGATCCTGCTTTGTCTACTTTTCTCTTGCTCTTCTAGAATTGAGTAAAATGAGTAGAATCACTTATCTGATACATATGCTTCAGTAGCTGATCAGCTTAAGGCTTGTATTCTCATTAATAGTTCAGAAAGAATTTGTACACAGACTAGTGTATGTACCCAAAGCTATATTGATTTTTATTTTTCATCAGTGCAGGTATAACCAACTGCAGAGATGTGCACATGTGTGAAAAATGTGTATGTTCATTTTGCATAAATGTTCTCTTTGTTACAGGCATTTTGAATTTTGTATTATAGTTGAATATTTTATTATTAGTTCCGTGACTTTGAGTACACTATGATCACTGATTGGATAGAGAGGTTCATCTCCAGGTTTTTTTTTATCTGCAAATGGAAATAATCTTCTTTCATAATAATCTTTGAGAGAACTCGATGCAGGAATTAACATAAAGCAGATAACATACTAATTGCATCAAAAAGGCAATTAACAAATACTTCAGCTCCTATTACTTTACATATCTTTCCCTCTCCCTGCCACATGAAGGCTTACAAGCTTTGTATCATTATTATCATTTGAAGGAGGTGCAGATAATTCTAGAAGCAGGCATATCTATAACTTGAATAACTGGCAGTTTGTATAACTTATTAAGTATATGTATTGTAATGGTCTTTCACTAAATTAGCTAAAATCATCTTAGTTCATAAGAATAAGAAAGTAAGTCAGTTTAGAGCAATCACTTAAACCTGGCCTAACAAATATAAAATTTCCCCTTTACATGAGAGTAAAGGACAATTGAAAGTGATTTCAAAATACTTATATTTGACCACTACTGTTCCATTGGTCACAAAACTGGGAATTACACTCAAGTGGAGCTAAGCACTTTGACTTCTCAATGTTTCCAGACTTGTATCCTACTATTTCATACAGGCATAGCAGGAGTTTTACAGCAAGTATAATTGTCTTCTAAAATACCTTTCACTTTGGTTTAGAAGTGAGCTAACTTCTTCTGACAGTTCCTCTAAAAATGGCTCAGTTGAGCAGGATCCATCATTTGATTCTGGGAGGTGGTTCTGTGGCTATTGTAAAGGCCAATATATGTGTTTGGTACTTGTATCCCTGTGTGACAAGGGTATATACATGGATATATTTATTCATAGGCATGTGTTGCCTTCATCGTTAAACAAGAGCTACACTGGAGATTTTAACCATTATGTTTGGGTGCATGTAACTGAATTGATTGGGGACATGACTGAAATGAAAAAGTGCTTGGGTACACCTGGGTTAGTGTGTTGATTGGTGTGATGTTAGATTTATGTGCATGAGAAACCATTATTAACGGTGTTACAAACCATAGAGTCTCAACCCATAAAAATTTTTTTAAAAGAGAGAACAAGCATATTGACTATATTTAGATCTCAGATGATTGAACATTGACTGTCCAACTTTGATCATTGGTTCTCTTCTTTGGAATTGGCACGGTTTTCTGTACCAGAACCAGAAAACAAACTTCCACCTAAAGAAGCCCTAAAGTCACCCTGGCACCTACTTGCTTCAGAGTGGGTTCATATGACACTCTGATGACTAGGAAACAGCAACAATTTGCTTTTCTCTGCCTAGCTACCTAATGGTGAGATGAAATCTGAAAACACTCCATGACACCCCTGCTTTGGCATAGGGTCTATGCAAAAACCAAGATCTCTAATAGAAGCTTGACTGTGACAACTGCAATTAAGTAGAACTTTTCCTGGAACCATGAAGAAAGAGCTCAGGATTGGACAATTAGTATGTTGGAGCTTGTAATCGGTCTTATGACAAGATGCTTTATGGGTAGAAACAAACTTTTTTTTTTAGGCCAAGGGTATTTCTTTTACAAGTCCCCCAATATTTGCTGCATCTATGCAAAACAAACAAGCAAACAAACAACCAAAAACCAAAACCAAAACAAAACTGCCACTCCCCCTTTTAAAATTCTATTTGCCACTATTCTAGATAGTGGCTCCCACCTTTTTAAAAATTTATTTTTGGGTCACACCCGACAGTGCTCAGAGGTTACTCTTGGCTCTGCACTCAGAAATTGCTCTTGGCAGGCTCGAGTGACCCTATACCTTATGGGATGCTGGGAATTAAACCTGGGTCCATCCCAAGTCAGCAGAGTGCAAGGCAACGCCTGACCGCTGTGCTATCTCTCTGACCCCTCCTGCCTTTTTCATAGAACTTTGAAACATGAATTACTTTGATTTACCTCATATTTCTGTGATTTTCTACAAATTGAGAAAAGAAGAGAGTGAGAGTGAGAGGTGGGGGAGGGAGGATGGGGCCCAGGGACCAAGTGGTCTCAAGTGCATTGGTGAAGAAAAATAAAGTCAGAACTAAATACCCTAGCCAAAGTCAACAAATATAGAAAAAAGATACAAACTATAACAATCTAAACTAAAATGGACCTGTTACAGTGGCAGACCATAGGGCTAAGGATGGCGGTATGGAATGCATGATGTAAACTTTGGTGGAAGGAGGTCAACACTGGTGCAGGAATGTCCCTAATTAACTGCCACTATGATTGAAATCCAAATATGAAGGATTTGCAATTCACAGTGGTCTCAATAAAAGAATTTTAAAAAAATAGAGAAAGAGAAATGGGTTGGTTGAAGCTTGAAATATATACTGTTTGACTAGTAAGACAATTTGACTAATTTGTTCCCAAAAGAAGGCATCTTTCTTCCCGAGAAACAAATCATAACATAAACTAAATTATTTTAGCCCAAAGTAACTAAGATTTAGTTTGTATCGTCGGAAGTACATATAAATAAGCAGAACAATTGATTTCTTAAAGTGAGATAAAATCATGATTATTAATCTGATAGATGGGAAGTAAGGATAGTAGAATTTTTTTGTAACACAATCATCTCTTGATATTTGGGAAGAAGCCTTTCCCACAGCCTTGGACACTCTGTCCAGAGATGTCTATGAGGTATGAAATGAGACTGAGCATGAGCATTAGAAATATATTCATTGGGGCCCGGGGAGATAGCACAGTGGCGTTTGCCTTGCAAGCAGCCGATCCAGGACCAAAGGTGGTTGGTTCGAATCCCGGTGTCCCATATGGTCCCCCGTGCCTGCCAAGAGCTATTTCTGAGCAGACAGCCAGGAGTCACCCCTGAGCACCACCGGGTGTGGCCCAGAAACAAAACAAAACAAAACAAAACAAAAAAAAGAAATATATTCATCTTTCTTTTGATGATAAGGATCCTTTCCTTTCCTTTTTAAGAGCTCCCAGTGTCCCTGTTTCCTACTCTCAAGAAGGATTGCTGGGACACCCAAGAAGGTGTGAAATAATTTTCTTGGCCAAGATCATAAAATATCTTCCATAAATATTCAAATATCCATCAGGTGTATTAATGTCTTCATATCTCAGAAACAGACACTTGAAGAGTTTTAATTCTGCTTCTAATTTATTACTCTTCTCACCTTCTAAAAATTTATTGTTGAAAATTTCAACTAAAATGAAAAGATGAGCATTAGAATATTTGGAAAATATAGTAAATCAGAGAGGCAAAAATAAACATCAGTAGGCTGGAACAACTGCTGCTGATATTTTGGCATATTACTGTCCTGCATTTTAATTTTGAATAGCTTTTAAAATGTTTTGTTTACTTTACATAGTAGCAATCATGCTGCATATACAATTTTGTATCCCTAAGTAAAAAATTATAATGAGAACATAGCAGATGATTTTCTCCCATGTTATTATAAGCAGTTCATAAATATCAATTGTGTGTATTACATTTGATTTAATCATGTTCCTACTATTGGACATTTAGGTTGTTTGCGATTTTGAATAATGCTATGATGAACATCTTTGTAAATAAAACATTTTCCATTTTGGAGAATTTTTTCAGCTTGTACAGATTTCATGAAAATGAGGCTTTTCTGTACATGTGCATTCATACTAGTTGCTGCTGGTAAGGTAACTGAAAATTAGAAGCATCTTTTCCTCCACTCACCTGATATTTATGAGAAAACCACCTTAGTAGCTATTCTGCAGTTTTTGCATTTACCAATAGCACTGCTTAGGAGTTGTACAAAATTCAATTTGTGCAGTCACAAGCAGCTGATCTGATGATAACATTTAGAATATTTCAAATTACACATTTTTTAACTAATTTACTCTCTTAATAGTCACAGAGGAGTGCATAATGTACTTCATCTAGTCAATGTGGAGTGTTATTTTATTCTAATTTGATGAAAGGGATGACATAACACCTTATTTATATTTAGGTTGCTAATAAAATTTTATGTATTTCTTTTATTTTTAATAAAAAAACAACAATCTTGGGGCCGGAGAGATAGCATGGAGGTAAGGCATTTATTTGCTTTGCATGCAGAAGGACGGTGATTTGAATCCCAGCAACCCATATGGTCCCCCGAGCCTGCCAGGAGCGAATTCTGAGTGTAGAGTCAAGAGTAACCCCTGAGTGCTGCCAAGTGAGACCCCAAAACATAAAACAAACAAACAAAAAACAATATTTTCTTACTTGAAATGCATTCTTTCCTTTACTACAAAGACATATAAGGAATAACTGGGAACTGAGTCCAGATCTGCTATTCCAACCAGACAGAAGGTGTTTCATGGCACATACCCAAGATGTGTGCTTTCCATTCTCTATGAATGGTAAACATGCTCCTTGCTTTCTCCTGTTCCATCCTTTCTTGCAAGATTTCCTTCTGTTCTTCTGCTCATTTTTAAAATTTTCTGGTAAAGCATTATGTTCTCTGAAGAATCCAGGGTTAGAAGGTCTCAGCAAGAATAGTAAGAGAGGAAGGCTTTTTTCCTTGATATGCTGCCTACCAAAGATTCTGAGCCATCATAAAATATGCCACAGGGGATTCTGTGCTAAAACCTATGAGAGTTATACCACACACCAAGACCTCCTGTCTAGGTATCTATGCTAGTTAGTGATTTCAAGAGGAACAGAAAACAAAAACATATATTTGTATACATATATGTTTATAATATGCATATGCAATTATATATATATATATATATAAATTCCCATGCAATTATGGAGCCCAGGGCAGCCCCATGATTGTCTATATGCAAGCTGTAAGAATCAAGAAAGCCTCTTCTGTTATTCAATCCAAGTTTGTAGTCATAAGAATCACAATACTGAGATTTCAGGGCAGAATGCAAATGCCTCAGCCTAAGTGAAGTGCATATTTGTTCTTTCACCATTATTTTGTTCTGTTGAGACCCTCCAAAGATAGGGTGGTACCTCACTATGTTGGTGCAGTGATGCTTAGTATATTGACCAATCTTTTCTAGAGGCACTTTTATTCCTTCAAATTACACTTTGTCACCCAGCAACTTGACATGCAAAATAGAACCTAACAGGTTTGGATGGCTATTTTCTGTCTATGAAGCTTTATTGAAGCCCCTTACCCCACTATGGAATGCCAGTACTGCCATTTTAACACCGTGATATCTTTGAAGTCAGTGTCAGTGCATTTAAAGTGTCCTTCAATAACTGCCTAGGAGTTTTCTAGATATTTAAGGAAGTTCTATGGGCATTACATATAGTGTTCAGCAATATAGTAGCCTAAAAGCAGACAGTGAATAAGTAATTTGATAGGTTGATCAGCAACTGAAATAAAATCTAGAAGGTTATGTGCTCTTAAATGGAGATGGGATGAGAGACTGAATTTATATATGTGATACTTTATAGTATACTTGAGCTGAGACCTGGAGGATATATATTTTTAATTTTAAGATAAAGAACTAATTAATGTTTCATAGGACATTGCCAGATTCTTTGGAGATAAATTTTTAACTCATCTTACTAGCTGAGTTACTTGCCATGCATTATATTGCAGTGATTTGCACAATATCTTGAATGTTTCAAGGAATAAATTCCCCTCTGGATCATATGACTATATGTCCTTGATTTGGCCATTTAAAAAAATCACATTACAAATGAACGGGGTTTATAGAGACATACATTTAAAGCTACTCTTAATATTTTTGGACCTGGAAAGAAAAAAAGATTAAACAATAGACAAATTATCTCCTTAACTTTTTTTCTCAAAGTTCTCTATGGTAACAAAGAAATGACCCTTGATGGGAGAGAATCCTAAATATAAAAATGTATTTTACTGGTTTATAAAATCTTATTTCAGGGATAGCGTCCTCTTCTGAAGCTTGTTCTGCAATGTTAAAATTATGGGAACTCTTTTGACATGATTTATTACAGGGTTCTCTGGCTTAGATATATTGAAGGGTGAGGATAAAATAACCAATTCAGAGACTATCAGTGGAATTCTCTTTGCTGAGTGCACTCTGATCTTATTAATGTTTACTGGGAAATGTGGGAAGAGAGAAAGTTGAATACCTTGAGTGGACAGATTCTATGGCCAATATAAGATAGGACATCCATAAGATTTATAGTGCAAGGCACAGCAGGTTTGAATGGAAACTTTGACAGCTTAATTGTGTTCTTTCTCAGTCACCCATAAGTAATGCATCTTGCTGGCTAAGCAGGTGTCTTCCATAAGGAGAACAACAGGGTAGAATGATATCACAAGAGCCTGCCAAAACCTGCTCTAAACTGTCTCTGAACCAGTGATAATAAACCAAATTGCTACAAATAGACACCGATTTACAGAAATGTGAGCTGTCCAAGGGATGCATGACTTGGGGAGTTAGAGGCAAATATGTGATAAATAGCAGATTTTCAGGGTAGGAACTTAAGGTTAACCTGTGGGAAACCAGTAAAATTGACCCTAGTGGATACTGATCCACTTATCCATTTATTGAATTGCCAAGATACTGTCTTCAGTAATTTCTAATCATAATTTAGATTTTTGTCAATATGTTATAATGAATGTACTGGACAGGTTTCAGTTTGGGCCATCTCAGGCCATTGAGACTTTACCATTGAGTGTGTGGTGTATTGAAATCTTTGATTTAGGAAGAAATTGTGATCTGTCCTTTTATGCCATTTGTGTAAAAACTAAAAGAACAATAGGCCAGGAAAGTTTACTTGATATATGTTTAGTTCAATGAATATTTTGTACTTGAAACCTTTTCTTAGCATTAGGACTGGAAAACAATAAAAATCTACTTGAGCTGTCCATGGGACCAGAATAATTGCACAGAGGGAAGGGCGTTTGTTTTGTATGTGGCCCACCTGGGTTCTATATCCAGCATCCCATATGATCACCCGAGTCTTCAGGAGTTATTTTTCTGAGCATAAGAGCCAGGAGTAATACCTGAGCACCTCTGGGAGTGGCCCCAAATAAACAAAACACCAACAAATAACTACTGTAGCTGTCCAGATGCAAAGAATAAATCATATGGAGCTACATTCTACATTGATGGCAAGTCTTATTTCTTTCTCCTTCTCCTTCTCTTTCACCTACTCCTCTTTTTGCTTCACCTCCTCCTTTTTGTCTTCCTCCACCTGCTTTTCCTCTCTTATTTTTCTTCTCCTTTTTTCTCTTCCTTTTACCTTTTCTCTTCCTCTCCCATTCTTTTCCCAGAGGTAATCCTCAGGGCTCTACACTCAGGGGTCATTTCTGGAAGTGGTCTTGGAGGACCAAATGCAGTGCTAGGGATCAAGACAAGCACCCCGGCTGCCAATTCAATCCCCGAAATCTTTCAGGGGATTGGTTGATGAGAACAAAAGATGAGAAAAATCCTTGCTTTATCTTTCTTTTTCAGCTCTTACATTATAGATTCTTTCTAAAAATAAAGGCTAATGTTCCATTAATAGATGTTATTTACAACATTATAAAGTATACCAAGAAACAAAAGAAAATTTTATTTGTAATCTTACAGATAAAAGATATAAAGGAAAGCATTAATGTCATTTGAACCAAATGCCTTTTATTTTCACTCCACCTAATTATTTATTCATAATTATAATCTTTTGGAACCTCCATTTCCCAGAAAAGTTTGGGATCCTAGTGGCAAAACACCTTGAGATTCACATAACAGTGCCAGCCAGCTGTTTTGGTTCTTAGGAACAATGATATGGTGCTGCTGAGGCCCACCAGATGTGTTGGAGGCCACCAGATGTTTACTGGGGGCCATTTGGTGCTCAAACATGTGCAACAGCCCTTTGAGCTATTTACCTGTTCTCTTCATTTATGATGTTAAATCTGTATTTTATTTCATGTTACTATTTCATGTTACATATTACTACTTGTAAATTACTTTATTGGCTATATACTTTTTCAATAAATAGAAAAATATAAATCATTTATTAATTTCTCTACTGTAGAACATTTAGGGTTTTAACTGATTATATTTATAAATAATATAAAATATGGTTATCTGTAAACACTTTCTGTACTTAAAACTATCTGAAATTTATAGTGCTTTAAATATAATCATTAGATCAAGTATATAAATATATCTAATATTGTGTGAACTTGTATATGTGTAAACAAGTGTTGAGTTATATCCATTTGTGTAGCCTGCCCAGTTTCTTAAATTTGCTAGGCAACTTGAGGAAAACCACCACCAGAAGCACTACTACAAGTTTTGATAATTACATAAAATCAACTTTTTTAAAGTTTTGGGGCCACACCCACCCCACCAATGCTCGGGTATTAATTCGGTCTGTGTACTCAGAAGCCACCCCTGGCAGTTCTGGGAAACCTGGGATGCCAGGAATTGAACCCAGGTCAACTGCTTGTAAGGCAAATGCCCTACTCACTGTGCTATAGAATTCTTCTACCCCAAATCTACTTTTTATGTTAGCAAAAAAGTAAAATGTTTTTCAAGTACATTTTAAGGTAAAGCTCTACCTGAGACCCAACCATATCTGTGAATCCCTACTTAACAGAGGTAGATCTTTATGGTTAAGAATTGCTATGGTAGGAGTCTACTGCTGCATTCTTACCACAACAGAAGTGCAGAGATATGCTGCAGGAAAAAGAACATGGTATCCTTATGATCAGATACAATAACGACCCACCACAACAGAAGTGCAGAGACATATTGCAGGAAAAAAACATGGTATCCTTATGATCAGACACAACAGATATCATTTATATTAATTTATGGTTTTACAAAACTGTACATGTAACATCAGCTTAAAGAGGACAGGTGCTCCAAGTTCCCTACTAGGAGCTTATCATAGGTTTTTTTTTTTTTGTAGTAGTTGTTTGTTTTTTTTGTTTTTGTTTTTAGGCTGCATCTGTTTGACACTCAGGGATTACTCCTGGCTATGTGCTTAGAAATTGCTCCTGGTTTGGGGGGTCATATCTAAAGTTATAAATCAAAGTAGAAATATTGAATTCTGAAGCCCTAAAGATATTCCTCCAAAAAAGTAAAGTATTATAGTCATGTATATTTTTATCTAAATTAATAACAATGAACAATGTTATATGTAAATACATTATAATAATATATATTTCATAATTATATATGTTTGCATATAATTATATATTTATATAATATATATTGTAATATATAATTATTATAATAATTATATATATATAATGTTAGAATGTATTTATTGTAGTGAGTGAATCAGTCAGATAAAGACATAGAACATTTTCTTTTTGATGTCTAGTAACCTCAGCCAAGTTTAACCATCATGAATATTACAATAATAATGAAAGCTAATATTTGTTGCTTGCTGGATGTCAGAGACTCAATTAAGTGTTTCATATACATTCTCTAATTTAATCATCAAGTCATTATCTGGAATTTATGTCATAACCACTTTATAGAATACATAGGGAGGCTGATTCTACTACATAGGTTAATGGTTATGTTCAAGTTCACACAGTGAGGAAATATAGTGAGGGATATTCTTAATGTAGGTTAAAGATTTTGCTTACTTTTTATAATTTTATTTGCCTAAAATCTTGTGATTTTTATCTCGGGGAAAATATTTATTTGGAATGGAATTCATATTGTCACGATGAGTTTTACCCTTTTACTAAGGCCTGCTTTCTGAGTAGGACACTGAACTTTGTGCTTTGCAGTGTTGGTCTTTCACCTAATAAAATTGAGGAAATATAGTGAGGGATATTCTTAATGTAGGTTAAAGATTTTGCTTACTTTTTTATAATTTTATTTGCCTAAAATCTTGTGATTTTTATCTCGGGGAAAATATTTATTTGGAATGGAATTCATATTGTCACGATGAGTTTTACCCTTTTACTAAGGCCTGCTTTCTGAGTAGGACACTGAACTTTGTGCTTTGCAGTGTTGGTCTTTCACCTAATAAATTTGGGAGGTGAGCACACACCTTTGGGACTGATATAACCCACAGTTGAGACTTGGAGAAGGAAATAACTTGACTTACAAATAATCAGAAATATAGTGTCACTGTGAAACTACGGATCCATGGAATCTCTCATCAAATTTTTTAAATGTCAAAGACAAAGGAACTATAGAATTGATCTATCCAATTTAGTTTACCTGGAAAGTGGGTAGGATTAGAGGAGGAATTGGAAAGGACCTTTGGACATTGGTGGAGGAAAGAAAGCAATCTGGTGGTAGGTGGGGTGCTGAGATAATGTGTGCATCAACTATTATTAACAGCATTATAAATCCCTAGACTTCAATAAAAATTGAGAAATTTGGGGCTGGAGTGATAGCGCAGCTGTAGAGCATTTGCCTTGCATGCAGCTGATCCAGGATGGACCTCTGTTCAATCCCCCTCAGCCTATATAGTACCCCAAGCCAGGAGCAATTTCTGAGCACATAGCCAGGAGTAACCCATGAGCGTCACGGTATGTGGCTCAAAAAACCAAAACCAACCCTCTGCAAAAAAGGGGGGGAATATAAATAAAGTAAAATTTGCTTTCATCTAAAATGAAAACTTGGGTTGGAAAGGTAGTATAGGGGTTACACACTACAATTTTACTTCAACCTCATCACCATAAATGGTCCCTCTCATGTACTATAAGAAGTGACTCCTGTGCTCGCTTTGGCAGCACATATACTAAAATTGGAACGATACAGAGAAGATTAGCATGGCTCCTGCACAAGGATGACATGCAAATTCGTGAAGCGTTCCATATTTTTGATAAAAAAAAAAAGAAGTGACTCCTGAACATAGAACTAAGAGTAAGTACTGCCAAATGTGACTTAAAAATAAAAAAAATGTAAAATTACAATTTAGAGTTAAATATAGTTT
This sequence comes from Suncus etruscus, assembly GCF_024139225.1. Taxonomy (NCBI): domain Eukaryota; kingdom Metazoa; phylum Chordata; class Mammalia; order Eulipotyphla; family Soricidae; genus Suncus; species Suncus etruscus. The sequence goes on from NC_064864.1 coordinate 27,976,765, forward strand.
ACCTACAGTTTTTATTTATAGTTTATACATAAACTCATAATATTTTTATTATACATTCATTTTATGTATGATGAAAGTGGTCAGGTCACCTTTCCACTCTCATAGGCAATGACAAACTGTGTCTTATGCAATTAGGAATGGATCTAATGCACTACGTGGTCTCTGCACCAGGCTGAGATTCACACCTAGTGTTCAAATGTTCTAGAAAAAAGGGATAGTAGTGTTTGTTTCTGTTAAAGGAATGACCTTTGAGAAGGAAAACACATAAATAATCTGCCAATCTTGCCACATGAGGGATTCATAATGCAAGCCCAGCATCTGTGGTTCTGATTGCATTAACTTTCATTAGTTACAACTTTATCTCATGTCTTTAGATCTTATGAGACTTAAAATCCTATTATAAACCCTAGCTCCACCAATACTTTCAAGTATAATATCTTAAAGAATATGAGATATTTAAATATTTAAAAAGTTAATCACCATCAATTGCAGGATTATGTAGAAGATAAACATGCAGTTACAAATTAACTAAAAAGCGCTCATATGAATCTATCATAGCAAAACCTGCAGTAAAGTGCAAAGGCTGTACTTAGGGGAAAATTTATAACTTCAAATCATGTCATTTTTTAATGTAATAAAGTTTATTACACATACTTAAATTCAAAGAACAACAAGATAAAAGCAAATAAATAGATGAAAGCATTTAGACATTTTGGAAATAAACAACTTTAAAGATAAATGAGAGATGCCTGAAGCACAATTTGCTAAAGAGGAACAAAGTCTGCTTAATGATTTTTTTTAGCCCTCTATGATCTTGAAATATTCTGGCTATGTCCTGCCATAATTTGATGTACTGACTCTGAAAGGCACAAAGCATATCTATCCAATCATAAACACATTTCATTCCTGAAAGGTATTTCTATCACTTACCCAGTCAGATTCCCTACTGATCTTCATGAGGATTACTATGATGAAGACAATGATGATGATGGTAATGATGATGACAACCATGATGATGATGACAGTCATTATCATTTTTAGAGTGCTTACTCTGTGGTAAACCTTTTTGCATTGTATTGTTAATCTTTGCAGGATCTATTTTTCCTAAATAAGTTTTAGACTTTTTTCAACCTAATGGAAGTGCTTTTGGTTAAATAAGTTTAATCAACTAAACAACTAAGGTTGATGTATTGCTTCCTTTACTTTGGGTAATTTAAGGCTTGGAGATATAGTAATGACATTAAACTGTTCAATGAATATTTTGGTAGCAGCTGCTCAAAACACTGGATATTTGTATACATAGTAGAGATATGAGACTGATCTAGTCACTTAGTTGCGTAAGGAACCTTTAATCATTTTCAATCTACAGTAGAGGGTAGAGCGAAGTCTTAGGACCACTAACTATTGATCACATGCTCTGATTTCACTCATCTATAACCAGAGAAAAATATCAGCATCCACTCCAACAGGGGTTAAATATTCTGTAAAAGTATTAATTAAAATTCTAGACATGTGAAAAAATTTAGTAAACACCAAGTGTAGCTATTGTTATTACCTCATTATTATCTGATCATTATTTTTAATACTACACACATTTGAGGATTCCATGCCTTCGTACAATAAAGAATTTGGTCTTTTCCATCAACAGATTTAACTTTTGTATTCAAGGAATGGCATTATTTTAGATAGTATTATTTACCTAGGGGCCTTGATTCATACTGAGTAGCCTAATTTCTGATTTGGAACAGAATTTGACTACATGAGAAAGTCTTAAAATAAAAGAGTGAAGGGCCAGCAAATAATATGATATAGGTTAGTATATAGATATTAGTGTTAGATTATGCAGTATTAGTTGACTTCTAGAGGTACTATACTATTCTCTAGATGGAAAGCCACCAGTCATGTCTGAATGATGGAGTTCCAGTAAAAACTATGAAGAATAAACCTTAAGTTAATTTCCCAGTTGCAATATTCTACTTATGTTCCATATATAGTTTTCAATATGGTAACAGTTTTCTGCTTGTTTTAGTTTTGGGGCCACACTTAGTTCACAGGGATTAATTGGTTCTTCAGTCAGGGATCATTTCTGGTGGTCCCAGAAAACCAAATCAGATGATGAGGATTGAATTCAGAATGGACACATGCAAGGCTAGAGCCCAACCTGATATACTACCACTAGGGCTTTTAAGTTCTAGATGCTTTATTTCTTAGCTCATATATGTGAAAATGACACATAAAAACCTCAAAGAGATATGAAATGATAAATTGGTGGTTGTGGTATAAAAGCATATAGGAAAGTTGTATAGTTCAACCTCTATGAAAAGCAATAAAAATTTCTCTCAAAAATAGAAATAGAACTCCAATATGATCTTTAATACAACTTCTTAGCATCTATTCCACAAATAAAATAACATTAATTTGAAGGGACATATGCTCACTTTTATTTATTATGATCTTAGTACAATAGCCAAGATACAGAAACCAAATGTCTAACTCAAGAAATTTTATATCTATATATATTCATACATATATATTATGTGACTATAAGAAAGAAAAAAACCCATGCATTTTGCAGCAATAAGAAAATAAATATATATTATGCTGAGTGAAGTCAGTCAAAAGGAAAGGGACAGGTTCAGAATTTTATCTCTCATATGCGGAACATAAAGTACATACAGAGCTACAAAATTTCAAAGCAATATAATGACCACACAATTGGGTTTAGAAGGTGAGAAGGAGGGTGTTGAAGTTTTTGGGAGAGAGAGATAGGTACATTGGTGATGGCTATGGTATTGAAATTTTAAGTCAAACATTAAAAAATTTAAAATAAATCTACATACTTTTCTTGTAAAAAATGGCAGTTATGATTATATTAGCTATTGGTAAGTTCTATAAGTCCTTCTAGCTGATGATCAATCCCAACAGATGTTTTATGACTTCCTAAAACTTGGTCTTGCAGAATGTTCATACTTTACAGTTATTTTTAAAATGCCAACATAAAGGTTTTTATCTGTGAAGATGTTTGAGAAAAACTTTTCAGAATTACTTTAGGACATATAAAATTCACAAGTTGTGGGAAGAACTCATAAATCAATTAAAATATTAATAAAACTTGCTTCTTTATGCCAGGATTATTTGATTCAGACAAAGGTAGAAGAGATGCAAAGCTCTACCGGTGGCCAAATTGGAATGTGCTTCTAAAATAGAAGTAATTTCTTTTATTTTTTCTTAAAACCCATTGATGAGTGAGACTATACTGAGCTTACCTCTCTTTTTCTGACTTATTTTACTCAACATAATAGATTCTATGTACATTCATGTACAGGAAAATTTCATGATTTCATCTCTCCTGACTGCTGCATAATATTCCATTGTGTATATGTACCACAATTTATTTAGCCATTCAACTGTTGAAGGACATTTTGGTTATTTCCAGAGTCTGGCTATTGTAAATAGTGCTGCAATGAATATAGGTGTGAGGAAGTGATTTTTGTATTGTATTTTTGTGTCCGTAGGGTATATATCCCTAGGAGTGGTATAACTGGGTCATATGGGAGCTCAATTTCCAGTTTTTGGAGGAATCTCCATATTGCTTTCCATAAAGGTTGGACTAGACAGCATTCCTACCAGCAGTGAATAAGAGCTCCTTTCTCTCTGCATTCCTGCCAGCACTGCTTGTTCTCATTCCTCTCATTCTTTGTGATGTGTGCCGATCTCTGTGGCATGAGATGGTACCTCATAGTTGTTTTGCTTTGCATCTTTTTGATGATCAGTGATGTGGAGCATCTTTTCATGCATCTTTTGGCCATTTGTATATCTTCTTTGACAAAGTGTCTGTTCTTTTCTTCTCCCCATTTATTGATGGGATTAGATATTTTTCTTGTAAAGTTTTGTTAGTGACTTGTATATTTTGGATATTAGCCCCTTATCTGATGAGTATTAGGTGCAAAAATTCTCAGAGCAAAAGAGATGAGGACTGAAAGGTCCAGCTCATGACATGAAGCTCACCACAAAGAGTGATGAGTGCAGTTTGAGGAATAACTACACTGAGAACTATCATAACAATGTGAATGAAGGAAGGAAGTAGAAAGCCTGTCTCGAGTACAGGTGGGCGGGGGTTGGTGGGGAGGAGGGAGACTTGGGACATTGGTTATAGGAATGTTGCACTGGTGAAGGAGGGTGTTCTTTACATGATAGAAACCCAACTACAATCATATTTGTAATTAAGGTGTTTAAATAAATATATTAATAAAAATAAAATAGAAATAATTTGTCACAGAAAGTTTCTAAAACATTACCCGGAAGGTTTGAGGCTCTGCCTCTGACTAAGACAAAGATGAACCTTGGGGTCTGCAACAAAGACAATTTCCACTGTGAATTAAAAACACTGTTATCATTACATTTTTATTTTACAAACTTCCTCATTCTAAGGAAACTTGCAATAATTTGAATATACTGATATGTGCTTTAGTTTTCTTACTTTATGTTTTAAAAGTGAGAAATCAATGATAGAAGGTATGGGAGAAGGGGCAGATAAGACAAAAGAGGAAAAGAGAAGGTACAGCCTAAGAAATCAATATAACACATTTGTCATATTGTTTAAAATATTCCCATACTTATTTGTATTTATATTTTATATATATATTTGTAAATATATATTTTATATATATATATATTTAGTTTTTGCCAACTTAAAGTGTTTGCCACCTTTGGTAGTGCTAAAATCCTTCTACTGTAATAGTTTCTGTTTGTTTTCTCCAGAAATTCTAATGGTTTTTGCCCTACACTTTGCTGCTATGTAATTCATTCATTTCCAAGGTTTGTGAGTATTAGGGTGTTTATTATAAAGTATACTTTCTATCTATGTAAAATAGCCTTTTTTCTACTTAATGCATTTTGCCTTGAATTCTGCTTCAGTACTAAAATGGCTGTTTCTAGGTTATTTTCATTTGTAAGCAGTCTCTGTAACCTTGAGTAACTTTTTAATTTTAAAGTTTTATTTGGTATTAGTTATGCCTTATAAAAACCAGCAAATATTTTATTTTGTATTAGACTCAATCTGAGATATGCTTATTTTGACGGAAACAATTGAAATAGTTGCTCTAGGAGATGGGTATATGACCCTAGTTTTATCTCTAACACCAAATGTCCTCTTACCACTAACTCTCATGACCATTAATACCAACTCTAACTATATAGGCTCTATAGGTTTTCTAGCACTGTTGGGCATGTGTCTAGGGACACTTAGCACACTTGGACCCTGGCAGCATCAAATATCTGGATCCTAATACAGAACCATCTGGCTTGCTTTTTCTTAGTATTATCAGAAGTTGCCTCCAGGCCTTCTGTGCACTGGTAAAGAAACCGTCATGCTACCCACTACCACCTTCAATAAAACAACATGAAACATAACAGTTGTTCAACCCCAGCACTGCTTACCCAGGGTTGATGTTTGTTTTCTGCCACCCACATTAACATGCCTAAGAATAATAAATTTACTTCATCTGTTTCCTCATTATCTGCTCCAGAATCTTTTCCTTATCTTGTGAGTTCCATACATGTATTACCACACACTATGATTGTTCAATTCAATGTACAACATGGGTATTTTTGAATTATATCTTTTCAAGAAGGATCGAGTGTAGTTTTGGAGAGTATTTTTTTGGACTTGAGAGGGTAAATCAAGTTGGCAGTCTGGAAAAAAAAAACCTTTGAATTACCATATAAGAAGAAGGCCTTTATTTAGTGGGTGAATTTTCCTCAGTGTAACTGCTCTGTGCATTTTCTTTTCTCCCCTTGTATTAGCTGTCCTTTTAAGAACTCTGGATTTGGTTCCACTCTCCCCAGCTTCTGTTTCCTAACTCTTCTAGACTATTGATTTCCTTATTTAGGTAGCATTTAGTATTGGCCTAAGGTCAGTGGTTGCTGCTTCTGTTTTTGTGGGGTATCTATGTGGGAAGAGAAGAGATCTTAGATTTGTTTATCTTTGTTTTGGCTGTGCTCAGGGATTACTTCTATCTTTGGGCTTAGGGATCATTACTAAGTGTTCTGGAGAAATCATGTATAGTATTGGGCATCAAACCTTGGTGAGCTGTGTGAAAAAATAAGCACCTTGCTCACTGTGCTATCTCTTAGGCCCCAAGATTTAATTTTTTTAATATTGCCTTGTCCTACATTCCAGTGGGGTGTTGAAAGAGCTCTTTGTCCAAGGTAGTTTAATGTGAAGCAAATTCCAGAAAACTCTATGGAGTTCATTATAGAAAACCCTATATTTCTTAGAAAATTATAATACTTAAGGGTCTCTTAGGTTATCATTATAGGTTCTTGCTATACTAAAAACACATTATTTTGAGATAATCTTAAACTTATCAAAATACTGTAGGATAATTCCTGTATATTGTGGAGCAAGAACAATGGTGCTCTTGTCTTGGTTCCCTCAATCTGAAAATATTTTTTTTAACATAGCAAATGATACTTTTTAAAGGATGTTGAAATAAGATAATAAACATAGGAGTCCTATAAAAGTAAGGTGAGCGTTGGTAAACCAGTGATATATATATAGCTATCTTAGGTTTTTGTCTTTGGAGATAGACTTGTGCCAGGTAATATGGTAGTAGAGATAAAGGCAGATATCTTAGTATTTAATAATGGGAGTATAAGTATATAATGGTATAAGAGTGCCAGTTTGACAAGATGACAAAATATTGAAGTGGTTGGTGGTAAGAGATTCAAATCTGTACTAATCTAGTTAATATCATTGAATTGTATACCTAAACAACCAAGATATAATTTATCACAATAAAAGTTAAACATATCCTCCCTTAGAGCTTCCAGACTAAATGCAATCCTTCTGCAATCTATCAAGTAATGTATTTGTATTAAGCCACAGGTTATAGTAGCAATAGCAGCAATCCGATAGTAGCAATAGGAATTGATATAGTATCCTATACTGAACATTTCCTAAAATGTTACATAGCCAAAAATTACCTTGCATAAATAAAAATAATTAAAACTATGAAATTAATATTAGCATAACTGTTGACAAAACTTATGTGTTTTTAAATTCCCTCCACTTTTAATTTTTTGTTTGTTTTGGACCACACCTAGTTTTCACAGATGGTACTCCTGTCTTTGCTCTCAGAAATCATTCCTTGCGGGCGTGGGTGACCATCTTAGATGCCAGGAACTAAACCTGAATGTAAGGCAAGTACCCTACCTGCCAGACTATTGCTCTGGTCCTGAGATTTCTCCCCCATTTGATTGACATTTTTTATATCTCATGTTCTAATTCAAGATACCACACTAATTCTAATTGACTTTCTTCAGCCTTTTTCTCAGTCTTTTGTTCTTGTGACCTAGATAACTTTTAAAAGTATAGCATAGCATAGCATAGCATAGTATAGTATAGTATAGTATAGTATAGGATAGGATAGGATAGGATAGGATAGGATAGGATAGGATAGGATAGGATAGGATAGGATAGTAAAGTATAGTATAATTCTACATTTTGTAGGATGTCCATCAATTTTGGTTTGTCTTATTTTTTTTAATATTAGAGCAATGTGTAGGTTGGGATAACAATAACCTAAAGGTGAAATGCCCTCTCATCACAATATAAAATATAACTTGTTGTAACATCATGGAGCATTATTTTGCCAATAGAAACTTAGGTAAAGATATTTACTGCAAGTTTCTACAATGTAAAATTACTCATTTTCCCATTTTTTTACTTTCTTTAGAATTGCTGCATTCTGTTTTACTTTATTCATTAAGAAATGAATGTAAGATAAAACAAAACTGATTTTGAATACCAGACAGACAAACCTTTTCCTAGTTATAAGATTATAAAATAAAAATTTTCTTTTAAAATTTTCTTTTTCTGGGCCTCATCTATAAGAATCAAATTAATATTTCCCATGACAGCTCTGAACATTGGATGAAATAATACATTTGTTAACCCAGCAAAATATCTCTTAAGCTTCCATGATTATAGGTATGAATTATGCTAGGTGAAAACAATGCTAGTGGTCATGACCAGATAGTTTATATCAATATAAACAGAAGATAAAGACTTTACCCAAGGAAAGTTCACTGTAAGACAGCTAAGATGAATTACTGAATACGAAGGCTTGGTGCTTGTTCCTCTTGAAGAGATACAGGGCACACTGAGAATGCATGGTCAGCTATTATAGATTGTAGGTGGGGAGGGAGGAATTGTCATTCAGCACCGTGTGGCTATATGTCCAAGACTCTTTTGGATTCAGGGATGTATATCCTCTATACTTTCTCATGCCTGGCTGTCTCCCTTCTGTTTTTGCTCTTTCTAAAGTACAGGGTAAATTGGCCTAAGATTACAGCAAAGTGTTTCTCTTTTGCCCTCCTAGGATTTAGCAGAACATTTAAAGTGCTAAATGCATGCAATGATTTTCTGAGCCAGAGCACCACTACACCCTTCATCTCACCCCCCATGTCTCAGCTGTTTTCTAAGTGTACATGACAGTGGATCCCTTTCTTGCTGGAACTTGTCACAAGCCTGGTATTGTGAAGAAGAGCTTTAGGGAAATGTCCTCTTGACACATTGGTCTCTTCACCACACATGGCTTGCCTGAAAGAAAATTCACTTCACAAACATCTAAAAATCACGTTCAGATTTTCGCATGCATTTCACTAAGGTATTATGGCCATGTTTGTTCTGGATCATTGTTCATCAAAAAGAGAGATTAATCTCTCCAAGGACTGTAAAGGTAAATATATATGTGCAGGAATTTAAGGAAAATAGTGAAATTTTAAAACATATTTGAAAAATTAAAAAACATGAAGCTTTACATTCCATCACTAAGATTCAGGAATTATCCAAAATTTTGAATGTCTCTAAGTTACTTACATTTACATTTTAGGTACCTTATCACTCTACCCTAGGCCCATTTTTTTTTTTTTTTAGTGTCCACTCCAAAGAAAACAAAACTTTTGACATTGGCAAGATCTCAGCGGGAAAACATGTTTGCTTTGCCTGCAGCTAACCAGAGTTCAGACCCTAGTACCCCTGAATACAGAGCCAGGATGTGACCCAAAAACAAAAACAGGAAAACACAAATCATTCAACTGTTGCAAATCATTATTATACCTACTACTTCTAATAATAATCTGTTGGTATTCTCAAGAAAATTAAATTAATTGGGGGATGTCTAGCCATTCATTCCTGTTTTATTTTTGAAGTGAATAGTTTTTTTTGGGGGGGGGGTTGGGCTCAGGGGTTACTCCTGGCTTTGCACTCAAATTCACTCCTGACTGGGGTGGACCATATGGGATGTGGAGGATCCAACGCATGTCCATTCTGGGTCAGCCGCATGCAAGGTAAATGCTCTACCACTGTGCTACCACTCTGCCCCCTGAAGTAAATAGTTTTATTTAGGGAATTAAGATTTATGGGAAAGAACAGATGAAGAGAGAGAATAGGGTAGCAAAGGATAACTCATATAGTAAAAGAGACCCATGATACTAAAATAGGAATGTATCTAATTCTGTTTTTGAATTAGGTTCAGTGTTAGAACTCCAGATGGGATATGATATGTATCTTTCTATATTATAAATTATATCTTTCTATTATATCCATGAAATTATATATAAACTACTATATATAATATATGTATATATTATACATACATATGTATATATGTGTATATATGTATTTTTTTTTGCTAAATCTGGTGGTGCTCAAAAATTATTCCTGACTCTGCATTCAGAAATTACTCCAGCAGTGTTCAGGGACCATATGCAACACTGGAGATCAAACCAGGGTTGGTTGTGTGCAAGGCAAATATTGCTATTGTGTGAAATAGCAAGGCTATAACTGTGTTATTGCTCCAGCCCCCAAAATTAATTTTTAAGCCTGACACTTCATCAGTATATCTTTTCCTATCATAGCTGGAGTTGTTTAACAGCTGTGGGCCAAATTAAAATAATATGGGGAAGTATCTCCCCATAGTTCATGTATTTGGGAAATCCTTAAGGAAGACAGATGTGTCAGGAGGCAAGGATCATTTTAAGAAGACTCATAAATAGGAGGCACTGAAGGAGACACAGAAATTATCCTTATTCCCATAAGATTCTATAGTTCTTTAGTGGCAGACAAAGATAGAGTCATGCTAAACAGGTATTACAAGAATCAGCTGATTATGTAGTGATTTAACACAAAGCTCTTAATTATATCTTTCTAAAATACTGTGATTGTATTGTCTGAGGTATATAAAATGGCTAACACAAGAATTGAACAGCACATCACTTGTCTGTGACCTTTATGTAAATTTTGGTAAGCTTGATATCCACTGTTTTCTTTTACCCAAAATCATAGAATATATGTAGTGTTTAACTCTTTGTCCATGAATAAGCTTAGTTATAAAGTGTAAGAGAGTTATGCAAACTACAGTGTTGAAAAGGAAAGAAAGGGAAAGAGATAGAAGGGTGGGAAGGGGTAGAGTAAAATGCCTGCTCCCAGAGGCAGGTGGGAAATAGTGGAAGGAAAACTGAGGACATTGGTGGTGGGAAATGTTTATGGGTGAAGGGTGATGTAATTTGTAAGAGTGAGACTCAATCATGAACAAATTTAAACTGTGTTTAAATAAAAATATAAAAGAATAATCAATCAATAAAGTAGAAGAGAGAGAGAGAGAGAGAGAGAGAGAGAGAGAGAGAGAGCGGAGAGAGTGCTATACACTGACCAGGCACCCACATCTCTACCCAGGTTGTCTAAATCTTCACTGTACATTTCTGTTTATGATGTTCTATGATTGACTCAAAATATTAGAAAGCCATTGATTTGGAAGGTAACTAGTGGATGTGTCCACAGAGAAATATGGTTCAGATAGATTTTTTTTTTCAATAGCATCTCTTCACAGACTAGCTGAGAGACTAGAACACATGGTCCTTTTTTACTTAATGGGTTGGGCTATCCATACATTTGGTCATGTTGTAACATCAAACCCAATCTCCTACAACATGGTTTACCCTTGAGATGTGTCTGGATTCTCAACTTAAAATTTATGGGAATCAAAGATCCTTCTTTGGTGGCAGAAGGGGGGAATTTGGTTAAATGTTGCTCAATTGTAAGTTTCTAGTTGGTACAAAGCTTCACAATCTCATTTATCTGATGGCTGAATAAGCCTGTTAAACAATAGCAAAATGCTTACTGTCTGGGACAAACAGGAAAATTACGGCTTTCATATGTATACACTGATAGCTTCTTGTTATTTACCTTAACAAAGCAACTCAACACAATTAGTGCAAACTACCAAAGGCTCCTGTTATATTTAGCTAAGGATTCCATTTAAGGAGCAAGTGGCTAATGATCTGAAGCACAGACTGCTATCACAGCAACTCTAATAAGCTGGAAATCACAAGGAGAATAAACACTGAACACTTGCCTGGTGGGGGAGTGATTAAGCTTTGAAATGCACCAACAGGTTCTACTTGGTGTCCTCAACCGCTTTACACATGGATGCCAGGGCATCAAGACAATAAATGTGGATTTGTGGCCAGTCCATCCATCTTATATTGTCAGATAGCAGCTGTAGATTTTCTTAGGTTCAGGAAAATTGGGTCAGCAGAGCCCAAACAGAGCTCAGAAAATTATCATGGTGATCAATGATGATGAAGGGCTGACTCCTTGTCTCATCCTCAGAGGCCAAGTTTAGAAAACAAAAGGTTCTTTGTTAGGGAGAGCAGTGCCAGTGGATATTAAGAAGGGAGTTAACAGAACTGCCTGGGGCATAGGTCCTATGAAGCCATTAATGAGACATGGACCCAGAAAATGTAGGTACAGCCAATCTACAAGTGTTTTGGAGATGGCAAGTAACTCAGGATCCAACAATTTTTGGTCTAGGAAAAATTAAAATTTGGGGTCAAGTTAATTCAAACTTTAGTATCTACTCATTTCAGATAAACTTAGAATATTTTTATTTCAGTTATTTGATCTGTAAATGGAGAAAATATATTGGTTTGCTATGGATATTTAGTAATGTTTATAAAATGGCACCCTTCATTTCATAGACATACTCAGAGCTTAGTGATTGCTTTGGTTTTTGCCATTGCTCAATGTTACTTCTTTGGTGAATTTTAAAGATATTTACTAGGAACCAAACATCTTTCTCAGTACATTATGGGTTATTTTTAGCTCCATACTGGATATTTCCTTAAGTCACTGGTTGCGTATTTTGATTTTATTATCAACTCCCTTGGAAATATTTGAGGTAGTTCTCTCTTTTTTATTTTCATCCACTAGGATGGAATTCAAAGTAACACTTTCAAATTCAATGTATTTGTGATGGGAACATATTCAGAAAGAGTCAGTAACAGTTTTATATATACAATTAGGGCAAATGTCTTTGCCATCTGACACAGAATTACTTGTTAACTTCTGTGCATACATTTATTATTTAACTTTTTATATCACTTAAGAGAGGTTATAACTATATACTTTATATCACTTAAGAGAGGTTATAACTATATACTTCTTATGTGAGATTAAAATGACTTTCTCATGGTCATAATGACATACACTGGTCTTTCATGGTTTCTCTTAATTTTGACTTTTTAGTTTGATCGTTCATTACTTTATAATCTTGACTTTTCAATGTCAAAAAAAGCTTATAACCACAACCATCACCACCACCCCACCACATCACTATGATACTTTTATATTTACAAGCTGAGGTTGATGCCAAAGTGCAGAAGTGTGACTTAGAGTCTATTAGGTTTGATGAAGTGAGTCTTTTGGAAGACCAAGGCAGAATGTAAGTACTTGCTATTTGATTGAGAGAATTAAAAGCGATATGGTTGTGAGTTTATGCAACAGAAACTTTCTGACAAGTATTTTTACTGTGTCAGGGTGATACTTCTGAAATCTATTTTCCTGCTTTTCCAAAAGTTACATAAATTTTCTAAAACTTTTGATAAAGGCCCTCGTGCAATTTAGAATGTCAAGTTTGAAACTGGTTTTATACTAGCTCCTTATTTCTCTAACATTTATTTCAACTGAAGAAATAATGACTTATTGCTCATACCCTTCTTTTCTTGTCACTCTACTGGCCTTCTGTGCAGATAGTGGGTAGCCCAAGTTGCAGCATGCTTACCAGCAAGGTTTACCCAGTCTAAGGAAGTCAGTCTTTACAACTAAAATGTTCAGACAGTGTAATATTTTCAATTTATTCTGACCTTTCCTGAAAGTTAGTTTCAAAGGTTCAAAGAGATTTTGGGGTTCCAGGACTTGAACAGTATGGTAGATTTTACCTTTTTGTAGTCTTATTTTGTTTTCGAACTAAATACTATGATAATTAACTGTGAGGTTGGAAGTGAACACACCCTTTTAATATTATTTGGAAATGTTATATTCATCTCTTATCTGCTTTGGGGTCAATTACAGTTCTGAGCCAAGAAATTCCTTTCAGGAATTTTACCTCAGTGAATTTTTAGAAAGAAAATTTCTTAATAAAAATTGAACAATTTAAGTCATGGGTTAAATGAATAAAGAATGGAAAAGTGAAATAGAAAATACTAGGGTTAATATCTAAGATATATGAGATATATATAAGAATATGAGGCACTGATAGCCTCAACCAAAAAATTAACATCATGTAAAATTGGGGAGAAGAAATGAATAGACATTTTCTTCCAAGAAGAAATACAGCTAGCCAAAAGGAACATAAAAAATGCTACACATCATTAATCATCAGTAAGATGCAAATCAAAACAACAATGAGATATCATTTCATCACAGAGATTGGCACACTTTACAAAGAACAAGAACAACCAATGCTGGTGTGCTCGTGTGGATGAGGGGGAAAAAGGAACTCTCATTCACAGCTGGTGGGAATATAGACTGGTTCAGTATTTTTGCAAAGCAAAATAAAAATAAAACTAGAAATTGAGCTCCCATATGATTCAGAAGTACAAATTATAGGGATATATCCTAAGAACATAAAAACACAATTTTATAAAGCCCTCTGCACTCCTATTCATTACAGCACTATTTAGAATAGCCAGAGTAAAGAAAATGAGTCCTACAAAACATAGGACTAAAGAAACGAAAAATGATGAGTACTCATTTATGTGTTAGTAATTCATAGTAGATGAGTAGAAAGGGTCTTAATCAGATAGAAGTATGGTATACTCCAAAAAAAGGTATATGAATAAATTAGAATAACAATAACAAGATTATCAACAACAACAAAACCAGCAGTAACAAAGACAGGAACAAAGAAACACAACATGGATTTAAGTATGTGTGGGTTAGAACTGCAGTATTCCTACTTAGATTTCTTTACTTAGATTTTCAAATTTATAGGATTATAATTGTGAACTCATATAGAATGGCTTACACAAAACTTGTGATTGGTATAACTTTCAACCCACATCTCTGAAGTAAATCACATGTTGGTTAGTGAAGAAATTGGATACTACCTTTGTGGAAAAGAATACGAGGGGTGATCTCACTTATAAGAGAATGATCTCTCTTAACTATAATATACAAAAAAAATGCAATGTAGTAAAGGTGAGGATGCCAAGATAACCCTTGACCTTAGAGCATAGAGAAGAGATGGGCAAAGAAGGAGAGAAATCAAGCAGGGGAAAAAGAGGATGAGAAGGGAAAGTAATAGGGAACAAGGGTCAAGAGTACATTGGTAATATGAAGTAGTGGTATAGCTATACATTCAAATCATAGACTCAATAACACTGAAGACTACAACCACTTGACTTTAAAATGCACCTGTCAAGGTGGCAGGCTGGGTGGAAAGAAGGGGGTGTAGAAAACTTGTAGACAATGGTGGAGGAAAATTGACACTGGTGGTAGAATTAGTGCTAGAACATTATATGTGTAAAACTCAACTATAAAAAACTTTATAAAACATAGTTATTTAAGTAATGTGTTTTTAAAAAAGAAATTGTAATTCTATGTATTATTCTATGTATTATTATGTAATCATATGTAAATCTGTCTTACTCATTTTACTCAACATAATACTCTCCATAGACAAGTTTCATGACTTCATTTTACTAAAATCTGCATAGTATTCTGTTGTATAGATGTATTACTTATCTGTTCTCGGACGCTTGGGTTGGTTTCAGATTCTGACTATTATAAGTAGTGCTGCCATGAACTTAGGTGTACAGACGGCTTTATTGTGTTGTGTATTTTGTATATCTCTAAGAGTGGCATGCTGAATCAGATGGGAACTCAATTTCCAGGGTTTTTTATATGCAGTTTTATTTTATTAACAATTATGAAGAGGGCTAGAAAAATTTGCTCTATATTCCAGTGCTATCATAATATAAAAATTCATAGAAAAAAACTTATTGTATGGTTGATGGCTGATATTTTCATCAGTACAATTTCCAGTTTTAAGAGAAATGTCCATATTATTTTACAAAATGGCTGCACTAGTCTACTTTCCCACCAATGATATCTCGTTGTTTTCATTTACATCTCCTTGATGATTAATGATGTGGAGCATTTTTTATGTACCTTTGGCCATCTGCATTTCTTTTTGAGGAAATGTACGTTCATTTCTTCTCCCCATTTTTGGATAGGGTTAGTTTTTTTTTTTTTTTTTTTGGTCTTTGGGCCACACCTGATGACACTCAGGGGTTACTCCTGGCTATGCACTCAGAAATAGGTCCTGGCTTGGGGGACCGTATAGGATGCCAGGGGATCAAACCATGGTCCATTCTAGGCTAGTATGTGCAAGGCAGATGCCTTATGCCCTGTGTCACCGCTCTGACCCCATGTTTTTCTTGTTGAGTTCTACCAGTGCCTCATTTGTGGGACATAAGAAAAAATACAGTATGGTAATATACAGAGAGGCAATAGAGATGAGGTCTAAGAGAACCATTCCATGATAGAGAGCTTGCTAGAAATAGTGGAGCATTGCAGTTAGGGCAGAGGAGGGATCATTATCATAATGATAGTTAGAACTGATCATTCTAGAATCTAGATAATAACTGGGTGTTGAACATAGATAAAGTGATATGCACAGTACCCTTTTATAAACAGTAGTGCAAACCACTGTGTCTAAACAGAAAAAAATGGAAAGAGAAAGAAAGATAAATGGGTAAAATGCTTGCACAGAGGGAGAAAGGGAAGAGTGTGGGAGAAAACTGAGGATATTGGTGATAGGAAATGTTCCTGGGTGAAAAGTGGTGGACACTGCAAGACTGAAACATAATTATAAACACTTTGTAATCATGGTGTTTAAATAAAAGAAAAAATAAAATAAAAGAATGTGGACTTGAGGCAGAAATTTTTGTAGTAGCAGTATTTTGTAATATGGGACAGAGGAACTAATAAGGAAGGATATCTAAAAGAAAGACAGGTAAGGGAGGCTGAAGAGATAATATAGAAGGTGAGATGCTTGTCTTGTGTGTGAAGATCAGAGTTTGATCTCCAGAACCCCATATGGTGCCCAAAACATTGCCAAGAGTGATGCCTGAGGAAGTTAGGAGTAAATTCTGAGCACAGCCAAATGTGTGCCCAAAAGCTTTTTTTTTTAAAGTGGAAGAAGAAAAGAAAAATGTAGAGAATTTTCTGGAAGCTTCTCTTCTCAGAGGACTCTTGGGTTCCATGCTATATTCCTGAAATCTTAAAATAAATTTAATTTTGCTATTTTTCCCAGTTCTATTGGACATGTCTAAAAACCTATATTATTTTCTTCCTCAAAACTATTTTATTTGTTGTTTTTGGATCATAGCCTGTGATCAGGGCTTACTCTTGGCTTGTGGCTCAGGAATCATTCCTCATGGGGCTCAAGAGACTATCTGGGGTCCTGAATATTGAACCCAGGTTGACCCTGTGCAAGGAAAGTGACATCAAGTGACTTATTTACTGTTCTATCTCTCTAGTTCCCATATATGGAATTTTTTATTTTTTATTTTTAACTACAATCATGCTTGTAATCATGGTGCTTAAATAAAGTTTTTATTAATTTAATTAATAATTTAATTAATTAATATAAACTCAGAAAAAAGAAGGGAAACTGAGTTCCCAGGACAGGCCAGAGGGAGTGTATAGAGGTCACCGACCAGAGCATGGGGAGGGTGCCCATTCAAGAGAGTTGTGAGTTTCTGAGACAGGCCAGAGGGTATGTGTGGAGGTCGCCAACCTGAGCGTGTGGAAGGTGCCCATTCAAGGGAATCTGAGTTCCCGGGACAGGCCAGAGAGAGTGTGTGGAGTTTGCTGGCCAGAGTGCTGGAAAGTGCTCATTCAAGGGAGCTGAGTGAACCTGCACTGTCTGGAAGGAGGTGGGTGGCAATTGACCAGGCTTGTCTGGAGGACAAGGGAAGGACCAAAACTCAGCGACATCACCCAACATACTCACGTAGAGCCACAACCCGAGAAAGGACCCAGCCCTGTGCCACAGGAGGCAAAAGTGGGCTGAAACCTGAAGGCACTGCACTCCAAGCCAAGCCAATAAATGCAAAGAAAGATGGGCAAACCAAGGAAAACATTAACAACAGGGGAGATGGAAAGAAATCAGAACAAGTTTCCAAGTCCACCAAAATGCACAGACCCAAGAGAGGAAGACCTAAAAGCAGCCATGAGAATATATACCAGCTTTCAAGACTAGAAAAGTAGGATTTAGAAAGCCTAAAAAGGCCAATCACCACGGAGGAAATAGAAACAGTAATTAAGAAACTACCCAAGAACAAATCGCCAGGCCCAGATGGTTTTACAGGTGAATTCTATCAAACATTCCAAGAATTACTTCCACTGATCCAAAGGCTCTTCCAAACCATTGAAAAGACAGAAATCCTCCTCAATTCCTTTTATAAAGCCAATATCACTCTGATTCCCAAAGAGGGCAAAGATACCACCAAGAAAGAAAACTACAGACCAATCTCACTAATGAACATAGACGCAAAAATACTCAACAAAATCTTAGCAAACCAAATCCAGCACTACATCAAAAAAGATTATATACCATGACCAAATGGATTTCATCCCAGGGATGCAAGGATGGTTCAACATATGCAAATAAATCAACATCATACACCACATCAATAATAAAAAAGACAAAAACCACATGATCATATCAATCAATGAAAAGAAGGCATTTGACAAAATCCAACACCCATTCAGGTTGAAAACACTAAACAAAATAGGTCTGTAAAGAACCTTTCTCAAGATAGTAACAACTATCTATAAAAAGCCCACAGCCAACATTATCCTTAATCGTGAAAAACTGAAAGCATTTCCACTAAAGTCAGGAACAAGGCAAGGATGTCCACTCTCTCCATTCTTATTCAACATAGTCTTAGAAGTCCTAGCAATAGCAATAAGACAAGAGAAGGGAATCAAAGGAATTCAAATAGGGAAAGAGGAATTCAAACTCTTTTTGCAGATGACATGATGATATACATGATATACATAAAGAGTCCACAGTAAAAGTCCTAGAAACAATAAACCAATACAGCAAAGTGGCTGGTTACAAGGTCAATACATAAAAGAAAATAGTATTTCTCTATACAAATAACGAAGTAGAGGAGAGAGAGATTAAGACTACAACTCCATTTAAAATAGTATCAAAAAACATCAAGTACCTTACAAGGTAAGTGAAGGACTTATACCAGGCAAACTTCAAAACACTTCAGTAAGAAATTGAAGTGGATCTAGCTAAATGGAAGAGCATCCCATGCTCATGGGTAGGTAGAATCAACATAGTCAAAATGACTATCCTACCCAAACTTCTATATAGATTTAACCCAATCCCCATCCAAATTCAGACATCATTCTTTAAAGACTTAGAACAATCAATCATAAAATTTATCTGGAACCACAAAAGACCCAGGATAGCCAAACAAATACTAAAAAACAGGAAGTTGGGGGGCATCTCTTTACCTAACCTGAAGCTATAATATAAAGCCATAGTGATCAAAACAGCATGGTACTGGTACAAGGACAGAGCCTCAGACCAGTGGGTTAGAACAGAATTTCCAGACATAAGCCCCCAGATATACAGTCAACTAATATTTGACAATAGAGCCAAGAACTTGAAATGGGACAAAAAAAGTCTTTTCAACAAATGGTGTTGGTACAACTGGAAAACAATTTGTAAGAAATTGTAATTTGACCCATAGCTCACCCCATATACAAATGTTAACTCAAAATGGATTAAAGACCTTGAAATCAGACCCGAATCTATAAAGTTTATTGAGGAAAAAATAGGCAGAACACTCAAAGATCTATATATCAAAAAAGTCTTTGATGACAGAATGCTAATGGCAAGAACTTTAGCATCAAACATAAACAAATGGGACTACACCAAACTAAAAAGTTTCTGCATGGCAAACAAAACCCTACTTAACACAAGGAGACAATTAACTGAATGGTAAAAAATCTTTGCACTCAACATGTCAGATAAAGGGCTGATATCCAGAATATACAAAGCACTTAGAAAGCTGAACCCCTCAAAACCACATAAAGCCATAGAAAAATGGGGAGATGAAATGAATAGACACTTCTCTGATGAAGACCGAAAGATGGCCAACAAACACAGAAAACATGCTCACCTTCACTCATCATTAGGGAAATCCAAATCAAGACAACAATGAAGTACCACCTTACACCAGTGAGGATGGCTCACATCAAAAATAATGGGAACAATCTCTGTTGGCAGGGATGCGGTAGGAAAGGCACTCTCATCCACTACTGGTGGGAATGCCCACTAGTCCAACACCTATGGAGAACAGTCTGGAGAAGTGGTCCTCAAACTATGGCCCGCGGGCCACATATTGTATTTGTATCTGTTTTGTTTCTTTATTGCAAAATAAGATATATGTAGTGTGCATAAGAATTCGTTCATAAGTTTTGTTTTTACTATAGTCCGACCCTCCAATGGTCTGAGGGACAGTGAACTGGCCCCCTGTTTAAAAAGTTTGAGGAGCCCTGGACTCTGGAGAGTGTTCAAAGGATTCAGAATTGAGCTGCCATTTGACCCAGCAATTGCTCTCCTAGGTATCTACCCCCAAGTTGGAAAGACATTCATCCCAAAGTATGTGTACACCCCACTATTTATCTCAGCACTCAGTATAATAGCCAGGTGTTGGAACCAAACTCGATGTCCAACAACAGATGAATGGATCATTAAGATGTGGTATCTATACACAATGGAATACTACATGGCAGTCAGAAATGATACAATCACAGACTTTGCAGCAACCTGGATGGACCTAGAACATATTATGTTAAACGAAGTAAGTCAGAAGATGAAAGATAAACATAGAATGATAGCACTATTCGAAACCACCTAGAGCATACACCTTATATACAACTAATACTCAACAGTCAATTAACAAGGTTTAACAGGGTAGAAACTACAAACACTGTAACAGTCAACATGTACCGGGGAGCAGTGCCCAAACCACATGGAAGAGGAACAACACAAACTCTTAACTACACATTATACCACAAAGAAACCATCAACAGCAGAAACAGCAGCATAGAGAG
This sequence comes from Suncus etruscus, assembly GCF_024139225.1. Taxonomy (NCBI): domain Eukaryota; kingdom Metazoa; phylum Chordata; class Mammalia; order Eulipotyphla; family Soricidae; genus Suncus; species Suncus etruscus. The sequence goes on from NC_064864.1 coordinate 27,997,259, forward strand.
AACAGGTTTGTAATCAGCCTCCTACTACAAAGGCCCAAATAATCCCTTAGGGATCTTATACAGGACCACAGGTAAAGAATACAATGGTAAATTACTGACTTCAATGGAAGTACTTCATAACAATGTGTTTTAATGCCGTAATCTTACTATATTTAAAATAACCTCTCAGCTTTTTTGTCTACAGGTGTTCTTGGATACAAAGGGTGGACAAACTAAGATGACATCTTGGGGCTCAGACACAAGAGATACCATACCCAGCCTGCACTACGTGAATGCCCTGAGAAAATTTTTTAACATACTCTTTAGGTTATACCTTCTTTTAGGACCTGAAGCACGTGACCAGCCAGACCACCGAAGCAGCAACAGTGACCTACAGACTTATACTACAGGTCCTACTCATCGAACACATTCAAGCAAACTAGCATTCCCTTGCTCTTTTCTCCTCTCTTCTCACTACTTCCTTTTTTTCCCCTCTCCTTTTCTTTTAAATTTATTTTCTCTTTTTTTCTCTCCTTCCCCTTCCATATACTTTCCCCCTTTCCCCCTTTGGAAATCTGACTATTCCTTCACCCTCAATCTCATCCAGATTTCCCACCTCATTAAAACTCTTCACCCTCAGTTCTTAATCCATTAGACATCAAGACTGGCCTCCTACCCATATAAATCAATACCCACCACCCAAGCGAAAGGACAACCAGTCAAACCCACACCTTGTCCCCTGCAAGAAAAGGCAACCAACTCCCCTGCTGACTCATGCTGCACGGTCCCCCTTACCAACCCACCCTAACTTGGACTGTTACTTGAAACTGGACTTAGCGCTAAAAGTATCCCCAATACAGAACTCCTCCCAAGACCTTCCTGCTGCAAAATTTTTGCCACTCTCAAGAGGGTCAGGTTGTGTGATGAAAAGGCGCTCGGGAACCCACACACCACAAGAACACCTCAAAAGACAATGGGGAAACCTATACTTCCATTATAAGTATAAGACCTGTATTACACTACCTCTTACCTGCTTTTCCCCTAATGTAAAGTTGTCTCTTGCATCACTTTGCTCCTTTACTTTTTTACTTCATTTTTTAAAAATTTGTTTTTTTTATATGTATACGTGAGCACATATATTTTTATTTCTATTTTTTTTCTTTTTCGGGTGTGTGACCTATTTTTGTTTTCTTCTCTTTCCACCCTCAAATGCACTGGCAATAGAATGTAGCACCATTTCTCCCTGCAAAGGCACACTAAAAAAAGGGGACAATCTTAAGTATAAAAACAAGCACTTATCTACTAGGGATAAGAACTCATACTTGTTTACAATACAGGGGCATCTTCTACCTTAAAAATATGTCACGTGGACCCAATTTAGACCCCAGGTAATTAGACACCAACCATCCAGCCTTGAACTGTGGATCACAGACATAGAAATCACACAGTTCTTCACAACATCCACAAAAAAACAAATCCCATTCGGGACATCTTTAATACTGCTCGGACACCAACAAGTGCCAGCTCTAATATGATATCCTGACAACGAGGAAACTGGGAACAACTTGATCTAAGAGCAGGTTATCCTACCTCACCAGTTAACAAGAAGACAAAATCAGAAGACTTGTCACCCTTTGGTCTGTCCAAATGCCAAGATCGCGATTTACAGATGACTGGTTGATAGAACTATGACCTGACTGTATGTATCCTGGGACCAATAAAAAAGGCCTAGTCTAGGGATTGAGCTATGAGCTGCACAACCATGATCTCTAGTTACAGAGGTCTGTCTGAGACAATTTGCAACAGAATGGGTCTTCTGGAAACATGACGAAAGATGCTATCCCAGGCCCCACCCTAGGTTCAGCGCAAAGACGAAGACCACTAACCACAGAAGAAGGATTAAAATGACACTGAGGGAACAGAACATCTAAGAACCACAAAGAAAGACTTCATCATAAGGTCCAATCCCTGACCTGTGCAGACACCAAGATCTCTAGATACAGAGGTCTGATTTTATCATCCAGGACGGAGCAGAAGTCTTCCATACACCACAAAAGCACCTAGAGGAGAGTAAATGAACCTGACAGGAGTCTATAGTTAATCCCATGACAATATACTTCAAGGGCAGAGAAACCCTGTATCTCTTAGGCCGAGGGAATTCCTTTTCGAATGACCCCATTATTTATTGTGCTTGTGCAGGAGGGGAAAAAAAAGGCAAAAAAGCACAAAACAATTTTCTTTTTTAGTTATTTATCTAGTTTTTGTCGATTTCTTTGTTTTGGTGTGGTTATTGAAGTTGTCTTCATTTATATATTTTTCTTCTTCTTTTCTTTTCTTTCTTTATGTGCTCTGTCATGTTTTTTTATCTCAAGACCATGGCCTTTATGTGGTACTTATCTTTATTGTTGGAGTGCTCACTGGATATTTTACTTGACTCTTCTTTTTGTACTGTTGTGGTGTTTCACCTCCTTTTCCCCTTGGTCTCTCAAATCTAGGATGAGTGCTCGCTTCGGCAGCACATATACTAAAATTGGAACGATACAGAGAAGATTAGCATGGCCCCTGCACAAGGATGACACGCAAATTCGTGAAGTGTTCCATATTTAAAAAAACAAAAAAAAAAAAAAACAAAAAAAAAACCTAGGATGAGAGTCTCCAGAAGGACTCTGCCCATTTTTGGTGTATTTAATTTTTCCCCCCAGTTTAGTACCTTTCTCTTCTTCAAACAAAACCACATAACTTGAACTATCTAGTCCCGCCTCCCAATTAGAGCAGGAAATAAGGGAGGTACCAAGACCAAACAGGTATAGGACCTCTAAGTAGTAAGCTAAGCACAGAGGAGACCACTTATTCTAGCAGCCCCGGGGTGAGGGAGGAGTTATATGGGAGGTAGGATGGGAGCAGAGGTGAAGGGAGGCCAATTCGGTGATGGGAACTCCCCTGTTTTTATGTTAATATGTACCTAAAATATTATCATCAGTGATATATAAGCCACTATGTTTAAAATAAATATTATATCAAAAACAATAAAAAATAAGAATAAAAACTAAAAAAATGTACACAGAAAAAAAATAAACTCAGAAAAAAAAGAAATTATAATTCCAGTCTAGGACACCTATACAAAAGCCACAATTTTAACTTTCATAATAATATACAATACACAGTCATAGCACACCATACATATACATGTATATGTACATGTATGTATATAACACACATACATACATAATACATATTATACATAAATGCATATTATACATAATATAGATCTAGAAAAATACAAAACAAAAATCTGAAAAGTGATAAGGCAACTAAAATAATCTTAAAATAATAGCAATAATAATAATGTTAAAATAATAACAAAATATGTGGGATTACTAGAAGGAAGAATGTTTTTGCAATATCAGGGCATTATTTGGTTTTGTTACATTATATAACACAAAAGTAGGGGCCGAAGTGATAGCACAGCAGTAAGGCATTTGTTTTGCCTGCAGACAACCAGGACAGAGCCAGATTCAATTGCCAGTATCCCATATAGTCTCCCAAGCCTGTCAGGAGCAATTTCTGAGCACAGAGACAGTACATCATGAGCGCCACCCCAAAATAAAAAAAAATGATAGTAATAAATACTCAACTTTATAGTAATAAATAATGTTTTTTGGCAATAATCTACCTTGTCTATATTCAACTTATTTGTTTCTTACTGGACATCTGTTTAAAATTTATTAAGATTGTTTTTGAAAATAGTTTTTTATTCAATCCTTAGTTCTTGTATAATACCTTCTAATTTCAGTCAAACGGGTAATTCATGGGTATGCTTAATTTTACTTAGAATCTTGCTATCTGTCAGTCCTACTCATCAAAGGTGTCTGAACTGATTCAGTAGAAACATTGGGTTGCAGTTACCTCCTAAATTTTCAGAAAGTTAGATCTGTCTTAAAATTTGTTCATTTATTAAAGGAAATTGCATTGCAATTATGAAAACTCTTTAGAAAAATACTTATATGCAACCAAAGATCCATTACACCACCAGCTATGAGGGTTACCTTTTCATAGGAATAAGATAAATGGACTGTCACTTTTGCTTCTTGCCAAGATTTCTGAAGTATATTACTATAATTATAGCAAGGGAGGAGAGCCTGTATGATTTGTTGCCAGCTTTGTTCCATAACAATTATGATTGGATTTTGTTTTTTATTAAAGAATAAGGAGAGTGTTTTATTTCACATCTCATTAATGATTTCATATTCTAAGATATCTTTGGCTCATTTTAACTTTATTCTTTATTTTCTATGAAATGTTTAATAAAAACTTGGAACATAATCCACGTGGTCTCTCTTACTAAGTAGAATTTCTAGACCATTGAGTAATGCCAGTAAAGACACAGAAACAAATTTCAAAATCTTGATCCTCCTCTATTCCTGTCAAGGAGATTCAGTAGCTTACAGGATATGAGATTTTCAAATAACAAACCCAATTTCTGACAGTAAATAACAATCTGACATGTAATGTATGTATATAAATGGAAACTAATTTTATCCCAAATCTGTAGTTCTCTAATTTAGTGGACATTAGTTTCATCTAGAAACTTTAGAAACATACAAAGGCCCAGGACCAAGCCTAAATTAATACCCTTTTGCTTCAGTGCTTTCCATCAACTCTTCAGAGACTTGGGGCACTCCTCTCTTCTCAGAACTAGTAGTGCTCTAAATTAGATAGTTGCTCCATTCATTTTTCAACAGCTCTCGGATACATTTCACTTTTCTTGAGTACCACCACAGCCTTACTTCTAAGTTCTACTGAAATTCCTTCAAAATATTCAAATTCTCTTTATATCCTTGCACCAAACATACCAAAATATTTCTTTGATTCATTTACATGAATTTCCAAAGTCTTTTCAGATGTGAATGTCAGTCTTCTTTTTCCTTTGTGAGATCAGCTGTCTGTTCCTATTCCATGATCTTGTTTCCATCACAGGGGTTCATTGACAACTAGCAGTGAGTTTGTGGCTGATTTACTCTCTTGGTCAAAAACGTTTTTCTTTTTCCTTTCAATTTTTGTTTTCTTTCAGCTATGTACAGATTATGTTGTTATTATCAAAATTTCATACATGTCTTCCAACTCAAAAGCCTAATCTCAGGCCAACAGCTACAATGATCCTTTAGAGGATTTTTGGTGTCTTTTCAAATTCACAATCCATGATAAATCTGAATTTCCCATCACTTTGAAATAATCTGGTTCCTGACATATTTCTATTCTTATCTCAAATCTCATCTCTGTGGTGGGGTAGATGCTTTTATATGATCCCTCATTCCCTTTAGAGCCCAAGGGACTTTTTCAGCCTGCAGCTCTATGGAAATTGCCTGCTGATGAAGAAAGCTATTTCTTTCAGCTCTGCCTTCTTATTAAAGCAGTCTATATCCAATTACTGGTGGATAAATAGGCTTAGAGATGGGAGTCTTTGCTATGATAAAAGATATTCCGAAGGTCCATCTCAGCTTGATAGCTCCTTAAGGGACTTCCTGGGCATTCTGCTGAGACCACATGATGTTCCCACTTCTTTGTTCAACTGTTTCTTCCTCTTCCCATTTTGTATGTATCAATCCAGAGTTTATTTTATAAATGTATTTCCTTCATAATCTCATTCTTACTTGATGTTTACTAAGTTACACTGTGCAATATTTAATCACTTTCTTCAAGCTTGTCTATTCTCATACTTGGCTTAAATAATGCCAAGCATAATTGCAGCTGTAGGCCTTTGAACAGATTCCTTCTACCATACTGCTTATTCTGTGGATATTTTTTCAAGTCTATGGTCAGTTGTCACCTCACTGAGTAGGTTTTTGTGAACTTCCTATATAAAAATCAAAAACAAGACCAACTATTTCTTCACTGTGTTATTTTTCCCAGACCTTATTCATATTCAGCAGAAATGTTTTTATTTTATTATATCTTCCTCTGGGACCAATGTATGTTTCAGGGAATATTTTGTTTATTACTCTTCTCCCAGTATATGATACACAGTAAGAATCAAATAAATATTTGTTGAAAGCATAAATAACTGAATTAATTCTATTTGGTTTTTTAGTTTAATCCTGATTGTATTTCTCTCCTCTTTCCATGCCACTTCCTGTTTGGTTACAGTTGCACGGTTGACATTCCAACCAGAACATCCTAGAATATGTTCTTTGTTATATGATTAAGTTAGGAGAGAGAAAATAAGATCCTTGGAAGAATGCCAAGAGTCTCTTTTCCCAGGTGGGGAAGGGAAATAATCTCTGACTTGTTTCTTTATCTTTTCAAAGAAACTTTTCTTTACTATATTTTATCTGTCATATTTCAAAGTTTATACACTGACCTCTGTGTTTACAGTTCTTTTGCCTTTAATCTCAGCACCATCTGTTATGTATGAGTTACAAGAGGAGGTACTAAGCTGTCAGTCAGCCCTTTAGTCTAATGTAAAATTAGACATCGTTATTTCTAAGGAACGATTAGATACTGACAAATCTCAATAGATGACTAAGTCATTAACTTCATGCCTATAAATATAGACCCATAGTAGTAATGTGTTGAGACACAATCATTATTTTAAAAAAGTCAGTTCTCATATGACACAAGAAAGAGTGGAGATGACATGGAAAAGACATAGAGAAGATTATGGAAAATAGAGTTCTTTAAATATTTTTTCTTTTTTTAATTTTTAATATCTTTATTTATACAATTTGATTACAAACATGATTGTAGTTGGGTTTTAGTCATATAAAACACCCCACCCTTCACCAGTGCAACATTCCCATCACCAATGCACTAACTGTCCCACTTCCCTACACCACCCCCAGCCTGTATTTGGCTTTCTACTGCCCTCATTTATTCACATTGTTATGTTAATTGTCAGTGTAGTTATTTCTCTAACTGCACTCACCACTCTTTGTGGTGAGCATCATATCATGAGCTGGACCTTCCAGCCCTCATCTCTCTTGTCTCTGAGAATTTTTACAAAAATGTCTTTTATTTTTCTTAAAACCCATAGATGGGTGACACTATTCTGTGTCTATCTCTCTCTGACTTATTTCACTCAGCATAAGAGATTACATGTCCTCTAAAAATGAAACCCAACATTTACATATGATCCCATTACCCTTTGTGTATTTACTTGAATAATTTAAAAAAAATACCAATTTAAGCATCCATATGAATTGTCCTGTTAATTGTGGCATTGCTATATCTCGAATTAGAAGAAAATGTCCTTTGATTAATAAATAGCAAAGAAAATGTAGTATACACATAGAATGGAATATACTCACATTTAGAAAACAATAAAAAATTTTGTTATTTGTAACAAGGTGGATGGTGCAAGTTGGCATCATGCTTATATCCACGTGAAGGAAGACAAACACCCTATGAATTCACTTTCACGAGGAATGCAGAGGAAATAAAAATTAGTTTGATCAATTAGTTATTATTAGAAGGAAAGGGGAAGGCAGGTGGATAAATTGGAACAAAAGGGGCAAATGTGGATCACTGGCTGTTGAAGGAAAGGAATGACTTCTCCTGGTGCACTTAATAAAGTGTACACTTGTAGATTTTCACCTGATACTTTGATGATGTTTTTGTCTGTTTGTTTTGTTTTGTTTTTTTGGTCACATCCGGCATAGTTCAGGGGTTACTCCTGGCTCCGCACTCAGAAATCGCCCCTGGCAGGCATGAGGGACCATATGGGATGCCAGGATTCGAACCACCGTCCTTCTGCATGCTATTTCTCAGGTCCTTAGATGATGTTTTGATACATTGTTATTTGAATTAAAATAATTAAAAAGAAACCAACGGGAAAAATAAAATAGATACTAAACATACTTTTATTATGATGAATATATTGTCTTTTATTTTTCTCACAGAATATGAAATCAGAACATTCCATTTTCTCTGTGGGCAGTACACCCTTGAAGCTAACCACTCACTTATCTATCTAATTTCCAGAAGATCTTGATTGTGAAGGACAATTTGTAGATCCCATCAAAGGTACCCAAGTAAACAAGCAGTGACTGATTCAATTAACTGATAGAATTCTATTAGCACAATTCGAGGCCACCTTGTTTGAACACAGAGCATTATGTACAAAATAACTACCGAGGTTGACTGTTTTCATCTTGGTTAAACAGGAGCAAGTTTGAACATGACGCAGTCCAGAAGGTGGCAGCATACACATTCAAGGGACAAATGGTTGAAATACCAGCAGTCCTGGCACTGGTTACAATCGGTGAGAAATCCCTCTACTTGCACATACCAAAAAGCAGAACTTACCTTTCTGTGTTCAACATTCTTCCTCTTTGAGGATGTCCACCTAGTTAGTATATGCCCATTTTACTGCATTTCCCAGTACAGCCGGGAGAACACAAAGACAGGAGTTGGGGACTTTAAAATCCTAGCATTGCTGTTTCCAGTGTGTATGGCCTTGATAAATTATCTTTAATATAATTTAAAATTAATAAGATGGCTATCATCAGACTCTAAGGATTTAATGAAATAATGCAGGCTAAGTGTGTTACATGTTGTCAGGTTTGCCTGTCTCTTCTTTGGAATAAAGAAAGGCACCATTCAGCCTTTCAGACCTCCAGAGCTAGAAGAAAGGTAGCAGATCTCTGTATTCACCAGTCTTGCTTGAGTCAAGTATCTCTGTGACCAGCCTGTTATTCCCTTTTTCTCATCTTATCTGGGAATTTTTAAACCTGGAGTTGGGTGATGTAGGGGAACCTATTTTATTTAATCTTTATTTTATTCCCGTGTGTGTGTGTGTGTGTGTGTGTGTGTTGGAGCTACACCGGTAATGCTCAGAGCTTACTCCTTGATCTGTTCTCCAAGATCACTCCTGTGACACTCGGAAGACTATATAACTAACTGCACACAAAGGCGAGGTCTTAAACCTTGTGCTATCTTTTTAGCTCCAATAAAATACAAGTTCTTCTGTTGTTTTTGTTTGTTGCTTGTTTGGGGCTACTTCCATCAGTGCTCTGAACTACCAAAGGTTCTCATTTTAGATGATCGAGCTTGGCAAATGCTCCCCCCTGAAGAAGAAAATCTATGTCATTCCTTGGAAGGAGAGATAATCATAAAATTTAAGACTTAAAGCCTTTAAAATATGCCATAAGTATGCTGCAAATGCAGACTAGCAGGGGGAAAAACCCTTCCTAAATATAACCTGAATGAAAATTTCTTAGCAATCTAAAGTGGAGCTTAGCCTCCAAAGCACAAAATTTTATGTGCTTGGAAAATTGGATTTGTTAACCTTTGGGATATTGGAATTCTTGGCTAACTTAACGGGGTGCAGAAAATGTGGGTTCCTGTGAATGATAGCTGTGAGCAGTGCCTTTTGAACAGTGGGGGCATGTTGCTATGGAAACCTCGGGGCCTCAGAAAGGCTGTCAATTAGATCCACACACTTGGGGAGTCTAATGAAAACAGACACTTGTCATTTTTCCAACAGCCATCTAACATCATATACATTAAAATATATCCATCCAGGAAGGAAAAGCCTGCGGTTAAGTTTAGCTGTTTATTTTAAGAGATTTCCCTTGTGTGGATTTGATAGGGCAGTGGTTTGTATGTCAGTGTGTGTTTTCCTTCTGATGCTGCAGTAAAGAAAAAGAAAAAGTAAGTAAGGCCTTTCAGTGTTGAGCAGAAATACAATTAGGAGAGTCACTTAAAGTGGGTGGTTCATTTGAGACTGTTTGAGGAGACTTAGGCCTACTTTTTTTTCTTTCAAAACATCATAGTAGGATGAGAGAATCTATCTGGGCTCCTCTTCTTGTTCATCCCTCTCAAACAGCATCCCCAGAGCTTTTTGATATTGTGCACCTACACTGACTGACTGATAGGTATTTTTTTGTCTTAATAGGGCTGCTTAGAAAAGAAACCTTCATTAGACATCACTCTCCTCAAATGTCAGATGCTGAGGAATAAGGAGTCATAGTTTTTTTTTTCTTAGACTGACTTGACATCTGAGACCAACTGCTGGGATTTGCCTTTCTCTGAAACACAAATCAATACACAGTATGGAAACCGCAGACAGAAAGAAGCTGCTTACAAGATTGGTTATTGCTATTTGTTTTCACTTGAACCATATGTGTAGACCTCTTAGCTGATTTTTTTATGCAAACATGCCATTTTGGATTGGTAATTTGCAGGATAAAAACTGTATATATGTTCAAGAGTAGGACAAATGCTAAGGAAAGTTGGACTGAGATCTCAGGCCCTGATGATCATGTACAAAGTCAGATAGAAAGACTGAAAAACGCATAGTTAATCAAGCCTGTCTTAGCCTAACCCAGCTGACAGACCAATGACAACTGAACATTCAATTCCCCACATTGAGAATTAAAGATGAGTTACTTGACTTCTGAGTTCAGTCTATAATTCTCATTTTATTTTTCTTTTAAATGTCAGATCCTCAGTAAGTGAATAGAAGCTCATGTTAATTCTCCTGTTAAGTTTGGTTATTAAAAATGAAACAACTTGATTACCTTAGATTTTTAGCAAATTTCCAAATGGCATTTTAAGCTTTAGATTTGATTTCATCTAGTAATTGTCATGTCTCTGCTTGTGGCAGAAAAGCAAACAATATTAATGTGAAAAAGCACAGTTATTGTGTAACTTTAATGATTCATTTGGGGGGAGAGTAATAATTATACATAACCCCACATTGGGCCGGAGAGATAGCACAGCTGTAGAGCGTTTGCCTTGCAAGCAGACGACTCAGGACCAATGGTGGTTCAAATCCCGGCTCCCACATGGTCCCCTGTGCCTGCCAGGAGCGATTTCTGAGCGCAAAGCCAGGAGTACCCCTGAGCATCTCCGGGTGTGGCCCAAAAAATACATAACCCCACATTATATATTATGTGACCTAGGATATGGATTATCCTAAGAAAGCCTTTCTTGGTATATTTAAAACAATTTTGGTAATTAGTACACTAAAAACAGGAAACAGAAAATGCAAGTCAGATATCTGTCCTGCACTCTCCTCTAGTATGTAACATGGAGGATAAATGTTTGGTAGAATGATAACCCATATGTAATCTAGAGAAATAGCAAGTGAAACTGGAGAGGCTATATTGCTGATAAAGCATTTGCCTTCCATGCAAATACATGTTTTCACTCTCAGGCACTACATATGGTCAGACGAGTTTCACAAGGACTTACCCCAAAGCCACAGAGTCAGCACAGTTACCTAACTGTGAGGAAGGAAAAAAGGGGAGGAAGAATAATATAGAAATAAATAGGACCTGAAGATGTGATACATATATACAATGCAATAGTACACAGTTATAAAGAATGATGCAATCATGCACTACATTCCAACAAGAAAAGAACTGGAAGTTATGTGGTTAAATGAAGTAAGCCAGAAGAAGAATAAATACAGGTTGATATCACTTATATGTGTATTTAGAATGCTTTCCTGGGGAAATTAAATGGTTAAAATGGAGGTCCCTCAAGATTCTTGGACACAAAGTATATTAAGGAGAAAAAGAGAAATAGAACAGAGGAGATAAATCCAGAAATGAAATAATGGGGGTAAGGGTCAAGAATATTCAGATACATTGGTGGTGTTAAGGAAGTACAGAACTAAATATTCAAGCCATGGAGTCAGCAACACTGAAACCATGAGACTCAAACTATAATAACCAAACTTAAAAAGGTGCCTGTTATGATGGCAGACTTGGAGGGAGAGTATGGGATGAACTATGGGAAAAGTTGTGGAGGGAGGTTTACTCTGGTGGTGGAGTCATTGCTGAAATATTGTACATCTGAAACTCAACCATAAAGAACTTTATAAGCTGTGGGAAATGTGTACCGGTGAAGGTTGTTATATATTGTATGACTGTATCTTAATCATGAACAACTTTATCTGTGAACAACTTTGTAAGCATGGTGTTTAAATTAAAAAAACTAAAAAAATAAATAAAACATTAAAAAAGAGGAAGTAATAGCTAGGTGTACAGAGCCACATCTGCAATACAGCAAATGTGGGACAAGCACACCTAGAATTTGCCTCCCAGGGGATCCTAGCCCATCCCAAAACTTGGAAGAGGTGGGGCCAGAACTCTGCATGAAGATCATAGCAGTTAGACTAAGATCCATGATTGAGCATTCCTTCTAGTGTTGAGCCCCAGACAAAACACACAAAATAAACCTCACCACCACACTGTAAAGGACATAGTGGGAAAACAATGTAGAACCCAACCTTGCTTAGAGAATGAAGATGGCAATTTTGAAGACCAAACTAACACCAGTCTCCTATATAGCCTCTCTGATAAGGACTTTTGAGAGGAAATGTGGAGGATGTTCAAAGAACTCACGGAATGAACTGAATGAAGCACAAATAAGATTCAAGAGCATATGAGAGTAAAAATGAGAAAATTTCAGACAAAATAACAAAACTGAGAAACTTGGTAGGCATAATGAAAAACTCACTGGAAGTCCTCATCAGCAGGGTAAAAAATCTTTAACATCTGGAAATCAAACAGCTCCCTACTGAGTAACCAGTGGGACAGAGAGGAAATCAAAGAGGAAATCAAAAGATTCCTAGAAGCAAATCAGAATGAAGACACACATAATCAGAATTTGTGGGACACAGCAATAACAATATTAAAAGGAAAAATTATAGCTCTGTAAGCATATACCAGAAAAGATGAAAGAGCCTACATAAAAAACTTAATGGTACAGCTTAAAAATTAGAAAATGCTGAACAAAATGAACCAAAAATAGACAGGTGTAAGGAAATAATAAAATTTAGAACAGAAACTAAAGAACTACAAAAAAAATCTGAAGACCAATGATAGCAAGAATTGCTCTTTAAAAAATAAACAATGTCAATAAAACATTAGTAAGCCTCACAACTAAAGATATAGAAACTTAATAAACTGAATTAGAAATGAAAAGGGATATGTTAAATTCAAAGGGTAATCAGAGACTACTTTGACAATCTTTATGCCACAAAACAAGAGCACCTGGGATAAACTATAAATTCTTAGACTTATGACCTCTTAAGGTTGAACCAAGATGATCTGGGATATCTAAACAGACCCATAACTGTAGAGAAAATTGAAATAGTAATCAAAAGGTTACCCAAGGAAAAAAAAATCCCAGGTCTAGATGGATATACTGTCAATCCTTTTCAGGCTTTTCCAGGAAATTGAATAATCAGAAGCATTTTCAAATAATTTCTATTAAGATATCACCACCTTGATACCAATAGCAGATAGAGACCTCACCAGAAAAGAGAATTATAGGCCAATATCCATGTTAAAGTTGAACAGGGTTGCAAAGATCCTCACTAAAATATTAGCAAATAGAATTCAACAGTTTATAGGTCATACACTATGACCAAATAAAATTTATTCCAGAGGTATAAAGATTGTTTAACATATGAAAATAAATCAATATAATACACCATATCAATAAACGAAAATATATAAATTATATGATCCTATCAACAGATAAAGAGAAAAGATTTGAAAAGATCCAGCACCATTCATGATAAAATGCCTGAGAAGAATTGAAAGAATTACTCTCAAAATAGTCAAGTCCATTTACCACAAGACCATAGTAACCATTAAACTCAATAGGTGAAAAATAAAAGCTTTTCCTCTAAGATCAGGCACAGGACAAGTTTGAGCCTTATCTCCACTTCTATTCAATATAATACTGGAAGAACTTATCATAGCAATGAGGCAAGAAAAAGATATCAAGGGCATACAATAGGAAAGGAAGAAGTCAGACTCTCATTGTTTGCAGATAATATACTACATTTAAAAAAATCCACGAGGCTGGAGAGATAGCATGGAGGTAAGGCATTTGCCTTCCATGCAGAAGGACAGGAGTTTGAATCCCAACATCCCATATGGTCCCCTGAGCCTGCCAGGAGCGATTTCTGGGTGTAGAGTCAGGAGTAACCCCTGAGCGCTACCGGTGTGACCCAACAACCAGAAAAAAAAGAAAAGAAAATCCTAAAAGTCTACCAAGAATCTTCATGAAATAATAGATTTGTATAATAAAGTGGCAGGCTACAAAATTAACATTAATAAATCCATAGCTTTTCTATATACAAAAGTGAAAGAGAAGAAAGAAACAAAATATTCCATTCACAATTGTGCCACGAAAATCAAGTACCTCAGAATCAATATAACTGAAGAGTTGAAATATCTATATGAGAAAAACTACTAGACACTGATTTGAAAAAATTAAAGAGGATACAAGGAAATGGAAACATATTCCCTACTCATTATTTGGGAGCATTAACATTATTAAAATGACAATATTTTTCCCCAAATTGTACAGATTTAATGTAGTAAAATTACATTTTTTCAAAGAAGTGGATCAAACAGTTTTGGAATTTTTTTTTTGGAACAGTAAACATCCACAAATAGATAAAAAAAATTCTTGGTATTAAAATATGGGAGGCACGACTTTTTTTTAACTTTAAACTGTACTATAAAGTAGTAGTTATAAAAAACAACATGATATTGGAATAATACACAAAATTTTAGATCTATAATAATAACAACATTTTTGATCAATGGAATAACTTGAATTTCTGAGTTTGACTCCCATATATATGATTAAATAATCTTTGATTATTCTGAGTCTGATTCCCACATATATGATCAATTAGTCTTTGATAAATGGATGAGAAAAAAATAAAGTGGAGAATGAAAATCTCTTTAGCAATTGGATGTTGGGATAACTGGCGAATACATGCAAAAATGTGAACTCTACTCTTTTTAACACCATGCACAAATGTCAAATAAAATGGATTAAAGAACTTAATATCGGACCTGAAACCATTAGGTTTATTGAGTAAACGTAGGCTGTACATTCTATGATATTGAAACTATAGGTATCTTCAGGGATGAAATACCTCTTTGAAGTGAGAGGAAGCAAAAATAAAGAAGTGGGATTACATTAAACTGAGAAGCTTCTGCACTTCAAAGGAAACAGTGACTAGGGTACAAAGAATACTCATATAACAGGAGAAACTGTTCACTCAGTAACCATCAGATAAGGGGTCAATATCTAAGATTTACAAGGCACTGATAGAACTTAGCAAGAAAAATCATCTAACCCCATCTAAAAATGAACAGACATTTTTTTAATTTAAACAACTTTATTACATACATGATTGTGTTTGGGTTTCAGTCATGTAAAGAACACCACCCATCACCAGTGCAACATTCCCATCACCAATTTCCCAAATCTCCCTCCTCCCCACCCAACCCCCTCCTGTACTCTAGACAGGCTTTCTATTTCTCTCATACATTCTCATTATTAGGACAGTTCAAAATGTAGTTATTTCTCTAACTAAATTCATCACTCTTTGTGGTGAGCTTCCTGAGGTGAGCTGGAACTTCCAGCTCTTTACTCTTTTGTGTTTGAAAATTATTATTGCAAGAATGTCTTTCATTTTTCTTAAAACCCATAGATGAGTGAGACCATTCTGCGTTTCTCTCTCTCTCTCTCTCTCTCTCTCTCTCTCTCTCTCTCTCTGACTTATTTCACTCAGCATAATAGATTCCGTGTACATCCATGTATAGGAAAATTTCATGACTTCATCTCTCCTGACAGCTGCATAATATTGCATTGTGTATATGTACCACAGTTTCTTTAGCCATTCGTCTGTTGAAGGGCATCTTGGTTGTTTCCAGAGTCTTGCTATGGTAAATAGTGCTGCATGAATATAGGTGTAAGGAAGGGGTTTTTGTATTGTACTTTTGTGTTCCTAGGGTATATTCCTAGGAGTGGTATAGCTGGATCGTATGGGAGCTCGATTTCCAGTTTTTGGAGGAATCTCCATATCACTTTCCATAAAGGTTGAACTAGACGGCATTCCCACCAGCAGTGGATAAGAGTTCCTTTCTCTCTACATCCCCGCCAGCACTGTTTATTATCATTCTTTGTGATGTGTGCCATTCTCTGTGGTGTGAGGTGGTATCTCATCGTTGTTTTGATTTGCAGCTCCCTGATGATTAGTGATGTGGAGCATTTCTTCATGTGTCTTTTGGCCATTTGTATTTCTTCTTTGTCAAAGTGTCTGTTCATTTATTCTCCCCAATTTTTGATGGGATTAGATGTTTTTTTTTCTTGTAAAGTTCTGTCAGTGCCTTGTATATTTTGGAGATTAGCCCCTTATCTGATGGGTATTGGGTGAATAGTTTCTCCCACTCAGTGGGTGGCTTTTGTATCCTGGGCACTATTTCCTTTGAGGTGCAGAAGCTTCTCAGATTAATATATTCCCATCTGTTAATCTCTGCTTTCACTTGCTTGGAGAGTGCAGATGAACAGACATTTTATCAAAAAAGAAATACAGATGGTCAAAATACATCAAAGAAATGCTCCTCATCACTAGTCATAAGGAAGGTGCAAATCAAGCAACAATGATGTATCAGTTCATATCACAGAGATTGGAACACATCATACAGAACAGTACAAGAACAACCAGTGCTGGTGAGGATGCAGGGAGAAAGTGACTCTCGTTTACTGCTGGGGGAAAAGTAGATGGGTCTATTCTTTTTGGTAAACAACATGAAAATTTCTCTAACTCCTAGAAATGGTGTGCCTATATGTTTCTGCAAAATCATTTTGAGGGATATACCCTACAAACATCAAAATATTATGCAGTAAAACCCTTTACACTCCTATGTTTATACCAGTACTATTTTCAATAGGCAGAATCTGGACACAACCCAAGTGCCCAAAAACATGATTGGTTAGAAAAAGTATGGTATTTCTACACAATAGAATACTATGCAGCTTTTAATAAAAATAAAATGAAGTCATGAATTTCACTTATACACAAATGGATGTGGAAATTGCTATGCTGAGTGAAATGATTCAGAAGGAGCAAATAGATATAGCATAATCTCACTAATTTGTGGGATGTAAGAAAAATAAAAGATAGTCTTGCAATAATATCCAAAGACAATAGAGATTAGGAGCTTGCCACAAAGACTGTTGACTACAGTAGGATAGAGAAGAGTCCATTACAACAAAACTAGTTGCAACTGATCACTCTGGACAAGATCTGCATACTAAAAAGACAAAGTTTTATGCATGGTACTCCTTCATTAACAATAGTGCAATATTGTCAAAAAGGAGGGAAACTGGAGACATAGATGGCAGAAAAAATGCACTGGTGAAGGGTGTGTACAATCTATGACAGAAACTTAATCATGAGCAATTTTGTAATCATGGTTCTTAAATAATTATTAAAAAACAAAATCAGAAGTCTTGCACACTGTTTAGAACATTAGACTTAACTATAAAACTTAATTAGGCTCACTGCTAGCTGACCTTGTAGTCCTGAGAAAACACATTACCTCATATTTTTTGTTTTTGTATTTATAATATGAGAATTTGTCGATTGAGAACACATTTCCTTTTAGATAATCTAAGTACCAGCCTGCTGTATGACTTTTAGGATCTTACTGATTCCTTTCTTTGGTGGTCAGGAAGACCTCTTCTTGAAATAGCAGGAGTTATGTTAGTGTTCCCAGTCTGAGTATATATGTGAACTAAAGCATTTGCACTGATCCTGTATGACACTGGCAAGTATATAAACGCCTTTCTGTAAAATTTTTAAGTTATTTATGTACCTTTTACCAACACTTTTCTGTAAATATTCCTTTATGAAAAGAAGTAATATAGTTCTCTGAGAAGATCTTTTAGTTGGTGTTTACAGAATTGAAAAGGAAATGACAACATGACAATAACTTACCAGTATATAAGAGATATTCCCAAACTCACTTAGCCTATCAACCACTTTTCAAAAAAATAATCACTCAACGTTTCCCTGAAAAATTGAGGGTGTTCTCAAGCAGTTCTCAGAAGGCCCTAGTGCCTCCAGCAATTTTTGGGCAGCTGAGCCAGAGTCAATTGAAGGGCTTGAGGATACAGAGTTTTATACTTTATCTACTGTCATATCTTTACTTATCCTAGAAATTTACCTTCTTTAAGAGAGCAAACAAAAAGTAACCCTCTAAATGTAGCCGAGTTTCTAGACTGTTCCAGCAAAACACTTTTCAGAGTGAAAGGAATGATATTGCCCTCTTTAAGTAGCACTCTTTAGTTTTTCTTAAATTGTGTGATTTACTACTTGATGTGGTTGCACAAAATTAGAAATTTGAAATATAGCAAAGATTTGTCCATAAGTTTGATCAACTATAATTGACAATAATCTTATAGAAAAAATGTTCCCCTTTGGACAGTGTCTATTCTGAATTGATGGTTTCTGCCAGCAAAAGGTAAAATTATTATTATAAACTTGATATTGACCATGAACCTGAATTGACACTTTGTAGGAACCTGAATTATGTCTGACTTGGTTACCTCTGTATGGATCAGGCTGTCTTTAGGTTGCTATCATGTGAACATGAAACTGCAGGTAGTAATCTAGCCAACATATTTTAGATCTAGTGCAGATAAGCTTGAACATATCTAGTTCCCTAATTTCTAAAGTTATTTAGAGGATTGGATAATCTAAAGCACTTATGTTTTTAACTCAGTCTATCAACACCTTAAAATTTTGTTCTCCATTTCATTTTATATAATCCTATTAGTTGGAAATAAATAAAGCGATATTTATTTTACTCTGCTTTTTTTTCCTCTTGGACTTTTCTGGAATTTAATCATTATATAATTTTTACTAAATCAGATGGCAGCCATAGTCTGACCAACAGTTTTCATAAGCCTGCTTTTTCTCTTTTATTTTTATTTTTGCTAGGGATGAAATGAAGGCAGTTCTTTTTGTTCCATGAAAATGACATTTGCAACAATATTTTTATATCAGATAACTGAAATGATTTCCTTAGAGAATAGTGGCTAATATTTTTGAAGTCAACTATGTCTTTATGCTGTCTTCATGAAATTGAAATTGAATTTCAGGACTGAAGGTGAGTAGAGCTTTCAGACCTCATAGAATATGACCCCAGCATGACTACTGTATAATACTCAGATGTATCTGGAATATGTGAAAAGCACTGGAGGAGGTGGTATTTCCTAGCTGGTTTCCATGAGATACTAATGTCCCCTGTTGTCAAAAACATAGAGGCACTGAGTGAGCGTACACAGAACTGAGGACACAGACCTGTTTGAAGGGAATGTGTGGTTTTATTTCTTCTAATGACTTGCCTCTATTTCAGGCCAAGATAGAAATGAAAAAAACCTACTTTTCTACTCAAGGCCAGATAAAAAATTATATTTTTCCTGTATACCTCTGTGTCCTTTCACCAGAGTAGAGAGGAATATGATAAGATGTTATTTCAGTTTAACTGAAAAAACACTCATTCAGAGTCTGCTGCCTTAGAGGTACTGAGATGAAGATAAGACAGTGCCTACTGATGAGATGTTGCAACCTGAGTGCATCTGATGTGGCATATACCAAGATAAGATTCACAGGGAAAGGTTAATGAAAAGATTAGAAATTAGATGGGGCTGGAAAGACATCACAGTGAGGCGGGTATTTGCCTTACACACAGCCAATCTGGGTTCAATCCCAGGCATTCCATAGGGTGGTCGGAGCCTGCCAGGAGTGATTCCTGAATGCAGAACCAGGAGTGACCCCTGAGCATCTGAGTGTGGCCCAAAACAACAATAACATGTTTAGAAAAATGAGAAAACAACCTGGCTATGGGGACTTTATTCCCTAAATGCATGTAATATATAATTTAAAAGAAATTCTAATAACTTATTTTTAATATCTGAATGAATGGAATTCTAGGCTATGCTGAACTTTAAACTTCCATGACCTTTATACCTGTATTTTCATGATTTTATCCTGCATGCATGATCCTTCCTACTGGATGGGGGGGGGTAAATAAATGAGGATTTTGTTTCCTAAAATAATGGCCATGAGTTAAGCATATTATTAGAGTATTAGTCACACAAAGAAAGATGAGAATCAGGCTTAATTCCCATATTTTTGACCCCCTTTTATTCTTTTATTCTTTTATGTTTATTTAACTTGGTTTCTGATGCACCAAATGTCTTGATTTTGTTTTTATCTCAGCTGTATAACCATTTTAGTATCTCTCTCTTTCTCTCTTTCTGTTGGATTCATCTTCCTTTTCTGTCTTCTTCATATTCATATGCTCCTTGGTTCAGAGTTTGATTTTATTAATTTGCTATCCTTTATTCATTGTGTTGGCATAAAATGGCATCACATTCTGATAAGTCTCAATTGCTTCTAATTTATATATCTAATTTAAACTTCAGGAAAATTTTTCCTCTATAAGAGAAATCCTTCTGGCAGGAAATAATGTTGGCTCTATTCTTCCATTGCCCCCAACCTTTCCTTTTCCTCACTAGAATTTGAGATACATGTGGATTGGCTATTCTATTTATTTTCTTCATTATTTTTATTACAAGTACATTGAAAGAGGAGTGAAAAAAGGATTAACACTCAAGTTTATTGGAAGAATAAATACAGTCATCCCATGCCTTCAAAAAGAGCATATCACTCCCCATTTTTAATTGAAAGGGGGTGGTTAATGACTCCTCAGGCCACTTGGTTATAGTAATTGGTTATAATCATTCTATAGAACATATCTTGTCATGTTCTGTTGCAGAATTGATTTATGTCAAGTATGGGAACCGCACACAGAAGTGCTCCTCAGAGCTTACTCCTATCTCTGAACTCAGAGAGCACTCCTAGCTGTGTGAAACATATATGATACAGGGGATTGAATCCCAGTCAGCTGCACTAAAGGTAAGTACCTTCCCAGTTTACTATCACTTTGATCATAGTTGTAATGTTTTGTTATAGTAACTAATTTTTCTTTCTCTGAGAAAGGGATACTTAACTGTTTGAGAAGAAAATAGACCTAGTGACCAAATTACTTATACCACACCTTGGCTTTCTTAGGAATGTCTGGGCATATCATTTGTCACATTAAATATATACGATTTCGGCCTTGACGTACAAGGTACAGGGTATTTGAGATAACTGACTCTTTCGCTGAGATATGCCAGTTGAGTGAGCCACCTGAAGTCATAGCAATTGTCTTTGTTGGCGTTATCAGTGCCATGGGGGAAAAAAAGGTGTGCTTTTATCACACATTTCATTTCTGAAGATTTGTGTTCACATATTTCTCTTTGAAAAACAAACCTGTGCTTACCTACTTCTTTCTTTAAACACTAAAATGGTATTCGCCAGTGAAAAGGCACATCCATATTTTATTTTAAAAAAACCCCACAAGATTAAGAAATAAAATTAAAATTTTATTTTTATAAAGAGTCAAACAAAATGAGCATTAGTGTTGAAGTGCAGATTGTTGCATGATATGGAACATATAGGGGTGCATATGCCAAACAATACTTCACTATATTGAGGTTT
Source organism: Suncus etruscus (assembly GCF_024139225.1). Classification (NCBI taxonomy): domain Eukaryota; kingdom Metazoa; phylum Chordata; class Mammalia; order Eulipotyphla; family Soricidae; genus Suncus; species Suncus etruscus. The sequence continues at coordinate 28,018,617 of NC_064864.1, forward strand.
ATATGCTGCCAGGATTGTCTCAATTACTTTTTAACTCTTTGGCAGAAGAAAATGATTGATTCTGAGAATCATCCTTTAAACTCTAATCTGCTTTAGCTCCTTATACTGTTTTTGGATAAAGAAAGACAGAAAAATTCTCGGTGATGGCTTTGCCACCTAAATGAAAACTGATGTTGGGGGACCAGAATGCTCCTGATTTACATGGTTTTGTTTTTTTTTCCAATGAAAATGTTCTGCAACTCTTAGCAATTTTCTTCAGACTAGAGAATAAAGATTGCATTGTAGATCTTAACAGTCATAATTAGAAAAATTGTCAAGAAAATACTTATCTTTTTTATATTGAATGACAAGACAACACAACTTAGAGAATTTGTCATTTACTATTGAATAGGAATCACATCTTTGTATTTCATTATTTGTCTTAACCTGATTAGTTAATAGGCAAGTTTTGTTTAACTCTCAGAATTATGAATATTCTGAATTCTTAGCTTTTCTTATCAGCAAAGAAAAGCAATTTATAACAGTGGGGCTTGAGTCAACAAAATACTTTGAACTCTTTACAATTTCCCTACTATAGAAGCTGATTTGTGTTTAATATGGAAACAGTTTTTATAATTTCTTTATGTAAGAGAAAGGGACACATTTTATTTTCTTATTCTTTTAAGGAAAGGAAGATGAATTTTTAAATTTTAAAATACTAGTTCAAAGGTGTCTTTTCTATGTCTGCTGTGTCTCCTAATATAATCATTTGCTCACACTCTCTTAGAAAACATCACAAAGATTTGTCAAGCATTTCTGAATTAAAAGTCTAAAACATATGAAAGAACCAGTTCATCTTTTGCAAGCCAGAAGTTTCATCCAATAATTTAGTGGCATGTCTACTATCATATGTGACATTATTTGCTATACAAAACCTGCAAGTCAGTTCTGTTTTTCTCTGAGAATAATATTAGCCATGAATTTTTGTTAAGCGTCCTATAGTGAATAGTATATTTTGTGTCCTTTGCTTGATAAATGACAGCTTTAAAAATGCTCTTATCTTTTGGTCAAATACATGATTAATGTGATTATAATAATCTTGAGAAACTAAACATTATTATTACTGTTCTAGCGAGAAGACTATTCCTTTGAACATGAACATGAGTACTGATGACTTCTTGGTTCTGTTACTTGAGGTTTTCTTATAATATGAGATGGCTTTAATGAATTCTTTGGGAGAGAGGAAAAAAGAACATAGATGAATCAGAGAAACCTTTTTTATTTTACTTGTTGATGGGCAACAAGTGGTTGCAATTTGCAGTCTCAAATTTTACATTAGTTTATTCATAAGGAACATAAGAGAATATCATTTTTATAAATATGCCCTTCAAAAATGGGAAAATTCAGTGAATATCTTTAATTATGTAAATCTCCCTCACACTCTTTCATAAAGAATGGAGAAATTATGAATTGGTTTCATGGTACAGTTGGCAGAGCCCTTACCTGACTTATGTCATTGGATATATAGACTTCACAATTGAGTGTGGGAGCTTACAATTATAAGCTGTGATTAGTTCTATACATGACTTCTAACATACTTCTATTGTGATTTTGTACCTTTTACCAAATTATGAATTAATTGTTATTCATTATTATTATTTATTATATTTTTTACCCACAAGAACAAAGCCTATTTGTAGATTAATATACTAATGACTCAGATTTATTAAAGTGCCTAGTTTAATTAGTCTAAAGTCATGTATTTATTCATCATTGTATTTTCTAGTAATATTTTATATTTTAGGTGTGTGTGGTAAATCACTCTAGGTACAAATTCACTTGTTATAGCACATAAAGTTGTATTCCCCCTTAAATCCTCTTTATAGAGTTGCAATATCAGGGATCAGGGGAAAAGTATTACTTTTCAAACTTTTCAGTAATTTATCAAAACAACTGATTTATAATAAAATGCACAGGATATCAAACTGGTAAGTTTTATAGATGCACATGCCTATGAAACCATCAAGAAATCATTTTACACTCAAGATAATAAAATATTATTCTCCCAAGATTTCTTAGTAGTATTTGTAATTCTATTCTTCAGGTCTTGGCTCTTTGTTTCTGTACAACACTCTGCTTTCTATTATCATTAGTTTTGATTATGGAGAAATTTAATATAATAGAGTGACATGAAAGGCACTATTATTCTTTTTTCTTTTTATTTAAACATGTGGATACAAAATTCTTTATGATTAAATATCAGTTTTACTATTTATACTATCCTTCACCAATGCACATTTTCGACCACCAATATCACCAGTTTCTCATGCATTCACCACACTACCTGCCTCTGGGACAGGCACTTCATTTCTCCCTCTCCTTTTTCCTTTTAGATATTTTGGTTTGCACTATTGTTAATGAAGGGATACCATGCCTATCACTTTATCTCCTTTCACCTCCAAATTTTTATGAAAAGTTATCAATTCCAACTATTTTTGTCATAGTGGTTCCTTCTCTGCCCTGTTTGTGGCAAACTTTATCATGACTGATCCTCCTGGCTTTCAGATTGTCTCTGGATAGTATCTCTATACTATCTTTATTTTTCTTACATCCCACAAATTAGTGAGATTATTATATGCCTATCCTTCTTCCTATGACTCATTTTACTCAGCATAATACTATCCATATCCTTCTATGTATAAGCAAATTTCATGACTTCATTTTTTCTAATAGATGTGAAGCAATCAATTGTCTTTTTCTATCCATTCCCTTATTCTCAGGCACCTGTGTTTTTTTTTTTTCTAGCTAGTTTAAATAGTGCTGTGATAAACATAGGCGTGCAGAGTATTTTTTCTGCACTTTTTTTTTTTTTTTTTGGTTCCTAAGGTATATTCCTAGGAGCGGTCTTGCTGTTGAGGAATATTCATTATGCTTTCCAAAAAGGGTAGAACTAGCACTCCGGGCAACAAAGGAGGGAGATATGGGACACATGCTGGGAAAAGGGGTGGAGGGAGGACAACCCTGGTGGTGGGAATAGTCCTGATTCATTGTTACTATACCTCAAATATTACTGTGAAAGATTTGTTATTCACTTTTGGTCACAATAAAAATTATAAAAAAAAAGGGTAGAACCAATTGACATTCCAAAAAAGGCACTATTTTTATGATTTATTTTGCTCTATGTATATTAGTATACATGTATTTTCCTTCAATTTCACTATTAGTTATATTGATTTATATAAATGTAGAGCAATTTATTCATCCTATTGACAGTACATAGACATTTGTGTTATTTATGGTTGTAAGCTACCACAAATAAAATTATTATTAGCATAACGTTCAAGTATTTGTATTGTTTATGTTCTCCTTTAACTTGGACAGATATTTTAAGGGTATACTATCTATATTTTATGGCAGATATATGTGTAATCTTTATTAAATGATGAATGTTTTGCAATGTTTATATCACTATATATTCCTACCAGCAGTGAAAGTGTTTTAGTGTTGTGCATTCTTGAGGACAGTTAAGTCAGTTTTTAAATTTTGTTTTCTGATAGTGGATATATAAATCTGATTGTGGTTTTCATTTGTTTCCTGAAGTATTAGTGTTTTGCTAATGATTTTGACGTATTTGCTTGATTCATGAAGAAGAGTAAGAAAATCCTCTTCAACAAATGATATTTGGAAACTGGATAGCCATACACAAAAATGAAACTAGATTCCTCTTTTATATCTTATAAAATAGATAAGTCAATGCAGATTAAATGCGTTCAAATTATACCAGAGTCCATAAAATACATCGGGAAGAGCATAAGCAAAACTCTTCAAGACATGAACCTTGGAGACATTTTCAGTAATTTGACTCTACTGGCAAAGAAATCTAAAACAAAAATATACAATGGGGTTACATTATACTAAAAAGGATGTTTGGCAAAAGAACCAAAATTTAAAAAAAAAAAAAGAAGAACCACAATTTAATATAAGAAGGCTTCCTATTAAATGGGAGAAAATATTTGTGAATACTGAATAACAGGTACCTAAATAACAGGTACCGTAATAGGTTATTATTCGATATACATGCAACAGCAACCAAAATCCAGCAAGTGCATCAATAATAAGACAGGGGCGAATTGATAGCACAGCAATAGGGTATTTGCCTTGCATGCAGCCAACCAGGGACGGATCTGGGTTTGATCCCCGCAACCCATATGGTCTTCCAAGTCTGTCAAGAGTGACTTCTGAGTGCAGAGCCTTAAGTAACCCCTGAGCACTGCCAAGTGTGGTTCAAAACCAAAATAAATAAAATAAGAAGAGGAATGAACTTGCAGGAAAGCACAGAATAATGGTATTTTTCTTGCATGTATTTGACCCTGGTTTGATGCTCTTCAGCATCATATATGAACCCCCCAAAAAAGTTGGACTGGAGAATCTCACTCATCTCTTTAATATAATATACAAATGAAACAAGGGAATACACAGTATTGAATGATATCAAAACTTTGATTCTTGATTACATAAAAGATTAATATGGAGTATAGGCAGTGTTGGGGGAAGAAAAGATAACCTAGAAATAACATTAGGAATAGTGATTTGGGCATCTTGTACACTTTGATTGGTTTAAATATTAAGCAGCTTTTAGTCTCAGATTTATTGGTGAGGAAAAAGTAAGGACAGAACTGAATATTCAAGCCAAAGTCAATGACAATAGAACTAAGAGACCTAAACTTTAACAATCTAAACTTAACTGGGCCTCTTATACTGGCAGACCAAGGGGGCAAAGAGTAGTGGTATAGGATGCACTCTGGGTCCATTGGTTGAGGAAGATTAACACTGGTGGTGGGAATGGCTTAGACTCACTATATACTGAAATTTAACTATGAAGGACTCTGTAGACCACAATTGTTTCAATAAAATAAAATTTTTAAAAAGTAGCAATTTTAATTAATCATAACTTTAAGTTAATACTAACCTTTTTAAAATTAATGTTAATATGTTGAAACCATAATGCATAAACTCTAGTGAATGTTTTTAAAATGATAAATAAATGATATGCTAAAAGAAATACATTAGTATTGCATCAACAGTAAATTATTAGGGAAAAGAAAATCAAAATAATGAGAGATCATCATTTACCAGTTAGAATGCCTTACATCATAAAAATGGAAACAACCCAGTGCTGGGATTTATGTGATAAAAATGGGACCTTCATTCACTATTGGTGGAACTGCTCTCTCATTCAGTCTTTATGGAAAAAATTGAGGATAACTTTCTGAAAATCAAAACAGGACAACCAAGTGATATAACATATCCTTGCCTTGGTATCTTCCCCAAGATCACTAAAACATAAATCCACAAGGACATAGACATGCCTACATATATCATAGCATTATTCACAATTTCAAAGACCAAGAAACAACATAGGTGCTCAAGAAAATGAAACCCTGTGTGCATGTGAGTATGTATATATATATATATATATGTGTGTGTGTGTGTGTGTGTGTGTTTGAGAGACAAAGATAGAAGAAACTACAACGTAATTATGAGAAAAGATTAATTCATTTAGTTTATTGCAACCTCTATGAAATTGGAATGCATCATGCCAAGTGAAGTAAGTTTGAAGGACAAATACCAGATAATTTTTCTCACATGTATAAAGAAACAAAGCAAGGAAATAGAGAGTCTTCAATAGAAACAAATCTGAGATACTGCCAACACAACAACAAATTATGTTTGTTGGCTACAAAAGGAGGGGAAGGAAGATATTTCAGGACAGTAGTGGAGGGTTACTCCAGTACACTCTTGATGATGGTGGAGGTGGAAATATAGCATTGCAAGATGTAAAAAATTAAATGAGAACTGTTGTAACCCAAGTTACCTCAATGAAAACAAAAATATCTTGATAATAGCTGGAGATATAGAGTATTCACCTAGAATGTTTAAGGTCCCATATTTGATTCTGGGTATCACATGGCCCTCAGGAGTGATGCCCCCAAGCAATAGAAGCAGCCCCAAGCATAGCTAGATGTGAAATTATATATGTATATATGTAAATATTGTATCTTGGAAGAAAAAGAGAACAATCCACCAGACAAATAGAAACAAAATTGAATAAAAGAGCTTAATTATATTGTAAAAGGTAAAAGCTAGAAACATTTAGTAGTATACTCCGATGTTGATTTATAATTCTGCATTTCTGAAGTATCTATAATGTTCTCAAAAAATGTTAAATGTTTAGTAACCTGAACTTTTGCTTTATTACTACCTGAGTTGAATCCTGCTACTTTTAATCTGTTATACTTTTGTCATCATTCAATTAAAAACATTAATATAATATTTTTATTTCTTCTTGACCTGTGAGTTATTTGCAAGCATAGTTCAGCAAAAGAAAGAATTAAATATATGTGTAAATGGAAAAATTAGCTCTCATATTAAAATTTTCTTAGACTTACATGCAAGTATAGAGCATTAGGAGATTAAAATTACTGGAGTGCAGTGAGTCCAGGAAGAGCATATCCTAATAAAATAATCTCTAGAAATAGGGTTTGACCATAGTGGAAAAATATTGGAACATTTTTGGGTTCTTATAATTTGAACAGCGAAAACTGAAGAATTGAAATAAACATACTCAAAAATATGCAAAGCCAGAGCAGTATTCCTGGGGAGTCTTGCTTTCTATTCATAATAAGAAAAGAACAGTCATCATTGTTAAGGATGAAGAAATAAGTAGAGAAAAAAATGATCTTACGTAAGCAGAACAGGATCAATAAATCTCACTGCAAAGTATCCTAACAGCTTGCATTTAATTCTGTTCTCTGTACCCAAAAAAAAGTGTGATCTTGAATTAATAAACCTATAGACTGTCCAAAAATTCTAACCTTTATATCAAAAAATGTCAGTTGGGAGAGTGGGTAAAGCTCTTGCCAACCCAGGTTGGCCTGGGTCAAGTTCCTGGCATCCCACTTAGTCCCTTGAGCGCCACCAATTAATTATGAAGTGCAGAGTTATGAGTAAAACCTAAACATTGCTGGGTTATGCCTTCTGTTCTCTCTCTCTCTCTCTCTCTCTCTCTCTCTCTCTCTCTCTCTCTCTCTCTCTCTCTCTCTCTCTCTAAGAAACAACCTCCGAATAAAAAGACATTTTAAATGAAATGGAAAGCACAATTCATATAGTCAACAATAAACAGAAATTAAAAATGAGAATAAAGATTGTAGTAAACTAATAATGAGATTCCCTAAATTAAATAAAAACAAGAAAACAATAACATAACCACCTAAAAAAGATTAAGTATTATTAAACACATATTTATAATGCAGCTGTAAGGAGAGATGAAGTCATGAAATTTTCCTATACATGGATGTACATGGAATCCATTATGCTAAGTGAAATAAGTCAGAGAGAGAGAGAAAGATGCAGAATGGTCTCACTCATCTATGGGTTTTAAGGAAAATGAAAGACATTCTTGCAATAATAACTTTCAGACACAAAAGAGAAAAGAGCTGGAAGTTACAGCTCACCTCATGAAGCTCACCACAAAAAGGGATGAGTTTAGTTAGAGAAATAAATACATTTTGAACTATCCTAATAATGAGAACATCTATATGAGGGTTATAGAAAGCCTGTCTAGAGTACAGGCGGGGGGTTGGGTCGGGAGGAGGAAGATTTGGGATATTGGTGATGGGAACGTTGCACTGGTGACAGGTGGTGTTCTTTACATGACTGAAACCCAAACACAATCATGTATGTAATCAAGGTGTTTAAATAAAATATATATAAAAATAAACACATATTTACAAATATTAAAAAATACTTTGATCCAAAATTAAAATATTTTTAAATAAAAATTTCATAAACTAAGTAAAGCAGAATTTTTTAAGAAAAGAAGAAATTAATGGAATGTGAAATAATGGTGGACAGATATCAAGGCAATTCAGGCACAATAGTAGAGTGAAGAAAGGACATAACTAAGTTTCCAAACCATGCTTCAACAATAAAGTCATAAGACTACCTATAACAACTAACCTATAAAGGTGAGTATTATGATGACAGTTTGTAGTTGGTATGGTGTTGGTATTAGATGGACTCTGGGAACATTGTTGGAAGTTGACATTATTAGTGGGACTAGGTATGCATTTCTAATACTTCACTAGGAATAATTTTGTAAATCACAAGACTTCAAAATTTTCAAAAAAAAGAGGAATTAATTATTAATCAAATTTAGTAAACGTTTTTTAGAAAAAGGATATATTTAGTCTATAATAATAGTTCAGTGGTTCAAGCACATACTTCGCATGTGCAAAGGCCAGATTCAATCCCTCCTACACTATCTTTTACAATATATTCCAGACACTGCTGAAAATGGCCTTTAAGCACAGAACTTGGAGTAATCCTGAAGTACCACTGGGTATAACCCTCAAAACAAAAAGAAAGGAAGGAGGGAAGGAAGAAAAGAAATAAGAAAACCTGAGAAAATAAAAACAATATTAAAAGTGCTTTAAAGGAATATGGAATGAAATGTTACAATATAAAATTAAGTAAATATAGTTAACATGTAGTTAAAAGAATCTGAATTTTTTTCAAAAGTTAAAGAATATCTGTAAGGAAGATATGAACTCATACTAATATGTAAGCTATAATCATGATATAAATTTTTAACCTTTCAACCTCTGGTCTGTGGATAAATGACAGTATAGAGGTAAAGAGAAATTAAAAATCACTGGGCCTAATAATATGTAAATAGAAAAGAATGTTTATCCTATTACTAAAATGATATGTAGGTAGTAAAGAATATATACCCTCGTGCATATTTGAAAAATTTGATTAGCTGTAAGACATTTTGCTGAAATTTTAAAGATAAAAATATATACCCTATAGATTTATAGCCTACAAGAGGAGCATCATTTTCAAGAAATTCATGGAAAAAGAAATTATAAGCAAGGACTTTATGCCTAATTTCTTGACCACATAACTAGAGCTTAAAAACAGTAAAATTACTTTACTTAAAGAGTATGTGTCATTGAATTGACATAGTTTATCATAATGCATAGTTTTCCAGATAAATGAGAGTGAAATAACTAAATGAATATAAAATAAAATAAAGGGAAGAAAAAAAAAAGAAGTACAGTGACAAGCAAATTCATGAAAATTATTGTACCTCTAATGAGGTCATTAAGTCATTGTCAGAAGCTTTAATAAGCTCTTTCTTGCTAGTTGAATATTATATTATTTAATTTGTTTCTGCGCTTTAGGTTTCAGATACACATTGGTATTTAAATTGATGTGTTCTAAAAGGGATGACAGTTTTAAACAAAAATGAAGTTGCAGGCAGTCACAAGTGTGACTGCATGCTCCAAGAATTCCAAGCACTATTCTAACAGTACAGCTTTTGTGGGGCATGCTATTAATGGCCAGGGCATCCAAAAGTATGAGCATGTGGGGAGATATGCTTATACTCACTCCAAAATGTCCTGGTGATGCTAGCCAGATACTGGCATACCTGGAGTTTTGGTCAGATTGGTGTCTCCACAGAAAGTAATGGTGAAGCAGAGCCATTGGCAAAGTTGTGATTGTGTATGATGAGTCTAGCAGGTGTGACTACATCAGATTTGAGAACTTGCCCACCCTCTCCTCCCCAGATTACCAGCTTTCAGCTGCATGGTCAGTGCACCCATAATTTTACATGGCTTGGTTTATATCTCTTTTGAGAAGAATGAATCGATGGAGCTGGCCAGAAACAAATATGGTGAGTGCATGTGTGCTTAGAGCTATAAAAAAAAAACTTTTAAATATTCGAACACCCAGGGAATACTTGTCTCATAACTCTCCTAAAACAATCTGTGCGAGATAAATATTTCACTTATTCCAAATGTGACTTGAGTGTTTTGGCAGAGAGCTAGTGATGATTATGACCTCGGGCTCAATTTTCTTTATTCCCTTGCCTTGAGGACACCAACTTTAAAATCTGTGCCCACTGCATGGCCTTCAAAAATGCAGACTAAATAGGCAGACCTGAGATCAACTTAGATAGAGATGTTTCCTTTGTGAGTGTTTACCTGTATGTGAGCCGCTTATTCTTATTAAAAAAAAAAAACTAAAAAGGTTGCACATTTCAAGAGGAAAATATATTCTCTCTGGATTCTTTTCCCAGTTGTATATGTTTAAGATAATAGACAACCAAATAACAGATCTGAAAGGCAGAATGGAATAAAATGCAGCAGTCTGCCCGTGAAAATTTGCAGAGGAACATTCATGAATTTCAGTCATGCAGACAGGACTAGACTTGCCTTGCATAGAGAGAATAACAAAGGTGAAGAGTTCTAGTTGTTTACAGCATTCTCTCGGTGGGTATTCAGATACCTCTGTTATTTCACAAAGACAGTGCCCTTCCCTATTATGTTCACATGTGCAGAGGATTTATTAATAGCCTAAGTCCACATAATATCTAGAGTACCAGTAGTAGGAAACAGACATCTCTGATTGGTCACTAATAGTCTTCTACTAATAGTTTTCTACGTATGTTTACATTTCCTTTAATACAAACCCATATTTTTCTAAGTGTATCTAATACCAGCAGTCATGGCCCCACTAAGGAAATGCCCAGTCTGTCAGTATTTTGGGAGTAATTATTTTGGGGTCACATCCAGTGGAGTTCAGAGCTTGCTCCTGGCTCTGGAGTCGGGGATCACTCCTGGTGGGCTTGGGGGACTACATGAGGTGCTAGGGATCATACCCGAGTCTTACACATGCAAAAAGAGTATCATATCTGATGTACTGCTCTGGTCACTTGGAATATATTTTGTTGAGATGCAATTTTAGGTTCAGAACCTGATGTGAAGCCTGTGGGTTTGCATTTCTAATAGGTTCTCTCTCAAGTGATTTCAAAGCTGTGATTCTTACACCACATTAGAATCCGTATGCTCGTCTCACATCTTAAATGGATCGTTTAAGAATTTCTAATAAGTACTGGTAAACTAGTGTCCTATGTTTTAGCATACATATTAAATAAGAATATTAAGGTATTACAAGTTAAAAGAAGCAGAATTGCATGAGAACTCAATTAAGTGGCTAGTCTTAGTCTCATATTTTCAGGAAATTTCATGATGTATGGATCACAGTTATCCATACCCATCAAAGATTTTAGTAATTTCTTGCATAGATTCAAATATAGATTGATTTTAATGTACAATTGAACTTTTTTTCAGAAGACATTAATATATATATATATGCTGATCATGTAAAATTCAACAACCAAAACTATATGCTAATAGTGTTTGATCCTGAATGCTAGTTATAATTACATAAGACTTTTTTTTTTAAATGAAAGCTTTCTGTATATCATCTCACAACTATTGATTCAAAATGGGACAAAACAGTTTTTGTCTTTAAAAACAAACAAAACCCACAGAGCATTCAGGATGGTAGTTCAAAGAGCCCACCCAGAATAGTTATTTAGCACGAGGGAGGCCCATTCACCCATGGCATTGTATGATGCTTTGCCTTGTGTAGACCTCTGACACTGCAAGATGTGGTAAAAAAATAACATACAGAACAAAAAATTTCTCCAAAATGTCAAGGTAATTCTGATGTGTTCAGTTGAAAAACAATGTTCTTTGTGTAACCCAGTGTAATAAGGTCAAATAGATGGAAAATGAATCAGGATAATAAGACAGTGATGCTTCAGATAAACCAATTAGCAATTTAGTTTAATGGAAAAACACAGAACTGAACAATCAGTTAAAGGAAAATACACATTTTTAAATGACATGTAATAATTACCAAAATTATTCACATATTAGGAATCAAATGTTAATAAAGGCTATAGTGATTATTATTATAATCATATATGATGTTTTCTATCATTGATGCAACAAGATTTTAAAATAAAAAACCCCAAAGTTCACAAAAGTAGAAAGAATTGCTCTAAATAATTGGCCAAAATAAAATCATAATTAATTCTAGAAAGTACTTTGCCTGGAGAAGTAATAAAACCAATATTGAACTTTTTGGGAAATGGAGAAGTACTAATTCAAATGTATAGTTACAGAAGAACATTTGAAATTCTGTAAAGTCAGAATTCAACTTAAAACTTTTGAAAGTGTTGATATAGAATAAAATAAAAAAAAGGACAGACAATAAGAAAATATAATATAAATACGATTCTTCTAAAAATCACTGGAAAAATATTCAGAAAGATTGAACAAAAGATGTAAGACAAATATTAAGAATAGAAGGATATTTTATGTACAGTATGGATTAAAAAGACAAGGGAGGGAAATTGAAGTAGGAAGGGAAGAGGTAGACTTGATATAAAGACAGTAGTAGATGGCGTTTGACAAATTATTGGGGCTGAGGTGAATATGTCATAAGCAAAAATATAAACCAAATTGTATTTTAAAACCATGGGCCAGAGCGATGGTGCAGTGGTAGGGCATTTGTCTTGCATGCAGGTGACCCAGGACGGACTGGACTGCAGTTCGATCCCCCGCCATTCCATATGGTATCCCAAGCTAGGAGCGATTTCTGAGCACAGAGCCAGGAGTAACACCTGAGCGTCACCGTGTGTGCCCCCCCCAAAACAACCAAACAAACAAAAAAACCAACCCCACACACACAAACACACACATATACAAAAAACCCAGTATTTATAAATAGTTAATTAGGGAAAGTGTGCTTGTAAATTTAAAATTACTAGAAAATACAGCTCATCAAAATTAAATTAAGATGAAATGAAAGCCAATAATATCAAGTAACTTGCTAAAATATCTCATCAAGAAATAAACAATGACAGTCAAAAAGACTACAGATACGAGCTTAGGAGATAGTGCTAAAATCTGGAAAGAATGTTTTTGAACCAGGTATGCAGTATCATCTCCAGGACCACATGGGCTCTTGAACATCAGGAAGTATAATCCTGGTCCCTCAGTCCTCAACTCTAGTACGTGGCCCCGGTGGCCCCAGCACTACTGAGCTCTGGTAGTACCATAATATCTGAACACTGAACTTTTGGATCTAAATAGCCAGGCCAAGTGTTGGTAGGATTTGACTGGTTAGAAGACCATCTTCTCAAAGTAAAGGTCACAAGTCCGACCATTAAATTCTAACAGTAAAGTAAAAGATAACAATGTACTAATCTTTTTTTTTTATTTTTTTATTTTTCATTATGAGAACAAGGATGCAAAGAAAGAGGACAAGGTAAAGTTACAGTGGAAGGACAATCACCCATAACGTAATTCTCAGAAGTCCCCTTGCTGATATCTTAACTTTGAAATTTCAGCCAAAGAACATTAAGATAAATAAGACAGAATCCATGTACAATTACTTTGTCCCTCAAGTCCCCAGATTGTAACACATTATAATATTTCTTAACAGCACACAAGGCAATCTAAAGCCATAAAACATACGTAACTCCTTAAACAATGTACTAATCTACTAGGCTTTATTATCTTGTTATGAGAAGAGGAGAAGAGTAAAACTATATGAAGATAGTGAGGCGAGTATTAAGGTAAGGGGTCCCTTTATAGTAAATTTAATTGAGATACAAAAAGCTGTAACAATATCAAGAAATATTTGAAAAGATGAAATGCTGAAAGCCAAGGAAAAAAACATTAAAAAAATACCAAGAAATGTTTGTAGAGACATCATACTCTGAAAAATAAGTCTCTTAATATCAGCCAATGACCATATTATATAGAGATCATGTCCTGATTAAGACTGAGGGTAACAAAGAAACTCCTGAGATTAAAAGTCTTCCTGGTAGCTCTCTATGAATGACCCATTGTTCAAATTGAGTCGACCTAGATGGAGAAATAAAAAAAAATAAAACCTTTAAAGACAATTTCACAAAGCAACTCAGCTACTCTATCCTGAGGGTGCTGCATCCTAACTCTGGGTGTATATGATCTCTCCTGACAGCACACTAATTTGGAGTCACCCATTTCCTTCTTTACAGTATGATACCATTATTTGGAAAAATGGTCTTTATTCATATTTCATAAATAAAACCATGTTTTTGAACTGTCTTCTTTGCCTTCAATACAAAGAATGAACCTGAACTCAGGCAGGTTGGGGCTGATTCTTTTTAGCAGTCCTGATTTCCCCAGGCACAATCCACTACCACCAACAATACAAAAATACTAAGCCAGTCTCAGTCATAAGCATAGATGAATGAAAAAAAAAACCTTAAGTCATTTTTGTTAAATGAGCCCATTGTATATAAAAAAGATGATGTATCGTGCCTGACATGAATTTCCCAAGGAAGACACACATGATTTAACATAAAAATTGTTACTGTATTGCATCATACTAAAGAACTAAAGGGAAAAAAGCACATCAGTAGATACTGAGAATGTATTCATAATGTATGAGTACATTAAGTAATGAAAACTTCTAGAGTACTAGTGGCAATTGAAAGAAACTTTCAGAATCTATTAAAGAGTTCTATTAAGATCTTACTGCATGTAACATTTTCTGTGGTAAAAATATAAAGCCATTTCTTTAAAATTAGAGGGAAATTAGTAACTTTAGTCTAATTCTGTAGGTTTTATCCAGTATAGCAGGCAAGAAAAACTAAGAGAGGTAGGTAAATACTATCATTATTTGTCGTTAGCGCTACTAGGTAGAGCCATAACTAAAGATTCTAATATTGTTTACAGAAATGAATAGTTTATATTTAAATTATTAGATTAATATATAAAAATAATTATGTATGTAAATTTAAAAATTATGTATGTATATTACATATCACAAAATAAACCATTTCTATATTCCAGCAATAAAGAATAGAAAAGAAAATTTCTAGAATAGAACAGAAAATTATATTTTTCTGGAATAAAATGGAACATTTCTATAATATGACTCATTTTAAAAATTAATTTAAGGGCAGAAAAATATTTCAATGGATTGAGCCTTTTCTTTGCATATGTGAGGCCCAGTTTTCTTGATTCTGCATGAATGTTACAGATGGCCAGGAATGACTCAGGGGTAGCTCAGAACATTGCCATGTATATCGCAAAACAAAGCAAAGCAGAATGTTGAATTTTTTAAGAGTAAAAATGTAATAAATCAACACATTTGCATTATAAAAGTAAACAAGTTTCTTGAGAAAATTATTAAAGTTAATTAAAATTTAAACTTATGGGGAGATGTAAACTGAGTTCATTTAATGTAAGACTAAATTTTAAGATGTCAATTTTCTATCAAAGGACCACTTTGGGTTTAACAATAAGTTTTTATTGTTTTTGTTTTGTTTTGTTTTGAAGATGCCTTTGGCTGTGCTTAGGGCTTTCACCTGGCTCTGCAATGATCATCAGGGATGACTTCAGGAGGTGCTTGGAGTATCATATGCTGTGTAGGGATCAAACAACTATGGTTGGCTGCATGCATGGCAAACTCCTTAATCCCTGTACTTTCTTTCTAGGCCCTTGAGCAATAATTTTAAGAGGCTTTCTAGAAATAAAACAAGATGTTAATTAAATGTACTAAGAGAACACTGCCAAGTTGAATAAAAACATTTTAAGAGGAGGAAAATTTGATGTAAAATGTCCTATTGAGTATTGCAACTTTTTATTACACTCTAAGAGTTAGAGAAAACAGCAAAAATAATCAAACAGGATTTAGAGTCCATATAGAGAAAAAAATTTTGATCTAAAAATTATACAACGTTAGGTTTCTATTTATGTATTAATTAAAAAATTAATTAGCTTTTCATGTTTACAAAAATTTTCTTATTGGGGTTTCCATCATAAAATGTCCATCAACCTTTACCCAGTGCGATCATCCCACCACAAATGACCCTATTTCCCACCCCCACCCAGACCCCGGATTTTCTCACAGATAGACGTTCTGCTCTCTTTATCATTGTCATGGTAGTTGTCTTGTATGTTAGTGCTCTACTCTCACTCACCATCCTTTGTGGCAAGATTCATATTATAAAATGGTTCTCCCAATGTTCAGCTCTATTGTAGCTTGATATAATTGCCATGATGTCTTTTATTTTTCTTATATCCTGCAGATAAGTGAAACTATGCTATGTCTATCCCTCACCTACTGGCTCATTTCACTCAGCATAATGGTCTTCATGTCAATTCATGTATAAGCAAATTATATGACTTCATTTTTCCTAATAGCTGCATAGTATTCCATTGTGTAAATATATCAGTTTCTTTAGCCACACATCTGTTCTTGAGCACCTAGATTATTTTCAGAATCTGATTATTGTAATAGTGCTGTGATAAACATAGGAGTGTAAAGGGAATTTTTGTATTGTGTTTATGTGTTCATACAGTATATACCTAGGAGTGGTGTTGCTAGGTCATATGGAAGCACAATATCCAGCTTTTTGAGAAATATACATATTGTTTTCCAGAAAGGTTAACTTGATGGCATTCCCACCAGCAGTGAGAGTTCCTTTCTCCCCACATCCACATCAGCACAAGTTGCTCTTGTTTTGTTTTATTTTTGTGATGTTTGCCAGTTTTTGTATGATGATATATCATTGTTCTTTTGATTTGCATCTCCTTGATAATTAGTGATGTGGAGCATTTTTTTCATGTGCATTTTGGCCATCTGCATTTTTTCTTTGAGAAAATGTCCGTTCATTTTTTATCCCCATTGTTAAGGGGTTATATTTTTTGTTAATTTCTATTTGTACCTTGTATTTTATGGATATTAACTCCTTCTCAGATGAATTTTGGGTGAGTACTTTCTCCCATTCTATGGTTGTCTTTAGTATCCTAGTCACTGTTTCATTTGAGGTGCAGATTCTTCTCAATTTAATATAATCCGATATGTTTATCTCTGCTTCCACTTACTTGGACAGTGGTGTTTCTTCCTAGAAGATTCCATTAGTCTCAATGTCATGGAGTATTTTGACTACATTTTTTCTATATGCATTACTGTTTCAGATCTGATATGAAGTTTGTTAATCCCTTTTGAGTTGGACTTACACATGGTGCTAAATAAGTGTCTGAGTTTGCTTTTTTTGCAAATGGCTTACCAGTTGTCCCAACACTACTTATTGAAGAGGCGTTACTTTGTCCATTTTGCATTTCTTGACCTTTTATCAAAGATTAATTGATTGTATATCTGGAACACATTCTCTGAATGCTCAAGTCTATTCATTTGACTTGAGAGTATGTCTTTATTCCAATACCATATTGTTTTTGATGACTACTGCTTTGTAGTACAATTTTTTTTTTTTTATTTTTTTTTTTTAATTTTTTTTTTATTTAAACACCTTGATTACATACATGATTGTGTTTGGGTTTCAGTCATAAAAGGAACACCACCCATCACCAGTGCAACATTCCCATCACCCAAGTCCCAAATCACCCTCCTCCCCACCCAACCCCCGCCTGTACCCTAAACAGGCTCTACATTTCCCTCATACATTCTCAATATTAGGACAGTTCAAAATGTAGTTATTTCTCTAACTAAACTCATCACTCTTTGTGGTGAGCTCCCTGAGGTGAGCTGGAACTTCCAGCTCTTTTCTCTTTTGTGTCTGAAAATTATTATTACAAGGGTGTCTTTCATTTTTCTTAAAACCCATAGATGAGTGAGACCATTCTGCGTTTTTCTCTCTCTCTCTGACTTATTTCACTCAGCATAATAGATTCCATGTACATCCATGTATAGGAAAATTTCATGACTTCATCTCTCCTGACAGCTGCATAATATTCCATTGTGTATATGTACCACAGTTTCTTTAGCCATTCATCTGTTGAAGGGCATCTTGGTTGTTTCCAGAGTCTTGCTATGGTAAATAGAGCTGCAATGAATATAGGTGTAAGGAAGGGGTTTTTGTATTGTATTTTTGTGTTCCTAGGGTATATTCCTAGGAGTGGTATAGCTGGATCGTATGGGAGCTCGATTTCCAGTTTTTGGAGGAATCTCCATATCGCTTTCCATAAAGGTTGAACTAGACAGCATTCCCACCAGCAGTGGATAAGAGTTCCTTTCTCTCCACATCCCCGCCAACACTGTTTATTCTCATTCTTTGTGATGTGTGCCATTCTCTGGGGTGTGAGGTGGTATCTCATCGTTGTTTTGATTTGCATCTCCCTGATGATTAGTGATGTGGAACATTTTTTCATGTGTCTTTTGGCCATGCGTATTTCTTCTTTGTCAAAGTGTCTGTTCATTTCTTCTCCCCATTTTTTGATGGGGTTAGATGTTTTTTTCTTGTAAAGTTCTGTCAGTGCCTTGTATATTTTGGAGATTAGCCCCTTATCTGATGGGTATTGGGTGAATAGTTTCTCCCACTCAGTGGGTGGCTCTTGTATCCTGGGCACTATTTCCTTTGAGGTGCAGAAGCTTCTCAGCTTAATATATTCCCATCTGTTAATCTCTGCTTTCACTTGCTTGGAGAGTGCAGTTTCCTCCTTGAAGATGCCTGTAATGTCCTGTAGTGTTTTGCCTATGTGCTGTTCTATATATCTTATGGTTTTGGGGCTGATATCGAGGTCTTTAATCCATTTGGATTTTACCTTTGTACATGATGTTAGCTGGGGGTCTAAGTTTAATTTTTTGCAAGTGGCTATCCAATTGTGCCAACACCACTTGTTGAAGAGGCTTTCCCTGCTCCATTTAGGATTTCCTGCTCCTTTATCAAAAATTAGATGGTTGTATCTCTGGGGAACATTTTCTGAGTATTCAAGCCTATTCCACTGATCTGAGGACCTATCCTTATTCCAATACCATGCTGTTTTGATAACTGTTGCTTTGTAGTACAGTTTAAAGTTGGGAAAAGTAATTCCTCCCATATTCTTTTTCCCAATGATTGCTTTAGCTATTCGAGGGTGTTTATTGTTCCAAATGAATTTCAAAAGTGTCTGATCCACTTCTTTGAAGAATGTCATGGGTATCTTTAGAGGGATGGCATTAAATCTGTATAATGCCTTGGGGAGTATTGCCATTTTGATGATGTTAATCCTGCCAATCCATGAGCAGGGTATGTGTTTCCATTTCCGTGTGTCCTCTCTTATTTCTTGGAGCAGAGTTTTATAGTTTTCTTTGTATAGGTCCTTCACATATTTAGTCAAGTTGATTCCAAGATATTTGAGTTTGTGTGGTACTATTGTGAATGGGGTTGTTTTCTTAATGTCCATTTCTTCTTTATTACTGTTGGTGTATAGAAAGGCCATTGATTTTTGTGTGTTAATTTTGTAGCCTGCCACCTTGCTATATGAGTCTATTGTTTCTAGAAGCTTTTTGATAGAGTCTTTAGGGTTTTCTAAGTAGAGTATCATGTCATCTGCAAACAGTGAGAGCTTGACTTCTTCCTTTCCTATCTGGATTCCCTTGATATCCTTTTCTTGCCTAATCGCTATAGCAAGTACTTCCAGTGCTATGTTGAATAGGAGTGGTGAGAGAGGACAGCCTTGTCTTGTGCCAGAATTTAGAGGGAAGGCTTTCAGTTTTTCTCCATTGAGGATAATATTTGCCACTGGCTTGTGGTAGATGGCCTTCACTATATTGAGAAAGGTTCCCTCCATTCCCATCTTGCTGAGAGTTTTGATCAAGAATGGGTGTTGGACCTTATCAAATGCTTTCTCTGCATCTATTGATATGATCATGTGGTTTTTATTTTTCTTGTTATTGATGTTGTGTATTATGTTGATAGATTTACGGATGTTAAACCAGCCTTGCATTCCTGGGATGAAACCTACTTGATCGTAGTGGATGATCTTCTTAATGAGGCATTGAATCCTATTTGCCAGGATTTTGTTGAGGATCTTTGCATCTGCATTCATCAGTGATATTGGTCTGTAATTTTCTTTTTTGGTAGCGTCTCTGTCTGGTTTAGGTATCAAGGTGATGTTGGCTTCATAAAAGCTATTTGGAAGTGTTTCTGTTTGTTCAATTTCATGAAAGAGTCTTGCCAAGATTGGCAGTAGTTCCTCTTGGAAAGTTTGATAGAATTCATTAGTGAATCCATCTGGACCTGGGCTTTTGTTTTTCGGCAGACATTTGATTACTGTTTTAATTTCATCAATGGTGATGGGGGTGTTTAGATATGCTACATCCTCTTCCTTCAACCGTGGAAGATTATAAGAGTCCAAGAATTTATCCATTTCTTCCAGGTTCTCATTTTTAGTGGCGTAGAGTTTTTCAAAGTAGTTTCTGATTACCCTTTGAATCTCTGTCATATCAGTAGTGATCTCTCCTTTTTCATTCCTGATACGAGTTATCAAGTTTCTCTCTCTCTCTTTCTTTGTTAGGTTTGCCAGTGGTCTATCAATCTTGTTTATTTTTTCAAAGAACCAACTTCTGCTTTCGTTGATCTTTCGGATTGTTTTTTGAGTTTCCACTTCGTTGATTTCTGCTCTCAGCTTTGTTATTTCCTTCTGTCTTCCTGTTCTTGGGTCCTTTTGTTGAGCATTTTCTAGTTCTATTAGCTGTGTCATTAAGCTACTCAGGTAAGCTCCTTCTTCCTTCCTGATGTGTGCTTGCAAAGCTATAAATTTTCCTCTCAGTACTGCTTTTGCTGTGTCCCATAAGTTCTGAGAGTTTGTGTCTTTATTGTCATTTGTTTCCAGGAACCTTTTTATTTCCTCCTTGATTTCATCTTGGACCCACTGGTTATTGAGCATGAGGCTGTTTAACTTCCAGGTGTTAAAGTGTTTCTTCTGAGTCCCTTTGGAGTTCACAAATAATTTCAGAGCCTTGTGGTCAGCGAAGGTAGTCTGCAAAATTTCTATCCTCTTGATCTTATGGAGGTATGTTTTATGTGCCAGCATGTAGTCTATCCTGGAGAATGTCCCATGTACATTGGAGAAGAATGTGTATCCAGGTTTCTGGGGATGGAGTGTCCTATATATATCCACTAGGCCTCTTTCTTCCATTTCTCTCCTCAGGTCTAGTATATTCTTGTTGGGTTTCAGTCTGGTTGACCTGTCCAGTGTTGACAAAGCCGTGTTTAGGTCCCCCACAATTATTGTGTTGTTGTTGATATTATTTTTCAGATTTGTCAGCAGTTGTATTAAATATTTTGCTGGCCCCTCATTCGGTGCATATATGTTTAGGAGAGTGAATTCTTCCTGCTCTACGTACCCCTTGATTAATATAAAATGTCCGTCTTTGTCCCTTACAACCTTCCTGAGTATAAAGTTTGCATTATCTGATATTAGTATGGCCACTCCAGCTTTTTTATGGGTGTTGTTTGCTTGGATAACTTTTCTCCAGCCTTTTATTTTGAGTCTATGTTTGTTCTGACTATTCAGGTGCGTTTCTTGTAGGCAGCAGAAGGTTGGATTGAGTTTTTTGATCCATTTAGCCACTCTGTGTCTCTTAACTGGTGCATTTAGTCCATTGACGTTGAGAGAAAGAATTGTCCTGGGATTTAACGCCATCTTTATTTCAAAATTTGGTGTGTCTTTTGGGTAGTCTTGTCTTAGATTAGGTCTTTCAGTTTTTCTCTTAAGACTGGTTTTGTGTCTGTGAAGTTTCTGAGCTGTTTTTTGTCTGTGAAACCATGTATTCTTCCATCAAACCGGAAAGTGAGTTTTGCTGGGTATAGTATTCTGGGTGAAGCATTCATTTCATTCAGTCTTGTCACAATATCCCACCACTGCTTTCTGGCATTGAGCGTTTCTGGTGACAGGTCTGCTGTAAATCTCAGGGAAGCTTGCTTGAACATGATTTCCCCTTTTGATCTTGCTGTTTTCAGAATTCTGTCTCTATCTGTGGGATTTGTCATTGTGACTAGGATGTGTCTTGGGGTGGTTTTTCTGGGGTCTCTTTTGGTTGGTACTCTTCGGGCATGCAGGATTTGATCACATATATTCTTTAGCTCTGGGAGTTTCTCTTTAATGATGTTCTTGACCATTGATTCTTCCTGGAAATTTTCTTCCTGGGTCTCTGGGACTCCAATGATTCTTAAGTTGTTTCTGTTGATCTTATCATAGACTTCTATTTTCGTCTGTTCCCATTCTTTGACTAATTTTTCCATTGTCTGCTCATTTGCTTTAAGTTTTTTGTCCAATCTCTCCTGCTGTATGGAATTGTTATGTATCTCATCTTCCACAGCACCAAGTCTATTCTCAGCTTCTGATACCCTGTCCCAGAGCTTATCCATTTTGTCATTCACTTCGTTTACTGAGTTTTTCAGGCCTGTTAGTTGACATGTTATTTCAGTTTGGAGTTTTGTCATTTCTGCCTTCATATTTTCTTGGTTCTTATTAGTGTTCTGTTCAACTCGATCCATGGTTTCTTGGAGTCTGTTGAGCACCTTCCATATTGCTAGTCTAAAGTCCTTATCTGAGAGGTTGATTAGTTGTTCAGTCATTATCTGGTCCTCAGAATTGTCATCTTCATTCTCTATGTCTGATGCTGGCCTGCGCTGTTTCCCCATTGTCACATTTGTATTGTGGGTTTTTCTACGTGTTGTAGTGGTATTCATTGTCTATATGATGTAGGCAGCACACTCCTCTGGCTCCTCCCTTTCTGGATGGGCTGACTTGCCTCTAAGGGAGGGGAGTCCTCCGTGGATGAAGCCTCACACTGGGTCAAATCTTAGGCCCGAGCATGTAACAGAGAAGACAGTCCAGAGAGAAATGTTTGCTTCTGTGATATAGCGCCGTTCTTAGTGTGATTTTTCCTTCTTGTTGCAATGGAGTTCTTTCCTTAGAAAGAGTGCACGGCCGCGTAGCGAAGCGGAGCGGCCGTGCTCCTCTGAGCCTCTTTTTGCCCCACTCGCAAGAGTTTCACGCAAGAGGACAGTGGACAGACATAGACAGGTCACACTCACAGTCTTTCACAGCTGAGCCCCACTGGGCCGGTGTACTTTCGCGGATTTTCCCCGCCTGGTGTCACACACAGGGAGCCAGCTTTTGCAAAGGATAGCCGGTTTTTATGCTCTGAAGTCCCTCCCTGAAAATGGCGTCTGGGCGAGCGAGGTTTCTGGAGGCTCTTTTTGCCCCACTCGCAAGAGTTTCACGCAAGAGGACAGTAGACAGACATAGACAGGTCACACTCACAGTCTTTCACAGCTGAGCCCCACTGGGCCGGTGTACTTTCGCGGATTTTCCCCGCCTGGTGTCACACACAGGGAGCCAGCTTTTGCAAAGGATAGCCGGCTTTTATGCTCTGAAGTCCCTCCCTGAAAATGGCGTCTGGGCGAGCGAGGTTTCTGGAGGCTCTTTTTGCCCCACTCGCAAGAGTTTCACGCAAGAGGACAGTAGACAGACATAGACAGGTCACACTCACAGTCTTTCACAGCTGAGCCCCACTGGGCCGGTGTACTTTCGCGGATTTTCCCCGCCTGGTGTCACACACAGGGAGCCAGCTTTTGCCGCTTTGTAGTACAATTTAAAGTTAGAAAAAAGTGATGCTTCCCTTCTTCTTTTTCCTAAGAGTTGCTTTAGCAATTCGTGGGCATTTTTTTCCAAAGGAAAATCAGGAGTGTTTGATCAACTTATTTGAAGTAGGTTGGGTTTACTTAGAGGAATTGCATTAAACCTGTACAATACTTTGGGGAGTATTGTCATTTTAATAATTTTGATCTTTCCAATTCATAGTCAGGGTACATACCTTAATTTCCTTGTGTCTTTTTTTTTTTTTTTTTTTTTTGGTTTTTGGGCCATACCTGGCGGTGCTCAGGGGTTACTCCTGGCTGTGTGCTCAGAAATAGCTCCTGGCAGGCACAGGGGACCATATGGGACACCGGGATTCGAACCAACCACCTTTGGTCCTGGATCGGCTGCTTGCAAGGCAAACGCCACTGTGCTATCTCTCCGGGCCCCCTTGTGTCTTTTTCTATTTCTTGAAGTAGTGTTTGTAATTTTTTTTCTCATATTTTTTGGGGGGGTCACACTCAGAAGCACTCAAGGGTTACTCCTGGCTCTATGCTCAGAAATCACTCCTGGCAGGCTCCAGGGACCATACAGAATGTGGAGATTCGAATCACCATCCTTCTGCGTGCAATGCATGCAATGCAAATGCCCTACCTCCATGCTATCTCTTCTGCTTCTGTAATTTTATTTGTATAGTTTCGTTCCCTCTTTACTTAAGTTGAAAACAACATCACTGAGTTTCTGTGGTACTATTGTGAATGGATTTTTTTTTAAATATATACTTCTCTATTGTTATTTGTATATAAGAAGGCCATTAATTTTTGTGTTAATGTTTTATACTTACACTTTGCTATACAAATCTATTTTTTCTAGAATCTTTTTTTACAAGAGTCGTTAGGCTTTTTTTAAATATAGTATCATGTCATCTGCAAACACTGAGAACTTGACTTTTTAATTTCCTATTTGGGTGCCCTTGATATATTTTCTTTCATAATTGCTATGGCAAGTACTTCCATTAATATGTTGTATAGGAGTGGTGAGATAAGGCATCCTTGACTTTTGCCAGATTTTAGAGGAAAGGCTTTCAGTTTATCTCCATTGAGTAAAATAATTACCATGGGCTTGAGATAAATGGTCTCGAATATATTGAGAAAAGTTCTTTCCATTCCAATATTGTTGAGAATTTTTATTATGAACAGGTGTTGGAATGTGTAAAATGCTTTCTCTACTTCTATTGATATGATCATATAGTTTTTATTTTTCCTTTTATTGATATGGTGTATTACATTGATTAACTTGCATGTGTTGTCATCATTGCATATATGAAAAATCCTACTTGGTCATGGTGTATGATCTTTGCGATGAGACATTGGATCCTGTTTTTTAGTATTTTGCTGAGGATATGTGCATCTGTGTTCCTCATAGTTATGGTCTTCAGTTCTCTTTTTTTGTGGCATCTCTGTCTGCTTTTGGTATCAGACTGATGATGTTAGTTTCAGAAAAAAAAAACCTACCTAAGGATATTTCTGTTTCTTCAATTTCCCAGAAGAGCCTGGAAAGGCTTGGCAGTATGTTCTCTTGAAAGGTTTCACTAGTAAATCCATCTTGTTCTGGGATTTTGGTTTTTGGAAGACTTCTGATTACCATTTTTATTTCCTCAATAATGATAGGTCAGTACAGATATTCCAAACTATCTTGATTTAGACTTGAAAGGTTATAGGTGTCCAAGAATTTATGCACTTTTCCAGGTTCTCATATTATGTGGCATAGAGTTTCTCAACATAATCTATGATTACCCTTTGAATTTCTATAGTCTCTGTAGTATATCTCCCCCTTTTCATTTCTAATTCAGTTTATTGGCTTTCTCTCTCTTTGCAAATTTTGACTAATGTTTTGTTGATTTTGTTTATTTTTCAAAGAACCAACTCTTGCTTTTATTGATCATTTGTACTGTTTTTTGTATTTCCAGTTCATTAATTTTTGGTCTAGACTTTATTATTTCCTTCTGCCTGCCTATTTCTGGCTTATTTTCTTGTTCTTTTTCCAAATTTTAAGCTGTGCCAGTAAATTATTTCTATCGGCCTCTTCTTCCTGATGAATGCTTGTAAAACTATAAATCTTCTTAATTCACTTTCTTTTTGATTGTGCCCCACAAATTTGATAATTTGTATCTTCTTTCTTGTTTGTTTCCAAGAATCTTTTGATTTCTTCTTTGATTTTCTCTCTGACCCACTGGTTATTTAGTAGTGAATTGTTTAATCTCAAGTTTTTAAAGATTTTGGGATATTTGTTTGTGATTCACTTCTAATTTTAGTGCTAGATGATCCTAGAAGTTAGTTCTTACAATTTCTATCCTCTTGATTTTAGAGAGGTATATTTTATGGCCCAGCATGTGTTCTATCTTGGAAAATGATGCATGTGCATTGGAGAAGAATGGTGGTGGGAGTTGACACTGGTGGCGGGATTGGTGTTGAAATATTTTATGCATTATCAGTAACTTTGTAAAGTTTTTAATTAAATAAAAATAATTTTAAAAATAAAAAGAGAAACAATACTTAACAAATCAGGCCCTAGAATAATGTCTTTGTTTGCTTGATTTTTTTTTTTGTAACTTACCTTGTAACTTCCAGGTAGTTTCTCAGGGGTCTATCCTGGCTGTGGTTGAGGGGACCATATATAGTGCCAGGGACAGAACTTAGCCTTCTTGCATTCAAAGCATGTACTATAGTCAACTGTGCTCCTCTCAATGGTATTATTTTATGTGACATTGGCCAGATTTCTTTTTCATTAATATTACAATAAAATGGCATAGAAATAACTGAGATTATCTGAGGATTGGCTTTATTTACAACAGTTTTGTTGGAGATCTGAAGGAATGTCATAGTGACATTCCTGCCTACAAGCTTATTGTAATGAGTCCAAATGCATCCCCCAGGGTCCCTATGTGCTGTGATCTGGCACCAGGGCTGTTTGGAATCCCTTGCACTGCAAACAATGTCTGGCCACTTCATCCCCATGGTTAGTAAATACCACAAATGTGTAGCATCACTTGCCAGGAGATGTAACCTCTGACGAGTAAAATTATGAGCAGTGCAGTACCTAATAGAACACAACAACCATAAGCTTTCTGGCACAACAATAAATTCAGTCCTGGAGACCAAGTGTGCAAGCATCACAACTGAAGGTTTGAAATGTCAGTTTGCAACACTGTGAGTGTGTGGGAGCCACAATCTAATGTGCAGCCTCCCTTAAGCACTACAGCTAAAAATGTGTGAGTACCATAGTCAAATATGTGTATGCCATCCTTAGTCTTTAGAGCAATGTCAACAAGACAATACCATATTTTGATTCTAGGGAATAATAAGTCCATTGTTGTAATATTCTTGTTCTCACCAACAGACAAATCAATTTAAGTTCTGTAGACAAGTCTTCAATAATAGATATTTTCTTAAATCCAAAGTATTGTTACCATTTTTTTTTTCATTGTATCTGTACTATGAGCTAAATTCTTCCTTCTGGATTAATTTCTTTGGAAATTTTGAAAATGTTAGCTTCTAAATCACCTTTATTTTCATCATTTCATGACACTTTATTGGCTCTTTTTATCTATCAAGGAAAATGGAAATTTGTCTAGGTATTTCTGGGAAGACAAAGTAGAATAGAAAACTGGTTACATGAGTGTTGAAGCACTTTAAAAGCAAAAAGAAAATTAAAGTAGTACAGATAAGAAGTTGTCAGCATGCCCAGGACTGGGAAACACCAGGCATAGAAACTGAAATTTTAAAGGGTCCCTGTAAAGTTGAGGTTCAACTTTTTGAGGTTGACAGTAGGCATACATGATGAGATTCAGAGCTTAGTCTTGGCTCTATGTTCGTGAATTATTCATGGTAAATTTGGGGGAACATATAATGTTCTTGGTTTCATACCCAGGTGGGCCAAATGCAAGGCAAATGGCCACCCACTGTACTATTGCTCCAACCGAGTTCAAAAAGTTTGAAAATGGTTTTTAATGCAGTGAGGATACTTAGAAAAAAAATGCAGGGAGAGGGCTGGAGAGATAACACAGCAGTAAGGCGTTTGCCTTGCATGCAGAAGGACAGTGGTTCAAAGAGCCAGGAGTAACCCCTGAGCACTGCCGGGTGTGATAAACACACACACACACACACACACACACACACACACACACACACATGCAGGGATGCAAACTTCTGGAGGTTCAACCATAGTGCTACTAGGAGGATGAGGGGTGGTTTGGTGCTGCTGCTGCTGCTGCTGAGGTAACATTACCAGAAAACATTGGAAAACAAAAATAGGTGAGAACTGTGGTTTTGCTTTAGCTTTCCAGCTTCTTCCTAGCACCTCTGATTATATACAGTGGTCATTGCTTTTTTTTTTTTTGATGAACTGGAATGATATTTCATGAACATTTATACTTTTTGGCATTTGTTTTAGATTTATTTTTCAGATATGCTTACAAGTATTTTGTTTTAAAGTTATTAAAATGTTTAGCTCACCTGTTTTAAAATGTAATATTTTGAACATTTTTACAACATATCTTTTATTTCGGGGGGCGGCACTCCTGATAGTGTTCAGAACTTATCCAGGTTCTGTACACAGCCGTGACTCCTGAGATGCAAAGAGGTAAACCCAGGTTGGCTGCATGCAAGGCAAGGTGCCTTACCTGCTATACTCTCTCTCCTATGCCTAAAAAATACTTTCATAGTAGCACTTCACTATGTTTATTATGTTTAGGGGTTTATTTTACCCCTAAAGTAGAAAGGACAAAATAAAGTATTGAAGAAAAGAAGGTGGAGAAGCAAAAGAAGGAAGAAAGAGGAATACATCAGTTAGCCAAGAGCAAATGTTGTGGCCATCCGGCTCCAATATCACAAAACAGAATTCTCAGATAGAAGATTTGGAGCTGTGAGGACATAGCTTTAATATTTTCTGCTTTATCTCTTTAGGCTTCAACTATTAGAGAATCTCAGCTGACCTATGGGCCTATTAATTTCCCCTAGCCTCTCACCTCTCTTATTTATTTTTTAATAGCTTTATTTAAACACCTTGATTACAAACATGATTGTGGTTGTGTTTCAGTCATGTAAAGAACATCTCCCTTCACCAGTGCAATATTCCCATCACCGATGTCCCAAATCTCCCTCCTCCCCGCCTCACCCCCACCTGTACTCTAGAAGGCTTTCTAGTTCTCTCATTCATTCACATTGTTATGATAGTTCTCAATGTAGTTATTTCTCTAAATGCACTGCAGTGACAGGAGATTGAAAATTTGTCTTTGGTAAAAGGTTGATTTCATGGCACTGACTTTGAGAGATAAATGTAGAGTCATACTTTTTGGTGAAATATATTTACAAGTAAGCTCTTTAGACAACTAGATAGAAAAAACCTAATTTCAATTTCTCTTTTTCAATTAAGAAGGTAAAACTTTTTTTTTTTTTTTTTTTTTTTTGCTTTTTGGGACCACACTGGTGATGCCCAGGGATTACTCCTGGCTATGCTCTCAGAAATCACTCCTGACTTGGAGGACCATATGGGACGCCGGGGATCAAACCACAGTTTGTCCTAGGCTAGCTCATGCAAGGCAAATGCTCTACTGCTTGCTCCACTGCTCTGCCCCCAAGAAGGTAAAACTTAAATCTGTGTGATATGCTTGCTTTGTCTTCTCGATTTCCTTCTTTTCTTCCAAAAACCCTATGAGCTATTTAAAGATATCGTCTAAAAGCCAGAGAAATGATACAGAGTATACAGGCTTTTGCTTTGCACACAGGTAATGATTCCTAGGACCCTGTATGGGCACACAAGGATCACCAGGAGTCAAACCTCTACTGAGTCAAAAGTAAACCATGACTTTGAGTATAGCTCATCCCACCTTTGCTTCCTCAGAGATAAGGGTTATTCAGCTTCACTACATTTCTCCAATGTATATAGGAAAAAGTAAGAATGGTATTAAACTTCTATTTTTGTTTTGAGGCCATACCTAACAATGTTCATGGCTAACTCCTGTTTATACATTCAGGAATCACTCCGACATGTCAAACAGGGGGCATTGTGTGTGATGTAGGGATTGAACATTAGTTGGCCTTGTTCTAGGCAAATGCCCTACCTACTATACAACCATTCCAGCCCCAAATTATTAAACTTATTTATTTTTCACTATTCTCTTTGTCTCTCGCCTGCTTGTTTGTTTTTCCAACTCATCAGAATAGGCGCTAATTTTTTTTACTTTCACATAGAATCTTATCCAATCTTGTGTTTCCTATATCAGATCAAATCAGAGAAAGCACAAATTTATTTCTCCAGTTTTTAGTTGAGCTCCACACATTCAAGTTAATCTATCCACATATTATTTGACAACTCTAATTTGATGCTTTCAAAGCAATTGCAAACTCAATATTCGCCAAATGGAATTCTTGCCATCCCAAACCTATTTCTCTTCAATATGCCTTTTTCCAGTTGTCATCAGCATTCACACAGTTCTTTAGATGTGACAGAAATACTTGTTTTATTCACTCCTTTCCACACTCAGCCCATTAATATTTTTGTGATAACCCATAATAGATATTCAAATCTGTATATTCACCTAATATTTGTGGCCACAAATGTGCTTTTTAGATGGTTACAGCAATGGATTTTTGGTATCTCCATCTTTTGGATTTTTTCTTCTTCACAGTATAGCCAAAGTAATCTCTTAAGTATATTTGAATAATAACACTAATGTTATCATAAAAATGGATTTATTGCCGAGCTCATAAATTATTGAGTGTAATATGAAACATTTGCATGAAACACACAGATGCATAAGAAATTAAGCAATTATTGTAGATAACACTTTTTTTTTGTTTGTTTTGGACCACACTTGGTGGCACTCAAGGATTACTCCGGCCTCTGTGCTTAGAAATCACTCCTAGCAGGCTAGGGAACCATATAGATGCTGGGATTGAACTCAAGTTCATTCCGGGTCGTCTGCATGCAAGGCAAATGCCCTATTGCAGTGCTATTGCTCCAGCCCCATAAAGTAGGTAAGTTTGCCCCAGGTTCATCTCTCTCTCTCTCTCTGTCTCTCTCATCTATCTTTCTAGTCTTAGAGTCTAGAGTTGGCAGCTGGAACATGGTATTCTTGTGCCTTTTGCTGGAGCCTTCTTTATAATATTACTTGCTGCCATAACTTGGTTGATTCTTGTCCCTGGGCTTTTGTTTGTGAGTGAGAAGTGCTGCTGTTCTGCTATCTATCTGGCCATAGATGAGGGTGCAAAAAGTAAATTGTTTAGCTGGAGACTTTCTTTTGTTTTTTGCTCTGTCCTGTCCTCAGCCGTCTTATTACCTATTTTGACTAGATAGATTTTCAACAGGTGATAATTTTTGTTGTTGTTTGGGTCTACACCCAGTGACTCTCAAAGGTTCCTCCTGGCTATTCGCTCAGAAATCGCTCCTGACTTGGGGGACCATATGGGACACTGGAGGAATCGAACATTGGTCCGTTCTAGGCTAGAGCGGGAAAGGCAGATGCCCTTCTGCTTCTGCCATCACTCTGACCCATTAACAGATGATATTTAAAATGAACATGAAATTAAAGTTTCCCAGGTGCCTTTCCCCTCCACTTGCACCATACACTTTCTGATTTAAAATCCTTTAAAGATGTATGTTAGAAAAATAAAATTATCTCTAAGTGATCATGTGACCTGTAGCCTCCTCCATCCTCCTCTTACTCAGTTTTCATTCCAGCTTGCTTCTGTTTCCCACACTGGTCTAGAATACTCTATCAATAGTACTGTACATGATTGACTTCATCATCTTTCAGGTCTTAGGTTAAATATCTCTTTTACACAGAGGTATTTCTTTTTGGAGGGTGGCACAACTGGTGATGCTCAAAGGTTACTCCTGGCTATGTGCTCAGAAATCTTAGGGTATCATATAGGACTCTGGTGGATTGACCAGCGGTCTGTCCTAGGCTAGCAGTGGTAAGGCAGATGCCTTACTGCTTGTGCCACCACTCTGGCTCCAGAGGTATTTTTTTAACATCTATGAATTATAGACACCTCGCCTTACAGTTATTTTCTATAATCGTACTGCTTATTGCTTTCATATTAAAATGTGCATTTAGAGTTTTGAATTTACTTTGATAGCAAAAATATAACCATTGTGTAGGAGGTGATGGGAGGTAACTATTTGTCTTTATAACAATCTTTCTGTAGTTTCTATAAGAGTAACCAGCACATGGGAGGTGCTCAATAAACAAGTGTTGAATTAGCAAAGGTTATTAAAATAAAGTCAACCACTAGCATACTCATTGTTCACAGAAAATTTAATAAAAAAACAAACCAATATGTGATGTGAATCTCATGACAAATGACATGTTCAGTTTTTGAAAAGATAAATGCCATATACAATTTTTTTTCTGATGCCTGGATAGTACCTTAGAAAAGTCTATTATAGAACTGTGTGGTTGAGTGGTAGAGCATATGCTTCAAATGGTTCAATTCCTGGCACCACAGACAAAAGAAAAAAATTTATAATTAGTGCAGTCAAGAAAACCACCACAAGTCTTCCAACTTTCCAACCATATTTATACCTTCATACTTTAGTCAGAATAACTGATGAGAACCAGATTATGGGAGCCAAGTCTCATTCCAGCTTCAGGACAGGGAGTTTCTAGTTTCTATTTTATTAAAATGTCACATAAATATTATCATTTTTGACAGTGATTGCATTCTTTTTAACAGTGACCTAGCACATCATTGAGATAACAAGATATTAGAATTTGATTTCAGTATTTTAGTTTTCACTGCATGCTTTCTTGTGACTCAAAGTTTCAGTTTCCCCATTTATATTGTGCTAGTAGTAATATTTATATCTTGTTTGTGAAGATTCTTTTAATAAAATGTAAAAGTATCTAATGTAAAATGTAAAGTATCTAACAGAGTGTCTGGCACAAAACAAGAATTAAATAGTTACAAATTAAGTAAAACTAACCTTATGATATTTAAAAGAGGCTTTGCTTGTTATTGTTATTTCTTCCTTCTCTCTTTCCTTTCCTACTTCCTCTTTATCTCTTTCCTACATTCCCTCCTTCCTTCTCTCCCCCTTTCCTTCTTTCCTTCCACATTGTCTCTTTTCTTTTTCTCTCCTTTCTTTCTCTCATTCCTTCCTCATTCTCGCTTTCCTTCCTTCCTTCCTTCCTTCCTTCCTTCCTTCCTTCCTTCCTTCCTTCCTTCCTTCCTTCCTTCCTTCCTTCCTTCCTTCCTTCCTTCCTTCCTTCCTTCCTTCCTTCCTTCCTTCCTTCCTTCCTATCTTCCTTTCTATGAGTATGCGCAGGTATCTTTAGCTCTGTGCTTATGAATAATTTCTAGTATATCTGAGGGTGCTGGGCATTGAACTTATGTTGACCACATGCAAGGAAAGCTTTTTAAATACTGTACTTTCTCACCAGCCCCAAATATGGTGTTTTCTTTAGTCTTATCCTATAAATCCCTGCTCTTTTTTTTTTGGTTTTGGGGTCATATCTGGTGGCACTCAGCAGTAGTTACTCTTGGCTCTTCATTCAGAAGTTGCTCCTGGCAGGCTTGGGGGACCATATGGAATGCCAAGAATCGAATCTGGTCTATCCTGAATAGGCCACATGCAAGGCAAATGCTCTACCACTGTGCTATCACTCCAGCCCCTATAGAAAATA
Organism: Suncus etruscus; assembly: GCF_024139225.1. NCBI lineage: Eukaryota > Metazoa > Chordata > Mammalia > Eulipotyphla > Soricidae > Suncus > Suncus etruscus. The sequence goes on from NC_064864.1 coordinate 28,051,572, forward strand.
TTTGGGTAACAAAAAAAATATTACCAAAGACTGAAAGTAGTAAGAAAATTACTTTTTATTCCTTTTGTTAAATACCATGGTTGCCAAGTAGCTCATGATTGAATTTTAATCATACAATGTATACCTCCTTTACCAGTGCATATGCCACCAATGTCCTAAGTTTCCCTTCCACCCTCCCCCTTCCTGTCTTTGGGACAAGCATTTCATCTCTCTCTCTTTCTCTCATATTTCTTCCTTTCTTCCCTTTTAGACACTGTGGTTTACACTGTTGTTAATGAAGGTGTACCATGCATATCATTTTATCTTCTTTCACCTCCTACTTCTTGTCCAGAGTGATCATTTCCAATTATCACTGTCATATTGAATGCTTCTCTGCCCTAACAGCACTGTTCCACTATTTGTGGCAAGCTTCCTAATATAGATTGGTCCTCCTGACCTTCATTTCTGTTGTTTCTGTATATTATTACCATATTATTTTTTTCTTATATTCCAAAAATGAGTGAGATTATTCCATGTATATCCTCTCCCTCTGACTCATTTCACTCATCTCAATACTCTCTATATTATATAAAGCAAATTTCATGACTTCATTTTTCCTAACAACTGAGTAGTATTTTATTCTGTAGATGTACCACAGTTTCTTTATCAAATTCTCTCTTCTCAGGCACTTGGGTTGTTTATAGCTTCTAGATATTGTAAATAGTGCTGTGATAAACATATAATGCAGAAATCTTCTACACTTGGGGGGGTATTTCCTAGGGTATATCTCTAGAAGTGGTATTGTTGAATTATATGGTAGCTCAATTTCTAATTTTTGAGGAATATCTATATTTGTTTTCTAAAAAGACCTAACCAATCAGAATTCCCACCATCATTGAATGAGTCCTTTTCTTCCAGCATCTATGCCAGCACTTGTGATATGTGCTGGTCTTTGTGCTGTGAGATGATGTCTTGATTTTTTTTTATAAGCATCCCTAAAAATACTACTTTCAAAGCATCAGCTTCAGACATGGACTTACAGACACATACACAGAGACAACCATTTCAAAGTCCAAGTTACGATGGAATGGGAATTTATGCTTATCACAAAGGCAGGAAGGTATGGAGGTAGAGAAAAAGAAGAAAGGTAGGAAAGAAGGAAGGTAGGAAAGAAGGAAGGAAGGAAAGAAAGAAAGAAGGAAGGAAGAAAGGAAGGAAGGAAGGGAGGAAGGAAGGAAAGAAGGAAGGAAGGAAAGAAAGAAGGAAGGAAGGAAGGTAGGAAGGAAGGAAAGAATGTAGGAAGGAAGGAAGGAAGGAAGGAAGGAAGGAAGGAAGGAAGGAAGGAAGGAAGGAAGGAAGGAAGGAAAGTCTATATTGAAAACCTAGCCAAATTTGATTATGCTTATCCTGGGTTTGAGAAAACTTGAAAACATTTTTGCAGTAGCTGTTTATTATTTGCAACAATATTGACTCCCTGTGGTTTGAGTAAAAAGCCATCACCTCCACCTTATACCTTCCTAATATATTAACATTCTAAAGCCAAATGTCTCCCATACCCAGATTCTTGCTACACTGAGAAAAGTAAGGAGATTCAGAATTGGGAGTTGAGTTCCAGTTCCAAATCCACACTAATACTGAGTATAGTTTCTGAGCATGGAGCACAGAGTAGGCAATGAGCCCTACTGGTTGTGAATAAACCATACTCTTCATGAAAATGAGACACCGATTGTGTTGTTTCTACAATGAGTAGATGTAGAGTGAAGATATCAGTTGATAATATCAGTTGAAAATTTAAGTGAGCTACAACTGATGAAAATTCATTTTTTCTACTTCTGCTATTCGTTTTCAATTGCTGTCCTCTTCAGTTATAGACACATAATTATTAGAGAGCCTCTTCTTTCAGTTTATGTGAAATATCCTGATTTTTCAATATTTGCAATATATATTTTCCTTTTTAATTTTTTTCAATTGATAAAGTGTACAAAACATAAAACCACTTTCTTTGAGATATTTAATTTAATGGCATTCTGTATGTTTAAGTTATTAACAATCTTTCATTTCCACAATAATTTCATCTTTTCTACCTGAACAGTACCTATTAAACACTACGTCCTTATTTTCCCTCCCTTCTAGTCTCTGGAAAAAACTCTTCTACATTTTTTTTCTTTGAATTTGATTTATCTAGAAAGTTTATGTAGGTGGGATCATAGATTTGTCATTTTGTACTTGCCTTACTTCACTCACTATATACTTCATGCAGATAAAAGAATTCTAATTCTTTTAAAATTATTTTTAATAATTTATCATATCATTTGCAGTCCAAAAACTTATTTATAACCATGTATCTTGTAATTATAGCATGATAACTCTATTAATCATGTTTAAAAGATAATCAGAGCAGCAATTTGTTCACTAGTGGCATATGAATGCACATTTGTCTTTTGTACATGTAAAACTACAAGCCAAGAATTCTCAGTACATGAACATAGCCATATGTGTAACAAATCCATTAAATACCACTGGGTTAGAGAGAGAGAGTATAAGGTCTAGGGCAGTACCTTGAATTCAGCCAACTCCAGTTCCATTCCAACACTAACACTGAGTATAGTTCTGAGCAAGGAGCACAGAGGAGGCAATGAGCCCCACTGGTTGTGAATAAACCATCTTTTTATGAAAATGAGAGAACTATTGTGTCATTTCTACAATGAATAGATGTAGAGAAAAGCTATCAGTTGATACCTGCTGAAAATATCAAGTGCCTTTTCTTGGGCTTATTATTCCTGTAGCTAATTAAGACTTGGAACTTTACGCAGCAGAAAAAGGTTCTTTAAAGCTTCGGAGAAGATGGAATTTCAAATGCATTAGGAGCTGAAAAGGATGCACCATGGCAGAATAAAGGACTAAACATATAGTCGGGAGTGAGGACAGCATGTCAAATGGCAAGCCGGGTAACAGTATCAAGGGTAGTCATTCAAATATGCAAAGAGAGAAAATTAAATTCTGTAAATCCATATGTTGTGTCAGTGTAGTCAATTTTTTCAAGTATAATTTTTTACAATAATACACAGCTATAGAAACTAATATGTTAACTTTGCTCTTTTAGAGCAGAAAATGTTCTAAAATATCAGAAAGAAATGATGTGAGTTGATTTTGACTGTTCAATTTTAACTTATATTCCCAAATATTTCATGCATCCTAACTTTGCAATGAATAATTTTATGTAATATATATTTTTTATTTAAACACCATGATTAGAAAATTGTTTATGTTAGAATTACAATCTTACAATGTACACTACTCTTCACCCATGAACATTTCTCACCACCAATATCACCAATTTTTCTCCCACCCTCACTCGTGCTTTTCTCTGGGGCAGGCATTTTACTCTTCACTCTTTCTCTTCCTTTATTTTTTAAGACTTTGTGATTTGCAGTATTGTTAATGGAGGGGTACCATGAATTTTACATGATCTCTTTCCAACACCCATTTATTGTCTGGAGTGATCAGTTTGAACTATCATTGTCATAGTGGTTCCTTCTCTGTTCTAAGAGCACTTCGTTCTTTGTGGCAGCTTCCTATCATGAACTGGCCCTCCTGGCCTTCTTCTTTATTGTGTCTGGATATTATTACCACACTATCTTTTCTTTTTCTTATATCCCATAAAAGAGTAAGACTTTTTATGTCTATCCTCCCTCTTGATAAGTTCATTCTGCATAATACTCTCCATATCATAAGCAAATTTCATGATATCATTTTTCCTAACACCTGCATAATATTCCATACTATAGTCTCTTTAGCCACTCGTCTTTCTTGGGTACATGGAATGTTTTCAGGTTCTATCTGTTGTAAATAATACTACAATGAACATAGAAATGCAGAGGGCCTTTTTTGTATTGTGTATTTGTATTCCTAGCACATATCTTTAGAAGTGGTATTTCTCAATCATACAGAAGCTCAATTTCTAGGTTTTTTTTTTTGTCTCTTCTAGGAATATCCATATTGTTTTCCAAAAAGGTCGGACCATTCTACAATACTACCAGCATCAAAAGATGCATCCACACCAGCACTGTTCTAGTTCTTTGTGAGATGGTAAATCTCTATGGTGTAAAATGTTAACACGTTGTTTTAATTTGCATCTCCCAAATGATTAGTGATGCAGAACATTTTTTCAAGTGCCTTTTGATCATCTGTATTTCTTCTTTGAGGAATTGTTTTTCATTTCTTCTCCCCATTTTTGAATGGGGTTATATAATCTTGAAGTATTGTTTTTCCTGTTCCAAGACCACTAGTTTTTAACTACATACTTAAGATGAACCAAGCCAAACTTCAGGGCCGGACCCCTTCAGGATACAAACAAAAGGAACAAATAAGCTCATCATATTCTGAATGAAGAGCATCAGAGTTTAAAATTTAATTTTTTTCTTTACAAGTCTTTGCAAACAACTTTCATGAACATAAAAATTCCCAAGCCAAAGAAGCTTATGTGGATGCCCTATTTCTGTGATTTCCATCATTAATTAGAATTATCCATAATATGGATAATATGGATTCCATATCCTAACTTAAGGATAATTTCTCTTCCTTTTACTTTAATATACTCCATTCTAGAGTAACTTTTATAACCCCACTTGGAATAAGTAATTTTTTTTATTTTAATGGCTTGCCTATTTATCTGTATTCAAACTAACCCAATTTAGGTAATACTTTATGTAATACTCTCTTTACATCTTTTTCTTTCATCATTTCTTAGTAAAAATCTCAACTTCACTGTCTCCTTTTAAGCATTTTTGGTTTTGGGAACACAGCTATTAATTTTTAGGGTTTATTTCTGACTCAATTCTAGTAGGTATCTCCTGGAAATATTCAAAGAATTATCATGTGTCTCCAGAGTTGGACATGTGCAAAACCCCATATTATTCTCTCTGACTCATTATCTTTCAATAAATTTATATGAGAGATCAATAAAATGTATACTGTGGCTGCTAGTTTACTTTTTCTTTCTCCTTTTTTAAAACTTGAGAACCAAAGTTCTTATGAAATGTGGTTAGATCAAACCAGCAACCATGTTACACAGATCTAGTGTGTGTCTAGTTTGACTGGATGGCTGACTTACTGAGAAAAATAATAAGAGCTCATGCAGATTTTTACCAGTCCTGAGATTCCCACACTTTCAATTTATTTGCAGCATTCTGTTGGATTAAGAATGATAGCAGTCTATTGTAGCCACAGTTTTCTTCCATTCTATTTTTCCATTCTATTCTATTTCCATTCTATTTTTCTTCCATTCAGGGGTCCGCAAACTTTTTAAACAGGGGGCCAGTTCACTCTCCCTCAGACCATTGGAGGGTCTGACTATAGTAAAAACAATACTTATGAACAAATTCTTATGCACACTGCATATATATTATTTTGCAATGAAGAAACAAAACAGATACAAATACAATATGTGGCCCGCGGGCCATAGTTTGAGGACCACTGAAAGAGTATTGACAATTTGGCCATGCATTAAATAAATAAAAGCTTGCATATTCTCAAAAATCATATCACAAACGTTTATTTGGTTGTACATAAAAAGGTGGATGGGAAGTACATTGCCATTTTATACATATTTTATTTACTTTATTTTTAGCCATGGATTTTATTACTTTATTAAAACACCATGGTTATAAAATTGTTCATGATTGAGCATGAATTGCTCATGATTTGTTCATACATTGTATACCATTCTTGGGGACAGAGAAATAGCACAGCAGTAGGGCATTTGCCTTGCAAGTGGCCAACCCAGGATCGATGCTGGTTCGAATCCCGGCATCTCATATGGTCCCCTGTGCTTGCCAGGAGTGAGTTGAGTGCAGAGTCAGCAGTAACTCCTGAGTGCTGCTAGGTGTGACCTCAAAACCAAAAAACAAACAACGTATACCACTCTTTACCAGTGTTTTCCCAACATCACTGTTCCTAGTTTTCCTCACACCCTCCCTTTTGACTGCTTCTGGAGCAGATATTTAACTCATCTCTCTATCTCTCTCTTTCTTTTCTTTTTCCATTTTATACACTGACTTTTGCAATACTAGTAATGAAGGAGAACAATGCATATCACTTTATCTCCATTAGGCATCCAGTTCTTGTCTAGCATGATCAATTCAACTCTCGGCATTATAGTGAATGCTCCTTTACGCTACCTGTATTGTTCAATTTTTTTTGGCAAGCTTCCTAATATCGACTGGTCCTTCTGGCCCTTATTTCTATTGTCTCTGGATATTATTATCAGAAGAACATTTTCTTATCCCAGAATTCTTTGTGTAGTCAGCAAGATAAGAATCAGACTATGGTAGTAATATGAATGTACCATTCGGTAATCATAAGTCAAGCTTTCACTGGAGTTTCCAGATGATTCTGGAAGAGTTTAATCAGTGCACTATTGAATGCAAACTTTCTTCAGTTTGGAGCAGTACACCTCAAAGTTTTTATATAAAATGTTACTCTATTTTAAACCAAACAACTTAGTCATAGAATTTTTGTTATCACTGGAAAAATGGCTAAATTTTCCATAGAATATTTCTGCCAATATTTACTAAATCCTATATCAAATCTGATTCCCAATTAGTGTGAAAGGTTTTCAGACATATCCATATGAACAGAGCATGGAGCAGTGCATACATTATGGAGGAGAGACACTATTGGAAAAATGGTTGACTATATCACTTGCCACTAATAAAGCCAGATCTCAGTGAACTTTTGCCCTAATCTCTGTGACCATGGAAAAGGGTCTATCCAATCAGAAAGCAGTCCACATAAATCAAAGTGGCCTGAGTTCCAGACAACCAATGTAGGTTGAGCATTTGAGGCTTCGCCTTGTCGACCAATATTGAGAGAGCTGTAATAAGAGATATTCCCAAGAGATTAAGTTTATATATATATATATATATATATATAGTCCTGACTCAATAAAGTGCTGGATTACTGGTGGGGTAGCTCACTCCTCCATCACGAACACTCATGCAGTACCAAGATCAGTGGAAAAAATATTTATCTGCATTAACATATGCTTATTAAAATCCAAAAATATATTCAACCACAACAGAGCATTTTAAACTACCCAAAGAAGACTACAGAACAACAATCCTATAAATGTTAAATAATCCAAGGAAATAAATTTGTAGAAAAACCAATAAGATTGAAGAGCATTTGACAAAAAAATGAAAGGACTCATTCAAGTAGGCATGAAGAAATAATAAATGCAATAGTGAGTCACAGCAGAAGTTGTGACAAGTTGACAATTTTATCAGTGACCTCTAAATCAAGGCACACAACATCATTAGTAAAGAAGAGGTGACATGAAAGAGTAATAAGAGCAAAGATTTCTTATGAGATATATTTGACAAAATTAGGAGGAATGATCTGAGAGTTGTAGAATTATTATAAGTGAAGGAAAAGAAGATAAAATTTGGATGAAGTAATAACATCTAATGTCTTCCACAATTTGAAGAGGAAGTCTGGTATACTGATCCTGCAGGCCAAAAGAGAGACAATTAAAAGAAACCTAGAGAGAAAGACAATAGACATTTTCATGAGAATAGAAAAAAATTGACTCCATGCAGCGAGAGAAAGCCAGGACTCACATACAAGGAAAAAAAAAGTAAGACATAACAGATTTCTTTACTGAAATTCTACAAGAAAGAAGATTGAAATAGCATTCTTCAACAAGAGCTTTCTACCCTGCAAGGTTATTGCTTAGTTTTGATGAGTAATGATAAAATTCTGAAGCAACAGTTAATGATATCTAAACAAGCTTTAATATGGATGCTAAATATCTTCATATTCCAAACAAGGTCAAATAACAAACCAACCAAATCCTCATAAAATGGCAACAAACAGTTTCATATAAATAATTTCTATAAAAGTTAATAAGCTATTACCTCATAAAATGCAGAGTGGTTGGGTATATTAAAATGCAAAATATATTGGGGCCAGAGTGATAATGCAGCAGTAGGGCATTTGCCTTACACGCAGCTGACCTATGACAAACCTGGGTTCAATCCCTGGCCCCATATGGTTCCATATAGTCCCCCAAGCCAGGAGTGATTTCTGAGTGCATAGTAAGGAGTAACTCCTGAGCAGCACTGGGTGTGGCCCAAAAACCAAAAAGGAAAAAATATATATATCATTCTGTTGAATTTGAACTATTATAATAAATATAGGTTAAAAGTGAAAATTTGAAATACTCACAGTGGTTAATATCATACTAAGGAAGGTAGGAAGAGCTATACTTGTTTCATAACAATATACTTGTTTCATAACAACCTGAAGAAAATAATGAGAGAAAATATACATTATATACTGAATAAGAGATCAATAAGTCAAGAAAACTTAAATTTTATCAGTATATATGCAGAAAACATAGGACAGTAAAGTTCATAGTGCACCTGAAGAGATATGCTAATGTGAACATAATAGTTGTGAGAGATGTAATACCCTACACTCATCATTATAATTAATAAAGATAACACAATAAAAAATAAGAGTTCTAAACAAAGAATTAGAAGATTGAAACTAATAGACAGGTATGTCTATTAGTGATGGTATGGACCTTCACCCATAATAAATAAGTGCATGTTCTTTTCAGATACACTTGGATCATATTTCAGGACAACTCACAAGATGGGACACAATATTAGTGAATATAGTGTCACAAAATAGAAATCATATCTAATATCTTTATTCCACAATGATATTTAAGTGAAATTATTCATAAAATGATACATGGATAAATATTCACCAATATGAATCTAATATAAATGTATTAAAAACTATTGGCACAAATATGAAGTGAAATAACAAATCAAACAGTGCTTAAAATAAACACAAATTAAGAAGCAGGTTCTAGAATCTATGGAAACAGAAAAATTTCTAAGAGTGAAGTTTATAACAATATAGGCTTACATGAGCAAACAAGAAAAGATCAAATAATTTAGCCTCACAATTTTAGGAAGTAAGAAAAGTAAAACAAATTAATTTTGTAGTAGAAAGGAGGAAATAATATACATCAAGCCATAAAATTCAGACTATTGTGTCCTTATTACCTGTACTACAATAAAAGAAGACTTGAAATAGTATCTTTTATCTACAGAATAAATAATGTTATGAAAAATATATGATGGCATGAACATTTTTAAAAAGACTTCTCTTTTTATGATTTATTCCTCCATTATCTAGTTTTCAGTTTGAACTCAAAAGTATTGTTTTGGGTAATAACCAACTATTGTGTGGTCCATGGATTGATTGTTCTAACTCCAAATGAGACATTACTTGTACACTATCCTTTACCAGAACACTTGTCTATACAGCAGTTTATCAGATTAATCAGACCTTAAAGCCCCAGTTCTAAGAATATAAGTGGTCAGATATCACTTTACTGATAGCCCCACTCTAACTCCGACACCTGTAGCTCCAAAATATTATGATCTTTTCTTTATTTGGAACTATATCATACAATGCCTAGGGATTACTTTGCACTTTGCTCAAGGGCCACTCATGGCAAGCTCAAGGGACCACATGTGATGCAAGCTAAGGCAAATAAAGTGGCAATGTTAGTATTAGGTTTGTATTCATCAGCTGTATGCAAGGCATAATTTGTCTATCTCTCCAGCCTGCCAAAACTTATGATGTTATGTGATCTTACCAGCTCAGAATAAAAGTAACCTGTCTCTTCTTTTTGTTTTATTCAATTTTATTTATTGAATTTATATCCACTTTTTTTTTGTTTTGGGGCCACACCTGATGGTGCTCAGGAGTTTTACTACTGTCTCTGCACTAAGTAATTGTTTCTGGCAGGCTCAGGAGACCATATGAGATGTCAGGGATCAACCTGGGTCGGCAGTATGCAAGGTAATTTCCCTACCCACTGTACTATCACTAGGTCCCCAAGATCATTTTTATTCTTTAAAAACCCCGCAAATTATTTAACTTATATGATGAGATGTGATCAATCTCAAGTATTTCCCAGAGCTGGCAAGCTCTCTCATATTCTGTAACAAATATTGCCTATTGTTGACATGACACTTTGCACTATAAAAATGTTTATTTAATTGCTTCCATTTGATTAACATTCAACTTCATTTGGCATATCGTGCAAGAGGTACTTATCATGCACTATTTTTTGGTACCCTTTTTGTTTTTGAAATACATAAAGAAATCTTCACAGACAAACAAGAAAATCAAGACTCAATTCTAATCGTCATTCTCCTCTCCCTTATTTATTCAATCTGAACCCAAATTTCTCAAACACATATAATATATATCCATATTCAGTAAAAAGCTCCTGATCGTATTTCTCTGAAAAAAATTTCACAGAATTTAACAGAGGATGCTGAAAATATTTTCCTTAATTCATAATTTGTCTGCTGTTATGTGAGAAATACTATTGGTCCAGTAAACTTTAGTTTAAGTCAAATTTTTTCAGTACCGTCATGCTTTTCTGTTTTAGTTCAGAGATATTAATTTTGTTTCAGCTTTAAATTTGTTGTTTTCTAGAATTTCATCACTAAATTATATACACGCTTATAATTTTCAAATCTTAGTTCAAAGTTGCTTCAAATCTTAGTTCTCTGTTTAGAAAGTAGGTGACTTTAAACTCCTAAGTTAAAAATAAACATTTTCCCTTCATTGCTTTGTTTTCATTTTCTATTGTTTTCTGAATTTAATTGATATAGAAACTTGAAGACTAAGTCTTGCTTCTTTTGTAGAAACTACTTATTTTTTACCTAGACATTAATTTTTAAAACTTCAATTGTGACTTTTAATATTTTCTTACAAAACATATCTATTTAAGATATTTTAAAATAAACTGGTTTTACATTTTTAATAATCTTTTATTATTTATTTTTGTTTAGGAGGCACACCGGTGGTGCTCAGGTTTACAACTGGTTCTGCACTCAGAAATTGCTCCTGGCAAACTCGGGCACCATATGGGTTGCCGGGGATTGAACGTGGATTTGTCCTGAGTGGGCCCTGTACAAGACAAACACACTACCGCTGTGCTATCATTATGGCCCCAATTTTTAATAATATTTAATTGAATCACCATGAGATAGTTATAAAGCTGTTCATAATTGAGTTTTAGTCATTCATTGTCCAGCACCCACCCTTCACCATTAAATTGATGGGATTTTTTTGTTTATTTATTTGCTTTTTTTCCCTTCGCTCTGGCAAAGGGATCACTTCTAGCATGCTAGGAGAACCATACGGGGTGCTAGGGACTGAAATCAGGGCCATGTACGACAGGTCGATCCATTCCCTGTCCCTACATCATCATATCCTGAAGCAGTTGGATTGGCTGCAGAACCAGGCAGGGCCTGTGTGGAGCAAGCGCAGGAAGAGCTTCTTCCCTCCCAAGGAAGAGCTGGAGCCCAAGGAACCGAAAGCTCATGTTCCTCGCGCTAGGTCGTTGTGTCACTATGAGATTGAGAGTCTCCTGGACAGTGACCACCAAAAATTGAATGGGGATTACTCTAAGTCCTTCATTCTCCAAATTGTTAATAGGGAACACCAAGATCTCAAGTATATCTCACTAGACCTGAAGGTGACTCTCCAGATGGGCAAGTTCAGTGACATTGTGGAGAGGTTCATGATTGTGGACTGCAGGTACCCCTATGAGTACAAAGGTGGACACATCAAGACAGCCATGAACTTGCCTCTGGAGAAGGATGTAGAGACCTTCCTCCTGGAGAAACCCATCATGCCCTGCATCCTGGACAAGAGGATCATTTTAATTTTCCATTGTGAGTTCTCCTAGGAGCAGGGGCCCCACCAAGTGACAATTTATCAGGGAACAAGACCTGTCAGCCAATGAATACCACAATCTTTACCACCTTGAAATGTACGTCCTCAAGATGTACAGAAGCATCCGAGCTTCTGTGATCTCCAGGACTACCAACCCATAAGACCTTCAAGAAAAAGCTGAGGATATTCTGCCTCAAGACCCACAGCTGGGCAGAGGTGCAGAGCCAACGGGAGCTGTTGCAACTGCCTGCAAGACCAGTGTTACCCATCAGCCTGCAGAGTGGAGGGCCTGCTGGAGTCCCAGGGGCCAGCAGGGGAGAGATGTTAAGAGCATCCAGTCTATCTGCTCCTAACTCCATCCCCTTTCTCCCTCAAACCATACACCAAATTCCTTAACCTGTCCCCAGTGCCTGGAAGAGCCTAGACTCTTGACTAAGTGAAATTAGAATCAGTCCAATTCGAAGGACTTTATATCTGGAAAGTGGTGTGGGAATGGTGCTGTTTTAGTCTTGTCCTTCCTTGTTTATATTAGTTCTTTGCACCCTGTGTCCAGAAAAGCCCCATTTCCCTAGGAGCTTGGTTTGTATGTGTGGTTCTTGTCCTCCTCTTTTCCAAACAGAGTGAATCATATTTGCACTCTTCGCCCCCTGGGTTAATCCCTCTACCTTCCGCAATACCCCTGGGAGTTTACAACAGCCCCTTTCTCTTTCCTTTTCTCTGTCCCTCCCAGCACAGACCTATGCTCTTCCTTCCTGTTTTAGTGTTACCTGCAGTGTTATCTAGAAGACCTAATGGTCTCCTCTCTGGATAGACCCAAGCTCAGGGTAAGGCCTCACACCCATTAAGATCATCTTAACCTGGGCCTAGCTTTAGGACACCTCAAAGAAAGGTAGTTCTTTTCCAGGGCTCCCTAGGAAGGTAATTTCTCAGTCCCTCTGGAAATTCATCCACCCTCTCCAACTCTGAACCTTGGGATCTGACAGATCTAGACTGTTTCTGTCTTGTCAAGGATAAGCAAAACCCTTTTTGGAAGCACCTCGCATATATGTGTTTGTGTGTCTGAGTGAGGGGTGGTGGGGAAGTGGAGGAGAAGACCTGGCCAGAAGAAGCTACTTCCAGGACAGCTCCTGGGCTTCTCTTAGGATGTGGGAGGGGCTTTCTGGAAGTCTCTACTAAGTCTCTACTGGGGCTTTTGTTCAATGAAGCACTGAGTAAGCTGAAAACAAAACAATACAAAACAAACAAACAAAAAAAAAACCCCACACTACTCACTGTTCTATGGTGCATTTATTTTTTTAAATTGTTTTATTTAAGCACAATGGTTACAAAATTGTTCATTGTTGTTTCAGTCATACAATATATACTATCTTTCACCAGTGTACCCTTCCCTTTACCAAAGTCTCCAGTTTCCTCTCCATCTTCTTTACAACCCCCACTTGTTTTAGAGCAGGTGATTTGCTTCTCCCACTCATTCTTTCTCTCACTGTCTCTTTCCTTTTTGACACAGTGTTTGCATTATTGTTAATGGAGAGGTGCTTTCCCTGTTAGTTTCTCCACTTTCATCGGTGAGTTCTTGTCCAGAGGATCAGTTCCAACTATCATTTTACTAGCAGATCTTACTCTAACTCTCGCAGCTCATTGTGGCGAGCTTTCTACTCTGGGATGGTCCTCCTAACATTTGTCTCTCTTCTTTCTGGATATTATTACCATATTATCTCTTATTTTTTTATATCCCACAAATAAATGAGATTGTTCTATGCTTACCCCTTTACCTCTGGCTCATTTCACTCAGCATAATAGTCTCTAGCTCCATTCATGTATTAGCAAGTTTCATTACTTCATTTTTCCTAACAGCTGTATGTATTCCATTGTGTAGATGTACCACTGTTTCTTAAATCACTTATCTTTTGTTGGGCATCTGGATTATTTCCAATTTCTGGCTATTGTTAATAGTGGTGTAATGAACAGATGAGTGAAGAGGATATTTCTGCATTGCGTTTTTGTGTTCCTAGGTTATATCCCTAGGAGTGGTATTGAGGGATTATATGGAAGCATAATTTATAGGTTTTTTTTGAGGAATATCCATTATTGTTTTCAAAAAAGGCTGAATCAGTCAGCAATCCCACAATCAAAGAATCAGAGTCCCTTTTTCCCAGCATTCACACCAGCACTGGTTGTTTTATTTTGTTTTTGGTTTTGGTTTTGTTTTGTGATGTGTACTAGTCTCTCTAGTATGAGGTGATATCTCATTATAGTTTTGATTTGCATCTCCCTAATGATTAGTGATGAGGAGCATTTTCTTTTAAAGGTAAACATTTTTTTCTTCTTCATTTCAAATAATATTCTATTATGATTTTATTACCAAATTTCACTACATAGTCACTGTAGATTTTATGTCATATATTTGTTTTAGCAAAGAGTGGGGTGTGAAGTTTATGTGAATTATTCTTAAAAATTGGGCCAGTATTTGGGACCAGAGTGGTGGCACAGCGGTAAGGCATTTGCCTTGCACGTGGCTGACCTAGGACAGACTGCAGTTCGATCCCCTGACATTTCATATGGTCCCCCAACCCAGAATCGATTTCTGAGTGCATAGCCAGGAATAACCCCTGAGCATCCCTGAGTGTGGCAAAAAAAAAATTGTGCCAGTATTCACATCACAAAGTACAAGAATAGCCAGTATTAGTGTGGATGCGAGAAGGGGACTCTCATTCACTGTTGTTGGGAATATAGACTGCTCCAATTTCTTTGGAAAACAATATGCCTATTCCTCAAAAAATAGAAATTAAACTCCCATATAATCCACCAATAACAAACCAAGGCATATACCTTAGTAATACCAGAACAAAATACCAAAAAGCCCTCTGCACTACTATGTGCATTGAAACACTATTTATAGAAGCCAGAATCTGAAAAAAGCCCAAGTATCCAAGAACTGATGAGTGGCTAAAGAAACTGTGGTACATCTACACAGTGGGATAGTATGCAGCTGTTAGAAAAATATGAAATCATTAAATTTGCATGTACATAGATGAATATGCAGAGTTTTATGCTCAGTAAAATGAGTCAAAGGGAGAGGGCTAGATAGAATATCTTACTCTTTTATAAGTTATAAGAAAAAGAAAAGATAGTGTGGTAATAATATCCAGTGATAATGGAGAGTAGGGCCAGGAGAACCAGTCTCTGTTGGAAAGCTTGCCACAAATAGTGATCAGTAAAGTTAGGGCAGAGAAGGAACCATTATTACAATGATAATTGGAATTGATTACTCTGGACAATAATTGGCTGTTAGATAGAGATAATGTACTATCACAATATACCTCAATAAAAATAGTTCAAAGAAAAATATTCAAAAGGAAAAATAAAGGAAGAGATAGATATAAATAGATATATCATTGATAGATATATAGAAAGGTAGATAGATAGATAGACAGACAGACAGACAGACAGACAGACAGACAGAGGAGTTAAATGTCTATCCCAGAGGCAGAGAGGGAGACTGGAGGGAGAGAAACTGGGAACATTGGTGGTGGAAAATATTCATGGGTGAAGGGTGGTGTATACTGTAAGACTGAACCTTAATTATGAATAACTTTATAATCACAGTGTTTAAATAAATAAAAAAATGAAATAATGGGAGGGAAGCTCATATGCAAACATGTAGTAAAATCTGTCTTTGAATTCAGTTCCGGGCACTGCTTTTTTCTATGTATACTAGATTAGATAGGAAATACAACTGCTTCATCATGTAGCACAGACATTGGCCTTAAATTTAGACTTTAATTAAATCTTTCCATTACACCTCCTCCCTCCTTTTCCCAATTATTCTACTCCTAATTCAGGGGTCTACCTGTAGGAAGGAATCTAGATTAAGACCATGATAGAGGAGTTTATTCACTTTTACTTTATTGCCTTTGTCCAGTTTGTGACTTAGAGCGGTTTTTCATTCACTAAGGTAATGATAGCTCATGTGAATTAAACATGTTTTTACTTCTTAGCATAAAACCTCAAAGGAAACATCAGTGTTAATTAGAGAAAGTGATATTGTAGTTACTGACAGAAAGAAGCCCATCAGAAGCAATATTAAGGGGAATCCCAAGGCACAAAGCTGAACCATTCACCTGAAAACTGTTTTCTATTTCAACTTTGTAGGTCAGACAGTGCCATTACTCTGGGATCTTGGGGCTTTCTGCTACTGGTGTTCAAGAAGATGATCACATACACCCACAGAAATTAAGTTGTAGTTTTGATGGCCACTCTCTGTCTACAAGGTTTATGGAGTTAATTCTCACTGGATGAAGCCTTCACACAAATATTTTCAAACAGGATGTTTATTATGAGTTTGGCAGGAGTCAATTTCTTGACTTTCCAATAGATCATTATGTACCATGCAAGATTCAATACATGGAATGAGCTGCCTTTTATCACATATCTTGTAAATGCCTGGCTTTGATATCCAAAGTGAATGAAAAATTTGTAAGCCAAAGTGAGCCTCATTATTTTTAATGTACTTTGAGAACACAGGAGAATTGACAATGTTCAACTTTGCTTTAAGGACTGTTATGTTCACCTAAGTTGACATCAAGTTTTTCTGTGTATTAATGATATTGACTTTTTATCTTGTTGTCAGGTCCTTTCTTTTATTTTCTCAGCTACTGAAACTCTGATAAGAAATTTCTATGGATTTTATATTCTAATTCAGTACTTATAACAGTTTGGTGCTCTCTTCTAGCTCCCTTAACTTTATTTAGGTACAATTTAGATATAATTGATATAAGCCATAAAATTCAATTACTTAATGCATGTAATCATTGAAAATACTACCATACTAATATTAACATATATCAATTCATGCAGTTAACATTTTATGTCTTGTGATTGATATTAAATTCTCTTTTAGCAATTTTCAAGTATAATATATTAATAAAAATATTAACAATAGTAGTTATATCATTATTGTATTATAGTATATTATATTGTATATTATGTAATATTTAGTACTATTGTTATTGCAGTATTATAACAATACCATAAAACTATTATTTTTTTATTTGGGGACACACCCAGGGACACTCAGGGGTTACTCCTGGTTATGCACTCAGAAATCGCTCCTGTCTTGGGGGGGGATCATATAGGATGCCAGGAAATTGAACTGTGGTCCGTTCTAGGCTAGTGCTTGCAAGGCAGATACCATACCTCTAGCGCCACAGCTCCAGCCCCCATAATACTATTATTAATAAAATCACTATTGTTAACAAAATAACCAAGATATATCTTATATACCTAAACATCACTATCTCGTAACTGGAAGTTTATAACTTTTATAGAAATCCCACACTTATACTAGCCACTACTACCACACCCGATAAACATAAATCTATCATATGTTCCTGTAAAGTATGTTTTGTATTTTGTAAAATATTTTATGCATATATGGGACCAGAAGACATTAGTCACTTTTCTTCTGTCTGATTTTACTGAGCATAATACCCTCAAGATTTATACATATTGTTACAAAAGGTAAGATTTACTTATTTTAATGGCTCATTTCAATAATATTACTAACTATATATCAGACACTCTTCATTAATTTTTTTATTAAGGCACCTTAATTTGCAAACTTATTTGTTTTGCATTTTAGGCATACAATGTGTTGCAAGTCAGCCCCTGAAGAGGTTGACTGATGGAGGGATGGAGGATGAGGTCTTTCCCCTTCAGCTCGAAGCACGAGTCTGCCACCTTGTCTAGCCGACGGTTCTGAGGTAAAACGGTGGGTAAACAGCTCGCAGTCAGGCTTGTGGAAATATTAGCTTTATTTGGTGGACAAGACTGAAGTCCAAAGCCTCAGCATTAGTTCCAGCCAAAAGCCCTTCGCCTTCCACAGACCCTTGTTTTTATCCCTCAGAATCAGTTCAAAAGCCTCAGCATTAGTTCCAGCCAAAAGCCCTTCGCCTTCCACAGACCCTTGTTTTTATCCCTCAGAATTAGGTACCACCCAATGGTGGGATCAGATACCACCCAATGGTGGAAGCAGAATCAGGTACTACCCTAGGGTGGGGGCAGAATGCCAGGTCACACCCTAGGTAGGGCACAATCACAGATCAGGTTAGGGTCACTAACATAATAATCCCCTAAAATATTTACATACACAACACAATGTTCCACTACCAATCCCACCACCTCCTGTGTAAACTACCCAGATTTTCTTCTACTGCCAAGTTCATCCAGCCTAATCCTTGACATTCACATTTTTAAGATTAGATGTTGTAGTTTGATTTCATGTTCTCAGAGTTGTTGACTCTGATTTGAATATACTCTTTCCCTCATTGTTCATCCTCTACTCTGGGGTCAAAGGTGATTGAGTTTAAAACCAGCTTAAAACCTTGCATTTCCTTGTTTAACTGGATTCTGTATACCATAGATAAGTGATATCATTCTTTGTTTTCCTCTTCTCCTATCTTACCTCACTTAACATGAGATTCTCAAATTATGTCCAATTGCATTCTGTCCAATTCAGCTAATTGCATGATTTTATTTTTCTTACAGCTGCATAGTTTTTCATTGTGTAAATGTAAGCATAAATATATAAATAATCTACTCATTTATCATTAGACATGTAAGTTGATTCCAGATCTTGGCTATTGTACTAAATGCTACAATGAATATATGGTATACATAATTATTTAGAAATAATTTTTTGACAGTAAAGATTGTTCCCAGGTGAAGGGATATTGTAAATAATGCATGAGGCTGTAGGTATTACTCCAACAAGGCTCTTTCATTTTCTCTGGATAGATACTGACTTCTAATTTTATTCTTCCTATGACTATTCTCCTAATTAGAGTGACTCACTAACTCTACTAGAACTGTTCAAATTCATACCTTTTTGGTATAGCATCAGCAGTTTTCCCATGACTACATAATTAGCCTCTTACTCCCCAGGACTCAGATCAAGTTCTCAAATATATTTATCTACTTTTATCTGACCACTTGTTTTGACTGCTTTTATTATCTTACAAAATCTTTGTTATGATAAAATGAAATTAATACAGTTTGCATAAAAACCATCACAGATTTTATGTACTATTATTTTTCAAAAAAGGTAGGTTGCAAACATTATATGAAACATAATTCAAAATAATTGTTCCTACCTTATTTAAAATTATTTATTACTAAACTGCCTTTGGTACAAAGTTAGAATGCACAGAACACTTTTGAAGAAATATTTAACCTGTAGTAATTCTTCTACAGTAAAATATGGATACTTTTATTATTTGATACATCTTTTTTTGCTCAGAAATCGCTCCTGGCTGGGGACCATATGGGACGCCAGGGGAATCGAACCGCGGTCCTTCCTAGGTCAGACTATTGCAAGGCAAACGCCTTTCTGCTGCACCACCGCTTCGGCCCCATCATTTTGTAAGTTTTGATATATAAATATAGGCAAGCTTTTGTTGTTGTTGTTGTTGTTGTTTTGGGCCACACCTGACAGCGCTAAGGGGTTACTCCTGGCTCTGCGCTCAAAAATCACTCCTGGCAGGAATAGGGGACCATATGGGATGTCAGTCCTGGGTGGGCCGCTTGTAAGGCAAATGCCATACCGCTATGCTATCTCTCCGGCCCCAAGGCAAACATTTTTTTAACTAAAATTCTAAATAGTGAAATTATATTTTTTGGATGGGGATGTTTATGATCTTTGTCACAAATACTCAAATATGTCATTGTAGCAGAAAGGTATGCACATTAAATTCATAAATAAATGGAGGAAGCTATATTTTGTGGGTAATTTAAGTTGGGTGTGTGCTTTTTGTGACTTAAATTCAACTATAATCATGTTTGTAACAAAGTGTTTAAATAAAGATATTATTAAAGAAAAAAAAACAAAATAAAAACAAAAGTAATGTAGTGTACAGATAATTTATAATTTTCTGACCCAAATTCTAAACTCTACATATACTTTATTTTTTTCACTATGCAGGTTATCTGTTTAAGGAATACTATAAGATTTCTACTGATTACAAAAATGTCATTTTTTCTCTGAACTGATCCTTCTGTTCAATGTACCTTCCATAAATTTTTTAGTTATAAATTGATTTTTGATATTTTTTATATTTTATCTAGATTGTCTCAAAGGTGGAAATTTATATTTCTGTCAAATCTCAAATACATAAAATGAATTTGACTGTCTTCTAAAATAGTAACAACAAATAATTACTAGATCTTTGAAAATGTGCATTTGTAATTATTTAGTATCATAACTAATTTATATTATATCCTTACTAGCCGGAACATTGAACAAAAAAGAACCTTTTTCTTATCAACTATTTTCTTACCAGGTAATGTAGATATCTATATTTTCCTTTACTAGTTTCTTTTTTGAGATAAGAAATTGGTCATTTATGTTTCACATTTGACCAATGAAAATATTTTCTTCAATACATTCAAGGATTGATTGAAAAATATTTTAAGAATTTAAATTCATTGCAGAATATTTATCTTGATGCTCAGAGACTTTATTTTTGGCTAATATAATTTTCTTTAAACACTTTGACAAAGCCTCACTATTGGGAAAAGATAAAGATAATTTTAGCTTTAGGTAGAAAGACATGTTCAACATATCTTTTACATTTCTTACTATAATTGGGAATCAGGAGTTCTAGTTTCTTTTAGTGGAAAATAGCACTTAGAGACAACAATTTGGACAATAGGGGGTTTTATTATTATTGGATTATTTTTTAGGAATTTTTTAAAGTAAAATAATTATGGACTCATTGATAGTTCTATTAAAATAAAACAGAAGGATTTAGTAAAACTATATTTTTGTTTCTGTTCAAATGCCTTTACTTTGAAATTGCCATTTCTCTTTAAGTCTTTTCACTGTCATGGCCATGTATCTACAGTTATTTTTATTATCATTTTTTTCTAAATTTTTAAATTTATTTTTGTTATGTAAAGATGTAAACACTTTACAGAATAGAAGAATAAAAGCTATATATTACTATAGTTCTCATTTATCCCACCTTTATGTTTCTTCATTGTATCTTAAAATGTTAAAAAATACCATTGTATCCTTTCATTTAAAAGTAAAAAATTATAAATCTCTATCACATTTTCTCTTAGACTAATAATATAATTTTATATAAATATATTGCTTCATTCTGCTTTTTAGAAGAATGCAAAAACATACCCTAGAGATAATTTCATGGTTGTGTTTAAAAATATCATATACTAATTTCTTTTTCCAAGCTGTGAGGTAGTCCACTGGAGGATTTATCATAGTTTATTCACTCCTATGAATGTTCATCCTTGGTTAGTAAAATATTTGTACACATAACTTATGTATGAAGTTACCTTTCTTTTCTGTTGCCAGTGTGAAACCCATATAGATATGGGATTGCTAATTAAAGGTGTAAAGTGCATGACATTTTACTAGACACTGTCACTTTATCCTTCATATTGATATTTATTATTTGAGCTCTCCTCCAACAATGTACAAAAATTTATATTTATGTATAGGCATATAAAGAGTATTATACCATTTTCTATCACTCCAGCCCCACCTTCAAATGTTTCTTACCAATAAAACATTTCAACTTTGGGGCCAGAAATATAAGGTTTAAACTCCAGTACTATAATGGCTTCCAGCACTGCCAAGGTTGCTTGATGGGCCCAAGTACTATTGGGTCACATCATAATTCATTAGCACTGTACTATCCAGTCAGATATCCAGCCAGAGTATCACCGGAGTGGCCTAAGACAATCCCCTTAGGATCTCCCTTCTTGGGAGGCCTTCCAACTAACATAAAAATACTTATTTTGGGGGGCTACAACACACTGTTTTCAGGGACTTAGTCCTGGCTGTGCTTGGAGACCATTGCCAGGGGAGTCAGGGGGAACAATATTTCTTTTTTATTTTTAAAGCAGTTTATTGAGGGCCCAAAAAGAGCATGGAGGTAAGGCATTTGCCTTGCATGCAGAAGAACGGTGGTTCGGATCCCAGCATCCCATATGGTCCTGAGCCTGCCAGGAGCGATTTCTGAGCAGAGAACCAAGAGTAACCCCTGAGCGCTGCCGGGTATGACCCAAAAACCAAAAAAAAAAAAAAATGTCTGCTGTATATACATTTAATATTTATGCCTCAAATTATATGAGATGATGAGCATAATTTATATATTAAAGGAATTTGTTTTTCTGAGCTGGTTCATTAATTTTCTCTTTTTCCTGTAAAATCTTTCTTGGTATTTTTCTCTGTTTTTATATTTGGTATTGTTAGCCTTTCACAATATAAATTGAAATTATTTTACTTAATTTGCTATTCATCTTGAAACTTATTTTACTGAAATATCTCTGGTTTACAAGTGGGTAAATGTTTATACGTATTTGAATTACAACATTAGTGTGTCACAAACACCACCACAGAGCCAGTATTTCTTCGCCTCTGCTCCATGAGTTCTTGACAAAAAGTGTCAATTTATTATTCTTATGTGTGCTAGTGTTTGTTCCATTTTAATTTTATGTATATGCATATTTTATTTAAATTTTATTTAAATTAAATTGAATTGAATTTTCAGTTATTAAAAATGGGGAATTTTTTCTTAGAATATTGAGGAATTTATCATTTTTAATGCTAGAAAATTTTGTTTATTTTTAAAATACTTAAAATATTATAACATGTTTTTGAACAATAAATGAGGAATGAATCTGATGTTAATTATGAAGTTATCCAAGTATTGCAATAGCAGTAATAGTTTACTGAATTAAGATACTATCTTTACTGAAAGCAAAATTCTCTTTCTCTCTCTATCTCTCTTTTGAGCCCCACCTGGCTCTATGCTCTGAATAGCTCCTGGCAGGCACAGGGGACCATATGGGATTCTGGGATTTGAACTACCATAGGTCGTGGGTCAGCCGTTTGCAAGACAAACAACCTGCCACTGTGATAAATCTCTGGCCTCATGAAAGCAAAATATTCATTTAAAATTTGCACTATTTATGATTTTCTATTCTCCACTGGTACGACATTTATTTTTCAACTGACAGTATTTTATTTATAAAGATTTATAATTAATTTTAATAGATGATAGAACTGATACTGCCTTTTAAGAGCCCCACTATTGTTTTTCAGAACTTTTCTTGGTAATTTTACTTAAGTTTACTTCCAAATGTATGCTATAATTTACTTTGAATTCACTGAAAATAATGATGGTATTTTTCAAAGGTTAACAAGAGAACATGATTATTTATTTTCACCATAAGTAGTCTTAGATGCATAGCAAGTATATTTAAAACATCACACTCCAATTTCCAAAAGAGTCAACACTTTCTTTTGCACACATGCAAAACCTGTGAGCTACTATATGAAAATAACTTCATCTTCAAAAATCTATTTTAAACTTGAAAATAAAGGCATAAAATAGTCTATTCATACAACAGAAATATTTGTAAGCTAAATGCTTACTAATGTAACTAAATATCAATAATAAATACTAATGTAAACTAAATATTTCTAGTTAATATAGTGAATAAATACTAATGTAAACTGTTTCTAAACTAAATATTTGTAAACAGATTTGTAAACTAAATGAAGAGCTAAAATGCTCTTCAGTTTTTCAAAAAAAGTGTTCACAAGAAGCACTGGGAGTGCCTTTACATCTTTCCCAACAGCCTCTATCTTTGACTTTTTACTTTTGTTCTAGAGGTAAATATCCATCTATTTTATGGTAAATTTTTGTTGCTAAATTTTTGAACTTATAGATCAACTTAAAGAAGATCTCAGTAATGTTGATATATTTTGCCTCCAGATACATTGTTGTATCCCAAATGTTTCTGACTATGTTAGTTTTTTAATCTTTTTGTCTTTAGATTTTTCTTTGGCTATTTTACCTTTTCATTTTTTCTGCAGCCAAAGTCACTCCTGGCAGGTTCTGGGGACCATGTGGGAGGTCGGATTTGAACCAAGGTCTCTGTCGGGTCAGCTGCATTCAAGGCAGTCTCGCTACCCATGACACCAGTCACTCTTCCATTTTTCTTGTATTGAAGGATCTTGTTGATTCACACTTAATTCCTTTTGGTGGAAATCACAAATCACAGTGACAAACTTTCTTGAAGTGACAAACTAATACATATACATATATTGTCTCTCTATATCTAATGTTTGTTAAGACAGATAATAATTAGGTCTAATCTTAATTTTTTTTAATAATCCATGATAACACTACGATTTACCAAGTTGTTCATAATATAATTCTTTCAGGCAGTCTCATCATCAATGTGACCATCTGTCCACCAATGTCTCTAGTTTCCCACCCACCACCTAGTCATGTAACTTGCAACACAAAGACAGGTAGAATTATCAAAACTTAGATAATAACACTTATTAAAGTGTCAATTTGTGATAATTGTCTTGTCTCATAGTGGTATGTGCTACTGTTGTCATTATCTGAGGATTTACTGGGTTGATTGGCGCGAGTTGAGCTTTCTGTGGAATTTGTTTTCGCACATTTTGATGATCTTGCAACTTTCCAATCAGATTTACTGTGATGCTAGTGAAATGACAGTACTGTGAGTAGTGAGAAGATATCTAGGAGCTATGGAGCAATTTGGTTGACTTGGCAACTTGATGAGGTTTAATTGTCGAGTTGGATTATATCTCTATCACAGGATTTCGGGTGTGACTATGGGCCACTGTGCCTTCAGGCAGAAAGGGGAATCGACCTGCTCTCTTCTGAAAAAGCCCCAGAATTTTCAGCCCAGATTGGTCTACCTGGGAAGGTTTTGCAGCATCATGTTCTTTTCGAGATTAATCATGGAGCTGAACCGCTTCTCCTAATTAGCTTTAATATTCATTGGACATGTGCACCAAAGGTTTCTATCTCATGGACATAGTTTCTAGAAATAATGGCTGCCTGTCAGAAGACGAGGTGGAACATCAATTTCCACATGCAGCAAGGGTAAGTCCATCAGTCATAAATATTTGGAGAGTTGGATGATGCTAGAGTGTAGTAGTTGCTAGAACTCCACTTTTAGCTGCCAATCATGTTCAAGAAAATTAAAATGAGAAAGGCTGAGTTTGCAAAAATCATCTCCCTATGACAGGCATCAGTCATTCTTTTCCACTTTAATGCAATCCTCCAAAACTGACAGAGGCATGGAGAGAGAAATTCTGAAGAGATTATTTTGCTGCAAATCAGAACATGAAGACTCCCTGCATTTCACTCACTCCCTGTGGTGAAATTGGAACTTTTAGTGGTGCCTTAATAATGGAACAATCTCCAGTTTTATTGATTTTCTTCAGTAACTTCCTTAATCTACTCAGGTATGTTTTTTTTCCAATGTAAAGCAGAGTAGAATTCAAAGTACTTGATGTTAAATTATTTGAAGAGTCAGAATGAACAAGGACGTTAGCTGGAAACAAATTTAATCTTTTGTAGTTATAAGAGAAGAAAACAATGTAAACACCCCATTAGGAAGTATTTATTGATGAAAATCTGCATTATAAAATTTTTCTTTCAAAATTATAAAATAAAATTGACATCATGTAAGGAATTGAAATAGGACTGGAGAATTTTAAATCAAAATTTAATATTAAGATAAACAGAATGGAAAAGGGTGTGTTAGTTTCTATATAAAAGTCTGGTGATTACTATTTATCCTTTAAATATCAATTTAAAATATTTTTTTGTGTTGGGGCTGAAGAGATAGTATGGAGGTAGGGCAATTGCCTTGCATGCAGAAGGATGGTGGTTTGAATCCTGGCATCCCATATGGTCCCCGAGACAGCCAGGAGTTATTACTAAGCTTAGAGCCAAGAATAACCCCTGTGTGCTGCCAGGTGTTACCCAAAAACCAAAAACAAATTTTATCCAGGTTAAAAACAGTATCACAGTCATCAACTTCTTTCTTATTGCATAATGGTTTTCTTCAAACCATGGTGAATATGCCACGGGTTTTTATTGTTTTATACTGCTCTGACATGAGTAGTCATGACATTAAAGTAAAAGGTGTGATTCTTAAGGAGTTCTGAGGTTTAAAAAAAATCCAAAACTGGTGATCAAAATCTCATAATCTAAATAATCACTTTGTGTAACTTAGAGGGTCAAGAGATAAAAGAGATCTATTTTATGTGGAAATGATGCTTGAAAACTTATTCACACTGTAAAATAAAAATGATATAGTTATATTTAAAATGTTAATTTCTATTGTCCTGCTATTATTTCTAGAAAAGCAATACTTTTAAAATATATGCTTTGCTTCTGAGTTGCATTGGCTCTCACATAATAGCCCTGCACAATCTATTTCTTTTCTTTTCCTTTATCCTTTTCTTTTCTTTTTCTTTCTTTTCTATTTTCCTTAAATTTTTATTCTCTTTTCTTTTTCATTTTCTTCATTTTGCCCTCCTCTTTTCCTCTATTTTTCTCTCTCCATTCCCATTTTTCATTTCTCTCCTTTTTCTCTTTACTTTTTTTTTCCAGCCCCTTTTGTTTGCTTCAATTCCCTTCCATTTGCTCCAATTCTCTTCCATTTTCCCCTTTCTTTCTGCTTAGAGGCCACACTGGCAGTTATTGGGGGTGACTTCCAGCTAAATGCATTGGGGTCTTTCCCTTTCAGTATTCAAAAGATTAGGAAGTGCTGTGAAACAAATCCAAATGTACCTGAATAATATGAGCCAAACTAGCTTCATGGACCATTTTTCATAGAGGGATAAATTGTTTTTGTTTCATGGATGAGGTTCAATTCAAAATGGTGGACTCTATAAGAATGATGACTAGACCTATCCTAGAATATGTAATTAACTTGTGATGTCTTCCTTTAATTTCCAGATATTGTTGAATGTTGCTGTTGAAATACTAAACATCTTGAAAGTTGTGAATTAGGAAATAGTTTTTTTGCTAAAAATTGTGATGCAGGGCTTTCCACTCTAACATTTTTTTGGCCTCATTAGTAATTAGTGAAGGTTTTATGAACAAAGCAATGTCATATCAACATTCAGCATATGTTATATTCTGTTTCCAAATCATAGTTCTTGCTGTGATTTAGGAGCTGAAATGAGAATGGAAAAATATGGGTTATAACATATATCTCAGATGAAAAGAAGCAATTACAGTCCTTTCACACCATTACACTGAACCTGTTACCAATGAATAGAGATGGTCAAAGGGCATTGTTGTTAATGCATTTAACTCACATATGCTTGCTGGAATGCAAGAGTACAGGCCTAAATTCAGATGATACAGGCATAGTTCTTACCTCAAAGTTTCAGTTTCTATAATATCCTGTTGGTCAAAGGGGAAGAAATCTCTAGATACACATTGGGGTCATGTTAATAATCAGAGTTTCTCATTTCCATATTTCCATCTATTTAGACTAACTCTGCTTTTTATCCTAGAAATCAATATAAGAAACAGAATTGAACATATTTAAGTCTGACTCGTTTCCTCCTCCTGCCCTCCCTTTTCTTCTTTCCTTCTTTCCTTCTTTCTTTCCTTCCTTCCTTCCTTCCTTCCTTCCTTCCTTCCTTCCTTCCTTCCTTCCTTCCTTCCTTCCTTCTTTCCTTCCTTCCTTCCTTCCTTCCTTCCTTCCTTCCTTCCTTCCTTCCTTCCTTCCTTCCTTCCTTCCTTCCTTCCTTCCTTCATTGTTCCTTCCTTTCTTTCTTTCTTCTTTCTGTCTTTCTCTTTCTTTTTTCTTTCTCTTTCTTCTTTCTTTCTTTCTTCTTTTTCTTCCTTTCTTTCTTTCTTTCTTTCTTTCTTTCTTTCTTTCTTTCTTCTCTTCCTTCCTTCCTTCCTTTCTTCTTTCTTTTTTTTTTTTTTTTTTTGCTTTCTTTCTTTCTCTCTTTTTTCTTTCTTCTTTCTTTCTTTCTTCTTTCTTTCTTCTTTCTTTCTTTCTTTCTTTCTTTCTTTCGTTCTTTCTCTTTCTTTCTTTCCTTTCTTTCTTTCTTCTTTCTTTCTTTCTCTTTCTTTCTTTCTTTTCTTTCTTTCTTTTTCTTTTTCTTTTTCTTTCTTTTCTTTCTCTTTTTCTTTTCTTTTTTCTTTCTTTTCTTTCTTTCTTTCTTTTCTTTCTTTCTTTTCTTTCTTTCTTTCTTTCTTTCTTTCTTTCTTTCTTTCTTTCTTTCTTTTTCTTATCTTTCTTTCTTTTCTTTCTTTCTTTCTTTTCTTTCTTTCTCCCTCCTTTCTTTTTCCCTTCCTTTCACTCTCCCCTTTCCTCCCTCCCTTCCTTTCTACCTTCTTTTTCCATCTCTCTTTTCTTCCTTCCTCCTTTTATTTCTCCCTTCCTTTATTCTTCCCTCCCTTCCTTCTTTTATTTATTCCTTCTGCTCTTCCTTTCTCTTTCCTCTTGCATTTATTTTTTCTCCCTGTTTTTATTTTCTTTCTGTATTTCTATTAGTAGATACTATTGCATAGTTTCTTTTATTACTTGATTGAAACAAGTTGTTACATTAAAAGTACTGTTATTTTCTCCAATTATAGAAAAATTTGTTTATTTTAGCATCAGATATACACATATTTGAATATTAAATTTGTTCCCTAATTATTTCAGTAAACTATTTAACTTCTCGGAACATCACTATCATTGTTGTTTTAATCTTTGATGATTTCTTTAAGCAAAGTGGTTACAGAAATATTCATAGTTGGGTTTCAGTCATCAACTCTACCACCCTTCACCAGTGTAACTTTCCCGCCATCAGTGTTCCCCATTTTCCATTTCCTCCACCTCATGCCTATCTTTGGGTCATGCATTCTACTGCTCTCTCTAAATATCATTGTCATGATAGTTGTCAATGCAGTTAGTGCTTTAACTACACTCACCATTCTTTGTAGTAAGCTTCATATTATGGACTGGTCCTGCTGCACTGTGATTTGTATTTAAATAATATACACCACACAAAACACCTTAGCTAGTCTTTGTCACTGAGTGTGGTTTCTGGTGAAGTTTATGTACTAATCTTTCATCTAGATTGAAATTTTCTGAGACAATTTTAGAGACAAGGTCATTCTGTTGACAGTGGAAAAGCAGAAAGAAGCTTTTGGGAAGTCATTCATTAATAGCTTTGAACCCTTTTACTTCAGGTTCTACATTCCATGGCTTCACAAACAATAGTGTGCTACTTTGCAATGTTGGCAGCTGAGAATCTGATAGGGAAGTTTGTTGTGATTTGAGATTCATATATCATAGATGCATATAACACCTTCTACACCAAGACAAGTGTGAATGTTGATGGATATGACGGTATAGCAGCTTGATGCATGCTTTAGGAAGGTCCCTAAGCCCTAGAACTGTGGACCTCTCATAATATTCTAAGGTTTCCTCTGAGAAATTCCCATTGAGACTAATTTGCTTTAACCAGTATCACCATAAATGTGTGTTATAGTGATGTATTTTTTCCCAACCTGTATTATACTATTTCAAGTATCAGAGAACCCTATACCCAATTAGACATCATAAGTATAATCTTCAGAACTTATTTATTAAGTGGCCTAGACATAAATACACTCTTTGGTTTGTTTGTTTTGGGACCACACTTACAGTGCTGAGAGGTTACTCCTGGTTCAGTAATTACCAGAGTAATTAGCCCTGGCACTGCTTGAGAAACCATATGGGACGTTGGGAAACAAGCCCAGGTAGGTCACTTGCAAGGTAATACTGCCCCAGCAGCTATACTATTTATTCATCCCCTAAAAGTATTCTTTTAGTTTTATTATGTGTTCTCTGCAATATAGTGTATAAAACAGTTTACATGCACTTAGTTAATATTGGGAGTTCAACACAGTAACAGAAGGGAAGGACTGGAAAGAGTTAAATAGGAGAAGTGAAGACAATCTAGTACTAATCAGTGCTCAATTCCAGTGGAAACTCTCTAGATAGAATGTGCTTTAGAATTTTCTTTAAAGACACACAAGTATTTATTTACCTATCTTTGCTTATGGTTTGCTGGGTAAGGAGTAGTTTTTATTCCTTCCAGTTTTCTAATGTATAAAGACAGAATAGCTGAATGTGTTCCTGCAGTCTTCAGATAGGAGGAAGCATAGGAACCTTGGGGAAGAAGGCAAGAGATTGAAGACAGAATACAGAGTGAAGGCTGGAGTGGTGGCACTAGAGATAAGGTGTCTGCCTTGCAAGTGTTAGCCTAGTATGGACCGCTGTTTAATCCCTCAGGGTTTCATATGGTCCCCCAAGCCAGGAGCAATTTCTGAGTGCATAGCCAGGAGTAGCCCCTGAGCATCACTTGGTGTGGCCCAATAAAAACAAAACAAAACAAAAAAAGAATGAATAGAGTCAACATACAGGACCTATTGAAGAGGTGTTCTGAAGCTCCACTTTTTAATGCAACCATATATTACATCAGTGGCCAGACCTAACATGTTATCTGAGAGGCTATAACACAGAGTACTTAGACAATTTAATTCAGCATTTAATCCTTATACCAGCCTCACTGCACTGAAGGAATTAACTGAAACACTGAAAAGTAATTCATCTGGTTAACTGTCATGCAACTCAGAATTTAAGCGTAGTCTGTACTCAAATGGTTAGAGTACATGCTTTGCATGCAGGATGTCTGTGTCAATACCTGGCACATTATGTTTTTTTCAAACACTCCTAGTAATGACCCCAAGCTGTGCCAGGTATGGCCATAATTAATCAGTAATAAATATAGGCTGCACTAACCTTAAAGCATGTGCCAGACTTTTAATTTTGACTCTAGTTTTGATCTCTCTCTCTCTTTCTTTCTCTCTCTCTCTCTCTCTCTCTCTCTCTCTCTCTCTCTCTCTCTTTTTCTTTCTCTCTGGCAAAGCTGCTTTGTAGGCATTATACTAAACTTCTCTTACCTGCAGATATCTGGTTGGAGTAGAAGATGCAAAGCTTCAGCAAGTGATCAGAGAGTTAGGGACTTAAGTTAGAAAAGTGATGTTAATGTTTTGGTCTCACTCCCTGTAAAATTGCCTGGTACTGGCTCTGTCCCTAGATATTAGATATAACAGCCCTTTCCAATATGTGCCATTCTTGCCTTGGGTTTCATGGTCTCAGTGCATCATTTTTCTGCTCATGTAGAAACATCTAATTTCTATACTAACTAATTTCCCCCTAATTTGTTGTTTCTCAGATGCATGACAAATTTAACAATAGATTATCCTTTGCTTATACTCTGCTTTGATGTATAGGATAATTTCTACTTTGTTCTAGATGGGGTGACACATTTTTAAGGTACTCCTGGATGTGACTACTCATTTGTGAATTGATTTTTCTCATTTTCTTCATAGGGGATAAGAATATTTACAAGTATATGAGAAAATTTCTATTAATTCAAAGCATCAACTAGCTAGCCTACAGTACTGTTAGGTTCATCTTCCTTCTTGATACCCAAATAAAAATATTATCTTTAGTAGTTAGCTTGGTTGAGAGGTGAAATTTTGCCTTCTTTTTGAACTCTCTAGCTCAAATTTTATGTCTGTCAACATGACACTTCTAGATGTTCAAGGATTCTTAGCATTTCAATGAAGTAAAAAAACGATAAGCTCTGGGCTTAAATAAACAAGATTTAAAAGTATTTTTATTGCTCTCCTACTGTACCTCTGATTGTTTTTCCCTTAATAAAATGCATTAAAGATAATTTATTAAACTTAATATTAATATTAATAATACAGTAGAGACTTGGTCTCTTAGTTGTCTTTGTTCAGATTTCAATTTAATATTTCCCTAGTGTTCAACTCTATTTTGTATACTTCATAATTTACCTGTGTTATATTGGATAAAGTGAGTTTTAGAATAACATGTCAATAAGATGATTGAACATACTGTTCCTATGGTTTATATTTAAAAAACAACAATATGGAGGAGACTTGGATCAGAACGTCGCTGGGTTCCAGGAGCGGTGGGGGCTCTTGGATACAAAGGGCGGACAACCTAAATTGACACCTCAGTGCCCAATCACACTAGATACCATACTCATTTTGCATTATGAAAATGTCTTGATAAAATGCTGTAGGCGTCTTGCGTCTCAGCAATCCTAGTGGAACTAGTACTTTCATGAGAGGAAAATGGGTAACACGAGCGGCCGAATAAGAAATAAATGAAACCAGATAGAGAATGTGGGGTCAACACGTTTCTGGCAGGAGTGCAACAAGTTTAATTTTTTGAGCAGGGGAAATTATAGGGGTAAAATTAGCCACAGGTGAAGAATAATTGTAATCACAAAGCCTAGTATAACAATAACAATACCTAAGCTATGGGTGTGATAAAAATTCTAAGTTACAAGGAGAAGGTCACAACTCAAGGTAACTCCTTGCAAGCTACTTTAAATGCAAAATCAGGATTAGGAGAAAGTATGAAATATATAGAAACTTGATCTTTCTAGGCTGGACTCTCTAGTTATAGAGGTTAAGTGAAGGGAGGAACCAAATCCCCAAGAATGAGCTTCCCTATTTCTAAAGGAGGGACAAGATCTGCGTTCTGGTTATGCCTTTGATTACCAGAAACTGCAGTAGCAAAGAGAAAAATTGTCTTTGCTTTTAGGGCTGGCTATATCCAGAAAAATGGGTTCTCAAATAAACTTTGGTGCTGAAATTTCTGAGCCAAATTATTTGATAGAGGCTATTATTTTGCCTGATACATACAAAGGAGAGATAGTCAAATACTGGCTGAAAATGTAATGCCAGGCATCTCTTTGGAAATTCCTCAACCATCCACGCAGGGGAAAAAAGGCATCCACAGTGGGCCTTTTGAGGAACCCCATGGGAGTTAAATTAGTTCTACCCACCAGGAAAATCTGAGGATACATCTGGTGGGCTGAGCCCCCCTAAAAGCTTCGGTATGCCTTGGCAATAATATACCCTTTATCTCTGGGTTATGGCCTCTATTAGGACCTGAAGCATGTGAACAGCCAGGCCACTGAAGCAGTCAACTGTGACCCACAGACATATTATAGGACCTACTTATCGAACATGTTCAGGCAAATTAACATCTCCTTTCTCTTTTCTTTTCTCTTCACTCTACTTCTTTCTTTCTCCCTTTTCTACTTCTACCTTCTCTTCCTCATTATTATCAATGCAATCTATGTCAAACAAAACCATACTGTTAATTTCTCTTTAGAAAAGGAAATCCAATACATAAAGTGCTGCGGACAATACCTACATAGAGTAACTACCTATATAGATAGGCCTCACTAACACATTGCTTAGTACTCGAGATGTGCAACCTATGTGTATCCAAAATTACTCCAGTCATCACCTAATCCTGAAACCCTCATTCAGGAAGGCCCAACCCCATCTCTAACAGAATCCCTAGAAATTGATAAAACATCCCAACTTCTACACTGCGACCCAATCTCTCTTAGTTGATTTATTAGTTTCTTTACCTTACTTTTAATATATTTACCTATTTTTCTGTTCTCCTCTTAGTTCTTGCTCTCCCCTCCTCTTTTTCTTAAACTATACCCAATCTAACTATTGTATGTTTCTATGTGGGCATGAGCACATAGAGAGAGGACTCCTCCATGAGAGCCAAACCTAAATTGTAAACAACCCATACCTATATTGTATATAGCCCTCCTATATACTATCCTTTCTCTTCCCCTTCAGAAATCCTACTATCCCTTCACCCCCAAATACCAATCTAATACCCCACCTTATTAAAGCTCTTTACCCTCATTTCTTAACCCATTAGGTACTAAGACCGACTTCCTACCCCAATAAGCCTTTACCCATTACCCAAGTGAAGTGAAGAGACACCCACTCAGACCCACACCTCATCCCTGGCAAGAAACTACAACCAATACCCCTGATGACTCATGCTGTGTGGCCCTCCTTCTCACTCTCCCAAGCAAGGACTGTTGTTTGATACTGGACTCAGCTCCAGAAGGATTCCCAGCACAAGAACTCTACGCAAGACCTCTCTGCCACAATTTTTTTTCTTAATCTCAAGAAGACCAGATTGTATGATGAAAATATTCCCTGGATCCCACACCTCACAAGAAAATCTCAAAAGACAATGAGGAAGCCTATATTTACTTTATAAGTTTAAGACCTATATATAAGACTACTTCTTAACCTGTTTACCCAAATGTAAGGTAGGTAGCCTCCTGCATGACTTTGTTCCCTTAAATACCTTTCTAAACTCATTTTTAAATATTTTCATTATATATATAATATATATGTATATATTTTATATAATATATATATATATTTGTCTTGTTTCTGTTTTCTTCTCTTCCTTACCTTCACCTCTTTTGGTTCTGCTTGGTACAAAAACCTACAATAAAAAGTCTTGCCTGGAATAATAGTTCAGGTCAAAACCAGGGCACAGAGAGGATGGAGTCTGACACTCCCACCCCCAAATGCACCAGCAATATAATATAGCACCATTTCTTCATGCAAAGGCATACTAAAAAATGGGAAATTTTACATAGAGAAACAAGCTCTTATCTAGTAGTGATAAGAACTCATACTTTTATACAAAGTTCTCTGCAACAGCTCCAGCAACCAAATTTCACTATGACACCAATATGAGCCAGTTTTAATATTATATCCTGACAATGAGGAAATAGCAACATCTTGATCTAAGAGTGGGTTGTCTTACCTCACCATCTAATGATAAGATGAAATCAGAAGACTTGTCATCCTTTGATCTGTGCAAAATCCAAGATCGCTATCTACAGAAGACTGATGGTGACAACCATGACTGGGCAGAACGTACCCTGGGACCAATAAAAAAAGCCTTAGTCTAGGATTTGGCCTATGATCTGTACAACAACAAGGATTTCCAATTCCAGAGGTCTGACTGAGACAACTGCAACTGAACAGGTCTTCTGGAAACATAACAAAAGACTCTATTCTAGGCTTCATCCTAGGATCACTGCAAAAATTAAGACCACTAACTACAGAAGACTGATTAAAGCAACAATGATGGAACAGAACTTTTAGAACTGTAAAGAAAGACTTCATCAGAGGCTTCATTCTTTGACCTGTGCAGATATCAAGATCTCTAGATACAAAAGTCTGATTTCACCATCCATGACAGAGCAGAAGTTTCCCATACATCACAAAAGGACCTAGGGGAGAGTAAATGAACATGTATTGACTCTGTAGTTATTCCCATGACAGTATACTTCAAGGGTGAAGAAACCCTGTATCTCATAGGCCAAGGGAATTCCCTTTCTAATTTCCCCAATATTTACTGTGCCTATACAGAAAAAAAAAGAATCAGCACAAAATAATATTTTCTGGTTTTATTATTGTTTTCATTTTTGTGCTTTGTTTTCTTTTTATTTTCATTATTATTTTATTATTTATTTTATTATTATTTTATTGTTATTGTGTGGTGGTTGTATTTATTGCTGTAGTGCTTTTTGGATTTTTTTTAATTTTTCTTTTTGTATTGTTGTTGTGTTTTTCTCTCTGTTTCCCTTTCTTCTCTCAAATTGTTATAGCCTCTAGAAAGACTCCGCCCATTTTTTGCTTTTTTGTTTTTTATCGCATTTTTTTTTCTTTTCTTTAAACCAGGGGTCTCAAACTCAATTTACCTGGGGGCTGCAGGAGGCAAAATCGGGGTGATCCTTGAGTGCAAAGTCAGTAGTAAGCCTTGAACATTGGGGGTGTGACCCAAAAAACTAAAACAAAACAAAACGAAAAAGATTCCTCTAGGGCAGGGCCACAAAATGTTGTACGGAGGGCCGCAAACGGCCCACAGGCCACGAGTTTGAGTTAAACTTAAATTTATGTGGTTAAACAGAACCACATAACTTGAACCATCTTGTTCTGCCTCTCCAATTGAGGGGGAAATAATGAAGGGTACCAAGACCAAACAGTTGTATAATCACTAAGTAGTAATAAAAATGA
The DNA here is from genome assembly GCF_024139225.1 of Suncus etruscus. Taxonomy (NCBI): domain Eukaryota; kingdom Metazoa; phylum Chordata; class Mammalia; order Eulipotyphla; family Soricidae; genus Suncus; species Suncus etruscus. The sequence goes on from NC_064864.1 coordinate 28,087,154, forward strand.
TCAGACTTGAACAACAAAGCCAAAGCCAACAATACAGAATCGATACCCAATCTACAACAAGCTAGACACAGAAAGGACCACTTATACTAGCAGCTGGGGATAACAGAGGGGGATATGGGATGCATGCTGGGAATGGGGGTAGAGGGAGAACAACTTTGGTGGTGGGAATTCCCCTGATTCAATGTCAATATGTACCTAAAATATTACTTTGAAAGATATGTAATCCACTTTGGTTAAAATAAAAATTATTATTATAATAAAATAAAAATTAAAGTATTGATAATGGCTATTAAAACAATATGACTACCAAAATGATCATGTACTTACATAGAATCCTGAAGCTTTGAGGTTGTAAAGGTCACCTTCCAAGCCAGAATGCCTGACCCTATGAGTGAGAGGACATAAAGGCATGTTTTGATGTTCAGATTTTAGATCATGATATATACAAGGGATAAAGTGATTAAAGTGTCTATCATTTCCAGTGTTCAGTGTCTTTATTAAATTTCAAACAACTTTAAGAATTTTCAGTTAGTATTATAGTCTTAAATGTGTGGAGGTTAGGATTGAAAAAGTATTTCTGTTAAGAATGTAGGTTGGAATGAAGATATGAACTTAGAAGAGTTAGAAAACACCATAATATGTTCTTAAATTATAACAAAATAGATTGTTGTATATCTTGGTGTGGAGAAAATTCTCTAAGAACATTTAGGTTGCTTTAAAATGTGGTTGTTTGGGGTTGGAATGATAGTACAGCAGGTAGGGCACTTGCCTTGGATGGGGTCAACCTCTGTTTGTTCTCCACCATATGGTCCTCTGAACTGACCATAAATCATTCTTGTGCACAGAGAATGGAATAACCCTTGTTATCATGAGCTGTTGCCAAAACAAAATATACTGTTGCTTCACAAAAGTGATAGAAGTTGTGAGAAATAAAGATAGGTAAAAATAATGACATCTTATGTCAACATGAAAATATAAGTGCAATGGCATTAAGATACAAATGTAATCCTATTAGAATGGCCAAAATCTAGGACTCAGAAAATCCTGGCACAGTTCTGTCAGTGCAATGTTGCAGATTAAAATGGGAGGTTCCAATATAAAGAAATTAGGTAAAGTTCAGCCTTCTACCTTACAATAGGATGCACATCGTAGATATTTTCTGAGGATACGGAGGATACAACTTCATCCAGACATGGAGTAAATCTGGAGTGGTGGGTTCTGTTGATCTCTTAGTAACAGACACTCATCCAACGGCTCAAGTCATAGTTGGAGTTTGGTCAAATCTAGCTCCCGGTGAAACAAGTCCAATTCTCTTCCCACCAACTCTTCAAATGAAGTGCTCAAATTCTGCACTGAGATAATCTTAGAATTTGCATGCTTGGAAATTTTTATCAAGGCATATGCTCTGCTGCATTTTTGAACCAAGAAACTTATTCAAGAATCAGCTATGTTTCTTGCATAATATGATGACCACCCTTCTTGAAATGGGCAGATGCTTGCTTTGCTTTCATCTCTCCTCAGCAGTTTTGGCCTCCGCAATGTTCCTTAAACAAAAGAACTATGTTGTTAGAAGTTTTTCTCCCTTTTTATCTCTTCCTGGCTTAGCTTCTTTTAGATTTTTTCGTAAGTTACTACCTCCCTTCATTTATGTTTTTGCGAGAGAGATAGCATAGGCTGCATTGTCTGAAATAGCACTTCCTACCTCTAACATTACTGTTTAGACCAATTATTCCCTTTTTTATATTACATATTGATCTGTTTATACTTGGTCTCCCTTCACTAGATGTTATGTTTTTCCTATTTTGTTCATATCTATATTCTAGCAAAGTACACTGTCAGGGACAAAGCAGGCAGTCCAAATACATTAGTTGAATGAATGAAGGTACAGGCAAATTGGGGTTGAGTACGTACAGGGATTCCAGTGGGGAAAAACTTAGATATTCAAAAAATGGTTTTATAAACTTTTAAAATATCCTAGTAACACTTATGAGCAAGAATTTTATCTCAGACTTAGCAAAATCTCTGCATATGAAATGAAGGGCTGGAGAATCTTGGTTGAGCTTCTATTGTTGGTCCTCTTTGTTTCTTTAATGCACTCTAGAGATTTTATTTTTGTTATTTGGGCCACATTTGGCAGTACTAAGATTTATTTCTGGCTCTGAGCCTAGAAATCACTCTGTACACAGAGTACAGAGGGCCATGTAGTATGGTGAGGATTGAACTTGGGATGGATCAACTGCATGTAAGGCCAGTGCCCTATCTGTTGTACTATTACTCTGGTCCCATATTATAGTTTTTAAATATAAAGGATTCTATAGTTAAGAGACTTAACTCAGACACACAATAGCTATTTATTTATTGGAATTTGTCTTTCATATTTTTACTAATATCTTTAAGCATATGGTTACAAATGTGTTTGTAGTTGGATTTCAGTTATAAAAATGACCCACCTCTCCAGAGCAAGCATCCCACCATCAATGTCACCATTTTCTCTTCCCTCACTCCTGCCTTTCTTTAAAACAAGCATTCTATTTCCATTACTCACTACCACTACTATGATACTTGTTGGTGCAGTTATTTCTCTAACTACACTCATCAATCTTTTTGGTAAACTTCATCATACCTTTCAAACCTCATTTTTATTGTCTCTAGGTATTACTACCATGTTATTTTTTATTTATTTTAAATCTCACAACTTTTTCTTAAGTCTCACAGATGAGTGAGACTATTCTGTGTCCATATCTCTTCCTCTGACTCATTTTACACAGCATAATAGTTTAATGGATGAAAATGACATCTGATTGCTTGTGTTCATTTGGAATAACAAGAGCTCAGAGATAATTCAAAACATAAGTACATGCTTTGCTTGTAAAAAGTCCTCATTTGATTTTTATTATTACATGGTCCCCTAGAACACTTCAGAAAATTGCACAAAACCAGAAATATGCTATCCACAATACCTCCAAACACTTACAAATGCCCCATCCCATACCTGCCAAAAAAGAATCTTCCTTACACAATTATTATAGATTACATGTGACATGTACAATGCACTTAATACTGTGCCTGACACAATGTAAGTGCTTAATAGATAATATTTTCTCTGAAGATAATGGAAAAGAAGGATAATGATGTTGCTAACAGGCTTGTAGTATGACTTAGAAAATGCTGGGAAAATTATGAACAGGATACTGCATTATTCAAAACATCATACAAGAAAGGGTGATAGTAGACATGACATATATGCCTATTTAATTAAGTATTCTTATTTGTTAGTGGCCTCCTTGTGCAAAAAGCTCTATTTGGTGTCTGGGCAAGCGTGGTAGGGAACTCTCAGAATCATTATGGCATTTGAATTGATGTCCTATACCTACGGTCTTAGAATCCAGAATTTTTATTATCTTTAAATATTGTTGGTTTTGTTCTTAAAATTCAGCTTGAAAAAACTACTGAGAGGTTCTAAAAGTTACTCTTTTTGTTTAATCCAGTGTAAATTCATATCTCAACTTACACTTCGGTGGAGTGGCAAAGCAGCTATGGTAGTTGTTCTAGTCAGGGTTCTCCATAACAACAAAACCAATAGAAGACAAATTTCAACAAATCAAGTTTATTATAAGGCATTGGCTTACATGAGTAAGGATGCTGAGAACTTCCATGATCAGGCAGTTGCTAGCTGAAGAAAGAGAAAATCTAGTGGTGTGTCTTGAAAGTTTGAAAGTTAAGGAGCTGATGCTGCAGATTCTATTCCTGAAGTTCTCAGGAATTCTACAGAGAGGAAAGATCAAGGTTTCAGCTCAATTTGTTAGACAAATGAAAATCTAACTTCCTTAGCTTTTTGTTCTAAGCAGATTATCAACAGTTTAGATGTTTCATATTCATACTCCACTGATTCATATAAATTTCCTTACAATATACTCAGAGATCATGCTTAAACAGATACATGGGCAAGTTGCCACATAAATGAAGACATTATGGTGATATTTAACCTGACTTACTTCTTTACTTTGTGTTCACCTTGGGGATAGGTCTTTCTATGTCTTTCTTCCATTTGCATCCATTTGATGTGTAACTAACTGCCCTTTATCTACCTACTGGGATACCACTAGAAGTTCCCTTGACCTCTGAATTTCACCTTTAACATGTGAGTTATAAAATTGAACTAAATAGTCTCTTGGGTTAAACTTAAATCTTACCACAAATATATTCTTGTAATTCTAAAATGCAATAAAAGCATTGAAATCTATATTCAAAGGATATATATATATACATATATGTATGTATGTATTCCCTTTTCAAATTTTTGAATTTCCAAAAGCACTACTTCTTTATCTTGCAGCTATATTTTCTTGCAAGCTTACTAGGCCTCTCACTCAGGACTCTTATTGAATAGTAAAATTCTACCACAGTTTTTCCAGAGTATCTCCTCTGACTCCAGACATCCTTGGGATGGTGCTTAAGAATAATTTAGGAGGAAAAAGCAAAGGTAACATGTAGGAAGGAGGGAGAAGTATAAGAATCCCAGGAATATATATATATTGTGTAAATAATACAATGAGATGTTCCTCTCTCAGGATTATGATAAATGAGATAGTCCCTCTGGATCATTAGATGCATGATCTGACCTTAGAGATATTTTCTCCTTTATTGTTCATTGAGTGTTCATCCAAGTATAAGAGTGTAGTTTATAACAAGCAATATGGTGTGGCTAATGCTAGGTCTTAGCACTCAATACCTCCGTATACTCTTATCTTGAAGAAATTGGTGGACATACTTTACTTCCTCATCTATCAAAGTAATACAGATGCATCCTGCACATTTAATATAAATACACATCCATATTTGCATCAAACATTTCTATCGGGAATAATTTATAAGAAAGATAAATACTTAATTCAATTTACAGTGTTGGCTTATACTTAAGTTTCAAATTCAGGTTATATTTCATAGATATATCAAGCTTCCCCTTGCCACTAAACTGACCAAAAGTATAGTGAAGGCAAACAAGCTGGAAATACCCTCATTTATTTATTCTTGTACATACAGTTTTGGAGCATTTGAGTACAGATTTACTTTGTGGCATCAATGCAGACCATTCAAGTGTTTTTGAAGAATCTGGCAGGTATAAACTTACCCTCAGAAAATAGACATTGAATAGAAACCTTACATAGTTTAAAATTCTTCCAATTTTATAAATATTTTAAATAGTTGTTTTTGAAAATTGCTCACAGAATCCAAAGGGATATGTTCAAAGTGCTCATTCTCTATGGTATCTGACAGGAAAACTGCCTGCCTGTTGGAACAAACAAAACGGGCTTGTCAATGATTTCTATAGAACTTTTCTATTATTTCCTTTCTACATAAAATCCTATAAAACAACATTTTTTGTATAGTAACTTAAAAAGGTTTAAGTGGCTACAGCTCTCTTACTGAATGAGAAATAATTTTTCTACTCTCCAATTATTTCCATTCTGCTGCTCTCCTTCAGTGTTGGAAAACAGGGAAGTAAAAATACTCTTTATTTCAACCCATTCTGGTAATTTAGATAATGACAACAATTATAAGACAGAAAAAGATTTTATAAAGCAACCCTTTCCTAGCAGCTATAGAAGAGATCAAAGAGAGAGAAAGAGGGAGGAGACACATTATTATTCTGAACCCTATGCTGAGTGCTTTACATTGTCCTTTATCTAATTGAATCCTAGAAATCCTATTTAAAAAGACCTCCACACGTTGAACACATGACAAAACACCATAATCAAAAATAGAGTAAAATGCATACTTATAAATACATGTACATGTGTCTTCAGTCACTTGGGGGCTTTGAACATATGCTACCTGGGGACAATGAGTGACAAGGGGTACTTGAGTGACTACACATTCATATGGACTCGGTCCAGCCACTCGCAGAAGGATTTTCACACATGAGTGAAAATGTTTGTGGGTCTCTAATTATGCCCCTTTCTCCTCTGATATTGTCACAGATGTTCTTGTTGTTTTTGAAAAGTTAGGCAAAATTTTAGCAATGCTGATCTCAGACAGAGCATGGGGCAAGGAGGAACTGTCCCTGGTACTGAATAGGAAATCATTCCCAGTAACCAACTTTCCCGATGACAATCCTAAAGGTTAGGGCTAACAGAAGCTCATCTTCTTCACTTCAGTTAGCAGATAGAAGGAGGGGGAGATTTCTGAATTTTACTTACATTTTAGAAGGTAGGCTAAGATATATGCTCAAGGGCATCCAATAGGTGATTCCACATAGATAATTTCATAAGTCACTTCCAAAATTTTCTTCATAAGTGACTTCCAAAATCTCTCCTTGGAGCCACTGCAAAATGAGATCATAAACAACTCTAGCCTTTTCTTGCAGAGAGGTAAACTATTGCCATCACTGTGGTTGAATATAAGGAAAATGGTGAGTTTATATAGAAGGAGTTATGTAAAATTTGTGTAACAGCATCTGCAAGAGTAGAGTGGTGGGGTTAAATGACATATGGGTGATAGGTAGGTTTGAAGTTGCACAGATTCCTCCTGAGGATAGGCTATCACCACATGAACCTTCCCAGGGTTAACTTCTCTTGGTAATGCATGGAGTATCTCCAGTGTTCTCTGCTGAAACTCTGAAACATCTTACTTTACTTAGCACAGGGTTATTTTATCCCACAGAAAACTGCCAATTAGAGATGACATATCTTCAAGAAATGGGGCTGAACATGGGAGAAATTTTTTGGACAAAGATTCCATAATTTATATAAGAGATATATATATAAGATATATATATATTATATAATATATATATATAATATATATATAAGATATATATATAATTTATATAAGAGATATATAGGACCTAAAACAATACAAAACCAAATATAGGGCAAGTAAAAGAGAAGGAAGAGTATGGGTAACATGATAAAAAGAGTGAATACGACTGGAATAAAAAATTGGATAAGGAAGAAAATAGAGACAAAATTAATAGGATGAACTCAGATACAAACTAAAACATAGAGATAAGAGAAAGAGAATTAAGAACAAAATCAATAGACATGGAGGAACCCTTATGTGGAGATGTGGGCTTGGGTCATGTCTATGACAAACCTTAGGAACAGTAGCTACTCAGCTACTTCTGACAGCAAGCATATTTTCTCCAATTTCTTGTGGGTCAATTTAGCAAAATGATGATTTGTAATAGGACCCAGGACTTAAAGACTCAAGATTCAGAGTAGGAGTAAACTCAAGTCCACAAGCGTCCTATATTAGAGGCAATGGCAGGCTGGAGAGATAGTGCAGCAGGTAAGGTCTTTGCCTCCCATGCATCCAACCTGAGTTTGATCTTAAGTATCTCCAGTAGTACCCTGAGCACCAATAATAGTAATTTTTTAGTGCAGACACAGGAATAAACTCTGATATTTCCCAGTATTATCCTTTAACTGTTAAATAGAGGCATTGTATTTGAAGCTGGAATATGAAGATTAGAGAGAGAGATAATATTTGAATACATTAAAATAGTGTTGGGTAGGGTCAGTTGCTCCACCATTTTGTTTGTTTTGAGCCTAATATTTATTTTTTTCTTAATTTAAACATCTTGATTACAAATATGATTATGAATAGGTTTCAGTCATGTAAAGGACACCCCCTTCACCAGCGCAACATTCCCACCACCAATGTTCCAAATCTCCCTCCAACCCACCACACCCCTGCCTGTACTCTAGACAGGCTTTCCAGTTCCCTCATTCATTCACATGATTATGATAGTTCTCAGTGTAGTTATTTCTATAACTGCACTCACCACTCTTTGTGGTGAGCTTCATGAAGTGAGCTGGAAGTTCCAGCCCTCCTCTCATTGTCTCTAAGGATTGTTGCAAAAATGACTTTTATTTTTCTTAAAACCCATAGATGAGTGAGACTATTCTGCGTGTCTCTCTCTCCCTCTGACTTATTTCACTCAGCATGATAGACTCCATGTACATCCATGTTTAGAAAAATTTCATGACTTCATCTCCCCTGATGGCTGCAAAATATTCCATTGTGTATATGTACCACAGTTTCTTTAGCCATTCGTCTGTTGAAGGGCACCTTGGTTGTTTTCAGAGCCTGGCTATTGTGAATAATGCTGCAATAAATATAGGTGTGAGTAAGGGGTATTTTTATTGCATTCTTTTGTTTCTAGGGTATATCCCTAAGAGTGGAATAGCTGGGTCAAATGGGAGCTCAATTTCCAGTTTTTGGAGGAATCTCCATATCACTTTTCATAGAGGTTGGACTAGACGGCATTCCTACCAGCATCGGATAAGAGTTCTTTTCTCTCCACATCCCCACCAGCACTGATTATTCTCATTCTTTGTGATGTGTGCCAATCTCTGTGGTGTGAGATGGTATCTCATCATTGTTTTGATTTGCATCTCCCTGATGATCAGTGATGAGGAACATTTTTTCATGTGCCTTTTGGCCATTTGTATTTCTTTTTTTTTTATCAAAGTGTCTGTTCATTTTTCTCCCCATTTTTTGATGGGATTAGATGTTTTTTTTCTTATAAAGTGCCCTGTATATTTTGGAGATTAGCCCCTTATCTGATGGGTATTGGGTAAATAGTTTCTCCCACATGGTGGGTGGCTCTTGTATCCTGGGCACTATTTCTTTTGAGGTGCAGAAGCTTCTCAGCTTAATGTATTCCCATATGCTTCCACTTGTTTGGAAAGTGCAGTTTCCTCCTTGAAGATGCCTTTAGTCTCAATGTCATGGAGTGCTTTACCGACAAGTTGTTCTATATACCTTATAGTATCAGGTCTAATATCAAGGTCTTTAATTTATTTGGATTTTACCTTCATACATGATGTTAACTGGGGGTCTATGTTCGCTTTTTTGCAAGTGGCTAACCAGTTCTGCCAGCACCACTTGTTGAAGAGGTTTTCCCTGCTCCACTTAGGATTTCTTGCTCCTTTGTCCAAGATTAGGTGATTGTATGTCTGGGGAACATTGTCTGAGAATGCAAGCCTATTCTATTGATCTGAGGGTCTGTCTTTATTCCAATACCATGCTATTTGATAACTATTGTTTGTCGTACAGTTTAAAGTTGTGGAAAGTAATGCCTTCCATTTTCCTTTTCCATAGGAGTTCTTTAGCTATTCGAGGGTGTTTATTGTTCCAGATAAACTTCATAAGTGTTTGATCCACTTCTTTGAAGAATGTCATGGGTACCATTAGAGGGATCACATTAAATCTATACAATGCTTTGGGGAGTATTGCCATTTTAATGATGTTAAACCTGTCAATCCATGAGCAGGGTATATGCTTCCATTTCCATGTGTCCTCTCTTATTTCTTGGAGTAGGGTTTTATAGTTTTCTTTGTATAGGTCCTTCACGTTTTTGGTCAAGTTTACTCCAAGATATTTGAGTTTATGTGGCACTAATGTGAATGGAATTGCCTTCTTGACGTCCATCTCTTCCCTATCTTTATTGGTGTATAAAAAGTCCATTGATTTCTGTGTGTTAATTTTGTAGCCTCCCACCTTGCTTTTTGAGTCTATTGCTTCTAGAAGCTTTTTGGTAGAGTCTTTAGGGTTTTATAAGTAGAGTATCATGTCATCTGCAAATAGTGAGAGCTTGATTTCTTCCTTTCCTATCTTGATTCCCTTAATATCTTTTTCTTGCCTGATCGCTATAGCAAGCACTTCCAGTACTATGTTGAAAAGGAGTGGTGAGAGTGGACAGCCTTGTCTTGTACCAGAATTTAGAGGAAAGGCTTTTAGGTTTCTCCATTGAGGATAATATTTGCCATTGGCTTGTGGTAGATGGCTTTAACTAGATTGAGAAAGGTTCCTTTCATTCCCATCTTGCTGAGTGCTTTTATCAAGAATGGGTGTTGGACCTTATCAAACACTTTCTCTGCGTCTATTGGTATGATCATGTGAGTTTTATATTTCTTGTTGTTGATGTTGTGTATGATTTTAATAGATTTACGGATGTTAAACCATCCTTGCATTCCTGGGATAAAACCTACTTGGCCGTAGTATGATGCATTGAATCCTATTTGCCAGGATTTTGTTGAAGATATTTGCATCTGCATTCATCAGGGATATTGGTCTGTAATTTTCTTTTTTGGCAGCATTTCTGTCTGGTTTTGGTATCAAGGCAATTTTGGCTTCATAAAAGCTTTTTGGATGTGTTCTGTTTTTTCAATTTCATGGAAGAGCCTGGCTAGGATTGGTAGTAGCTTCTCTTGAAAGGTTTGAAAGAATTTATTAGAAAATCCATCCGGGCCTGGGCTTTTCTTTTTGGGAAGATGTTTGATTACTGTTTCAATTTCCTCAATAGTGATGAGGGTGTTTAGATATGCTACATCCTCCTTATTTAACTGTGGGAGGTTATAAGTGTCCAAGAATTTACGCATTTCTTCTAGGTTCTCATATTTAGTAGCATAAAGTTTCTCAAAGTAGTCTCTAATTACCTTTTGGATCTCTGCAATATCTGTCATGATCTCCATTTTCATTTCTAATAAGGCTTATCAGTTTTCTCCTTCTCTCTTTCTTTGTGAGTTTTGCCAATGGTCTATCAATCTTATTTTTTCAAGAAACCAATTTCTGCTTTCGTTGATCTTTCAGATTGCTTTTTTGGGTTTCCACTTCGTTGATTCCTGCTCTCAGCTTTGTTATTTCCTTCTGTCTCCCTATTTTTATGTCCTTATGTTGAGCACTTTCTAATTCTATGAGCTGCGCCATTAAGCTATTCAGGTAGACCCCTTCTTTCTTCCTGATGTGTGCTTGAATGCTATAAATTTTCCTCTCAGGACTGCTTTTGCTGTCCCATAGATTCTGGCAGTTTGTGTCTTCATTATCATTTTTTCCAGGAAAGTTTTGATTTCCTCTTTGATTTCATCTCGAACCCAGTGGTTGTTCAGTAGTAGGCTGTTTAATTTCCAATTGTTAAAGTTTTTTTTTCTGTGTGCCGTTGTAGTTCACATCTAATTTCAGAGCCTTGTGGTCAGCAAAGGTAGCCTTCAAGATTTCTATCCTCTTGATTTTATGAAGGTATGTTTTATGTGTCAGCATGTAGTCTATCCTGGAGAATGACCCATGTACATTGGAGAAGAATGTGTATCCAGGTTTTTTGGGGTGGAGTGTCCTATATATATTTACTAGTCCTCTTTCTTCCATTACTTTTTTCAGGGCTAGTATGTTTTTGTTGGGTTTCAGTTTGGTTGACCTATCAAGTGTTGACAGGGCCGTGTTGAGGTCTCCCACAATTATTGTGTTATTATTGATGTCTTCTTTCAGATTTGTCAGTAATTTTATTAGATAATTTCCTGATCTCTCATTGGGTGCATATATGTTTAATAGTCTTATTTCTTCCTATTGCACATATCCCTTGATTAGTAAATAGTGCCCACTATGGTTCCTAACAACTTTTCTGAGTATAAAGTTGGTGTCATCAGATATTAATATGGCCACCCCAGCTTTTTTAAGGGTGTTGTTTGATTGGATGATTTTCCTCCAGCCTTTGATTTTGAGTCTATGTTTGTTCTGACTATTCAGAAGTGTTTCTTGTAGGCAGAAGATGGTTGGGTTCATCTTTTTGATCCATTTTGCCACTCCGTGTCTTTTAATGTTTAATTTAGTCCATTGACATTGAGAGAGATGATTGTCATAGGATTTAATGTTATCTTTGCAGTAAGTTTTCTGTGTTTGTTGGTCTATCTTGTCTTAAAGTAGACCTTTCAAATTTTTTTAAGGCTGGTTTTTTATCTGTGAAGTTCTGAGCTGTTGTTTATCTATGAAACTATGTATCCTTCCTTCAAACCTGAATGTGAGTCAGGCTGGGTGCAGTATTCTCGGTGAGGCACCCATTTTATCAGTCTTGTCACAATATCCCACCACTGTGTCCTGGCCTTGAGAGTTTCTTGTGACATGTCTGCTGTAAGTCTTAGGGATGCTCCTTTGAATGTAATTTCCTTTTTTGATCTTATTGTTTTCAGTATTCTATTTCTATCTGTGGGATTTGTCATTGTAATGAGGCTGTGTCATGGAGTGTTTTTCTTTGGGTCTCTTTCAGCTGGTACTCTTCGGGCATGCAGGATTTGATTGCATGTAGTCTTTAACTCTGGGAGTATCTCTTTGATGAATTCTTTGACAGCTGATTCTTCCTGGAGATCTCCTACCTAGGCCTCTGGGACTCCAATGATTCTTATGTTGTTTCTGTTGAGTTTATCAAAGACTTCTATTTTCATCTGTTCACATTCCTTGAGTAATTTTTCTATTGCCTGATAGTTTGTCTTAAGGTTCTTTTCCAATTTATTCTGCTGTGTTGAGTTTTTCTGCATCTCATCTTCCAGCATACCAATTCTGTCCTCAGCTGCTATTACCTTGCTGGCGAGGCCATCCACTGAGGTTTTCAGTTGAGCTACAGTGTTTTTCAGATCTGTTATTTCAGTTTGGAGTTTTCTGATTTCTGTCTTTGTGTTCTGTTCAGATTGATCTATGCTTTCTTTGAGTTCTACAAACATCTTCCATATTTCTATTCTAAGCTCCTTATCTGAGAGGTTAATTCGATGGTTGGAATTTTTTAGGTCATCCGCACTATCATCTTCATTCTCTGTGCATGGTATTTGCCTGCGAAGTTTCCCCATTGTCACGCTTGTAGCGTGATTTTTTTCTGCGTGTTGTGGTGGGGTTCATTGGTTAGAACTAGTGCACAGCCACGAATCGAAGCAGAAGTGCTCTTGTAGAGCCTCTGGGAGAGCTATTTTTCTGGGCCCTTTTCGGCCTACCCCCAAGAGGTTCAGGAGACAGGACAGGCAACACTTACAGTTTCTCACAGTCAGGAACCAGTTGCTCCACCTTTTAAGACTTTATTCATAAAGCTTATAAAAGGTCTCAAAGTATAAAGAGGGGCCTGAGAGGTGGCGCTAGAGTTAAGGCGTCTGTCTGCCTTGCAAGAGCTAACCTAGGATGAACCATGGTTCAATCCCCTGGCATCCCAAATGTTTCCCCCAAGCCAGGGTCAGTTTCTGAGCACATAGCCAGGAGCAGCCTCTGAGTGTCAAATAGGTGTGGTCCCAAAAAAACAACCAAACAAACAAAAGAAAAAATGTAAAAGAAGAACCATCCAAATTCTGATTCACTGGAAGAACTAGATCTGTGGGATCGTGAGGGTTATAGAACAAGGACCCAATTGTGAGTAGTGAGTAAGGGACTGAATGGAACCGCCAGACAGGGTTCTGCTAAAATCTAACCATTCTTGATTAAATTGGACCAATTTATTTCAATGTATTTTAGACACATGTTATTCAAATTCAGCACTCTATATTTGTGAGATAGAAAAATTTCCCCAGCTTTGTGAAGTATGAGAATAAGGACATCAACAATGAGAACAGGGTGAATGAAGTGGACAGGTCACTACTGGCATCATATCTTCTTTAAGAATGAGTAGAAAATGCAGACCCAAACTGGACTGCGAATAAGAAAAGGTTCAGTAGAGGATATAATTCAAAGATACAAGGTATAAAAGTCTCTAACATATTTACAGCCATGCAGAAACTAGAAGGCACACATGGAACCATTCTTGAAAAGGGAATAATATCATTGGTAAATTAAGTTAGCCACCTCTCCAATTTTTTTTCCTGCCCTTAACACTACACTGTATCCTAATGTCATATTTAACTAAGTAAGGAGCAGCTCCTAGAAAATTATGTTTCTCAAGCTGCTCCCTTAAGCATTGGGGGTTTCATTCTGCAGATTTAGTCAACACTAAATTTGACTTTCAGAGCCCTTAACCATCTGTTTCCACGGAAACAGGTTCTCTGGAGGTGGGATAGGGTGGAGTGGAATGGGGGAATATGAAGAGCCAGTAGGTGCTCCAGGTTGGAAAAGAACCTTGTAAATATTTCTTAGTTTACCTAGTATATTTTCTAATTCATAATGTAAATCAAATACTTCATCACTTGTTAATAGTTCTAATTGGGGATCGTTATAAACAGCTTCAGCAGCCGGAGGCCCAATCAAAGCTGGCAATGAGGAAAGCTATTTTCCCCTAGGAAGATTCTGTGAGTAAACCAGCATTACCTGATCTTTTTCTTTATGTTACACTGCAAGATGCTGTTATTACTGAGGGATTGTCCTTGCTATGAGGGGTATTATCTGTAATGTGGAGGAATGGTTTGGTGATAAAATCTACACTTTGGCTTTGGCAAAGTTGTCTTCAATAAGTTGCCTTAGGAGTTCAGTAGGTTCTGAGATTTGTAAAATAGATTCTGTAGCTACCCAACATTTACATAGAGTTTATCTGGAGTTATTTTAAATTCATTCCACTTCTTGCCTGGCTGAAATTCTTTTAATCTCTTGCTGGAAATTTATTGGACAGATCACTTTAAGATGATGACACTGATCTGCAATGTCAGAGACCTAACTTGACTTAGCATTTTTATTTTCTAGAAAAATCTAAAGGTGGGAACTAGACTCTTCCAAGAAAATAACATTTTATAATATAAACCTTTTTTCTTTGGCCACAGTTCATTTATTCTTCATATCCTGTAGATCTCAAAGAAGTTGAGACAACATGTATAACTATATAGAAATGTAGAGTATAGGAAATGTATATGTAAATGTATATGTATATGCACTTTTCTAGATAAAAATTGAGTGTAGGTGATTACTCAAGTTTTAGTGTGAAATTATATTTCATACCTAACAAACTGACAATCCTCATCCTTGAGAACTGAGATATCTTTGAAATATTCTACTATATAGTTATATAAGTATATATAGTGCATACTATATAACTATATATAGTTTTGAGAAGTTATAATTACTCTCCATTGTTACTGCATCCAGGAACTTGGAAGTTTCTATCTTTACATTTCTTAAGACTTTTCTACTCTTTTTAATTTTATAAATAATTGAATTGGCATGAGTATCTTGTTACAAAGTTGTTCATAATTTTTAGTCATACAATGCACAACACCCTTCACTAGTGCACATTTTCTACCACCCTTATCCCTGCCCTCCCTATGCCTTCATTTGTGACAGACATTTTTCTTCTCTCTCTCTCTGTCTCTCTCTCTCTGTCTCTGTCTCTCTCTGTCTCTCTCTTCCCTTCCTTTTTACTTTTAGACACTGTGATTTGCAGCAAACAATTTTTGTCTCTCCTACTCTTTATTGGCTTCATATAAATAGTAAATATTTATTTTGCTTTTAATTATATGGCTTTCCTTTGAAATGACTTCAATATGTCAGTTCACAGTACCAGTTAATTATAACCAAGGAATAAATATAATTTGTCTGACAAAGAGATAGGAACAGAGCCTCTACCTCTGTATATATAGGCTATTTTAAATGATAAACATATTTTAATGTAATAGCAATGACAAT
This sequence comes from Suncus etruscus, assembly GCF_024139225.1. Taxonomy (NCBI): domain Eukaryota; kingdom Metazoa; phylum Chordata; class Mammalia; order Eulipotyphla; family Soricidae; genus Suncus; species Suncus etruscus. The sequence continues at coordinate 28,102,514 of NC_064864.1, forward strand.
TGATATCATTTATGAGGGGTGCCCCCATTTCATACATAATTTTATTAGATACAAATAAAATCCTAGTAAAAAGAAAGTTTAAGGACAGATATATTAGATAAGGAATCCTGAGAAATCTGTGGATTTATGTCCCAAGTTTATGTATCCAAATAGAGACTACCATTTTTCTTCTAACTTTTAGCTACTTCTAAATCATTTCTTTTAGACAAAATAGAGTTTAAAGATGGTTCTTACATTGTATTTATCCTATTTACATTTCCTGTCTGACTCATAACTAGGAATCCTTATAGAGAGGTGATGTTATCACATTGTAGGAGATGTTTGGAAAAAAGGTGGACCCTAAATTGGAGGTTGATCAAGCATATTCTTGCTTAGAATGCATTAGCTAAGGTTATTTTGTTTTTTGAGAAGGGAGCATTCCATGAACATTACTATTAAACAGGGTCTTTTTAAACTTTTTAAGTGTGTTTTTGGTTTTTTTTTTTTTACTGTAAAGCACAGAGAGGACTACCTTTTATGTTGGATCTTGAAGGAAATATATATAGCTGAAACCAGTTTTATAATTTTTCACATTTTATAATTTTTAAAGATTTCTATATTTTTAATATCTCTATTTAAGCACCATGATTACAAACATGTTTGTAGTTAGGTTTTAATTATAAATAAACACACCCCTCACCAGAGCAACATTATAAAATATTTTCAGTCCTTTATATACTGTATTAAGTTTTACATTGTTTATTGTATTTAATGTTCTGTCTAGAGTGCTAGTTATTACTTTTCATGATTACTAATGGGTTGCATTATACACATTAAAATACTTTATTTTACTTGATATCATTGTTTCAACTTCCAGCCTTTAATCTTAGTTTTACATTTTAAATTTCTCCCCTAAAAGTTTTTTTTTTGTTTGTGGTGTAGGCCTTGACCTAATCAATAACTATGTACTCTAAGCCTAACTTCATTATTTTTCATTTCTTTTTTCTTCTTTTTATTATTATCTTTATTTATTTATTAAATTATCTTTATATAGACACCATGATTACAAACATGATTGCAGTTGTATGGTCAGTCATGTAAAGAACACCCCCCTTGACCAGTGCAAGATTTCCACAACCAATTTCCCAGATCTCCCTTCTTCCCACCCCACCCACACCTGTACTCGAGACAGGCTTTCTACTTCTCTCATTCATTCATATTGTTATGATAGTTCTCAGTGTAGTTATTTCTCTAACTGCACTCATCACTCTATGTGGTGAGCTTCATGTCATGAGCTGCAACTACCAGCCCTCATCTCTTTTGTCTTTGAGATACTGCTAAAAATGTGAAATAAGTCAGAGGGAGAGAGAAAGATGGAGAATAGTTTCACTCATCTATGAGTTTTAAGAAAAAAAAAAGACATTTTTAGCCTAACTTCTGATGCCCATGTTTGTGGAATATATGGACATTGGATAGACACCATAGTATATACTACATGAAAACACTGAGGATTGAGGAGTAGATCATGAATCAGGTAATGAGAATTATAGTTCTAAGATTACATGCGACTGAGGCTAGAGTTAAAACCATGAAAATTTACACAGAAGAGAATTTCATGGAAAATTAGAGTTGTTCAACAAATATCTGTAGATTCTACAAAGAAGAGAGGAGAGACAGAAAACAATCACATGGGTTTCTAGATGTTAATGGAGATAGTTTTATAATTTAAATGAGTTTAATCAATCAATTTCCTTGTGGAATTGAGCAGTCACTTAAGATATTTAGATATTCATTTATTAATTGTTATTAAATATTTTTGTAATTTTAATTATATCAAAAACAGAAGGAATTAAAACATTTTTGCAATAAAATCCAGGTAAAAAAATTACCCAATTTTAAAATAATTACCCAGTTTTTCCAAATTTTTCTCCTCTGAAGTGGGAGTAAAAGATTCTGTATCTGAGACATAAAATATTTGAGTGTACCGCTCAGTTCTTACTTGGATAATTGATGCTCAGTGGTAGGCCAGTGTAGCTATATGTTATTAAGATACCTATAGCATCACAATCCCAGAAGTGAAGAAAACAAAATGATCAAAATATATGTAGTGGTGGTGTAAAGGCAAAGATAGAAGGAAGAAGTGACACAATTATGGACTGTAGCCAGAGTGACTGTCAATATAAAGTAATATTATTTAGCAATATAAAGAAATGGACTTTCTATTTATGCCAAAGAATGAATAAAGTACGGTGATTGGTGGGAGGGACATACTGTATGATTCCATCAGTGAATCATTCAGAAGAAGGTAAAGTTAAAAAGGAGTTTTAGGGAAAAAATAATCTCTCTCTCTATAAATATATAGCATTTTTTAAATTATTTGATACAAAAGCTGAAGAGAGTAAAAATAGCAATTTTCAAAAGACTTATATGAGGGTTCATATTTATTTAATTTCCAACACAAATTATTTGAGTTAGTAATTTTTAGCATTTGAGAAGCTCAAAAAGACTTTCAGGATCAAATGGGATTTTTTGATATGGGATTACTTGGTTTATCAGTGAGAATAAGCACTGGAGAATTCTTGACAAATATCTTCTATGACAGTTGTAGAAAGTAAAGTAAAAACTCCTGTAGTTCACTGTCAACCTCTTTCTCTGCTGAGAATAACTTACAACCTTGGGTGGGCACAGAGATGAAATCTGAAATTATGTTAGAAAATCTGATGTTTGTTAAGTTATTGGGCTAGATTTTGGCCTTACATGTGTCTTTTTCTTGAAAGGTTTACTGAGTTTAGAAATTTCTTCTTCTGACTCTTTAATTGTTTATTTTAATATTCCTTTCACCAAGTGCCTTATTTATAACTATATGATTGACACTTTTATTATTTTCCTGTCTTACCGCTTGGCTCAACTTTAAAAAAAAATTTCCTAATTGAATCACCATGAAACACACAGTTACAGAATGTTTCTGATTGATTTTCTGTCATGCAATGCTCCTACACCCACCCGTTCCTTCATATTTCCCACTATCAATGTCCCAAGTTTCCCTTGTGCCCAACCAACAGTCTGCCTCTATGAGAGGCATTTTTCCTCTATCTCTCTTTTCTTGCTTTCTTGCTCTTTCTCTCTTTGAGGCACTGTGATGGTTTGCAATACTATTTCTAAAAAGGTATCTGCATATCACTTTACCTCTTTACAGCACCCAGTTCGTGTCTAGAGTGATCATTTCCAACTACATTGTTATAGCGTGCTCTTCTCTCTCCTAATTGCATTTCATTCCCAATTGTGATGTTTTCTAGTATGGAATATCAACCTTGTCTCATTTCTATTGTTTGTGGGTTTTATTACATTACAGCGTTTTTAAAAAATATTCAATAGATGGAGGCCGGAGTGGTGGTGCAAGCCGTAGGGCATTTGCCTTGCACACACTAACCTAGAACCATATGGTCCCCCAAGTCAGGAACGATTTCTGAGTGCATAGCCAGGAGTGACACCTGAGCTTTACTGGGTGTGGTCCAAAAACCAATAAAATAAAATAAAATAAAATTCAACAATTTGTACTATCCTTCTGTGTGTCTCTCTTCATTTTACTCAGCAAGATAGTCTTTATGTACACCCAAATATAAAGAAATTTTATAGTTTAATTTTTCTTAAGAACTGCAGTGTAATATTCCATTGTGTTCATGTACCATAGTTTCTTTATCCACTTATCTGTTATTGGGCAGTTGGATTGTTTGCAGATTCTGACAGGATTGTTTGCAGATTCTGACAATTGTGAGTAGTGCAATGAACATGGGAGGGTAAATATTTTTTTCAGTATAGTTACATATTTTTTGGTCTAAGTTTTTATTGAGAGGTATTGCTAGAGCACTGTTGGCATGGCTCTGTGGTCACAGATACTGTACAATTCTAATGGTATTTCATTATTAGTCCATCAATCTAACACCTGTCTGTTTGAATAAGAATTTCCAGGAGTGACCAGTAGGCCTTTGAGTGCTGCTTAAAAAGGTTCCCTAGTATGTTGTGTTTGTTTAATAAAATCTATGTAATTATAAATAAATACTTATAAAGCATAATACTTTAGTAATCAATACCATTGTTTGAGGTTCTATATTTACAGCATGAGTGATATTATAGTCGGTAGGAAACTAGCTTTACACATGGATTGACCCAAGTTTGATTCCTGGATTCTCATATGATCCCCACCCTGGAGTGACTCGAGCACAGATCTAGGAATTATCCCTGAACACTTCCATGTGTGGCCCCAAATCAAAAACTAAATTAAAAAAATAACTAAAACTAAAAATAGATTATATTTTCTCCTATATTTCGACGAAAGAAACTTGATTAATAAATACCGTATTTGCCGGCGTATAAGACGACCCTTCTACCCATGAAAAACTTCCTAAAAGTCAGGAGTCATATTATATGCTGGTATACGGCATGCTGAAACTTGTTCCTTCTTCAGGGATGAGTGATCTGCACTCCTCTTACTTTTAAGACTTTTTGGAAGTTTTTCATGGGTTGAAGGGTTGTCTTATAAGCCAGCAAATACGGGTACCTCATCTATCATTATACACTACACTGAAAAATATGGCTACATAACAGGATGGAGTAGGCTGGAGTTTACTTAGAAAAAATATTCCAGAATAAAGCACATTTTCCTCATATTCAGCTTTACAAAGGACTTACTCTTGGCATGTAGAATAAAAATATAAATAACAATCCACAATTGGGTGAGACCTCCCAGGCACTGGGTTTCTAACTCCTCATGTGGATGGGTCTGATGAAGCAGAGAAATAATACACCAAGAAATCAGAAAAGATAATCATGAAAGTCAGCTCACTTTATTCCTTCCTCATAGCCTTTCTCTGCCATGTGCTGTCTATATGTAATGTTCTCAATCTCTGTTTAGCTCTTTCTCTACCCCAACAAAAGCCAGACCCTTTCTTTATTCAAACCAATTCCAGGTAGAGGAAGGTCAATTCATATACAAAAGCAACTATCCAGTGAGTTTTTACATCTCAAAAGTAAAGGTTAGGGGAAAAAGAAGTTAGGGGAAACACTTTTGTTTAGGCTTTTACCTAGATTCATCTACACTGGCATTGTGCTCAGGGATCACTCCAAGTAGTATGAAGTGGATGGCAAGCAGTGCCCAGGAATGAACTGTGATGAGCCACATATGTAGTCTCTCTGGTTCTCAAATTTATAGTTTAATTCTTGTTTTAGCTGTTGCTGGAAAGTAATTGAGTATATTTCTAAACTACTTGTGCTTTAATAAATCATACTTCTGTTTTCAGAATTGTTGTGACATGTAGTCCCAAATAAGAACCGAACGTCTTCTTTTATTTATTTATTTATTTATTTATTTATTTATTTATTTATTTATTTATTTATTTATTTATTTATTTTGGGGTTTTGGGCTACACCTTGTGATGCTCAGGGGCTACTCCTGGCTATGCACTCAAAAATTGGGGTACCATATAGAATACTGGGAGATTGAACTGTGGTCCGTCCTAGTTTAGTGTGTGCAAGGAAAATGCCCTACCGCTTGCGCCACTGCTTTGGCCACTGGGACCTCTTCGTAGTCCTACAATTAATGGACATTTGGTAAATTTAATTAATGAACAAAATATTTTTGGATGGAATTTGTATTTTATATAAAAGTATTTTATATAAAAAAGTATTTTGTATAAAAGTCATTTATGCTCATTAAAGAAAAAGGGAAATACAGAAATAATCACAGATAGTCATATCAGCAAGGAATGATATACAATTTGAATATATTTTCATGATTATTATTATTATTTCACTATTATTATTATTATTATTATTATTTTTTTGTTGTTGTTTTTTTAATCACACCCGGTGACAGTCAGGGGTTACTCCTGGCTATGCATTCAGAAATCACTCCTGGCTTGGGGACCACATGGGACACTGGGCAATCAAACTGTGGTCCATCCTAGGTTCTCCATGTGCAAGGCAAATGCCCTACAGTTGCACCACCGCTCCAGCCCCTATTTTCATTATTTTAAGTGCTACAAGCAGACTACTTAAACTTTTTTAAATTTAGCTTGTTAATTTCAATACTGGGGATAATTGTAACCTAATTAAACTATAATAGGGTTATTGTGAGCATAGAATTCATCAGCATACATGTAAAATGTAACAATATTTGGCACTAGTAAATGATAAGTTTTAGTTACTAACATTATCATTATTAGAATAAATATTATTTTATAGTTTAATTTTATTCTATATATGCCATTTACATAGTTGAGTTCATTCTGTCCTTATAATTTTGTTATACTTTTTCATAAACATTAAAAAGTAAACATTGCCTAAAGTTACTGCAAATTCTTTGTACACATAATTAAAAATAGTGCAATAATATTCTAATTAGATTCTAAGCTTTAATTTACTTTGTTATTGGATATTTATATTGTTCATAATTTTTCAGCATTACAAATAATGAGACAAGAAACATCTGTGTGTAAGCTTTTTGTGCATGTACTTAAGCTTATTTTTTTAACTGAATAACTGGTTCAAAGGTAACACTTGAAATATATCACACAAAATTATTTTCTAAAATGGTTGTGACAAATTATTTTCCCAAGACCATTGTGTACTTTGGCATATTTTACTGAACTCATAACAACATTTGGACCTCTTTGTCAAGTTATTTCTGACTTTAATAGGTTGAATACATACTAATTTTTAAATACAGTTTAAGGCAACTACTGTGGACTGGTTTTACTAGACAAGATAAAGTGTGAAAATCACAGACTCAGTCTTTGTTCTCATAGCATTTACTCCCTGGGGCATATGTAAGCAAGAAATAAAAGTTAAAATGCAGACATTTATTTATGTGTATGATACATGCTGTACACATGGCACATGTTGCTATGAAGGATTGAAGAACAAACTGACTCTGTGGTAAGGGAATAGGAAATATCTAAGAAAGTAATATTTTACCTGATGAATAACAGTGAGTCAGATACATGAAAGGACATCTGGCAAAATGAATGAGATGTGGGAATAAATAGAGAGGAAGGGGAATATGCATTGCTTATAGAATAGAATGATAGTTTATTATCTTTCTGAGAGATATGAAAAAAATCAACGTACTTTTTTTCAAGTTTCTGTTATGGGCAGTGAGATAAATAATAATGAAAACAAAAACACAGGGAGAGAAGTCAAATTAAAGGGATATTTGGGTGTTAGGTTTAAAGGGCCTGAATTTGATCTGAGAAATTCAAGGGGAAATTTAAGTAGACTCTTGAATATTTGTTTTTATAACCTAAATAAAAATTAGTGGTGTAAATTTAATGGTTGTTCTATAAATAGAATAACTAGTGTATATACTAGTTTATAGATGGCATTTATGATATTAAATTAGGTGATAAAATAATACTGGGACTTGAACTAGAGAAACAAAAGAGTTAAATAATTGAGAATGACAAATTATAAGGATATAATAACACTGAAAAAAAATCAGAGAAACAGGCTGGCTATTTTAATTTATATGTTTTTAATGATAAATTTTACAGGTGTTAAATGTTTGGCCTTTAAAATAACTTAACACTCTGGGTTTATATTGTTTATATTGTTTATATTTCTCTGTTGCTTTATCTACCTGAGGTCCTCCTGTTCATGTATTTTCTCCATGTAACTATTAGATTTCTAATGTTTTTTTTACTTACTTATGATATAATAAATGTATTTACTATTATTATTAAGCTATCAAAAATTTCATTCTAAGATAACCTTTAAGTGCAGATTTGAGAGGTGCTATTAATATAGAAGATAGGTTTAAATACAAAACTCTTAAGATTTTAGGCAATTAAATTTTGATATAACTAAAGTAAGAATTCACCCAAAGCAAAAGATTTAATTAAAATTGTTTTCTAAATCTTAAGCCATATTAAATTTAGTATTTAATATTGGCTCCAATAAATTTTCCCTATGTTTGGTTCTAGTTTGTTATACTATTTTAATACTAGACACTTGTGTAGAATTGACTTTCTTAATGATTACCAGCTACACATGTAGTCTCAATCAATTATGGCATTCCTGGAACTTTACCAATATGCAGGTGCATGTATTCGAAACTTTCAAGTTTGCATTTGGATTCATTACTTTTCTTTTAGAGAACTTCATAGGGCTTCAACATTGCTTTAAAGAGTTAGGGATGTTTTTGTTAGAATAAAAAAAATTCACGAGTTAATTACTATTATACAGTACAAATAAAACATTTCTATTTCAAAATTAAAAAATGGTTCAGAGCTGTTCCATATAATTTTTTATATTTATTATCTTATGAAACTTTATTTCTTTATTTTTATTGCTTGTACAATTTTAGAAAACTGACTGGGGTAAAATAATTAGATTTATCATATAAAAATAAATTCACTCTGCAGGACTAATGATTATAGTTTATTAAGAAATGTTTTAATACTTGGGCCTGGGGATAGCACAGCGGCGTTTGCCTTGCAAGCAGTCGATTCAGGACCAAAGCTGGTTGGTTCGAATCCCGGTGTCCCATATGGTCCCCCCCCTGAGCAGACAGCCAGGAGTGACCCCTGAGCAACGCCGGGTATGGCCCAAAAACCAAAAAAAAAAACGTATTAGTACTTACAAAACCACTTTAATATTCACTATGCCTAAATGTTACGTTCTTATAAAACATTTTAAGATCAACAGTATACTGCAAAATACCACAAATGCTTCTTATGTACTTTTCCATCAGCTTCCCCAAAGATAGCTTTTTGTATAATGACAGCACATTATCAAAATCAGGAAATTGAATTGTTGCAGCTCAAGTACAGAATTTATTTGTTTCATAACCATTGAAAAATGAAATAGAAGAGAATAGCATAGACTAGAAAAAAGTCTCAGTGCATCATGAGTAATAAAGGTGTGTATTCTCTGGAATAAAATGTCATTTTTATGATCAATAAGTTTAAAAATATTCTGATGGTTTTCTTATCACTGATAATGATCTGTAAGGGCTGAGATTTTTTTTATGAGAGAAGGTATATCCATGTTGTTTTGAAATAATTTAAAAATAGTTCTATTTATTCAGGAGGAAGAGCAAGTCTTTTGTGACTTCAGGCTATTCTATCACTTCACAATGTTTCCATATTTTAGTTATTTTGATGTCAGATTTCAGTTTGACTATATATCAAATACTAAATACTTCACACTCTGGGCAAATTTGTTCATTTCTAGAAAATAAAGAACTGACCATTGTCAGATCTTTTTGGTTTTGGAAATTTATATTTTGACATTTACTAATGTTTGATTGAACAAATACCTTCTCTGCTTTCAGAGTGTGAAAATGCTAAGATAAACAATCAGTAATTTCCCTCAGGTAGTTCTGTGCAGAAAGGTATTGGTACTTCCTAACAATGACTATCTTGTGCTGAATGGTTATTATGTTGGAAGGATTGATACTGAAGAGCAATATTGGGTGTGGGTATTGTACAGAAAAGTCTATAAAGAGGAGGTATTGGGATTTCTGAAGAGGCAGAACACAGTCTTTCTCTTAATTGGTGTATTTGAAAAGAAGCTAATACATATAGTGATGAAAATATGATTCATGGATAAAATGTAAGGATTTTTCTAGTAGTAAAAGAGAGGCACGAGTTTTGGGGCTACCGTTTAAAATATGTAAATATACCCTTGTAATATGTCTTTTTTTTTTTTTTTTTTTTTTTGGTTTTTGGGCCACACCCGTTTGACGCTCAGGGGTTACTCCTGGCTATGTGCTCAGAAATCGCCCCTGGCTTGGGGGGACCATATGGGACGCCGGGGGATCGAACCGCGGTCCGTTCCTTGGTAGCGCTTACAAGGCAGACACCTTTTCTCTAGCGCCACCTTCCCGGCCCCTGTAATATGTCTTGATAAGAATAAAGTAAGTCCAGTGACAGAAAGTAATATCAACCTCTAAAATCTTAGAAGTGAATCATCTCTTTGCTCATAATCTATTGCTTGTGGCAAAATATCCTCTCACTGGCATTAGTGTGCCTCCCCACCATATGCACTCCAATGCCTTTAGTCAGTTGTTTCATAGCATAAATCAATATTAACCACCCAGGACATGAGGATTGTTGGCAATTTGGCTCACAATGAAAACAAAATGAGCCCCCTAACCGCAAGCATACCCAAAGCTCAGGAACTCATAGGCAGCAGAAGGCCCAAGGAGTCTAGAAGTCATTCAAGCCCTTTGTGAGGGCCATAGGTTAGAAACCATAAATTTATTCACTATGTAATTCTTCACAGCGTCATTGCCTGAATGCCTCATGTAGTAAAGGCTACTTATTTGAGGGCTGATGTAAGAACAGTTCCAATGAAGGTCTGTGTGCCAGTTAGCACAGGAAGACATTTTCCCACTTATAGTCCCTGCTTCTTTTTACCTGTGACTGAGGGGTGTGGACCTAATGATTTAACCATTGATACAGCTATTCCCAGATATGCCATAGACCACAAAAGGACCCCTTGTTTGTTTACCACCTCATAGAATTTAGTCCTGCTCAGACTTGTTATTAATATTGCTGATAAGAAAATATCTAAGACTGGGAGGCCACTGCAGTACTTTCTGTAGCAACATATAAGCATGCAGTTTCAAACAAACCAGAAAAAAGTTCCTTATCAAAGTGAAGAAACTGTAAAGGAGATTGGGATTGACACTGAATTCATAGAAAAGAGGATGGGGGGGCCTGGAGAGATAGCACAGCGGTGTTTGCCTTGCAAGCAGCCGATCCAGGACCAGAGGTGGTTGGTTCGAATCCCGGTGTCCCATATGGTCCCCCATGCCTGCCAGGAGCTATTTCTGAGCAGACAGCCAGCCAGGAGTAACCCCTGAGCACCGCCGGGAGTGGCCCAAAAACCAAAAAAAAAAAAAAAAAGAGGGTGGGAATCAAAGACCACGTAAAGGAGAAAGAAGGAATTCCCACATTAGTAGCAACAATGAGAAGCATGAATGATGAGAAGATGGTAGTTCACTTCTCCATTGAGTATTAATCCAAAGGAAGAGGTGATCTTGAAAGCCAAAGATAGACTTTCTATTTTACTTCCTTTTCCCTGTTATTCATAAAGATGCATTATATACTTTTCCACTTTATTTATGGACCCTTCTGTTGGATGCTGTTTTAAGTGATTACAGAAGAGAAACTGTGAGAACTCCAAGACACAGTGCTCTTCTTGGTCCAAAGAATCCTCGCTTGGATATTGGATTTTAGTTTGCAGTTCTGTGTGCATGCTTCTCTCTCTTGTGGTTATGTTCTTGGTTGTCAATACAATATTTTCAGTCTTTCTTTAAAAATTATTAAAGACATATTAAAGTCATTATAATTTTAACAAAATGTTCTATAACCTCATTTGAGAATAGTTTACAAATTTCAGAGGCCCTGAATACTCTATAAACTATTGCATAACATAATTTTCTGGGAATAGTTTGAAAATAGATTCATTTTTTTCCAGATGCTATGGATGAGGTCAAAACTTGAGCAAAAGAACAAAAAGTTGGAGATGAACAAACACTGCAAAGTTCCCCTCCTACATGTTATAACCCCTGGGTCTCTAAAATGAGACTCCTTATCTTTTTTTTACAAGGATTTGGGACCTTAACTTCTGAAGCTCATTTTCTTCTCTTCCATGTCCAGGATCCTATGATGAAGAAATAATTTTTCATCCACATAAATAAGTCTGCAGAAGGGTACCTGAGTGCAGATAGAAAAGCACCAAATGAGAAGGGAGGCATTGATGGTGGGAATGTTGCTACAGTAAAGGGGGTTATTTTGTTTATGACTGAAAGCCAATGGTGAACTTGTTTGTAATCATGGTGCTTAAGTAAAGATTTAAAAAAAGGGAATGGTTGACTGCAGTTAGTGAAACTTAAAGCCTTCGTTGGTCTCCTCAATGACACAGGAAATTGGAAATTGTTTTTTAGATTTTACTGTTGAAATTTGACTTTCTGTTTGTCTGTTCTCCAAAGGTCAGTCACCAATCTAAGGTCAGACTTGCTTTTTTTAATATGTGCAATTGAAGAATCTTAATTTATTTTGAAGGTCAAAGTCTCAATACTGATTCAAAAATTTTGTTTCTAAAATAAATACTAGAACCTAAGATCTTCAGACCCTTAACTTTTAAAATCTAGAAAACTAGAAATCTTTAAACAGTTTTTTTTTTTTTTTTACCAAATGCATGTTTTCAGCAAAGCAAGCAGCACTGCTGCTAGCTGAAGTGGCTAGAAAGGACATAGAGTTCAGGTAACTTTGTGAAAATGTAAATCACAATCATTTCACAATATTTAGAGGGTGGAAAGTAAATTACTAAGTCCCAGATACCATAATTCAAAGTTTAAAATTTTTATTGAATATTTGGAAATATATTGTTAGAAAGTTGTTCATGATTGAGTTCCAGTCATACAATGTCCAATACCCATCACATACAGTTTACCAGTGTACATTTCCCACCACCAATGTCCCCAGTCTCTGCTAAACCAATGCCTCTATGACTGAAGGTTTTCCTTTTATTGATCCATTGCTCTCACCATTTCTTTTTTCTTTTTATTTCTTCTTTTTCTTTTTTCTGCTCTATTTCTTTCTTTTTCTTTCTTTCTTTCTTCTTTCTTTCTTTCTTTCTTTCTTTCTTTCTTTCTTTCTTTCTTTCTTTCTTTCTTTCTTTCTTTCTTTCTTTCTTTCTTTCTTTCTTTCTTTCTTTCTTTCTCTCTCTCTCTCTCTCTTTCTTTCTTTCTTTCTTTCTTTCTTTCTTTCTTTCTTTCTTTCTTTCTCTCTCTCTCTTTCTCTCTTTCTTCCTTCCTTCCTTTTTTTCCTTCCTTCCTTCCTTCCTTCCTTCCTTCCTTCCTTCCTTCCTTCCTTCCTTCCTTCCTTCCTTCCTTCCTTCCTTCCTTCCTTCCTTCCTCCCTCCTTTCCTCCCTCCCTCCCTCCCTCCCTTCCTTTCTTCCTTCCTCCCTCCTTTCCTCCCTCCCTCCCTCCCTCCCTCCCTCCCTCCCTCCCTCCCTCCCTTCCTTCCTTCCTTCCTTCCTTCCTTCCTTCCTTCCTTCCTTCCTTCCTTCCTTCCTTCCTTCCTTCCTTCCTTCCTTCCCTCTCTCTCTCTCTCTCTCTCTCTCTCTCTCTCTCTCTCTCTCTCTCTCTCTCTCTCTCTCTCTCTCTTGCTTCATCATGCCATTCTATTTATTGCTGTTTGCGATACTGGAGGCCCTCCCCCCTCCCCCCAAGACCCACAATAAAGGAAGTGTAGGGCTGGATGGCAGCTCTGGCTCCCTTTTTCTGAGGTATTTGCACTTGCACTGGCTCCCAGGCCCGCACACAACCTCGCCCACCCCCCGCCCCCTGCTTGGAACTGCCATGTGTGGGACAAGGTGATTGCTCTCACTATTTCTATCTTTCTCACTCTTCCCAATTTTTAAGTAAGGCAGACTTGTAATACTGTTGTTGAAGTATGCATTTCACTTTACCTCATTTTAGCACTCAGTTCTTGTCCAGAGTGATCGTTTTTAACTTCTCTGAGTGGTCCTTTTTCTTCCATAATTACACTCCTCCCTCTTTGTGGCAGGCTTCCTACCATGATCAGTCTTCTTGGCATTTGTTTCCATTGTCATTGCATATTAATGCATATTACTTCTTTTTTTAAACATTTTTGTTTTGTTTTGTTTTGGGCCACACCCGTTTGACACTCAGGGTTACTCCTGGCTATGTGCTCAGAAATCCCCCCTGGCATAGAGGGACCATATGGGACACCTGGAAATTGAACAGAGATCCGTCCTAGGCTAGGGCTTGAAAGGCAAACGCCTTATATCTAGCGCCACCTCTTTGGCCCCAACCATACTATACTACATTTATAATATCTCACAAAAATACTGTATTTCTCTTCCTCAGACTCATTTCACTTAGTGTAATATTCTCCACATGTATAACATATAAGCAAATTTTATGACTTCATTTTTCCTAACAGCTTCTTAGTATTTCATTCTGCATGCATATTATAGTTTCTTTGGGCTGGAAGGTTAGGCCACACCTGCGGTACTCAGCAGTCACTTTACTCTGCATGCAGAATTTAGTTCTATGAGGCTCAGGAAATCACATGGAATGCTGGGAATTACACCTGGGTCAGTCCCCTGTCAGCTGCATGCAAGGCACCTTCCCTACTATAGATTCTTAATCCACTCATCTGTTCTTGGTTTCTTGGGTTGTTTACAGATTCTGGCTATCATGAGTAAAGTTGCAATGAACATAGGAGTACAGGTGCCTTTTCAGAATTATGTTTTTGGACACTTGGGAAATTTCAAAAATGGTATTGTTAGATCGCATTGAATCTCAATTTATATTGTTTTGGTAAATATACATATCGTTTACCAAAAAGACTGGACCAGTCCATATTCCCATCAAGAGTGAATGAGAGTCCCTTTCTCCCAGCATTTGTTTCAGTACTTAATGCTCTTGTAAATTTTATGTATGTCAATCTCTGTGGTATGATATAATATCTCATTGCTGTTTTGATTTGAATTTTCTGATTATTAGTGATATGGAATTTTTTTCATGTGTCTTTTGGCCACTTGTAGTTCTTTTTTATGAGGTTTCATCTCTCCTCCCAATCTTTTGATTGGGTTGGGTGCTTTTTTTCTTCTAAATTTCAACCAGTGACATAGATTTTTATCAAAATTTACAAATTTTGACTGTTATTATTTTAATAGTTCTCTCTCTTTATCTCTCTCTGTATGTCCTAATAGGTAGACTGTATTTCTGCACTGTCAGTCTTGTTTGTTTGCTTGTTTTATTTTGTTTTGGGGCCATACCAGGTGATGCTCAGGAGTTACTCCTGCCTATGCGCTCAGAAATTGCTCCTGGCAAGGGGGACCATATGGGACGTCTGCTAGGTCCATCCTGGGTCAGCCATGTGCATGCAAGACAAAAGTTATTCTGCTGTGCTATTGTTCTGGCCCCTGCATTGTCAGTTTTTTTTTATAATTACTTTATTTAAGTACCACAGATACAAAATTATTCATATTTGAGTGTCATAGAATGTATACCAGCCGTCACCAGTGTACTTTTCCCACTACCATATCCCCAGTTTTCCTCCCATTGTCCCCTGACCCACCTGCCTCTGAACAGGCCTTTTACTTCTGCCTTTTATTTTTGATACTGTGGTTTTCAGTATTGTCAATGAAAGTGTATCATGAATGTATTTTATCCTCTTTCAGCACCCCATTTCCTGTCCAGAGTAAACGGTTTCAATTATCATTGTCATAGTGGAACCTCCTCTACCCTATCTGGACTCACAGATTATTTCCTATCATGGACTGGTTCTCCTGGCCCTCTGCTCTACTGTCTCTGTATATTATTACCATATACCTTTTATTTTTTCTATATCCCCAAAATGAGTGAAATTATTCTATATATGTCCCACTCCCTATGACACATCTCATTCAGCATAATAATCTGCATATCCATTCATGTATAAGTAAATTACATGACTTCATATTTACTTATAGCTGCATAGTATTTCATAGTGTAGATGTACCATGTTAGCCATTCATCTGTTCCCAGGAACTGGGCTGCTTTTAGATACTGGCTATTGAAAATAATGATAAAACAAATATAGGAATATAGAGGGCTTTTCTGCATGGTGTTTTTTATGGGGGGGGGAAGAGTAGTTAATTTTATTTTTTAATTTTCATTATAATTTTAAGCACCATGGTTACAAAGTTGTTCATAATTGGGTGTCAACCATAAAATGCATCTACATGGTTTTTTGGGGTTCCTAGGATATATCTCTAGGAGTGATGTTGCTGGATTATATGGATGTTAATTTCTAGTTTTTTTAATTATTTTTATTTAAACACTGTGATTATAAACATGATTATAGTTGAGTTTCAGTCATAAAAAAACACCCCATCTTCACCAGTGCAACATTCCTAGTTTTTTTGAGAAATATATATAATATTTCACAAAAAAGCTAGACTAGTCTATACTCCCATCAGCAGTAAATGAGATTCCCTTTATCCCCACAATGCACCAGCACTGGTTATTATTGTTCTTTGTGATGTATACCAATCTCTGTGGTATGAGATAGTACCTTATAGTTGTTTTACTTTGCACCTCTCTGATGATTAGTGATGTGGACATGTGCTTTTTTATCAATCTGTATTTATTCCTTTATGGGAAAATGTTTGTTTATTTCTTTCAAATTTTGGAAATATATACATATGTATATATTATACTTGTTAGGTCCAATCAGTACTTTGTATATCTTAGATATTAATCCCTTATCTGACAGGTTCTGAGTGAATAGTCTCTCCCATTCTGTGGGTATTCTTTGTATCCTAGTCACTGTTTCCTTTGAAGTGAAGAATTTTCTCAGTTTAATGTAGTTCTTTTTGTTTACCTTGGCCTCCAATTGTTGTATAGTTTTGGTTCATCCTTGACAATACTTTAATTTCAGTGTCATTGAGTGTTCTGCCTACATTTTCCTTACCCTATATTAATGAAGAAAAGAACTAGCCTAAAGAAACATCAGCATCAAAGAGAAAGCTGTATGCTATGGAATAAACTATGAATGTCACTGCAGCTATTAGCTCTTACATGGCAGGAAGTTCTTGAGTTGGTTCCTGTTTTGAGCAATAAATAATGACAAGGAATTTATACCAATGACTGGGTTTCCTAGACCATAGGAATTGTCTAGGGATGAAAATTTTGAAGAGAGGTTTTTCATATCAATTTACCCACCAAATTTCTATTCATAATTTTCAGGGGTAAGTGGAATATGGAGAACACTTTTTCAACAAGATGAATTTTAAGATATATGGATATCTTTGTAGAGGGTCCTTTGCCATACCTTTCCTCTTTCAAGCTCTCAGGCTTTTTGATACAAAGGCCAAAGTAAGTTATTATCTATTGTGGTTCAAAAAGTGTGATCCCTAAATTAACTTTATTAAAACCATAGGAGATCTATGAGAAATTTAATTTCTCAGTTTGAATCCTAGATCTATTAAATCTTTAGCACTGAAGGAGTGATCCAATAATCTGTTTTAACATGGATTCCAAGTAATTCTGAATCACATTGTCTCAAAAGTCATTGTTGAAAATTTGTCCAAAGCTCATTTTGCTGTACTGAGGACTTTACAATAAATACAGAAGACTGGCATTCAACTTTTGCATAAAAATTCTTTATTTCTCATTCCTGGTATAGTATGGTCAAATCTAGTGTTCAAATTTGCTCTACTTATCCAGAAATCTTAACAGATTCTTTGTCCTTGATTCTTCATAAATCCTATTTATTTAATAAGTGAATTCTTATTGTTATATGTCAACTCTGATACATTTTAATTATATTGATGTAATACAGATTATTATTTATGCTCTAGGGAGGAAAATGAAGAAATGATCCTATTGTGAAATATATGGGCAATTTATTTAATTAGGCATATACAGACAGGTGCCTAGATTAAAGTAAAATTAAAGAGAAATGAGTAGAAAAACATAGTCCAATATGAATTGGAAATAATCCCTTTGCTTGATAACAAGGGATGAGTTTACAATTAGGATGGTTCTGAATTGGAAGATGTATGCACTCTTTTTTTTTTTAATTTTTTATTTTTAATTATGAGAACAAGGGTGCAAAGAAAGAGGACAAGGTAAAGTTACAGTGGAAGGACAATCACCCATACATAATTCTCAGAAGTCCCCTTGCTGATATCTTAACTTTGAAATTTCAGCCAAAGAACATTAAGATAAATAAGACAGAATCCATGTACAATTACTTTGTCCCTCAAGTCCCCAGATTGTAACACATTATAATATTTCTTAACAGTACACAAGGCAATCTAAAGCCATAAAACTTACGTAACTCCTTAAACATTACAGGCATAGTATTTTCTTACATTTCCATATACATGCATAGTAGCTTAAATTAACCTCAAATTTTAAGTGAGTTCTTTTTAAGGATTAGAGTCAAAGGAGCACAGTAAGAATGGTGTTAGAGTGGCAATTGTTGTTTGCATAGGCCCACCAAAATATGAGGGACATGGAAAGAAATAACCTTGGCCTAAGTACAGAGAGACCAGACCCCTGAAGTTTCCTGGCACAAGACCAAGTCTAGGCTCCAGGAGTATGCACTCTTTATGGGAAGTTTCTGCTAGTGCTGAGGAGATTTAGACTCCTTGAACAGTGATTAAGGATTGAAGCACATGATGAGGATCATATCTTATGATGTAACCTCAACAGAGTAACAGGAATTATACAGAGATGGCTGTCTCTGAAATACTGTTTTCAACAATGGTAAAAGTGAAAGCAAGGGTATGTCTGCACAGAGAAAAAATGGGATAAGATATGCTAAAAATTGTATCAAGTAGAATTCACTATTCTAGCTTCTTTTTTTTTTCTAGCTTCTTTATTAACTTTTCCGATTTTTGGTAGCTGCATAAATGGGAGAAACCCCTCTATGTGGAGGGAAGTAGACGATACTAGAAATCTAGCAGAAAAGGATGAATGCTACAAGAAATACATGAATGCATTAGTACAAGATGAGGAAAAATTATTCATAATATAAAAAGAATTTACATATGCATTGTATGGCAGAAAATGTGTATTACTGGGCCAGGGACCACGTTGTTTTTCTCATGTCTCTTTACAGATCAAACAAACCTTTCCTCTCTCACTCTCCTAAAATACGGGCCATGTCTTGATAGTGTCTGACAATTGTTGTAGTATAAGTTTCTTTGTGTCAAGCTGATGTTACCATAGAAACATATATAGAATTCATTTTTCTGAGTCTTACAGAGGATATTTCTAACAGTTTGTCAGGAATATTCTTTGGGGGGAAGTTATTTCACTCTGGATAAAAAATAACTTTATAAATACAATTTCATCCTGGGACAGTGATGTTGTAATATTCTTGTTTGTTTCTTTCCTCCCCTCTTCATTATGACTGACTCTGTATCTGACATCTTAGTGTGCCCTAAACACATCTCACTGAGACTTACTGGTCTCTAGTCTTCATCTAATTCTGGTGCTGTGTAGTCTACTACAGACATACACTAAGAAAGTATTTAAAAAGGGAGAATGAAGAAGGGGTACATGCATATCACTTTATCTTCTTTCAGCACCCAATTGTCCAGAGTGATCAATTTCAACTATCATTGTCACAGTGGCACATTTTCTACCATAACTGCACTGTTCCACTTTTTGTGGCAAGCTTCCTAGTAAGGACTGCTTCTCCTAACCCTCATCTCTAATGTCTATGAATACTATTGCCATACTATATTTTTTTCTTATGCCCTACAAATGAATGAAATTATTCTCCCTCTGACTCATTTAACTCAGCATAATACATTCCATATTGATAATTGACAATAGTGCAAATCAGAGTGTATAAAAGGAAACAAAGGAAGAGTGAGAAAGATGGAGAGAGAAAGAAAGAAAATGTCTTTTGAGAGGCAGGTCAAGGAAAGGATGTGAGGGAAACTGGAGACATTGGTGGTAGAGAATGGGCAGTGGTGAAGGATGGTGTATATGATATGACTAAAATTTAATCATGAATTTTGTAACTATGGTGATTAAATAAAATAATTAATTTAAATAAAAGGAAGAATGGGGAAATGTGGGAAAAATAGGATCACTGAAGCAAGTTATTGCATCAAATCAAGTCGAATGCAGATAAAGATTTTCATTGTGCTCTTGAAAAATTTTGAGGCTTTGGGTTAAGTTTTAATGTATTAATATAAAACTCAGGGAATGCTTGAATTTTGTTCAAGTTCATAGTCCTTGGTCATGATTGTGATTTGAAAATAACTGGATTTTAGAAGCACAGGCATATTCAAAAGGAGTTAATCAAAATTTAGTAGTGGCAAATGAAAGGTTGTCATTATTAATCCCAAATTAAATTAGTTTGGGGATTATAACATTATGAGTATACATCTGAAGTCAGCGGTTATTCTAAACCAATTTTTCAATGCTACACCTCTTCCTTCCCATGGATCGTCATTAACATTCCACATTTTGTAGTCTCTGAGTATTACCATGCAATAATAATTCGGAGCCGCCTTTATTTTAGATAACATTTGTTGTTTCTATTGTGGCATAATTAGAGCTATAGTAAGTGCTGGGATTCTTGCCCACTTGTTTATTTAGTGCTTGGAGTTCGTTTAAGTTTACTGTTCATTTCAATGTCTAACATGCAGCTGCTGAAAGATGTGGGGGATATATATAAAGATGAGTAATACCCTTGGCAGGAATGCACAGACAAATAAAGAATTTTTCTTTGTATTTTTTAATAGAGCTTTTGGTTTATTTCTTTAGGTAACCAGTTTATTATTTTACAACACTAACAACCTCAACCAATTCTAAATCTCCATAGTAGTAAGACTTGCTTTTCTTGGATCATTTTCTTGGCTCATTCCATCCATATCATTTGATATGGGACATGTTTATTTGGGGACAAGTATCAGCATGCATTTTAAGAAGAAACACTTCTCTCTGATTTTTATTTTAACAGAATTATTTTTCAAGTTTTTTATAATACAGTGACTTCTAGTATTAATTGTTTAAACACAAATCCCACCACCAGTATGACCTTCCCTTCACCAGTTACCCAGTCTGCATTGTAGGCCATTCCATGCAGGTACAAACAAATCAACTTCGTATTATTTGTTACAACACAAAGGTAATTGAAATGATCAAAATTTAGATAAATACATATCACATTGAAATTATTATATATATCTAAGATGTTAATAAAGTCAGTGCCTAAGGATATAATGGGCAATGGTTGGTGTTAGTTGATCCTTCTGTGTTACTGTTTAGCTCACTGAGGTTGGTAGCTTACTATGTAATTTTTCTTTCCTTTTCTTTTGTTTTTTTGGGGGGGCTACACCCAGTGATACTTAGGGGTTACTCCTGGCTATGTGCTCAGAAATCGCTTCTGACTTAGGGAAAAATATGGGACGCTGGGGGATTGAACTACGGTCTGTCCTAGGTTAGAGCAAGCAAGGAAAAGCCCTACAGTTTGCACCATCGCTCCAGCCCCAACTACTATGTAATTTTTCTATCAAATTTCATGTTATACTACTTGGATACCACCAGTTCCAAGATTTATAGTTCTAAAACAAAGTTGGTGGCTTGATAAGGTTAAGTTGCAGAGCTGGGCCCTTAATGTTGGAGAGTATATGGTATGGCATTGGGGAGTTGTAGTTTATGTAGAAAGGGGAATCTGTTCCCCATACCCTTTCTGAAAATGTCACGAAGACATCAGTCATGAGTCAAATACCTGAGAAGTATTGGTGGCCATTATTATTAAGAACTTTTAATGGAGATACTATTGTGGGTCTGGTGAATTCCATGCATTTGGGGACAGGTAGAGATTTGTAAGTGTTCCAATGTGGTGGAGACATTGCTCCTACTCAGCTTATGAAAGCTACACCTGAGACCCTCTTGAACTGTGCTGAAGGGGAGTTGGTCCCTATCACACAAATTTGGGGGGAGTTATGGTCCTCAGGTTGAGAAGAAATTATGAGCGTCTCAGAAGGAATAAATGCTGTTTCTATTGATATTTAGTTTTAGGCTATGGCTTTTGTTTTCTTTTGTTTTGTTTTTGGCCACACCTGAACTGTTTTCAGAGATTATTCCTAGCTCTGCACTAAGGATTTACTCCTGGTGGGGGTTGAGGATAGCATATGGAGTGCTGGGAATTGAATCTTGGTATCTGCAAGAGAAAACCCTACTGGTAATTGGGACTATGTTGGGCTACACCTTATTTTATCTAAAACAAAGTTTATCCTTTGTTTCTTTGTATCTGTTTGTTTACAACTTGATTTCGCCCAAAACAAAGATTATCTTACTTGTAAACCTGGGTGGGTTTACTGCCCTACCCAGGGGTGATCTCTGTACTCAATAAAAACGGTAGTTCTGGCAGGCAGCAAGCATCATACAGGTAGAAGACTGCCAAGACGTGTTTCACCCTCAGCCTGGTCTAGATTATTTCTTGTGTAACGTTGATTCAGACTCAGCTGAGGCTGGAGACACAGTGCATGGGGTAATTTTACAGGGCTGAAGCAATAGCACAGTGGGTAGGGCATTTACCTTGCTGGCAGCTGATCTGGGTTTGATCTCTGGCATCCTATATGGTTCTCTGAGCTTTCCATGAGCAATTTCTGTGAGCAGCGCCAGGAGTAGTAACCTCCAAGTTCCATGGAGGCAGCCACAAAACCAAAATAAGGGTGAAGAAAAGAAAACATGTTCTATTCAATTTACCATCTCTCTGGTCACATAGATTCTGTCTTTTGACACAGAAAAGACTTTCCAAAGAAGACAGATTGAGGAAGGATATTAATTTAAGAAAAAATGTGTTCTGTAGATAAAGACAAGGAGAGAGCAATGAAATGTCAAAATGTAAAAAAATTCTTGTGCTAAAGAAGTACACAAATCCCCATTAGCAGTGCTCTGAATACCTCATTAAGATAAATATATACCTTTTTCCCAGCTACTTTGACCTGGTGCTTCTCTGTGTAGAAAAGGGTTTAGCTTCCATAGTTTTGTAAAGAAGAAAGGATTTTAAGCTCTATTATTTTAAAGCCTCATCAAGGCCTTTGTTCCTGCTGAATTGTCTCTTAATGGGATACGATTACTGGGTCATTTAAAGTTGGAGAATAGAGAGAGAGAATGCTATATTCTAGAGAGAGAGAGAGGGTACTGCACACTATCTCTCTCACCACTCAGAGTTGAGGAGATAAAAGGAATACTCTGAAATACAAGGAAGCATTGTATGTGTTAGGGCTGGTTGTGTCTTAGTTTGGTCTTTTGCAAGCCTTCAATGACTGTTGCAGGATAGGAAAATTGTTTTTCAGGTCACTTATTGGTTTTATGAGGTTTCTGAAATTCTTTACCATGAGATTCTCCCTTTTCCAAGAAGACATCCTGATGATACAGCTTCATATTATAATTTGTAAACATAAAGTTTTACCTATAGGTTTGAGATGCCATAGTGCCAATAGCTGTGTTTTCAATGTTCAATAAATTTAAACTACCATTGAATATGTGTACCAAACATTTTTGTACAGATTAATGCAACAAGTCCTAGATTCATAGCTAGTCCATGATCTTTACAATACTAGACATATAATATAAAAAGACATAAAAATGGGTAACTTTATTTTCACAGCTATCTTTGAAGAGAAATATCAGTGTGGTAGTTTTAAAACTAGTCACCATTTTTTTCCATTGGTTATATTCACATAAAAAGTGGCCATTAAGAACAAATCATTTTTCTGAAGTTTCAACCAATAATTTAAGAGAGAAAGCAGTTTTTTGTAATTTTTGAGTGTAAATCTGGAGGGCCACACAGTTTATGTCTCATTTTCTAAAACATTTACTTTGGGAGACTTGAATGTAGTAATTCCAACTACTCTTAGGCTTCTATGATGGAGAGATTACAAATAAGTCTTTGTTTGAAACAACTTCTAGAAAAAGGTAAGAACAAATCTCCAGATGATGTAAGTTCATCCACTTGATTCATCCTCTGGGTCCCCAGATATTGGGAAGCAAAACCAAGCCATCAATGTCCTATCCAAGGGAATTTTATGTTTGAGGTGATTATCTATTCATAGAATCTTAGAAAATAAAAGAGTGATCTTCATAAAACTAGCCTGTTATGGAGACAGGATGGAAGTCATGGAGTTGTGGCATGGAATGTACTCTGAAAATATTGATGGAGAAAGGCCTACACTAATGGTAAGATTCGCCCTGACACATTATAAGTATAAAATCCTACTATGAAGAGCTTTATATGTCACAATATTTACAATAAAATATTAAAAAGAGTGGTCTTATGCAACTAAATTAGGGTAGGTTATTATGTAATAGCAACTGTTTCAATAATTTACTAAGTTAGAAATAATATGAAATCAAAGCTATGGAATGCATAATTATTTTATTCATTGGATAGAGTAAGATAAAATAATATATTTCCAGTTACTTGCACTGTAGGTGGAAGGAATAAAAGTTTTAATTTTGGTTATCCCTATATTCATTTATAGGTAATCATCTGTTACATAGAGAAAGTATTTTCCAGGAAATTTTCAGCAGGGGACTAATTATAAAGACAGTATGTGGTCAGTTGGCTTGTTCCTAGTAGAACTATATATTAATTAACATTATTATCTCATTGAAAATCATCATCCTGTTCTAGTCCTGTACCCTTCACTTAGATAGTTGATACATTAGTGTTCTTGCAAAAAAAGAAGAAAAGCTGTTTTGTAAAGCAGGTATAGATTGGCTAGGAGGTTGTAGAAATTATCTATACAACTGCAATGCAGTAATAAAATATTTCCTATTAGTAGTTGACAATTTAATATTAAACATACTTTTGCCTCATAAGTCTAGATTCAGGGACACAAAAGAAAACAGAACATCAGAGTTGCATATAAAGCTTGGATCTCAGTCCATGCAGGGCTGGTATTCAGGATGTGCAGATTGTTGTTTTGTTGCTGATTTCAGGATTTTATGTTGGAGGAGACAGTCACAGTGCGCTATTTATTAACAAAGAAAGGGTTGGGAATTTATACAGTTGGGGGGATTTCCAGGTCCCTCTTCAATGTAGATACAGATAGGGACACTTCCTAGTACAAAGCACTCCAGGGTGTTAGATCTCAAAGCTACAGAATGTCAAAAAATAAGATCAACACCAAAAGTATATCCTGAGATTATTATTTATGAGTGGGTCTCTCATATATGGAAGATAAGACTATTGGTCCCAAAACTTTCCTGCTCAGGAATAAATACACAGAGAAGAAATTATAGGATGGCCCAAATTGTGAACAATTGCAAGCCTGCAATTCAGTGCAATTCAGTGGGGGAATCATCTAAGAAAGGTCCTGTTTGGTCTAACCTTTCTTATTAAATTCTGCACTTATTCAGCTTCAGGTGTCCTGAGTGAATTATGTCAGCTCAGTTACAAGGACACATTACAGTCACCTCTCCTGGTAATATTTCTACCAGTAAAAGGCTGAAGATAGTATCAATGATATTAGCTGGAGCTAGAAGTTACTGCTTGAAGTTGGAGCCATAGGTGCTGTTTTTAGAAATATGTAGACATCTCTCATCTACCCTCCTTTGACTCTGTAGTCTCTGCCTCCCTTTGGCCAAAGCTAATAGAAAGAAAATTGGAAAGGTCTGGTGGGAACTGATCTTGTGAACTCTCAGCTTTAGGATCACAGAGTAAGTGAGGAAGGTCTTAACACAAAGGGAGAGTCATTACCTAGGTACCCAGTTATAAAACCAAATTCTTAGAATCTTCCAAAGAAATCCTTCAAAATATTACTGACATTAACTGGAGCTCTCCTTTTTTGATGAAAATTAAAAGAATAGGATCCCAAACCAACTTAAGGCAAAAGAAAAATTTGAATCCTAAAGTGAAGAGTCAAAAAATGACTAGGTATAGGAATTAATATTATTATTTCTCATGTATTTGGCTTTTCTTTGCTTTGCTTTTTTCATACTTAAAAGGTATCTTGTAATATAGTGGTAAGATTTTCCCCAGTAGTTTCTGTATAGTTAACTTTACAACTATAAAAATAATATAAGTTAAGATATGTCCTCTTGCTTTCAATTACTTTATATAACATTTTTAATTTTAGTTTTGCTTCTAATCTGTCGTGGTTAAATGTGCAAGGTTCAGCTACAACATCTGACTTGGGTTCGTGGAATGACAATAATGTCTCCTGAGATTAATTTACTTTAATGCCAAGGCATCAAATAAGTGAGGAAAATAATACATATAAATAACATGAGGATGAAAATTTATTGATGATGATCCCTATCAACTTTTCTTTTTTGCTAATATGAACTCCCTGTATCTGAAACCCCTACGAAGAACCTTGTAAACACAAAGTTACATGATCATATACATGAACCCATTCCTGGTTCTGTGCTCAGAAATTGCTCCAGCAAGCTAAGGGATGATATAGGATATGGAATGCCGGGATTGAAACCAGGTCAGCCATATGCAAGGCAAATGTTCTATCCACTATGCTATCATTCTGGCCCGTAGTCCATTTTTATTAGTTGCACAAACCCCCTGAATATTATTAACCCACCACCTACTTATGACTATATGTAAGTCTATTTTCCCCATGCATGACAACTATCTACTCTTCTTAATAATATATTATCTTAGTAAAACAGTTCTGAGTATGAGAAGGCTTTTCTAGGTTGATTTCCTTTCTAGAAGGGTTCTGAGTTCCTTCCAACTTTTGTGTGTTTCTAAAATACTATCCATTTTGTTTTCCCTGCAGTTAGGGAGTTCCCTCTGGCTAAGAATTACTTTTTTGTAAATCATCCATTCCAAATGTTTTCTCTACAATCACTGTGCTAAACTGACAGATGGATATCTGATCTTCAGGATATATAATGAAGATTTATTTCCTAAACAGTTAGAACATGCCAAGGTTATAATACAAAAGACAAAATAATGAGCACACTGCAAATTACAAATTTAACACAAAATATCAATATTTTAGGTATGATTTTTCCTCCAACTCAGATAGATAATAAAGATATGATTGCACATCCAGAACTTATACCATTATAATTGTCTTTCTGATAAGTACTAATTTTTAAGAGACCAAAATTATTTTCCTTTGTTTCATTAATAATATTTTATTTTTAGGGTAGCATTTAAAAAATGCTAACTCATTTGATGAGTTTAGTTGGATAAATAACTACATTTTGAACTGTCCTAATAATGAGAATGTATGAGGGAAATTGAGAACCTGTTTAGAGTACAGGCGGGGGTCGGGTGGGGAGGAGGGAGACGGGACATTGGTGATGGGAATGTTGCACTGGTGATGGGTGGTGTTAAAAAAAAAAGTACAAAAGATGCACTACAATTTAGGATTAGAACAAAAAAAAAGACAAATAAAAAAAAAAAAGAAAATTCTTCAACATAAGCCTTAATACCTTCCACTGTGTATCATCCAGAAGATGTCTGAATACTTGGGAAGTGAAGCAGTGAATTAAGAAACTCCAAAAACTGGAAATTGAGCTCCCATATGATCCAGCTATACCACTCCTCAGGATATACCTTAGGAACACAAAAATACAATACAAAAGTCCCTTCCTCACACCTATATTCATTGCAGCACTGTTTACCATAGCCAGACTCTGGAAACAACCTAGATGCCCCTCAATAGATGAATGGCTAAAAAAACTGTGGCACATATATACAATGGAATACTATGCAGCCATCAGGAGAGATGAAATTATGAAGTTTTCCTATACATGGATGCATATGGAATCTATTATGCTGAGTGAAGTCAGAGGGAGAGAGATAAACACAGAATGGTCTCACTCATCTATGGGTTTTGAGAAAAATAAAAATCATTTGTGTAATGATTCTCAGAGATAAAATAGAGGAGGACTGGAAGGTCCAGCTCACGACATGAAGCTCACCACAGAGAGTGATGGGTGCAGTCACAGAAATAATTACACTGAGAACCATTATAACAGAATATTACTGAATGTGGGAAGTAGAAAGCCTGTCTAGAGTACAGGCCGGTGTGGGGTGGGGAGGAGGGACACACACAAAAAAAAAATGCTAACTCAGAATGTTTTTGGTCATTTAAACATTAAATAATTGTCCCTCAGAAAGTTGCCAGTACTTCGATTGAGAATTCAATTTTAAAAGGCCACACCTACAAGATTAAAAATATATACAGATTAAAGTCATGTCCAATCTATATCTGATCATAGACAATGAAATTCTGGCAACAGAAATATTTATAACATGTATCAGCCTAAAGTGAAAAATCAATATGTCATAGAAACCTACATTTCTAGAATATGGCCCAAACTATTATTCACAGTGGAAACTGCTTTGCTGCTTGGTTTCTAAATGGTTCCATTTTCTTACTAATACTATAGTTTCTTCCCCTCTTCATATCCTAAGAACTGTTGCTTTGTCATTGCTTACAGGTTGAATCCAGGACATATTGTTTTTGTTTGTTTGGTTGGTTGGTTTGGCCACACCCGTTTGATGCTCAGGAGTTACTCCTGGCCAAGCTCTCAGAAATCGCCATGGCTTGGAGGGACCGTACGGGACATCGGGGGATCTAACCGTGGTCCTTCCTTGGCTAGCGCTTGCAAGGCAGACACTTACTCTAGCGCCACCTCTCGGGCCCCTAGGACATATTTCTTTTAAAAAAAAGAAAAAGCTGCAGAAAGAATGGAGATCTCTCTCTTCTCTCTTCTCTCTCTATTTCTCTCATTCTACCTCCTCTCTCATATACACATGTGGGGGCAATTTCTGTGTGCTCAGGGCTTACTCCTGGTAAAACAGGCTTGTGGGGAACATATGTGGTATCAGAATTGAACCCAGATCAGTGCTCTACCACCTATAATATTTCTCTGGCCTAACACACACATGCACACACTTTTAAAAAATATCATACACACTAATACCACAAAATAATTGGCAACTCTCTGAAATTTATACGTAAGTTGCAATACCAGTGCTCTATGGCCAAACAATTTTTGCTGAATGCTCTGATGGATGAATTGGCTCTACACCCAGAGTGAACAGTGCAAGCAAATCATAAAAAATAAAATGTACTAAACCACCAACTGACATTATGGAAATAAGATACGAGCTATCCAAAAACCACAGTGTATCAATTAGCAAGATCTTAGTACTTGGCAGAGAGAACTCTTAGTTCTGGAATCAGAACATTACATGTTTTATGCAGTCATATAATATTACCCCTTGTATGAAAGAAAGCAAACACCTGCATATTGTATTGGGAAAACTCAAATTACAATGTTAAAGTTTGCATTGACTCAATTTCGATCATTCATCAAGTTTAGTGAACACAAAGACTGCTATAATTACCCAATTGATTGGTCAGTTTCCTCTTCTCTCCATAGCTCTTTGTAGAAAATTTCAAGGACACAACTTTTCTATTTTTCATCATTCATTTTAATTTTGATTGCCTAATAATTTCAAAGTTGACTGAATAGGATGGTTAAATATTGCTAGTATCCTAGGGCAGCAAGCAGCTGTAGCCTAGCATTTGAATTATTGTTTTTTAGGAGTTGAAAATAATGAGAAAGAAGTTTGCATTAACTATATCAATAGCCTACCTGATCTTTTCCCAGAGATCCAGTATTTGTTTTGTTTTTATTCAATGTGTTGTCTTTTATCATTTATCTTACATATATAAGTGAAAACAACTGGTGATTGTCTTCACATTTTGATTTACTTGTTAAGCATAAGTAAATTGAGATTATTATCAACTTCTAGACAGATTGTCACAAAAGGTACAACTTTGCATTTGTAATAGCAGAATGTTTCTTAGAGTGCATCTCACAACTTTTTATCCAATAATTTAAAGGCGAGTAATTAGATTGAGTCCATGTTAATAATACATTTATGCATACAGGAGTAAAAATTTTCTCATAAAGCAATAGTTACTATTTTTATGAGCTTTGCATAAATCTAGGAATGTTATTCATAATCATAATAACTTTCTATTTTTAATTTTTAGGAGCCTACATTTTCAATAGATGTTTCACCAATTTACATTTACAACAGTGTAAAAAACAATTTTCTTTTATCTTTCCCTTTCTTAATGGAGATAAAAGTAGTAAACATAATTTTCTATGTTTTAAAGTGCTTTTTCAAACTTTTCCCAAAGTAAAATCTCAAAGCACACTTAACTACTAAAGTACTACCCTTTACTACCTACTTTTTGATGCCTTCCTAACTTTTATATCCCCTTTACTGTCCTCCTATGACAACTTTATTTCAGAGATCTAATATAAATAAAAGTAAGTTCTTGATTATTTTTTCTATTTTTTTTTCTTTGTTTAAAAGATTTTTTTTATACAACAGTTTTGCCAACACTTTTTATTTCCAGGGTTTTTGATAGAGGCCATTCTAACAGATATAAACTAATATCTCATTATGATTTTGATTTGCACTTCTGCTTGTAAAAGTGAGTTTGACCATATTTTTAAAAATGTGATTTTGGACCATCTGTATGCATTCTATGGAAAAAGTTAATTTAGATATTTTACAACTTTTTTTATTTTGTTTTGTATGTGAAGTATACCTGGTGATAGTCTAGGGCTACTTCAATGATACTCCAAGGGATTCACCCAAGGCCTTCTCTGTGCAACCATACAATCCATCTGTTTAGTAATATTTTCAGTGTTTTGGCTGAGTTTTTGGATTGGTTTGTTTGATTGTTTTAGTGTGATGTATCTATATTTATCCATAGAACCACCCCTTAACTTAACACTTGTTATACAGTTATCATCTTCTAATTTATAGATTGCCTCTTTGGTTTTGTATTTGCTTTTTTCAGCTATATAGATGCTTTGTAACTTAGTGGAAATTTTTCATTTTAATTTTTTAAATTTTAGTTTATTTTTTTAATTTAAGTTCTTGGTTACAAAAGTTACATTTTTGAGTTTCTGTCATAAATGTACATCGTCCTTCACAAATGCACCCTTCTTGTCGCTGATGCCCCCCATTTCTCTCCATCTCCTTAACCTGTCTCTAAGGCAAGCAATTTGCTTCTCTCTCTCTCCACCTTTCTCCCCCACTCCTTCTTTGGCACTGTGTTCTGCACTATTGTCAATGGTGATGTTTTGTGTATCACTTTCTCCCTTCTCAGCACTGAGTTCTTGTCCAGAAAAATCATTTCCAACTATCATTTTCCTTAAAGACCCTTTTCTATTCTAACCGCACTCATTACTCTTTGGGGTGAGCTTCCTATGCTGAGCTAGCCTTCCTGAATTCTATTGTCTCTGGATATTGTTACCATACTATCTAATATTTTTCTGATTTCCCCAAAATGAGTGAGACTATTCTATGTCTATCCCTATCCCTTTTCCTCTGGTAAAGACTCAGCATAATAGTCTCCATATCCATCTATGTATAAGCAAATTTTATTACTTCTTTTTCCTGGATAATTTTTATTTTTATTGAGGTGATAAAATAATTTATAATACTCTATATTTTAAGGGCACAATAATATTTCTTCAGAATATATGTACATTAACATGACATCCACCAGTGTATTATTATCTCATCACAATAGTAAATTGACGTACTATACTCTTATTCCCTCTTTTTCTTCTATTTTTGGTAAATTCAGTTTGGCTACCCAAGGATTTGGTAAGTTTGCTTTGCCTATCTCTTGCTTTGTTTCTTTATATAACCATATATGAATGAGACCATCAAGTAGGGTCTTTTATCTTCTGAATAACTTTGCTAGTTTAATTCTATCATATTGCAACAAATAGCAAAATTTTATCTTTTCATAATGCTGAGAATTCTATTGTGTACATGGGAACGTGGTTTGTTTATAGATCTCAGTTATTGCAAATACCAGAGCATTATACTTGGGCCTATATATTTTTTAATTATTAAAAATATTTTTATTAAAAACTATTATTTAAATTGAATGTGTATAATAAAGAAAGACAGAGCTATGAATACTTATTTGTGAAAATTATTATACCTCCAATGAGGTAATTAAGTCATTGTCAGAAGGTTTAGTAAACTCATTGCTAGTTGACCATTCTGTTACTTCATTTGTTCTGAACATTAGGTGACTTCAGATACACATTAGCTTCTAAATTGGTGTGTTCCTAGGGGGATCACAGTATTAAATAAAAAAAAAAATGGAGTTGTCCAGAAATTCCAAGCACTACTGCTGATAATGCAGCTTTTGTGGGATGTATTTTTGCCTGCCAGGTCTTTTAGAAATAAGGAAAGTGTGCCTGTACACACTCCAAAGTAGACCTGGGGATGCCAGTTCAAGTATCTTCATACCTGGAGATTTGGTCATATTGGTGTTTTTGCAGTCAGAGAGAAGTGGATGAAGCAGGGTCATTGGCGAAGTGGCAATTCTGAATAATGGGTGCAGCAGGCATGGCTTCATCAGGTCAGGGACCTAGCTCGCTCTCTCTTTCCAAATTTGTAGTTTTAGTTGTGTCGCTAGTGTACCCATAATGCTTTCATTTTTTGGTTTACATCTCATTTGAGAACAAAATAAGTCTCTAGAACTGGCTGGATGCAGCATGGAGACTGAATTTTCTGCCTTTTTTTTAAGTGTTTTATATATATATATATATTATATATATATTTATATATATATAATATATATATATTTTTTTTAAGTAGATCCCAAGGATTGCAATTGTTAGATAATATGGTAGTTCTTTTATCTTTAACAGGGAGTGTGGTAAATCCATGCCCTGCTGTATTCAGGACTTTCTCTTAACTCAGCACTCAAGGATTACTCCTGATATCAATTGAAATACTGTACATGTTTTTGGATATTGAACCTGGGTTATCAACGTGCTAAGTAAAGAGCTCTAATAATAGTACTATCTTTCTGGTCCCTGTTTTTTTTGTTTTGTTTTGTTTTTAATTTTGGGTGAAGAGTGTTAATACAGTGGGAAGTATGGATGGGAATGAGGGATGAGGGGGTAGTTGGATTTCCAAAGGGGGGAAAGGGGAAGGTATATGGTAGGGGTAGGAAGGAAGAAAAGAGGAAATACATTAGAAAGGAAGGGAAAAGAGGAAAGAAAAAAAAGTAGAGAGAAGAGTGGAGAAGAAATGATAAAAAAGAAAGTAGTGAGAAGAGAGGGGAGAATAGCAAGGGAATGTTAGTTTGCTTGAATGTGTTCGATGAGTATAGTCTGTAGTTTAAGTCTGTATGTCACGGGTGCTGCTTCGGTGGTCTGACTGGCCACGTGCTTTGATTCCTAAAAGAAAGTATAACCTTGAAATAAAGTGCATGTTAAAGAGTTTTCTCGGGACCATCTCGTAGTGCCAGCTAGGTATGGTATCTCGTGTGGTATCCCGAGCTGCCATCTTGGTTTATCCACCCTTTGTATCCAAGGATGCCTGTGGACAGAAAAGCTGAGAGGTTATTTTAAATATAGTAAGATAAGGCATTAAAACATGATGTTATGGGATGATTCCATTGGAGTCAGTGATTTCCAGTGGTATTCTTTACCTGTGATCCTGATTACGATCTCCAAGGGATTATTGTGGGCCTTTGTTGTTCTCCCTATGCTGTTGTTTCTGGTGTTGCTGTTTTCTTTGTGGTATAATGCGGTCAAGAGTTTGCGTTGTTCCTTTTTTCATGTATGTTGGGCGCTGCACTCGAGTATATGTTGGCTATTACAGTGTTTAGAGTTTCTACCCTATTAAACCCTATTATTTGATTGTTGAGTGTTAGTTGTGTATAAGATGTATGATCTGGGTGCTTCAGAATAGTGCTATCATTCTGTGTTTATCTTTGGTCTTCTGACTTACTTCGTTTAACATAACATGTTCTAGATCCATCCATGTTGCTGCAAAGTCTGTGATTGTATCATTTCTGACTGCCATGTAATATTCCATTGTGTATAGATACCACATCTTAATGATCCATTCATCTGTTGTTGGACATCGAGGTTGGTTCCAAGACTTGGCTATTATACTGAGTGCTACTATAAATAGTGGGGTGCACACGTATTTTGGAATGAATGTCCTTCCAAGTTGGGGGTATATACCTAGGAGAGCAATTGCTGGGTCAAATGGCAACTCAATTCTGAGTTCTTTGAGCACTATTATATAAATGACTTCTTTTAAACTTCTTAATTCCCATTTACCCAATTTGAATGTATCTTTCATAAGAAAGGGGCTTTTAAATTTCCTCAATAGAATCATCATGGTATCCATAATATCTAGCATATACATAAAAAACTTATATATACTAAAATACTTTGCCCAAAGAATGCACCAGGGATCTACTGGTAGAGGCATGAACATATAGCAACCTCTAAGTTATAGCTTAAGAATTGACATCAGGCAGTTTTATAAAATGAACCATTTTATATTATCTGCTATGCTAATTCTATGCCTTTCGTATTTTATATATTTATGATGAGTACATAGAGCATCATTATATCTTCTTTTTAAATTGTCTACTTAGTTATTAGTGCTTTAATTCATTTAATTGTTTTTAGCTACTATATAGATTATCAAATACTTTTTGAACAGTACTCTATTTTTCTGTATTTTGAAATTCTTTGCTCTAGTTTTTCATTATTAATCTGCTTTTTTTTTTTTTTTTTTTTTTTGGAAGCGTCAACCTATTCTCTTAGAGTACCTACAGTATTTGTTCTCATATTCTCAGGAGTACTTGGCTACGTGATGAGAGATCTATTTCTGGAAGGATCAGTAACCATGGAGTGACTAGGGCTGAAATGGACTTAGTGTGCTCTTTCTTCATCGTCAGAATGTTTGTTTTCATACATTACATTTATCTTATAAATGATTAAATAAATTGCTTCCACCATGATGTTATGTTATGTTATGCCTTTTTGTTTTGCTTTGTTTCATTTAATTTGTTTGGGGGAAACACCTACGGAGATGCTTAAGAGTTACTCCTGGCCTGCACTGAGGAATAGCTTTTGGCTGTGCTCAGGGTACCATCTGGGATGCTGGGAATCAAGCCTTGATTAAACATAAAAAGAAAGCACCTTTCCTGTTGTAGTATTTCTCTGGCCCCATGTGTCTTTTGACTGAATTTAAAAGATCCATACTGAGATAATTATAGTGGATATTTAATTTTAGTCATTGTGAATTTGTCTTTTCTTGTTGATTTTTGTTCTTGTTGTTGTTTTTACTTTTATTCTGTCAGTTTCTATATGCTTTTCACATTGCTGTCTTCTTCTGGTGATTTGATTTCTTCAGTTTTCCTTCTAAATGCCTCTCTTCCAAATTTGAGTCTTATCATGATTATATTTATCCTACACATGAAATTGGTAAGATTTATATGTTAGCACCCAAGAAGAGAATGCCAGGCAAAAAGAAAAAGCTACTTTGAAATATCTAGAAAGGACAAACTTTGTTCTAGAGCTAAATAAAAATCAGCGGGGCTAGAAAATAGTGTATAACAAGTAAGAAAGTTGTAGAAAATTATCTCAAAAAATTATCTAGGAATCAAATCTTATGTGGGCCTAAAACTTACAATAAGGAACTCAGATTTTATTCTTAGAAACTGGAAAGTAATACATGTTTTTTAACTAGTGCCTGACACTATTGAATCATGCTTTGATAGCTGCCATGTGGAGAGAAGCGTGTAGGGTATATTTGGTGAACCAATAAGAAATGATAAGCAACATTGGAGATCTTATTTTGCACAATTTGTCTTTTGTAGGATTTACTAGAATTTAATAAAAGATCTTATAGAAGGAAAATGTCTTGTGTTTTTTTATTTAAATCCAAGTTACCATTATTTCTACTTTTACCCATGTTTTTCATTTTAACATCATAAAAGTTTATT
The DNA here is from genome assembly GCF_024139225.1 of Suncus etruscus. NCBI lineage: Eukaryota > Metazoa > Chordata > Mammalia > Eulipotyphla > Soricidae > Suncus > Suncus etruscus. The sequence goes on from NC_064864.1 coordinate 28,137,852, forward strand.
CTTCTGATTATTTTAAATCTTTTACAACATATAAACCAGTCTTGCTTCACAGCTGTATGAAAATAGGGAACAAGCAAATGTAGCCTGAAGTCTAATTTGCAGAGCTTCAGCAATAAAAAGTTTAGTGTTTATTAATAGTCTTGCCCCTTCCTTTAGTATAAAATGTTTAAACTTAGTCCCTTCTCTTTGAAAGCAGAGTCAGCTGTTGTTCTTAGTGTCATTGTCAGACCATGAGTGAAACTGAGCCTTTTAGTTACTCTGTAGTATAATGATAATCCAAGATTTCTGTTATGATAAAAAAATTAAACAAGATGAAATGCATTTGCAGAATAGCTGGCTCTTCGTAAAAGGATGTTATTAGGTACAAAAAGTCTCTTAGTGACAAAATTCCTTTTGTGGGTCCTTTCAGTGAAGATAAATAAGATACAATATAAATGTGGAATTGTTTAACCAACCAATTAATGCTATTGGATTGTAATAACCTCCGATTTTATGACCCAAAAATGTATTTATTTTATATATTCTTTTTTGTTGTTTTTGTTTTTGGGCCAAAACCAGTGATGCTCAGGGGTTACTCCTGGCTATGCGCTCAGAAATCGCCCCTGGCTTTGGGGACCATATGAGATTCAGGGGATCAAATCGAGGTCCATCCTGGGTCAACCATGTGCAAAGCAAATGCCCTACTACTGCGCTATCACTCTAGCCCCTATATTTTCTTTTTTTTATTGGGATATAATTGACATATATTCCTTTTCAAGTTCAAGGCAGAAATAATGATGTTTGGCCCATATATTTTGTGAGATAACCAGCAAATTGGTTGGCTAATATTTATTGCTTTAATAAATTCTAAAATAATACAAGGACAATATTAAAAATTTCCTTGTGATGTGAACACAGGATTTATTCTATTAGTGATTTTACTTCTTATATAGTAATTATCCAATTAAATTACTCAACACTTTTAAGAGTCAGCAAAAAATGGTATGAGTTAATGTAAAAAAGAAATATATTGAATTCAACTTTAACTTTGATTTATCAGTGGTTGATATTCAAGTGAGTGAACCTATAAATTTGCAAGCCATTAGCTTTTTCTTCTGCATCAATTTATATTGCTATTGAAGAAAATGTGTTTCTCATTTAACAGGTAATATAATTTAACTTAGTATCTAACCATTCTGTCCTTTGGAAACTAGCACCTCAATTAAAGGTATTAAGTTAGTTCCAGGAGATTTTAGCTAAGAATTGGTTTTCTTACTCATTTGGTGGGTTGCTTGTTTGTTTGTTTTGGGGCCACACCCAGTGATGCTCAGGAGTTATTCTGGTTATGAGCTCAGAAATCGCTCCTGACTAGGGGGACCGTAAGGGAATCCTGAGATTGAATCATGTCTGTCCCAGGTCAGCCGCGTGCAAGGCAAATGCCTTGCCTTGTGCTATGACTCTGGCCCCTTGGATTGTTGGTAGAATTCAGGGTTTTACTGCTGTAGGTTTAGGCTCCTCTTTCTTGCTGGCTTTGTTTGAGCAAGCTTCAACTTCGGGAGAACACTTCTTTTTTTTTTTTTAATAATATATTTATTTAAGCACCATGATTACAAATACGTTTGTAGTTGGGTTTCAGTTATAGAAAATAACACTCTCCTTCAACAGTGTAACCTTCCCACCACCACAACCCCCAACACCCTCCTTCCCCATTCCCTGCCTGTCTTTGAGATGGACAGTCTATTTCTCTCAATTCTTTTTCTTCCTGTGGTATGCTTTTTTCCACTTCAAAAGTAAGCCCAGCCTTCTCACATTGGAACTCTTTGTTTTCTCTTCCTTTTCCTTTTCCATTTCAAGGATAGTGTTTTGAGATTAGTTTTGCCTATATACCCAGATATATCTCAAGGGTCTTACCTTATTACATCGCCGAAGTTCAACTTGTCATATTTGACACAGTCACAAGTTGTAGGGATTGGATTTAGATGAAGTGGGGTGTGGAAAGTAGAGTACATGATTTGATTTCTATATTTCTGGACCAGAGCAAAGCAAACTGAAAATAAATCGGACTTGTTGCTTTTATTACAAGTGACTTGAATGCTCCCATGGAATGGAGAAAACATAGCAAATGAATTGTAGCATGTAATAGATTAAGATATTTAGAAGACAAAAGAAAAAAATAAAAACTTTTTAGTATGTAGTTACAGGTCTTGCTAAATACAGTTTAAATTGTTCTTTATAGAATTTTTGACAGATTGGTAAATTACAACCTACACAACCATAATTAGTTTTGTCATATCTCCAATTTACTCAGATTGCCCGAGTTTCTTTCCTTTCACAGCTTCTAGAGTCTCTGGGCTTGGCTTCTCTTCCAAGAAAATTGAGACAAAACTCGAAATCTATTTTGCTCTCTCCTGGTCACTTGTTCTCACTATTTCTCCCACCCTAACCCTCCCCCTTTTTCTGTTTTCATTCATGCATAGCTTTTTTGGCTAAATTCATAAAAGCCCATACAAATTGGTTATGCTAAGCTTATATTAAAACATGGCTTGATAATGTAGAGCAATATCATGGAGTAATAATGAGAGAATAATTGGAGAATATAAGTTTAGTAGCATTTACAATTCAAAATCCAAAGGCAGTCTTACAGATATGCTATTAAATAAAAGTGGATTTAAAAAGGAAAAGAATGGAGGGGCTATAAAGCTTATTGAGAGAGTAATTTTAGAAGAATATTTCTCAAAATTCACTGTATAGTAGAAACTTTATAAAATTACTGTTATTTGGATCCCAGCTGCAGAGATTATAAATTAATTGATCCAAGATATTTTTATATTTCCAACAGATTCCAATATTGTGTCAGGGCCAAGAGCATTGTCCAGAATAACCTGACTCTAAATGACAATAATAAAACCATGTGATCAGGCATTGAAGCAAAGGGCTCTGGAGAGTAGAGACATAGCAGCAGAACTGAATCTGATTTCAAATTATAAATATCATCTGACAGACCCTTTTGTTTTTCCTGCACTCCACTTTCTTACCTGTGCACTGAGATGAACACTGGATTTCATAACTTTTCAAAGAATTAAAATGATTTCTACTTTCTCAATTTAGCTTTCAATAGGTACACAATTTTGGAAGCACTTATACAAGGATAAGGAAACTGTAAGTATTACAGTAAAAATTAAACCTTATTCTTCCTGCTTTTATTCCTCTCATGGATCTAGATTGTGTTCCCATTGGCAAGAAACTCTTTGTAAATGCCACCATAGTCTGTGGCATGTCTGAGGCTATTTCATCCCAAAGTCTACTTAAAAATCCCTCTGATCCCTTCATTGTGCTATTTCTTCTTATTCTGTTTGTAAGTGCAAAGAGCTACTATGCCATCCTTTACCGATATGATTATTAATGGTACTTGCACAGTCTCTCTTCTGGCTGCTGCTGTAAGTCATGATTTCTAGGCTAAAAGAGCCATTTCTTTAAGGGAGTATTTGGGATCACAACTGTTAATTCTCAGAGCTTATTACTGCCTCTGCACTGAGGGATCATTTTTTATAGGGTTGGAGACAATATGCAATGCCATTAACTGAGCCCAAGATGGCCACATGAAGGGCAAATATTACCCTACCTGCTTGTGGTCCCAAATTTCTCTTCTTAAACTTTTTCTTATATGGAGATTATACAGTAGGATATAATCTTTGACATGTTAATTATGTCATTTCCCTCAGTGTTCCAACCATCATTTTATAACTAAAAAGGTTTAGAGACAAATTCTACAAATTTCACTATGCCACTAGCAAGTAGCTGGTCAAAATGCATTAAAGAGGAGAAGTAAAAATCTCACAAGTATTTAATATTCTATTTCCAGGAGGAGTTACAGGACCATCTGACTAAAGATAGTTGACAGTGAATCCTGGGACATATGGCAGAGCCCTATATTTTGTTTTCTAAGTAACTGTCAAGTGGCATCTGACAGCAGCAAACTTTGTAAAATAGAGTAGGGAAATAAATTGGTGAAGATTTCACATGGGTAGGGCTTGGATTTTTGACTCCCCATAGTTTCTTAGCAGTACAAATCTCATGAGAGTGAGTTGAGCATATCAATACTTTGATCTGGTATTTCTTTTCTTTTTTCAATGGAACTTTCTTTCTCAAATCCCCCATGCTTTGCACAATGAAGCAATGAAGACTGTAATTTTCAATAGCTTTGATTATAGCGACTTTTGAATTCTAGCCCTAATTTACAACACTTTATATTACATAGATTACATTATATTATATTACATAGATTACATTAGTACATCGGTTTCTTTAAGCTACAATTTTACTTCAGTAATTCCTAATAATTACTTTATTTAAGCACCATGGTTACAAAATTGTTCATGATTGACTTTCAGTCATAGGATGTACATCACCCTTCACCAGCAAACATTTCCTGACCAAACTATCCTTAGCTTTCTTCCCACACTTTCCGGCTGCCTCTGAGGCAGGCATTTTACTTCTCTCTTTCTCTTCCTATTTTTTCTTTTTGACAATGTGGCTCACACTATTGCTAATGAAGGGGTACAAGGCAAGTCTCTAGATGTACTTTCAGCACTCAGTTCTTTTCCAGAATGATAAGTTCCAAATATCATTGACATAGTGGACTTTCCTCTATTCTAATTTTATTTACCACTCTGTGTGGAATGCTTCCTATGATCATCTGATCCTCTTGGCTCTCATTGCTATTGTTTCTGGATATTATCATTCTGTCTTTTCTTTTTTTAGATACCAGAAATGAGATTATTCTATGCATAACCTTCTCCTCTGACTCATTTCACTAAACATATACCATTCCATGTATAAGCAAATTTAATAACTTTATTTTTCCTAACAGCTATGTAGTATTCTATTGTAGAATGTAGTAGTCCATGGTATACCAAAGTTTCTTAGACACTCATCAGTTCTCTGGTACAAGGGTTGATTGATCCCAGATTCAGGCTATTATATAACAAGTGTTGTGATGAACATAGGAATATAGCAGGCTTTTCAGTATGGTGTTTTGGGGTCCCTAGGGTATATTCCAAGAAGTGGTCTGGCTGGATCACATGGAAACTCAATTTCTAGGTTTCTGAGGAATATTCACATTGTTTTCCCAAAAGGCTGGATCAGTCTACATTCCAACCAACAATGAATGAAAGTTCCTTTTTCCCCACATCTGTGCCAGCACTGATTGTTCCTATTCTTTGTGATGTGTGCCAGTCTCTATAGTGTGTTTTGATTTGCATTGCCCTGATGATTAGTGATGAAGAGCATTTTTTCATGTATCTTTAGGAATAATATTTCTTCTATGTTTCTTCTTGCTAAATGTATCAGTGTCTTTTTTATTTTTAATATTAACTAATTATCTAATGGGTATTGGGGAAATTTTTTTCGCATTCTGGGCTAGTCTTTGTATACTATTTCCCTTGATATACAGAAACTTCTCTTTTTCATATAGTAGTTTTTGTTTATCTCTGCTTTCATGTGATCGGTCAGTGGTGTTTCTTCCTTTAAGTACCTTTAGATTCAATTTCATGTAGTGTTCTGCCCTCATTTTCCTCTCTATCTTATGATTTCAGGCATGATATCAAGGTCTTTAATCTCATTTGACTTGATCCTTGTGTATGGTATTAAAGAGAGGTCTGAGTTCACTTTTTTGCATGTAGTTAACCAATTTTTCAAACACAGCTTGTTGAAGGGGTTTTTCTTGCTCCACTTTCTATTACTTTGCGCTTTATCAAAGATAATTGATCCTAAACAGGGGTCCAGTCTTACTATATTTAAGTTCATTACCTTGATCAGAAAATTGAGGGTCTTTATTTCAATATAATAATGTTGAAATAATTAATGTTTTATAGTACAGTACAAGGTTGATGGAACTTCCTCAGAAAACTCATACTCTGAGACTGAATTGTATTCCAGAGAGTTATACAATTTATCAAAAATAAACAAACAAAATACTACCTTATCCCTTGATTCTACTTTCATGACACTCTTTTTCCTCAAACTTGTAGAGAGTTTAGCAGAAGGCTTCTTCTGTTTGGGGCCTCAAGTAAATTCTCTGTTCCTTTCCAGGGTCTATACAGCAACTAAAGTGTATGTCTTCATTCTTTAAAAGTAAGGAATCAATCACTCTGATATTAGAAGAAATATAGTATCAAAACACCAGATGTTGTCTCCAATGAGTCCATCCTTCCATTATGCTACCATCCATGTTTTCACCACCACTCAACCCACCCCACCAATCTGCCACGTTTAAAACACAGCTGGCCATGAAAGAAATTTGCACAAGATTCAATTCTGCTTCTGCTTTCTTAAATAAAAATAGGTCTGGAGAAATGTTTAGAGTCATATTTCACAGAATTCTTTCTAAATTATAGATAGCTATAATGCATCATACTTTTAATTAACAATTAAATATGTACAAGAGAGACAAATGTTTTGTTGAGATCATGAAACAACACAAATCATTTGTAGTGTGGTATTTTCACCTACTATTGTAATGTGGAGAGTGTTAGGGCTACAGAATGCATAAATGATGAGGTTTTTTTTGCTCAGAAATATACAAATATAAATAGATCTAATACGAAAATGACTTCTTGATTTGGAAAAACTTTGAGGTCTAATACTTGGAGAATGTAATATTTAAACATGTTCCTTTCATAGAGCTTAAGGGATTTGTGCAGTTTGAAAAGAGCTGAGGATACCTGGTCTCTTCTCACAGCTCACTGTTGTCCCATTAATTCTCACCTCAGCTAAGAATTCATCAGTAGAAGAAGTCTTAAGAACACAGGAAAACTTTTTTTTTTTTTTTTTTTTTGGTAAATCAAGCAGTCTTTTCGTGTGTTGTCTTTGCAAAGGGAAAATGGTCAATAGACATTCCCAAAATGGGCTTAGTAAGATGGAGGTGTTGCATTCAGATAAATTGTGGGAGCTCTGATAATGAGAGAGAGATATTGGGAGTGAGAAATAATAAAATTAACAAGAAATTGGTTAGCTTTAAGGCATGAGGACCACATTTATTTGAAATGCAAATACAAATACCTTTGGAGATGGAAAAAATGTATCCATTTACTTGGATTTAAAAACGAAGGCATCGTTCAGAAAGGAAGAAAACACCCTTCAGAAATAAGAAAGCTTCAAGCAAATTTAAAGATTCAAATATATCTAAATATATGAAAAGATCATCAGATATCCAAAGCTTTCCCCTTTGACAATACCCTAGCATTAGACTTTACCCAGACAGGTGTATTTTGGAAGAAGTCCTAATATTTGACTAGCTTTCAAAAGGCATGCAAGGATGATTCATCTGCTGGAGATTGGTCCACACCTAAATGTGTACTCTAGATACTTTCCCCTCTGAAGAACTCCATGCTCTCTTTAATACAGTTTTCTTTTCCTCTCCCTTCAAAATATTTTTCCCTTCAAAATTTTTAAGTAATTTTTATTAAATAAAACTATATTACTTTACTATTTTGTCCCTTAAAATTCTTTTCAGTAAGGGAAGATGACATTCCTAGAACCATGGGCAGAAGTTCAAACTGGCTTTCCCTGCAACGAGCAATTTCTCACTCCAACCATGTCCATGGCTTCCTGAGAACTTGAATGGTAGGGACTAGATCATGTGTCCAACAGACCAAGTGGACCTCAGGCACTGCTTCATTGTTGCTTCTTAGGGCTGATAAGATGCTAGCACTCATATTGTTTAGGTGCTCATTCCAATCTTGACCCATGCCAGTCATCTTCTATGCAGATAAAGTGGGTGGAGCAGAGAGGTGGAAGCACCTTTGCTTAAAACTGTCTACCTCACTTTTCACTTCACATAGATCACCTACAACAGTTATAAGACTTTACATTGTATTTCTTTTAGTAGGGGGGTTTGTTTGCTTGAGGGTCCCACCCAATGATGTCCAAGTGTTACTCAGCAATTAACTTTTGATGGTGTTTGAGGTAGCATATGGGGGTACCAGAGATCCAACCAGCCAGCTGCAAGGCAAATTCCTTAACTGTTCTATCTTTCAGTTTGATAAGTTTCCTATTTCTCTCTCCCATCCTTAAATGACTGTTATTTTTTTTCTTTCCTGGCTGAGCTCCTTTTTATTTTATATTTTTTCTCTCCCATCTCTCACAAGAGATCCAGATGTGACTGAACACTTTTAGTTGATCAGTATCTCACACTTTTAGGATCCTGAATTGTATTTGGCAGCCCAATGTAAGCCAAGGAACCTAGTGCAAAGCTGAAACATAACATTGTCTCTGCCATGCTTGAACAGTAAGTACTACTTATTGTTTTCACTATTTAGTGGTTCTGCTGTCACTATCACTTTTGCTCTAACTACTACTGCTACCAAAACAGTAATACTTGTAGGTTTTTAATGATAACATGGTTTTAATTGCTTAACATATAGTTTTTAAAATAATATAATTATGTAAAACAGACAAGTACTGTCCCTATATTTGTATAAAAGAAAATTAAATTCAGAGCTTATGTTTTTGTTTTTTGGTTACACTCAGCAATGCTCAGGGACTACTTCCAGCTTAGTGCTCAGGAGTTCCTCCCAAAGGTGATCAACAAATTTTGCAATGATGTGGATGGAATCTAGACCCCCTGTATATATACACACACACATATATATATATGGATATATAAATATATATACCTCTTGTATATTTGTGTATATATAAAAAAGCTGAAGCACTATATATATTATTTTCTAAAACTCATCTAATTAACAAATGATAGGACAGCAGGTAAAGCTAGGTACAATTTTTTTTTAATGTTAAACTGGTACTGTTTAAAATAAGAAAGAATGTGGTCAAGGGGCCTAGTGGTCTCAGATACATTGGTGAAGTTAAAAAAGGACAGAACTAAATATCCAAGTCAAAATCAACAACAATGGAATCAGGAGACCCAAACTTTAACAATCTAAACTTAAAATGGGCTTGTTATCCTGGCAGACTGGAAGGCAGGAAGTGGTGGTATGGGATGTACTTGGAGAATATTGGTAGAGGGAGGTCGACACTGATAGGTTGACACCGGTAGGATTGGCCCTGATTTGTTGTATGTCTGAAACCCAACTATAAAGGACTTTGTAAATCACAACGGTTTCTATAAAATAAAAATTAAAAAAAAATTGTACAAGAGAAGTGTGAAGCTCTTGAGGATCTACTCAGAAACAGGAAAAATGAGCAGATCTAGAAAGAAGAGGTGACAATTAAATTCTTCCTAGACTCAGAAACATTTAAGTCTGCCCTTTTAAATTTATGAGGATTGGGTTTTTAATTTTGGGTTTTTAAGCCATTTTAGATTTAGTCCTTTTTCCTTTCCAGGGAAAGAAAAAAAAATGTAGACTTTGATATCAGAAAGCAACCTGTTGAAAGTATCAGCATTGTTATGAAGTTGCATGGCCTGATGTGCAGGCAGGCAGACAGAGAAAGCTGATTTCCTGAAACCTAGATAGCAAAAGTTCTGGGGATAACATAAAACTAAGAGAAGCAATTTGAGGCATCACTTTGGCATGACTAGGAGTTTCACAGGCACCACTGCAACCTAGAGAAGGCTGGACCCCCTTTGAGAGAAGCTCAAGTAGAAACAAAGGCCAGGAATGGAATATCAGATAAAACCATCATTACCATTAACAGTCCTGTGGAACCCACACCATGGAAGCAACAAATTCTCACAAAAGTAGAAAGCTAAACTAGTTGCTGGTTGGAAGACACTATATAAAAGAATCAACTTGGAATAAAGAAAAGGGCACATGTGTGTTGCCAGTCTACACACATGATATCTGCTCAGACATGTTGTCTATATCTTCTTTCTGAGTTGTGACTTTAATTCTGAGATGTGCCCTTGAGCATGTTAACTCTCTTTTTTATTATCTCCCTCCCTTACCCCAGATCTCCAAATAAAGCCTGTTTTTACTTCACTGATCCTTTTCTCAAATTCTTTTCTTTGAGGGAAAGCATATATTTGAAAGACCTGGACAAGGTCTAAGACTGACTTTCCTTTCCCGTAAAGAGAATTTCCTTTCTCCAGCCTGAGTCTAAGGCTTTTTTAGAAAAATCTCTGGTTGAGGGGGATAAAATCACATTAAGTGCAATTTGACAGCCCTAGTACAACTATTGGGACTTGGTGTCCATGCCAAGCTGGGCTCACACAGACTTTATAAGTCATAGATTTCTCCAGATATACCCAGAGTGGCAGAGGTAGGGAGAGAGAAATTAGTACATTCCCCTTCTCAGAGCTGCTTCCTCTCTCCTACCCACTTTACATAAGTCACCCTGGCATTTCTAAAGGAGGAAAAATCTTTAATTTCCAGCAGCACCATTAGTACACTTTGTTGTTTAGCAAGGAATTAACTGATTAAAATGGTACATGTGTTTTGAGATTAAGACCACTCATCTTTCAAGTCAGTAATATCACTAACTGGTGGGGGTGGGGGGAATCTGGCCATTTCTCAGAGCTTTTAATAAGACTTGTCATAGCCATTTAGGGTACAAAATCAATTCAAAACACAGTTTCCTAAAACAAAACACAGTTACCTAAAATTATTAGGCTTTGTCACAGTTCTGCATGCTTCTTTCACTCATTTCAGTGTTGTTGTTGTTGTTGTTTTTCCAGGCTGGTTCTGAAATCTACAGACTCAGTTTAGGCAGATAATATGAGAGCTTACTCACAGGGTTGGAAGCCGATGCTGATTGCTCTCTGGGAATCAGCTGATCTACTGCACAGAATACTTTTAGGTGCTTTGGGCTTCTCAAAACATTGCAGCTTTGGGTTTCAGAGCAAATGTCTGAGGAGTTTGAGGAAATTCAGATAACATAGTTTAAAATTAATGTTTGAAATCCCATACTCTTTTATTCTGATTTGGTTTTTGTCAGGGCTTACCTCTGGCTCTGTATTCAAGGATTACTCCTGGTGGACTTAGGGAACACGTAAGAGTGAACCTATATCAGAAGTATAAGCACCCAGTAGTGTACTATCTTTTCAGTCTCTAGAAGTCATCCAGTCTTAGAGTACTACTTTCTATGGGTTGACAATGTGAGATGAACAGACCCGGTTCTAGGGGCCAGGATTGTGAGAGAACAAGCTTACCTTGAGGTAAATGTTTTGATGGACTTGAAGAAGTTAGTCAGAACTTACTATGAATCCATCCCAAGGAGAAACAAAGACTTCAGGCAGGAGAAAAAGACTGTCTGAAATTTATAATCCAATCATTTGGGGGACAAATAACCAGTCGACTTACAGGGCCAAAATGCTGTTCACTAAACTCTCAAATTAAATTAGGAATAAGAAATAAGATAATACTATGCTTCAGGATAATACTGATTGCTCTTTCCACACTTCATCCAGCCTCAACTCCAGCCCCCTATTTTCCACCTGGCTCTGATCCCACATTCATTGCCTGGAACAGTGAAGATGCCCCACAGATTATTCTCAGAAGGCCTCACATTTGAGCTGCTTCTCTGTGATAACTGTGAGAAGCCACTAAGTGATGGAAACAGGCACACCATGATGAAGAGAAATGGACAAAACACTCAAATCTAGCACCAAGAGGTCTGCTTGCCATGCTCTTTTTATAGGTAAGACTTAACAATATCTTTGGCTAAGACAGTTTTTGCCTGGACAGAATGAAGCACAGAGAGCTTTTCAGAAAGCTCTACTCACCAAGGAACAAACCAGGCTTGTTGTGACCATATCTGTAATCACATGACCTCAAATGAAGTATGAAATAATTTTTTTTATTGTTACTTGCATTTCCTTATACACCTAGTGGGGTCAAATATTTCAGCACACTTATTGTTGAGTTATCTCTTCTGTATCATTAAATGACTATTGCTAGTCATTTTTTCTATTATAAAATAGGGATTCCTGTCAGATAAGTGGTATTCATCCTTTATATTTATTTTATATGTGTCTGAATGATGTAATTTTCCTTGAATATATGATAACTAGTGGTATCTTGCTAACTTTTCTTTGTAAATATAATTTTTATTTTAATCATAGTGACTTATATCATTGACAATAATATTTTAGGTACATATTAACATAAAATTAGGGGAATTCCCATCACCAAATTATCCTCCCTCCACTTCCGTTCCTGTCCTACCTCCCATATCCTCCTCCCTCACCCCCGGGGCTGCTAGAATAAGTGGACCCCTCTGTGCCTAGCTTACTACTTAGTGGTCCTACACTTGTTTGGTCTTTGTACCTGCCTTATTTCCCACTTTGATTGGGAGGAGGGACTAGATAGTTCAAGTTATGTGATTTTGTTTGAAGAAGAGAAAAGTAATAAACTGGGAAAAAAATCAAATACACCAAAAATGGGCAGAGTCCTTCTGAAGGCTCTCATCCTAGGTTTGAGAGACGAAGGAGAAAAAGAAGGTGAAACACCACAACAGTAGACAAAGAGGTGTCAAATAAAATATCCAATGAGCACTCCAACAATAAAGATAAGCACCACATAAAAGTGGTCTTGAAATAAAAAAACATGGCAGAGCACATAAGGGAAGAAAAGAAAAGAAGAAAAGAAAAAATCATAAATATGAATGGAGACAAAAACTTCAATATCTACACAAAACAAAGAAATTGACAAAGTAGATAAATAAATAAATAAATGTTTTGTGCTTTTTGCATTTTTTTCTTTTTTCTTCCCTCCTGCACAGGTACAGTAAATATTGGGGTCATTCGAAAAGGAATTCCCTTGGCCTAAGAGATACAGGGTTTCTCAAGCCTTGAAGCATTTTGTCATGGGACTAACTATAGACTCCTTTCAGGTTCATTTACTCTCCCTTTGGTGCTTTTGTGGTGTATGGAAGATTTCTTATCCATCCTGGGTGATAAAATCAGACCTCTGTATCTAGAGATCTCGGTATCTGCACACAGGTCAGGGAGTGGAATTTATGATAAAGTTTTTCTTTGTGGTTCTAGAATTTCTGTTCTCTCAGTGTCATTTTAATCCATCTTCTGATCCCTAGTCTTAGTCTTTGTGCTGACCCTAGGATGGGGCCTGGGATAGCGTCTTTCGTTATGTTTCCAGAAGACCCATTCCATTGCAATTGTCTCAGACAGACCTCTGGAACTAGAGATCATGGTTGTTGTGCAGGTCGTAGCTCAAACCATAGACTAGTGCTTTTTTTTTATTGGTCCCAGGAAAAATATAGTCTAGGCATGGTTCTATCAGCCAGTCATCTGTAAATTGCAATCTTGGCATTTGGAGAGACCAAAGGGTGATAGTCTTCTGATTTTGTCTCATTGTTAGCTGGTGAGGTAGGATAACCTGCTCTTGGGTCAAGTTATTCCCAGTTTCGTCGTTGTCAGTATATCATATTAGAGCTGGCACTTGTTGGTGTCCGAGCAGTATTAAGGATGCCCGAATGAGATTTGTTTCCTGTGGCTTTGTGAAGAACTGTGTCATTTCTATGTCTGGGTTCCAAGGTTCAAGGCTGAACGGTTGGTGTCTAATCACCTGGGTCTAAGTTGGGTCCACATGAGATATTTTCAAGGTGGGAGGTGCCCCTGTATTGTAAACAAGTATGAGTTCTTTTTTTTTTTTTTTTTTGGTTTTTGGGCCACACCCGGCGGTGCTCAAGGGTTACTCCTGGCTGTCTGCTCAGAAATAGCTCCTGGCAGGCACAGGGGACCATATGGGACACCAGGATTCGAATCAACCACCTTTGGTCCTGGATCGGCTGCTTGCAAGGCAAACACCGCTGTGCTATCTCTCCGAACCCTGGAAATTCTTTTCTAATTCACTGGTCTGAGGCTCTGTCCTTGTACCAGTACCATGCTGTTTTGATCACTATGGCTTCATAGTATAGCTTCAGGTTGGGTAAAGAGATGCCACCCAGCTTCCTGCTTTTTAGTATGTGTTTGGCTATCCTGGGTCTTTTGTGTTTCTAGATGAATTTTATGATTGATTGTTCTAAGTCTTTAAGGAATAATGTCTGAATTTGGATGAGGATTGCATTAAATCTATATAGGAGTTTGGATAGGATAGTCATTTTGACTATGTTGATTCTTCCTACCCATGAGCATGGGATGTTCTTCCATTTCCCTAGATCCTCTTCAATTTCTTTCTGAAGTGTTTTGAAGTTTGCCTGGTATAAGTCCTTCACTTTCCTTGTAAGGTTGATTCCTAGGTACTTGATGTTTTTTGATACTATTTTAAATTGAGTTGAATTCCTAATCTCTCTTTCCTCTACTTGGTTACTTGTATAGAGAAATGCTACTGTCTTTTATGTATTGACTTTGTAACCAGCCACTTTGCTGTATTGGTTTATTGTTTCTAGGAGTTTTACTGTGGACTCTAGATTTTTCCATGTATATCATCATGTCATCAGCAAAAAGAGATAGCTTGAATTCCTCTTACCTTATTTGAATTCCTTTGATTCCTTTCTCTTGTCTGATTGCTATTGCTAGGACTTTTAAGACTATGTTGAATAAGAGTGGAGAGTGTGGACATCCTTGCCTAGTTCCTGACTTTAGTGGGAATGTTTTCAGTTTTTCACCATTAAGGATAATTTTGGCTGAGTGCTTTTCATAAATAGCTGTAACTATGTTTAGAAATGTTCCTTCCAGACCTATTTTGCTTAGTGTTTTCAACATGAATGGGTGTTGGATGTTGTCAAATGCCTTCTCTGCATCAATTGATATGATCATGTGGTTTTTGTCTTTTTTATTATTGATGTGGTGTATGATGTTGATTGATTTGCATATGTTGAACCATCCTTACATCCTTGGGATGAAACCCACTTGGTCATGGTGTATAATCTTTTTGATGTAGTGCTGGATTCGGTTCGCTAAGATTTTGTTGAGTTTTTTTGCGTCTATGTTCATTAGTGAGATTGTTCTGTAGTTTTCTTTCTTGGTGGTACTTTGCCCTCTTTGGGAATCAGAGTGATATTAGCCTCATAAAAGGAATTGATGAAGATTTCTGTCTTTTCAATGGTTTGGAAGAGCCTGTGGATCAGTGGAAGTAATTCTTCTTGGATTGTTTGATAGAATTCACCTGTAAAACCATCTGAACCTGGACTTTTGTTCTTGGGGAGTTTCTTAATTACTGTTTCAATTTCCTCTGAAGTGATTGGCCTGTTTAGGCTTTCTAAATCCTCCTTTTCTAGTCTTGGAAGCTGGTACTT
Organism: Suncus etruscus; assembly: GCF_024139225.1. Classification (NCBI taxonomy): domain Eukaryota; kingdom Metazoa; phylum Chordata; class Mammalia; order Eulipotyphla; family Soricidae; genus Suncus; species Suncus etruscus. Next base: position 28,152,987 of record NC_064864.1, read on the forward strand.
TTCCAAGAATCTGTCAATTTCTGCTGGGTTCTCTAGCCTAACTGAGTATAGTTGTTCATAATATGTCCTCATGATGTGTTGGATTTCTTGGGTTTCTGTTGTAATCTCTTCCCTTTCATTTGTAATACTGCTTATTTGGCTGTTTTTCTTCTTTTTTTGGTGAGTCTTGCCAGTGGTTTGTCTATCTTGTTTATTCTTTCAAAAAACCAATTCCTGGTCTCATTGATTTTCTTTATTCTTTTCTTAGCTTCTATGTTGTTTATTTCTGCTCTGGTTTTTATTATTTCCTGTCTTCTAATTGTGTTTGGGTTTCTTTGTTGTTGTTGTTCCAGCTCCTTAAGATGGACCTTTAAACTAGTAATTTTGTCGTTATTCTCTTTCCTGATATAGGATTGTATTGATATGAATTCCCCCCTGATTACTATTTTTGTATGTCCCTCAAGTTTTGACAAGTTGTTTCTTCATTGCCGTTTGTCTCAAGGATTCTTTTTATTTCTTCGTTGAGTACCTCTTTGATCCAGCTATTTTTGAGCAGCATGTTGTTTAATCTCCAGGTGTTGGATTTTCTCCATTGCTTCTTTTACAGTCAATTTTGACTTCTGTTGCATAGTGATCTGACAGGGTACTTCTAATGATCCTTACCTTTGTGATTTTATGCAGGTTATATATGTATCCTAAGGCATGGTCTATTCTGGAGAAGGTTCCATGTGGACTTGAGAAGAATGTGTTTTCTGCTTTCTGGGGATGGAGGGCCCTATATAAGTCTATTAGCCCTAGTTCTTCTAATTTTTTATTTAGGGTTCTTATTTCTTTGTTAGTTTTCTGTCTGGTGGATCTGTTCAGTGGTGATAGTGGAGTATTAAGGTCTCCTACTACTAACACATTTCCTTTCATGCGTTTTTCCAGTTTTGTAAGTAGTTGCCATACATATTTTGCTGGTTCTACATTAGGTGTTCAGATAATAACCAGTGTTAGCACTTCTTGGTCTAGTGTTCCCCTGATCAGTAAGTAGTGACCCTCTTTGTCTCTGATCACTTACTTGAGGTTGAAAGGAATTTGGTCTGATATAAGAATGGCTGTCCCTGCTTTTTTTTGATTTCCATTGGCCTGGATAAATGATTTCCATCCTTTTATTCTAAGCCTTTGCCTATCTTGAATTTGTAGGTGTGTTTCTTGTAGGCAGCAAAAATCTGGGTTATGTTTTCTAATCCAGTTCTCTATTTTGTGTCTTTTAATGGGAGAGTTTAGTCCATTAACTTTAAGGAGATTATTGACAGAGAGGGTTGTTGTGCAGTTGTGTTGTTTAGGGTGGTTTTTGTTACAATTGGGGGTTTGGGTGTGTAATTCGTCTCTGAGTAGGTCACTTAGGGTCGGTTTTGTTTGCACAAATAATGCGAGCTCATTTTTGTTTGAGAAAGATTTTAGTCTTCCCTCCCATATGAATAATAGTTTAGCTGGATAGTGGACTCTAGGTTGAAAATTTCTTTCATTCAGACTTTTAAATATGTCATTCCACTGTCTTCTTGCTTGAAGTATTTCATATAGGAGATCTGGTTTGAATCTCATGTTCCTTCCTTTGTATGTGAGTTTTTTTTATTTCTCTCATTGCTTTAAGTGGGTCATCTTTCTTTGTTTCTTGCCATTTGAATTACTATGTGTCTTGGAGTTGGTTTGTTAGGTGTTGTATATGTAAACATTTTAATGGGATTATTATGCTACTGACCCTAACCTGATCAGTGATTGTGCCCTACCCTAGGGTGTGACCTGGCATTCTGCTCCCACCCTAAGGTGGTACCTGATTCTACTCCCACCATTGGGTGATACCTGATCCCACCATTGGGTGGTACCTGATTCTGGGGCATAAAAACAAGGGTCTGTGGAAGGTGAGAGGCTTTTTGTCCTGGACCTATTCTTAGGCCTTTTGGTTTTGGCCTCTTCTTGGAATAAAGAGCTGTTTTTTTTTTTTTTTTCAGAAGCCTGACTGCCTGTTGGCTTTCTTCCTGCCGCATTCACCTCAGAACCGCCATCTGAAAAGGGTAACAGATGTGTGGTCCGAGCTGGAGAAGAAAGGCCTCATCCCCTATCCCTCCATCAGTCAACCTCTTCAGGGGCTGACTTGCAACAAACTATATTGTCTACAATTATTAAAGGAAAAACTAGTCAATAATAAAAGAGCAGCTGTTTGCATAGTGCATCACAGGAAAATGTAAAGAAAAACTTTTAATCTAAACACAGGGTGTCTAAAACCAGAAACATGTATCAAAGAATCAACTACAAGCTCCTAAGAAGATAAATCTACGACATACATAGATCATTCGAAGAGACGCCAGAAAGGTTGTGTAGCAGCTGAGAAGAATCTTTTCTTTATTTGTTGTTGTTGTTGGGTTTTGGAATTTGATTTTTGGGTCACACCTGGCAGCGCTCAGGAGTTATTCCTGGCTCCACGCTCAGAAATCGCTCCTGGCAGGCTCGAGGGACCATATGGGATGCCGGGATTTGAAGCACCATCCTTTTGCGTCTAAGGCAAACGCTTACTGCTGTGCTATTTCTCCAGCCCCTTTTTCATTAAAGTCCAGGTAGACCAGAAAGCCCATCTTTGAGGGCATTGAACTAGGCCTTTATTTTGGAGGAAGAGGCACATACACCCCCTGCATAGTGGGGTGTCACTGCAATGATGATAAATAGGTATCTGAACTTAGTCTAAGTTCTTAATCCAGGCTGAAGTCCATATAATGTCCAAAACTGATGTACCAATATGGTCGATTATTTATAGATGGGAGTTTAAGTCACAAACCAAAACAAAATGTTTAAGTCAGAGACCCTCCCTGTGTAAATAAACAACTTGAGGGCCCATCCAAAATGGATGGAACCTCCTATAAACCTAGTATTTTGCCTATGATGTGCCCACTCCAAAAACCCTGAGAACAGACAAAAATATCATTTAGGAAATTATAGACAACAATATCTAACCCACTAACCTAAAGTCAAGAAAGCAAAACCCCAATGTAATACAACATCAATTCCTAAGATTAAAAACTAAAATAAAAAAAACAATAATTGGGGCCGGGCGGTGGCGCAAGAGGTAAGGTGCCTGCCTTGCCTGCACTAGCCTTGGACGGACCGCGGTTCGATCCCCCGGTGTCCCATATGGTCCCCCAAGCCAGGAGCGACTTCTGAGTGCATAGCCAGGAGTAACCCCTGAGCGTTACCGGGTGTGGCCCAAAAACCAAAAAAAAAAAAAAAAAAAAAAAAAAAAAAAACAATAATTACAATAGTCAAAATAAGCGTAGTACCAAATATAAATTCAAAGGATTACAATTATAAGAAAAATACAAAAGGTGAAATTTCTACAGAGTCCAATACCAATCTGTAAAGATGAGAGGTCTGGAACTCCAAAAAGACCAGCAAAAAAGTAAAGATGAGAGGTCTGGAACTCCAAAAAGACCAGCAAAAAACACTTGATGGGTCTGGAAAAGCGTTTGAAGCCTGGTACAAAAGAAACATCAAGCTGTATGAAGAAGGAAGGCCATTACAGTCATTCATGTGTTGGGGCATCCCCAAGCATTACATCATTACCATCATGAGTTGGTTGGGCTTCTGCATTTCCTTTGGGATTGGTGCAATCTTGGGGTAACCATTGTAGAAATGGTTAACAATAGCACTGTGTATGTGGATGGAAAACCAGAAATTCAGATAGCACAGTTTAACTGGGATCCAGAGACTGCGGGTCTTATCCATGAATATTTTCTCTGGGGTTACATTGTGACACAAATTTCAGGCGGCTTCATTTCCAACAAGTTTGCAGCAAACATGGTACAAAACTCTAACAGTCACAGATTTCTTCCTCAGGCCGAGATCAAGAGGCTTGTAGTTGTGGGTGAAGGAGGTGAGTTGCACATGTGAAGGGAATCCTGAAAGTTAAATGTTAAGGACTAGGAAGAAAGAAGGAAGGATAAGGAAGACTAAATTGGGGAAGATATAAAGTTAGAAAAAATGGAACTATATACAAAATATGCAAAACAGACAGACACTGAACAAGACTTACACATACAGACTTCACAAAAAATATGACCATAACACTCACTCATACCAAAAAATATTTGTTGGAAAGGATCCAAAATAGAGCAAAAGAAAAAAGAATTCAACTGAATCAACTAAAAGCGCTTTAAAGTGTAATAGCCAGCAACTCTTTAGATAAATCATTTCAAATTCAAAAAAAATTTTTTTAATGGTAGAGCAGAGCAGATCTGAAAGAATTTCATGCATAATACAAACATGGAAAACTCTACTATGGCGAGAAGCACTGTGAAGAAAGTCCACCTAAAAAGTATCATTATATCAACGTCTTAAAACCTAAATTGAGGGAATTAAAGCAATGATGTTAAAATAAAAAGAGTGAAAGTCGTTAAATGAGTATACCTAGAAAGAAAAACAGCATTAATGTGATGAGAAATTTTTCTTTCAGGTGAACCTTGACTAAATTAAATTGTAAGTTTTCATGATTAACTGAGACCTAGAGCAATAATAAAATTAATACATAAATCCACCATACAAGGAAACACATTGAGGGTCCATGATTTTCAATCCTATTCATTGATCATGCCTGTGGAAAGAATCATAGAGCATTAATAGCAACTGATAAGGAAGTGAAATGATTATCTGGTGTTCATTGTAGATCTTTAAGAAATATAAAACAGGATGTATGCTGTTGTGGATTTCACCAATGTACTAGGGACTTTTTTGATCTTCTTGTCATCGAAATTGATCCAGTGTTGTTTTGCAGCAATTTTACAGTATGAAGTACAGTGTCCATAGTGAACTTTACCATAATGGTTTGACACTAATGATAAGGTGTATTTCTTAATCTTGCTTTTATTCTTTGAAGTGAATTCTACTAAATTGAGGTCTTCTAAAATCCACATAACTGTGCAATTTTTTTATTTGTCATCAAAAGTAAAATGTTTCAAGTGTATTATAAGTACAGATGGTAATTTCCATAAGTACGTTTTCTTTGAAAAATTCCTTCTAGTTTTGGAGCTGTTGCACTGAATTTGTGGTCATCCCTTAACTCTTCTTTAAAAAATTCATAGAGGCATTCCTGTAATGTACATTTATTTGTAGATATAACAGCCAGAGACAAGTGAACAAATGTCTCATAAACCTCAGACTTTTGGTGGCATGTGAGACACTGTAGTATAGATTTGAATTGTCCTTGAAAGAGAACATAAATAATAGATTTGTGAGTCTTTTGGTGTTCTTGACTAAATTGTTCATAATTTTCATTTTCCATAAGATGTGTAGTTTTATCTGTCATTAGATTTACAGTAAGCACATCCTGATGTAGTCCCTCTATTAGAAACATCAATAGTTTGTGTGGATCCTGCTGATTATGTCCAGCAAACTGGTCATTAAGTAAACCAATTGTTACTTTGAAGCTTTCAGGGTTAATATATCTATGAAATCCACTTCCCATGGTTTTGATGAGCCGAAATCATGCCCCATTGGATTATTCTTGTTAATATCCTTTTTATAGTGATCTTGATGAAAATACTGAGTCAAATCTGAAATATTATACAAGCATTGCAATATTGAGTTCATGTAGCAAGAGTTTCCTATATTTTGGAGCCCAGTTAAGACAAATTCCTGTCTTTCCTTTTGCATCTCGGAGTGTAAGGGTTTATCACTACTGTCATTCTCACTCAATGTATGGTGTGTGACAACTAAATCCTTGTTCCCTGTCCCAGATACCTCAGCAATATTATTGTTGTTAGTGTCTTGAGTATTCTGTTTTTGATCTAAAGGGGAATTTATAGTATGAACCTGATCATTTGTGTTAGCCTGATTTCTAACACGGCATAATGGAACCCAAAATTTCTTGGGAGGGTTGTCATTTGTAGAAATATAGGCATAAACCCTTCCTCTCAGGAGAAGATAACCAGCTATCCATTTTTCATCCTCCTTGATCCAAATAGGTTTATGGGTTGTTTTTTGTCTCTGAATATCTTCTTTAAAGTCTTTCCACTGCAGTGTAACTTTCCCCTTGGGGTAAGTTTAAGTAATTTAGTGTGATAAGAGTCAAAGATAGCAAATCCATTGGTGGTAAACCTCTTTTTCTATTTTTTTGTAATTGAGTTTTTAAGGTCCTGTGAGTCCTTTCTACAATGGCCTGTCCCCTACAATTGTAAGGAATTCCTTTAAAATGTCTTATCTGCCATTCTTTACATAAAAATTCAAAAGTTTTGCTAACATAGGCTGGCCCATTATCAGTTTTTATAGAATATGGAATACCCATCACAAAAAAAAGCATTGTAAAAGAAAACTACAAACAGCCTTATATTTTTGAGTAGACATAGGAATTGCCCACATAAACCGAGAATAAGTGTCCACCACAACATGAAGATAAGGTTTTCTTGGAAATAAATCTGTTTGAGTTATATCCATTTGCCAAAGTTCGTTAGACTGTAAGCCTCTTGGGTTAGCTCCTGCTATGTGAGTCTTTTTTGTTAATGGTGCACATATGTTGCAGTTTTCTACAATTTCTCTAGCTTGCCTCCATGGAATTTGGTAATTCACATGTAAATAGTGAGCATTTGTGTGTAGGGCTGAATGTTTCCTCTACAGGTGTTTTAAATATAGGCATTGCTAGCAAGTCAGCAGTTTTATTTCCTTGAGCCATCAGTCCTGGAAAACCTGAGTGGACACTAATATGCGTGATGAATATGGGCTCAGTTCATTTTTGAAGAAGCTACTGTAATCGTTTAAGTAAGTTCTGTTGATCAGGTTATTAGCATTAAGGGAAGCAGTGGCTATTACATGACATAAATTTACCACATACAAAGAATCAGAAACTATATTCATGGCTTCAGACACATTTTCTAATAGGTAAATTAACATTGCTAATTCAACTTTCCGTGCAGATTTATATTTGGTATCTATGGTCATATTAATGTTCTCTCCGGTCATTCCTCCTTTTCCATTTTGGGATCCATCGATGTAAAAAACCTTGACATTGGGAATAGGAGAATTCTGAAAAATTGAAGAAATAACAAAGTGAGTTTTCTTTTTAAAAGTTCCAAGTTTTTCCTACTGCATAATGGGAGGATATTTCTCCTGTGAAATCTGAGAGGGTCCTTTGTAGAGATTCATCGTCTCCTGCAAGAAAAGGCAGCTAACTCCCCTGCGGACCCATGCTGCGCGGCCCTCCCTACCATCTTCCCCTAAGGTGGACTGTTACTTGAAACCAGACTTAGTTCCAAAAGTAGCCCCAATACAAGAACTCTTCCCAAGACCTCCCTGCCGCAAATCTTTCGCCAATCTGAAGAAGGTCAGGGGGTGTGATGGAAAGGTGCCTGGGAACCCACATACTACAAGAAAAACCCAAAAGACAATGGGAAAACCTGTACTCCCAACATAAACATAAGACCTGTATTACATCTCCTCTTTACCTGCCTTTCCCCAAATGTAAGGTAGTCTTTTGCACCTCTTTGGTCCTTTAAATACTCCGTTAATTTATTTTTTAATTTTCTGGTCTACATATACATATGTGAGCACATACATTTTTAATCCTATTTTTTTAAATCTTTTTTGGGTATGTGACCTGTTTTTGTTTTCCTCTCTGTCCACCCCCAAATGCACCAACAATATAATGTAGCACCATTTCTCTCTGCAAAGGCACACTAAAATAAAGGGGAAATCTTTCACATAACAAAGAGCTCTTATCTACTAGAGATAGAAACTCATAGTTTTTTACAATACAGGGATAACTCCTACCTTGAAAATATGTCATGTGGAATCAACTTAGACCTCAGGAGATTAGATCCCATCCATCTAACCTTGAACCCTGGATCCCAGTCACAGAATTGGCACAGTCCTTCACAACAGCTGCAGGTAACAAACCCCATCCGAGACAACCTTATTATTGCTGGAACACCAACGAGAGCCAGCTCTAATACGATATCCTGACAACGAGGAAAAGGGGAACAACTTGACTTAAGAGCAGGTTATCCTGCCCTACCAGCCACCGATAAGACAAAATCAGAAGACTTGTCACCCGCTGGTAGGTCCAAAAACCAAGAACGCGATTTACAGAGGACTGGCTGCTAGAACCATGACCAGACTGTATATATCTTGGGACCAATAAAAAAGCCCTAGCCTAGGGTCTGGCAGAGACAACTGTAATGGAATTGGGCTTCTGGAAACACAAGGAAAGGTGTTATCCAAGGTGCCATCCCAGGTTTAGTGCCAAGACCAAGACCACCAACCACAGAAGATGGACTAAAATGACACTGAGGGAACAGAACTTCTACAACCACAAAGACTGACTTCATCATAAGTTCCACTCCTGTAACTGTGCAGATACTGAGATCTCTAGATACAGAGGTCTCACTGTATCACCCACGATGGAGCAGAAGCCTCCCAAACACCACAAATGCACCACCGGGAGAATAAAGGATCATGAACAGAGTCTATAGTTGATCCCATGACAATATACTCCAAGGGCAGAGAAACCCTATATCTCTTAGGCCATGTGAATCCCTTTTCGAATGACCCCAATATTTACTGTGCCTGGGCAAGAGGGAAAAAAACAACATTGTTTATTTTTCATATATTACTTTTTATCTTCATGTACTACTATTATTATTTTTATTTACCTATCTATTTTGGTCGATTTCTTTGTTTTAGTGTGGTTATTGAAGTTATTGCCCCCACTTATCTTTTTTTCTCCTCTTTTTTATTTTCTTTTCAGATTTTTGGGTGTCCCCAGCAGTGCTCAGGGATTATGCCTGGCTCCGGGCTCACAGATTGCTCCTGGCGGGCAGGAGGGACCATGTGGGGCACCGAGATTTGAGCTGATGACCTCCTGCATGAAAAGCAGACGCCTTGCCTCCATGTTATCTCTCTGGCCCCTTCTTTTCCCTCTTCATGTGCTCTGCCATGGTGCCTATCTCAAGACCACGGCGTTTATTTTTTGGTTGTTTGTTTGTTTGTTTGTTTTGTTCTGTTTTTGTGGTGCTTAGCGTTATTGTTGGAACTCTTAATAGATATTTGACACTTCATTTCGTAGGGGTGGAGTGTTTCATCTTCTTTTTCTCCTTCGTCTCTCAAACCGATGACGAGAGCCTCTAGAAGAATTCTGCTTATTTCCGGTGTATTAGACTTTTACCCCAGTTTATTACTTTTCTCCTCTTCAAACAAAACCTCCTTGAACTACCTACTCCTGCCTCCCAATTAGAGGGGGAAATAAAGGAGGCATCAGGACCAAACAGGTGTAAGATTATGAAGTAATAGGATAGGTACAGAGGGGATCACATATTCTAGCAGTCCTGGGGGTGAGGGAAGAGGATATGGGAGGTAGGACAAAAACGGAGGAGTAGGGAAGACAAACCAGTGATGGAAATCCCCCCTGATTTTATGTAAATATGTACCTAAAATATTATTCTCAACAATATGCAAGCCACTATGATCAAAATAAAAATTATGTTGAAAAAAAAGAGGCAATATTGACTCAATTTCCTTTTTTGGTATTGGCAAAACTATTATATCTGGGTCAAAACCTATTAAAGATATAGATATGAGTCTTGACTTGATAGTAATCTCTGAAATCAGTTCCAAGTAGGGGACAACTGAGAGAGGCTGTTTGTTATGTAAATACACCCATTCAAAGGTCCTGCCTGTTACATCAAGGCCCCCTGGGGGTTTCTATAGTAGGGAAGATTAACAGAAACACCTTTACTCCTGGGTTAAATCTTAAGAGAAATTATTTTTGTAATCTGCCCAAGAAAATGTCCAATTCATTTTTGACAGCTGTTGTTAAATTTCTCGGGCTATCTAAGGCAGGGTCAACCTCCAACGTTTTAAACCAATTAGACAACTCTGTATTCGGGATTTCTAGTGCAGGGCAGAGCCAATTTACATCACCTAGAAGTCTCTGAAAATCATTAAGCGTTCTGAGGTTTTCTCTTTGGATAGAAATTTTTTGTGGATGTATTGATGTCCGGTCCAAAATAAAACCCAAGTATTACCCAAGTAATACGGTGGCATTATCTATATTTTTCTAAAGCTATTTTCAGTCCTGATGTTTGTAAACGTCAATAATATAAGAGCATAAGTCCTGTAAATCTGTTTCATTGTTCATCTGTATAATGAAATATCATGGCTTGAGGAAATTTTTCACTAGCAGGGCTCAAAACCTTATCTACAAAAAACTGACACATTGTTGGGAATTCAACATGCCCTGGGGGAGAACAGTCCATTGGAGACATCTGCAGAGATGGGAGTTATTGAGAGAAGGAACTGAGAATGCAAAACGTTTTTTATCATCTGGGTGAATAGGAATATGGTAGAAGCAGTCCTTCAGATAAATTATAATTAGTAGCTATTCCTTTGAATAACTACAGGTGATGGTAAACCAGTCTGCAATTTCCCCATAGGTATCATGGATAGATTTACAGCTCTAAGATTCATCCAAAGTCTCCATTTTTCAGATTTCTTTTTCATAGTAAATATAGGCGAATTCCATTGAGAAAAAGAAGGTTCAATATGTCCTAATTTTAGTTGTTCTTCCACTAATTCTGTCAGCACCTTTAATTTATCAGTTTTAAGGCACCACTGACCTGTCCAAATTGGTTCGTCAGATTTTCATTTTATTTATTTTTTTATTTATTTTTTTGTTTTTGGGCCACACCCGGTAACGCTCAGGGGTTATTCCTGGCTATGTGCTCAGAAGTTGCTCCTGGCTTGGGGGACCATATGGGACACCGGGGGATCGAACCGCGGTCCGTCCAAGGATAGCGCAGGCAAGGCAGGCACCTTACCTTTAGCGCCACCGCCCGGCCCCAGATTTTCATTTTATTTTTATTGGTGCTGGGGTATTTATGGCAGTGGATCCTACGAAAAATTTTGAGTTTTTAAATCGAGAGAAGGTTTGGGCTCTTTTGGAGCTAATGGGATGTGGAATTCTGCCTTCCACTGTTTGTGTAGATCACGGCCCCTCAGGGATGGTGAAAATGGGCCTACGTGAGGTCTGATTATCACTTTTTTATTTTCTGGGCCGTAAAATATCATAATCCTTGTACTCAGCAGACAGGAGCTCAGGCCTCCTATTCCTTTTAGTGAAATACGGATTTTCTGAAGAGGCCAATTTTCTGGCCATTCTTTATCAGAAATTATGGTAACCTGAGCACCTGTATCTATCATGCTGTCAAAGGGTTGTCCTTCCAAATGAAGTTTGATCATTGGGTGTTCATCTTTAAATTTAATAACCAGAACCATGATTGGGTTTTGAGCAGCACCCAGATCTGTGCTTCCAAAACCTCCAATTCTAGTCTTATCTGAAGTCCCAAATTTGACATAAGGCACTATTACTATCTGGGCCATTGCTTCTCCTTTTTTAAAGGTCCATGTAACTGGTACGGTAATAACTACAATGATTTCTCCCATAGAATCTGAGTCCATGACACCAGTGGTTACTGATATACCCTTTATGTTGAGGGGACTTCTGCCAAGAATCAAATCCATAGTATCTGGGGGTGGCGGGCCCACATGCCTGTTTCTAACATGTAAGTGCATGCTCCTGGGTAAATTGTAATGTCCTCTGGGCATAATATGTCTAATCTGGTGCTCCCTAGTGTGGCGTGAATGAATTCCCTTATAGTGATGAATTTTCTTGGGCTGCGCTTTGGAAGGATTATTGTCTGTGAACTTTGACCCTGATTTGGAAGGGCCTGGGGGGAGGCCCTGTGGGCGTTTCCCTGCATCCTGTATGTGTGCCCTTGAGGAGCTGAATTAATAAGAAGATGGCAATTCCTTTTGATATGCCCCTGTTTTCCACAATGGTAGCAGACGATTTGCCTCCTGGGGATTGTGTTGAAACCTCTTCTTAGGTTATTATCAATGAAATTTCCGGATCTTCAATCTTTCGCCCAGTGGTGACCCATTTTGCATTTTGGGCAAAAACTTGGTTTACAGAAAGTGCCATGTCCCCAGGGGAGTAAGGCATCATTCCCTTGGTAACTGGGGAGGTTTGTACCAAGTTTAAGTGGGGTGGGGGTTGGGGTTCCCCATAGACATTTTGACAGGCATAAAGGAAATCATTCACATCTGCCTTTTCATTTAATGTATTCAATACTAATCTACAGGCAGAATTTGCATTATGATAAGCCAAAGATTTTATTACGAAGTTTCTCATCTCCTCATCTTTGACTTGTAACTACAGAGCATCTTTAATTTTTCCTACAAACTCTGCATATGGCTCATAAGGTCCTTGGGTAATTTTTAAAGTTTCCTCTACCAATGCTGTTAGAATCAATTTTTTCCCATGATGACAATGCAATATTCCTAATTAAATTCGAGATTTCTTTAGGTAAAGCTGCTTGTGTCTGAATATTTGCAAATTGATTTTCTGCCATCAATAATTTATACAACAAAGTAACACCTGCCACTTGTTTTTCCATACAATCTGGGCTATATAATTTGGCTTTCACACCTTCTGATTAGTACATTTCTCATTCAGGTTGCTGTTTAGATGACAGGCATATTTCAGTAATTCTTTTAAAATCATACAATGTCCAAGATGAGTTATGACTCCAAAGTTTTAGTAACTTCATACTGTATGGTGATTTTGGACCATACTCTTTACATGCTTTTTAAACTGAACTAATTCTTCCATCTGATAGGGTACATAGTTAGAAACATTTACCCCGTGTAAAGGGGATGAGGCTGAATTAGCAAAATTACTCTGAATAGAGCTCAGAGGCCGTAAGTGTGGTTCATCATCTGAATTTGCACTGTTGTGCGATTCAATTTTGTGAATAGAATCAGGCCTCACTTCTGGAGTTAGCACTGGAGGTTGATCATTTTCTGAGTCACTACTGTCATGCAATTTGCTAGAAGCAGGCTTAACTTTCCGAGTTGTTTTTCTTCCAGCAAAAAGTCCTATATTGTTTATGGTGGGGCTGGATTCGTCAGCCCACACCTTGGTCTGAATTTTTGTCAGAAAGATTTCTTTATTATCCATACTGGTTTTAGCCTCACCATTTCTACACTTTCTATTTTCTAAATACCAGCCAATACCTATGCTCATAGTAATGTGAGCCAACACAGAAATTCCACAAACTATGATGGCTGGAGACAATGCAATTTTCATTTGAAATATAGACCACAACCATCCAACTGCAGTGATTTTCCTTACATCAAAACCAATTAGTTTAAAACAAAATGGAATAATCCACTTGTATACTAGAGAACCAATGTGTAAGTAAAAAGGTGGCAGAATCCACATGACTAACCACAGAAATCATTTAATGGTCAGCAGAGGAAATTTCCAATGAAGTTTTTCACTACAGTTATTGAGGGTCCAGGTTCAGCCTGTCCGAGTGCCATAATGTTGCAAGTCAGCCCCTGAAGAAGTTGACTGATGGAGGGATGGAGGATGAGTCCTTTTTCCTCCAGGTCGGAGCACACATCTGTTACCCTGTTCACTTGGTAGTTCTGAGGTGAATGTGGCGGGAAGAAAGCCAACAGGCAGTCAGGCTTCCGAAAAAAACAGCTCTTTATTCCGTGAAGAGGCCAAAACCAAAAGACCTAAGAATGGATCCAGGACAAAAAGCCTCTCGCCTTCCACAGACCCTTGTTTTTATGCCCCAGAATCAGATACCACCCAATGGTGGGATCAGGTATCACCCAATGGTGGGAGAAGAATCAGGTACTACCCTAGGGTGGGAGCTGAATGCCAGGTCACACCCTAGGGTAGGGCATAATCACTGATCAGGGTAGGGTCAGTAACATAATAATCCCATTAACATGTTTACGTACACAACAGTTAGGGTCTATTTTGTTGGGAACTCTTTTCACCTCCTGGATTTCCAGAGGGTGGTAACGTTTTCCGCTATTATATCCCTGACTAATTGTTGTTCTCCTTTCGCTGTTTCCTCCCCTACAATTCTTAGATTGTTTCTTTTGTCTTTGTTCATTAAATACTGGACTTTTACTTCCAGTGCTTTACTTTCTATTTCTTTGTTGGCATCTTTGTTGTCTTTTGTTTGCAGTTTATCTTTGAGTTATTCTATGTGATTCTCGAGCTGTGCAATTTTGCTCTTCTGGCTTTCTATGTTTTTATGAATTTCTTTTAATTCTGTTTGTATGAGTCTTTCACGTTTTATAGCAATTCTTGTTTAAGTTGGTTCATTTGCGCATCTATTGATTTCTTGTAATCTCTGGCCATCTTCTAGCATGGCTTGTAATTCTATTCTCATGGCTGCTTTTAGGTCTTCCTTTCTTGGGTCTGTGCGTTTTGGTGGACTTGGAAACTTGTTCTGATTTCTCTCCATCTCCCCTGTTGTTAATGTTTTCCTTGGTTTACCCATCCTTCTTTGCATTTATTGGCTTGGCTTGGAGTGCAGTGCCTTCAGGTTTCAGCCCGCTTTTGCCACCTGTGGCATGTGGCTAGGTCCCTTCTCGGGGTGTGGCTCTACGTGAGTATATTGGGTGATGTCACTGAGTTTTGGTCCTTCCCTCATCCTCCAGACAAGCCTGGTCAATCGCCACCCTCTTCCTGCCAGACAGTGCAGGTTCACTCCCTGGCTTAGTCGGCGATCTCCCCTCAGTATCTTGCTAACTTTTAAAGTAGCTTTTGTGTTTGTTTTATAGCCTTTGTTTTACAAATTTATAAGATCTCCCAGATTTATCCCATGACTCTATCTGACAGCTCCTAAAAGAGTTTACATCATATCAGAGTATCCTTCATTCCTTATCAGGCTCACATTTGCTGCTCAGTAGATGTAGAGGAAATTATAAGATAAAAATAAATAATAAAGATTTGAGCCAAATTAAAGTTTTGCTGATATGCAATTTTTTGTTATTTAGGTCTAGATGTTTGGTGGCAATTAGAATTAAAAGGACAATTCAAAAGATAGGGAGAGCCCAGTGGAAGATAATGGTTTTTATAATATTTCATCTGGTAGTTACTGCTAATTTTGGCAAAGCACAGAAAGTGAGTACTTTGGGCCAATGAGAAAGACATGAACTCTTGTCTCCCACTGTTTGCTGCTCGCTCTCTTTCCTTTTTGATGACAAACAACATTTCCCTTTAAGTCTCTTTCTAACCTGTCATTTCATCTCATTTTTCTCTCCTAAGTCCCACGTGGTGTTCTCACTACTTGCTTTATTTATTTATTTATTTATTTATTTATTTGTTTATATTTCACAGTGCTGGAAATTTAACCCAGGCTTACTGTATCGTAGGCATGTACTTTGCTGTTTTGCTGTATCCTTCACCCACTACTTATATTTTGTTTCTTGAATTGGTATTCTAAGCACTAGATTCATGGAAAAATTAAGGATAAGACCTACTTTAGAACAATTCCAAAATAGATCTATGATCCTGTTTTGTCTCCTGAAAATCCTTGTGGAAAATATAGGAAAATGAGAATATTGCCTGACACTCACATCCTCTTCTTTTGAAGAAGGCACTTTTTTGAAGAGCTTAGTCACTTAGAGAATACAATTTTATACCTTTTCTCTAATCCTACCCCCAATTTTCAGTTAACAACTGAGTGATACCTTGATATCACACCTAGAAGGACAGTGTTAGATTTAGAGTGGTGAACTGGAAAGAAAAAATTTTTATTATATTTTAAAATATATCATCAGAAGATGACAAGTACTGTACCATCTTTATGGTTTATCATTTAATAAGCTGCTAATTGTATTAACACCGCTGGTAGGTACTGGAGTATGAATATGATTTGTCTTTTATGCAGATAAGACTTAAAGTCAGTAAAATATGGCAGTAATACAATTTAAAATCAAAATAGCTTAAGGTAAAATATAATGAATGTGAAGTAGAATAATCACCGTGGAACTAGAACTAAGTAGAGATGATCAAAAAGATGATGGTACTGCTATGAATAATAATAGGAGCAATATTACTTGGAATTATTATTAGTTGAGTATGTCATGTGTCATAGTCTGGTTAAACTCTTTAAATATATTCTTTTAATTAAATTTTGCAACCAATGTGTATAATGTGTATACTGAAGGTAAAACTGAATTTTAAAAAATGAAAAAGATAAAGAAGAAAATTGAATTGTTTAATTCAAACAGGAGGGAAGGTTTTAAACATACTTTTCCTAGAGTAGATGCTGGTCTGCAAGACTGCTGTAAGACTGCATTCTGTTGCATTTGATTTTGATCTTAAATGACAGCATTTGATTTTCAATGGCAGCATTTGATTTTAACAGTATACGACAGGAAAGATTTGAACATCAAGGTTTAACAAGTTAGGGAAAAGAAAAAGCAGAAGCAAAGATCTAAAAGAAGGCAAGTGTATAATTTATTCAGTTGTTGCCCTATCTCTATAATCATAATGGCTTCAACAACTACAGGACAACAGCAGTTCCCTTGATCCTAAAAACAGAACCATATATTGATGGTTCAGGGATAAAGGGTTTGTTTCATAGGATATTCATTTTTGAAAATCATGATATTTCAATCAGCATATGAATTACATACTCTTCTAAAAGGAAATTAAACCATTTTTGAAATCCTCCAACTTTCATTTACACTCAAGTTCCTGGGGTAGTCAGACTTCACTGGACATCGCCAACCATTGGAAGCAAGAAAAAATCTAAACCAATTTTTTTTTGGGGGGGGGGCATTTCCAGTGGCGCTCAGGTGTTACTTCTAGCTTTTTGCTCAGAAATCACTCTTGGGGGGGCCATATGGGATGCCAGAGATTGATCCCAGGTCAGAAGTATGCATTGAAAAAGCCCTAACCACTATGCTCTAGCCCTGAAAATTAAACCCTTTTTTTGTAATTATTTACATTTTGGTTTTAAGACCACATTTGGCTGCATTCAGAGATACTCCTGAATACAGTATTTCATTATTAGTATTCAGCTATTGGGTTAGGGAGGTTGGTTTTAGTGGTGCTTGGAGAACCATGCAATATTGTGGGACTGGAGTGATGGCACAGTGGTAGAGTGTTTGCTTTGCATGAGACTGACCCAGGAGGGACAGTGGTTCAATTCCCTGGAGTCCCATATAATCTTCAGAGCCAGGAGCAATTTCTGAGCGCATAACCAGGAGTAACCCCTGAGTGTCACTGGGTCTGACCCAAAAACAAAACAAAACAAAATACTGTGCATCTACATGGAGAAAAAAGAGGTTAATTTTGAGGCAATGATACATTTACATATAGCTGCAAGATATAATACAGAGATATTCCTTATACTCTTCCTTCATATTTTACCCTCTAGATCTCCTTCCTTTTTTTCCTTTGCCCCTGGCCTGGTAGTATAACAGGCCCATTTTAAGTTTATATTGTTATAGTTTTGGGTCTCTTGATTCTATTGTTATTGATTTTGGCTTGGATATTTAGTTGTTCTTTTTAAAATTTTTATTTATTTTTTGGTTTTTGGGTCTGACCCGGCAGCGCTCAGGGATTACTCCTGGCTCTATGCTAAGAAATCACGCCTGACAGGCTTGGGGGACCATATAGGATGCCAGGATTTGAACCACTGTCTTTCTGCATGCAAGGCAAATGCCTTACCTCCACGCTATTTTTATAGCTCCTAGTTGTCTTTTTTTTTTTTTATCTCCACCAATGTATCTGAGACCACATGGCTCCTGGCTCTTATCTTTCTTCACTTTATTTCTTGATTTTATAGAAAAATATAGAAATACGATGTAAAACAAAGTAATTTGTGTCCCAAGGTTCTATGAAAAAGGCAGGGGCTCCTATCTAAAAATTAAAGATAAAAGAGTGTCACTTTATTTATTTATATTTTTCATAGGGGCAACAAAAGTTGGAAAAAATAGAAAGAAAAAACTTTGGCTTAAAAACAGGGTATCCATACCCATGAGGCATTCTGTCATAAGACCAACTTTTTTCATGCTCCAGGGAAAAATTCTCTATCATGGTTGTCCCAGTCAGGCTTCAGTAATTAGAGATCTTGGTTTTTCAAGTAGGTGCCAGGCCAGCATTAGGGCCTTCCCCATTAGAAGTTCCTTTCCTAGTGCTGGTACAGAAAACTATGCCAGTTCCAAAGTTATGATCCAAAGTTTGGAAGTGAACAATGATGTCATATATTTTTTCTTAAACTGCCAAAAATATTTCAGAATTACTATACTATCTCTATTTAATATAGACCCATGCCCTCATTAGAATTTGCTGTTGTCAACTAATATTTATAATAGTCATTCTGGTATTGATTAGTGATATCTCATTATGATTTTAATTTATTGTTCCCTAGTGATTACTGGTGCTGGTCATTTGTCATTTTTTTAAACAGCTTTACTATTTTATTTATTCATTTTTTCTATATGTTTTCACTGACACTGTGTGGTTTCAATATTATCTGTTTCCAGGCAACCTTGGCAGAGTTCACTTCACTTCCTTTGGGTCTTTTTATTCTCCCTATAAGTAATATAAATTGTGTGAAATGTTTCATCTACTTAGATCAACAACAGGAAATACATAAGCTATCAGATATCATTTAGAAGACACAAGTGGGAAAGAAACTTAAGGTTTTTTTTTTTTTACCATGTTTGTCTTACGAACTCCTTTATCTATATAGAAAATTCCATTTTTTATCATTTTATTTCACTTTAGAAATTTTCATTAGGCATTATTTTGAGTAGTTCTATTAGGAGCTGATCCCACGGTTTTTCTTCATTGTTTTGTGTACTGATTCCATCTTCGTTTTAGAAAGTTATTTTCAGTAGGCATAAAATTCCAGCTGTTATCTTTTTAATATTAAAAAATTCATTTTCCTCTAGTGTTTATGATAGAAAATCTACTGTCATTTGAGTAGATTCTCTTTTATATGTATGATACAGATTTCTAGCTGTGTTTTCTGGTATATTTCCCCTCTGCCTTGTTTTTTGAAGTTGACTTTGATGCTCTGGGGTTTGGTATTTATCCTATTTGGCATTTTCTCTGCTTTCTGAGCCTGTAGGTTTATGTCTTTTTATTTTAAAGTATAGCAAATTTAGTAGGAAATAAATTGGAAGTAGGAAAGAGAGATAAGGCAAGATACATGCTTAAGAGAAAACAAAGACTTCTTCAAATGGAGAAAGTTTAAAGTACACATCTCAAGAGGGGAGATACAGACACCATGTGTCTGGCAGACCAGACAATACATGTACTGTTTTACATATTTTACTAAATTTAGAAAAACATTTTTAATCATTCATTCTCTTAATAGTTCATAAGTTCTTCCTCTCTTTTACCTATGGAACTATGTTAAAATAATTGTTAAATCTTTGTTATAGTCTCTCTGGTATTTTTGATTGTCTTATTATTTATTTCTTTATTTATTTTCTTATGGTTTGGTTTTGCCACACCTGGTGACACTCAAGAGTTACTCCTGGTTTTGTGCTCAGAAATCATTCTGGCAGGCTCAGGGGACCATGCGGGATGCCAGGAATCAAACATGGGTTCATCCCAGGTTGGTTGCATGCAAGGCAAATGCCCTACTGCTGGGCCATCTCTTCGGCCCCTATTTTCTTATGTTTTATAGCTACCTTCAGCTGCGCTTAGTATTACTCCTGACTTTCTACTTAGTAATTACTCCTGATAGTGTTCTGGGACCATATAGAATACCAAGGATACTAACCCAGTCTGCCACGTGCATAGCAAGTGTCCTCATAGCTGTACTATCACTGTAATTCCTTTGCATTTATTTCTTAAGACTATTCCTTTTCTGTTAGTTAGATTAGGTCATTTAATTATATCTCCATTTGAAATTCACTAATTCATTTTTTTAACTCCCCAGTCTTCTGAGCCTATCAATTTATTTTCTCCTTTGATTTCAGTTATAGTATTTTCTTTTTATAAGATTTCCACTTTGTGAATCTTTTATCTTCCATTTATTAGCCCATACATTCAAGTTTGTTCATCTTTCTTTAAATTTATTCACCATAAAGTATTGAAGCAATTTTATGATGCTTAGTTTTTTTTTTTTCACGTATTTTGGGCTATAGTTGGTGTGTGTGAGGCTACTTCAATTTTGTGCTAGAGAGTTGCTTTTGATGGTGCTAGGTACTATAGAGTACCAGTGAGCAGAAAGGGGCTTCCTGAATGTAAAGTGCGTGTGCAAATCATTGAGCAAGCTATCCGTCCCTATGATGACTGATTTATTACTGTTATCATGTACTTTCATTGTCTCAGAATCTTAATGTTCATTTGGTATTATCCTGGTTCTTCATATGACACATAATTTTGATTTAAACTTGGTCATTGGTGTTCAGAGACTTCATCCTAAAACTTTCTATATTTAATGATTTAGTATCTCTGATGGTTTCCTGTAGGAAGAGAGAGAATAGAAAAGTGAAAGAAGTACATGAGAACTAGCTGGATTTACAGGTATGTTGGTAGGCACAGCTTTTATCTGATACTCTGAATGGTGATGGTGATAATGAGGAGAGGAAATATGACTTAGCTAGTGTGGAAATCTAGGCACTATATAAATCTAGGTGTTATATTTAGAAGGAACTGGGATAAAGCAAAGAGTTTTGCCTTTAGCTGTTTCTTATTTATTTGTTTAATTCTATGGTGTTTTATGGGAATATAGATATTCATTTAATACTTAGAAATGGGAGGGGCCAGAGACATAGTACAGTGGATAAGGCACTTGCCTTTCAGGTAGCCAATCTGTATTTGTATTTCTGGCATTGCATAAGGTTCTTCTAAGAAAGAACTGACAGGAATAATTCCCAAACTCAGAGGGAGGAATAGCCTCTGAGAATAAACAGGTGTGCCCCCCCAAACTTTGGGGGAGTTCTAGGTTTGCTTTTTCTGGCTTCTCGCTAGAAAGAGCTAGCTGTTTTGTTCTTTGTTTTCAAGATAGATAGATAGATAGATAGATAGATAGATAGATAGATAGATAGATAGATAGATAGATAGATAGATAGATAGGTAGGTAGGTAGGTAGGTAGGTAGGTAGGTAGGTAGGTAGATAGATAGATAGATAGATGATAGATAGAAGATAGATAGATAGATAGATAGATAGATAGATAGATAGATAGATAGATAGATAGATAGATAGATGATATAACTTAACTTAGATATAATGAAATGCTGGTTTCTTCAGTTCCATGTTTGACATATGCAAGCCTGAAGAATGCCTAAAGAATGTAGTGCTGTGATATCTGGATCCTAAAGTTTTAAATACATGTGTCTGCTCTTTAACAATATTTGTAGTGTTCTTTTGTTTGTCCTTTATATAGTATCTGAATTTTAGCTGAGCTTAGCAAGAGGATGAGGAGCAAGTATGTATCATTTTACCTGTATGATGAATAAAATCTTCAAAGCATGGTTTTTCTTAGTAGTTTCCTTCATTTATTTCAAGGTGAGGTTTTCTTGGTATGTTTATAAAAGATTGTTTTATTTTGTGTCAAAAGATCAGTTATCATACAATTGTAATTTCAATTGAAATTTAATTAAATATATTTATTTTTATATATTTTTGAAAGCATGCTTTTATATTAAATCTTACATATGAAATATACACATATTGTGTCTTTTAAGGTCTAATAGGCTTGTGCAAAAGATGAAATATAAATTTGTTTATTAAAAATCTGTTCATTTGTTGCTACATTAAATTGATTATTTTTGTTTTATTTATGATTAGTACTAAATGATACTTTTGATTTACCTACTTAGCTTAGCAATTATACTATTAATTTTATTACCATTTTACTAAAGCCACTTGTTTTCATAAAAGCCTCTTAGGTATCTGTGAACATAATTATATCAGCAAAAGTACATTTTCTCATTTTTCTGTAATAGAAAAATAATTTTATAAATAATAAAAAATAATCTTATTATTTCCCCTAATTTTCACAGCACCATTTATTGCTTCATTGCTCTAGTGGTCAGAAAATAAACAGGGAAAAAGAACTATCATTAAGGAAATGATTGAATAATTTTTGGTTTCTCTGAAAAATTGATTTATCATTGACTGGAAATAAGTTAACTTAGATGGATCTCTATATGAAAAATAAAGCGAGTAACCGAAATGAAATGATATGATTCACTTCTCTAAAACAACAGAAATATATTTGTGCAGTTTTATATGCAATAACTATTTATATGATTATCCAAATATAGGAAAAGCTATGAAATGATAGCAAATTGGCAGTGATGAAAGGAAATGGAGAGACAAAGAGATAAGTAAAAACAAATAAGAAAGACTGCATTAAGATGTTATTTGCCAAATAAATAGCACAGCAGTACAATACCATTTATGTTGAATTACACTTATCAGGTCGAATAGAAATAATAAGATGTGGTCAAGGCAATGTTAGTAGTGCTCACAATCTGGTGTAATTTCAAATCTGTTTCATTTTTTTATAACTTATTCAAAACTCTTGCTGTAAAACTATATATATGATATTAAAACACTATACATTTATGTCATATTTTTGTTGTTTTTAGTTTGTTTTGGGCCACACCCAATGATGCTCAGGGCTTACTTCTGGCTATGCACTTGCAAATCACCCCTAGCTTGGGGGATCATATGGGATGCCAGGGGAATCAAACCACAGTCTTTCCTAGGTTAGCGCATGCAAGGCAAACACTCTACCACCTGCTCCACCCCTCTGACTCCTGTCATAAAATAAAAAAATATTAATAAAGATATTTCTAGCTCAATTATTAACATTTTGCAAATCTGTGTAAATTAAGTTTATTGAATGGATGTAAGAGAGGTGGAGTCAGCTTTCCCTGCATGACTATGAGATTCCTGGGAACTGTGTCTAAGGTGAATGAAAATTTTAAGAATTATGTCAGAGAAGCAGAGCTATCTTACCCTGAGCATGACTACTGAAGCTACCGGAAACCTCCCTCAGGTGAGCATATGGCCCAAGACTAAGTAAGAGAGATAGAGTTTGTTTTCTCTGAGCACCACTACAACAGCTCCTTAGAGCCATAGCTCAGATGAGTGGACTACCCAAAGACTACATTACAGACGTGTGGCCACACACTCATGCTACTCAATGATCCTCAGCAAAACATGTGGAAAACACTACACTGTGACAATGGTGAAACAAAGCAGCCTAGATAATAAAGATAGTAGTTCTGATGACCAAAAAATACCAACCACCTATTTAGCTTTCCAGAGAAGGACTTTAAAAAAGAAATACAAAGGGTTTTCATAGATCTAATTGATAGCCTGGATAGAACTGAACGATCCAAAATAAAAATTAAGATAATATAAAATTAGAAATGAGAAATCTTCAAACTGAAAAAACAGGACTGGCAAACTTGTTATGCAAAATGAAAATATCACTGGAAAGACTCTCCAATGGGGTAATAGTGGCTGAAGACAGAATCAGTGAGCTAGAAGATGAAGTGCATAACAACTCCAAGCAATAGAAGAGGTTAGAAAAGAGCCTGAAAGCAAACAATTATAAAATTAGAAAAGTCTTCAAAGAATGTGAACAGATAAAAATAAAGTTTTAAATAAACTCAACCCAAACAACATTAGAATCATTGAATTCCAGAGACTCAGTAAGAAAAATCCCACGAGGTATCAATAGTGAAGGCGATCATTGCAGAGAAACTCCCAGAGCTAAAGAGTGCATGCGACCAAATTCTACAGGCCCCAAAAGTACAAGCCAAAACAGATACAAAGAAAAGCACCCAAGACACATCCTAATCACAATGACACAATCCTAATCACAGACACAAGACGCACTGCTAACCACAGATAGAGATATAATACTGAAAACAGCAAGATAAAACACAAAAAATCACCTTCAAAGGAGCATTTTTAAATGTATATTTAAAATGTACAGCAGATTTGTCAAACGAAATCCTCAAGTGGGATATAGTGGCAGCATTCAATGAAATGAATATTTCACCAAGAGTACTTCACCCAGCCAGGCTTACATTCAGATTTGAAAGTAGGATACACAGTTTCATCGATAAACAGCAGCTCAGAAACTTTATGAACTCAAAATCAGCATTAAAAGATAAACTAAAAGTTCTACTTTGAGGAAAAAACAAACTAAAATGACACCAATCTCCTTACAAATGATGACAGTAAAATCCATGGCAATTATCTTCCTCCATGTCGATGGATTTAAGTCACCAGTTAAGAGAAATAGAGTGGTAAACTAGATCAAAAGCTGAAGCAAGCGTTTTGTTGCCTACAAGAAACAAATCTGAATACTCAGATCAATAGACTTAAAGTCAAATTTGGAGGACAATCATTTAGGCAAGAAACACTTATAAAAAGGCAGGAGTGGCCTTATTAATAACAGATGATACAGTTTTAAACCTGAAAAAGTTAAAAGAGACAGAGATGGACATTTCTTAATAATCAATGGTTATGTACAACAAGAAGAAATCACACTCCTAACCATATATGCACCCTATGAAAACCACAAATTATTTAAAACAACTGTTGGCAAATTTGAAAGAAGATAACAATTGCAACACAATAATAGTGGGAGAATTCAACACTCCCTACCACCCTTTGATAGGTCAGCCAGGCTAAAGCCTAACAAGAAGATTGTACTAGCACTGAAAGGAGAAAAGGAAGAGTGGATTATATAATGTAGATAGATAGATAGATAGATAGATAGATAGATAGATAGATAGATAGATAGATAGATAGATAGATAGATAGATAGGTAGGTAGGTAGGTAGGTAGGTAGGTAGGTAGATAGATAGATAGATAGATAGATAGATAGATAGATAGATAGATAGATAGATAGATAGATAGGTAGGTAGGTAGGTAGGTAGGTAGGTAGGTAGGTAGGTAGGTAGGTAGGTAGATAGATAGATAGATAGATAGATAGATAGATATCTTCATCCTCATAAAATAGGATATGCATTCTTCCCAATTGCATATGTGTTATTCTACAGGATATAGCACATGCTTGCCCATAAAACATACCTCTATAAAATCCAAAGGATATAAATTATACAAACTACCTTATTAGATCATTATATATTGTAATTAGGAGTGAAATACAAAGAGACACAGAGGAAAAGCTTTAACACCTGAAAATTAAACAGCTCAATAATGAACAACAGTGGGTCAGAGATGAAATCAAAAGGAAATCAAATGATTCCTGGAAACAAATGAGAATGAAACACATTATCAGAATATGTACGACACAGCTAAAGTGGTACTAGAGAAAAATTTATAGTTTTGCAAGCATTTGTCTGGAAGTAAGGAGGGTCCTATATAAATAATTTAATGGCAGAGCTTATAAAATTGGAAAGTAATTAACAAAATGAACTAATATAGGCAGGTGTAAGAAAATAATAAAGGCATTATACAGATTCAACGCTATCCCTCTAAAGATACCCATGACATTCTTCAAAGAAGTGGATCAGGCACTTTTGAAATTTGTTTGGAACAATAAACACCCTAGAATAGCTAAAGCAGTCATTGGGAAAAAGAATATGGGAGGAATTACTTTCCCCAACTTTAAACTTTACTACAAAGCAATAGTTATCAAAACAGCATGGTACTGGAATAAGGACAGACCCTCAGATCAGTGGAATAGGCTTGAATACTCAGAAAATGTTCCCCAGACATACAATCACCTAATTTTTGATAAAGGAGCAGGAAATCCTAAATGGAGCAAAGAAAGCCTCTTCAACAAGTGGTGTTGGCACAACTGGCTAGCCACTTGCAAAAAATTAAACTTAGACCCCCAGCTAACATCATGTACGAAGGTAAAATCCAAATGGATTAAAGACCTCGATATCAGACCCCAAACCATAAGATATATAGAACAACACATAGGCAAAACTCTCCAGGACATTGAGACTACAGGCATCTTCGAGGAGGAAACTGCACTCTCCAAACAAGTGAAAACAGAGATTAACAGATGGGAATATATTAAGTTGAGAAGCTTCTGCACCTCAAAGGAAATAGTGCCCAGGATACAAGAGCCACCCACTGAGTGGGAGAAACTATTCACCCAATACCCATCAGAGAAGGGGCTAATCTCTAAAATATACAAGGCACTGACAGAAATTTACAAGAAAAAAACATCTAATCCCATCAAAAAATGGGGAGAAGAAATGAACAGACACTTTGACAAAGAAGAAATACAAATGGCCAAAAGACACATGAAGAAATGCTCCACATCACTAATCATCAAGGAGATGCAAATCAAAACAACAATGAGATACCACCTCACACCCCAGAGAATGGCACACATCACAAAAAATGAGAACAAACAGTGCTGGCGGGGATGTGGAGAGAAAGGAACCCTTATCCACTGCTGGTGGGAATGCCGTCTAGTTCAACCTTTATGGAAAGCAATATGGAGATTCCTCCAAAAACTGGAAATCGAGCTCCCATATGATCCAGCTATACCACTCCTAGGAATATACCCTAAGAACACAAAAATACAATACAAAAATCCCTTCCTTACACCTATATTCATTGCAGCACTATTTACCATAGCAAGACTCTGGAAACAACCAAGATGCCCTTCAACAGACGAATGGCTAAAGAAACTGTGGTACATATACACAATGGAATATTATGCAGCTGTCAGGAGAGATGAAGTCATGAAATTTTCCTATACATGGATGTACACAGAATCTATTATGCTGAGTGAAATAAGTCAGAGAGAGAGAGAAAAACGCAGAATGATCTCACTCATCTATGGGTTTTAAGAAAAATGAAAGACATTCTTGCAATAATAAATTTCAGACACAAAAGAGAAAAGAGCTGGAAGTTCCAGCTCACCTCAGGAAGCTCACCACAAAGAGTGATGAGTTTAGTTAGAGAAATAACTACATGTTGAACTGTCCTAATATTGAGAATGTATGAGGGAAATGCAGAGCCTGTTTAGAGTACAGGCAGGGGTCGGGTGGGGAGGAGGGAGATTTGGGACATGGGTGATGGGAATGTTGCACTGGTGATGGGTGGTATTCCTTTTATGACTGAAACCCAAACACAATCATGTATGTAATCAAGGTGTTTAAATAAAAAAAAGAAAAAGAAAAAGAAGAAAATAATAAAGCTTAGAGCAGAAATTAATTAATTGAAAATACAAAAACAAATCCAAAAATCAATGAAAGGAAGAATTGGTTCTTAAAAAAAAGGTGAATAAGCTACTAGCAAAACTCACAAAGAAAGGGAGATAAACTTAATAAACTGAATTATAAATGAAAAGGGGAAATACTACAGATACTATATTAATTCAAATGTTAATCAGAGATTACTTTGAGAACTCTGTGCCACAAAACATGAGTACCTGGAAGAAATGAATAAAATCTTGGACTCTTACAATGTCCCAAGTTTTAATCAAGATGATCTTGCATATCACAACAGACCTACAGTAAAAGAGCTAATTGAGGAAATTACAATTGTCTTTATTGCTGTGGTGCTATTCAGGTCTTTTGTTTGCTTGTTTTTGTTTTGTTTTCTTTCTTTGGGGGTTGATTTTTCTTGTATTATTTTTATGTTTTCCTTCCTTTTTCCCTTTTTTCTTAAACTGACATTTATAGTCTCTAGAAGGACTTTTCTTGCTTTTTGCTTGTTCGAATTTTTGTCCTTCCCCTTTTTTCTTTTCTCTTTTTCTTATCTTGAAGCAGAACCACATAACTTGAATCATCTTGTTCTGCCTCACAAATTGAGAGGGAAATAATGGAGGGCACCAAGACCAAGCAGTTGTATGAACATTGAGTAGAAATAAAAAATGATCCGACTTGAACACCAAAACCAAGCTAACTACAACAAAATCGATACCCAATCTACAACAGGCTAGACACAGAAGAGACCATTTATACTAGCAGCCTGGGGGGCAAAGGAGGGGCGATATGGACTGCATGCTGGGAACATGGGTGGAGGGAGGACAATATTGGTGGTGGAAATGCCCTGATTTGATGTCACTATGTATCTGAAATACTACTGTGAATGATTTGTGATCCACTTTGGTCAAAATACAAATTATTAATAAATTTAAAAAATCCCTGATGTCAGGCCTGAAACTATAAGATATATAAAAAAATGTAGGCAAAACACACCATGACATTGAGAATAAAGACATCTTTAAGGAGGAAACACCACTGCGCAAACCAGTGAAAGCAGTGCTAGACAAATGGGACTACATTAAACTGAGAAACTTCTGCACCTCAAAGTAAACAGGGACTATGATAAAAAGGTTACCACAGAATGATAGAAATTAGTCACCCAATACCATCATAAAAAGGAGCTAATATCTAAGCTATACAATTTACTGACAATTAAAAAAAAAGCATCTATCCTCTCAAAAATTGGGAGAACAGATATTTTCTAAAAAAATAAAAAATAAAAAAGTATGGCCAAAAGGCACATAAAAAATGCTCCACATCACTAATCATCAGGGATATGCAAATCAAAACAACAATGAGGTATCTTCTCACACCACAGAGACTGGCACACATCACAAAGAACAAGAACATCCAGTACTGGCATTGATGCAGAAAGAAAGGAACTCTCATTCATGACTTGTTGGAATGTCCTTTGGTCAACCTTTCTGGAAAACAATATGAATATTCTTCAAAATACTAGAAATTGAGCTTCTATTTTATCCAGCAATATTACTCCTGTGGATATACCCTAGTAACATAAAAACACAATAAAAATGCACTCTGCAATTCTAAATGCATACAAATTGCCAGAATATGAAACAGCCTAGGTGTCTGAACACTGAGGAATGGCTAAATCAGCTGTGGTGCATTCTCTACGATAGAATACTATGCATCTGTTAGAAAAAATAAAGTTGTGTAATTTGCCTGTGCATGGAGGAACATGGAGACTATTATGCTGAGTGAAATGAATCACAGTGTGAAAGACATATAATAGTCTACTCATCTGTGGTATTTAATAAAAATAAAAGACAGTATGGTAATAATACCCCCAAAATAGAAATGAGGGCTGAAAAACCAGCCCATGATATTATGCAATCTCAGAGTGGTGAACACAATTAAATAAATAACTATACCAACAACTACCGTAAATGTGATAGTAAGAGAGAGAAATAGATTGTCTCAAATTCAGGCAGAAACTAGGGGAGGAGGGATATCAGAAACTTTCATGGCAGAAAAGTTACACTAAGGAAGTGTGGTGTAAATGCGATGACTAAAATCCAATTACAAACATTTATCTAACTATAGTGGTTAAATAAAGAAATTATTATTAAAAAGTTTCTTGGATTAAAAACATCAGAAGCTGAAAAACTAAATACGGAAGACAAAATATTACTGGATTATCTTGAATTGAAGGCAAATGTTGAAATATTCTTTTGGAATAAGGGCCTATACAGTTCCAAAATTCTATAATATAGTTATTTTATAAAAAAAATTTCAAAGTACTTTAGAATGAATCTTCTAAGTGCTTTTCTTTTTGTATCATTGTTAGTTCTGTCTTGCCAGGATTACAGGTAATAAGTAGAGTAGTGGGTGATTTTATTAAAAGAGATTTGAACTTATTAAGAAAAGGAAAAAGTTGATCAGTGTAAAAAGGTTAAGAAAAATAATTCATAATACATATTTTTGTTTGTGCTTGGCTTCTGGAGGCCAATGTTCTGATAGAGCCTGGACCTATTCCTGGGATGTCCACTGCCCAGTCCACAGCCATCTAAGTTTCTAAATCTTTCTTGGGGCACAGGGTATTCAAAAACATATTTTCCTTCCACTATGCACATTCTCAAGACTACTTTATTTCATATCTCAAATTCTGCCACTACTTTTCTACCATCAGTCATGTCTATTGGAGTTCAGGTTCACTTCTTCAAACGGACACAAGGAGACATCAATAAATCAAAGAGAAGTAAAAAGATGAAGATATATTATCAACTGTCTCATAGAAGGAATAAATGACCTGAGGAAATTCAGGATAAAAGATGTTACTATCATGAAAAATTAATCTTCCATTGGGCCATCATAGTACCTCCAAGGAAAACTGAAGAATATGGTTGGTAGAATAAGATATTTCTAGCTATTGCAACCTGGTAAGAATTGCTTGTTTAGTGGGCTGACTATCAGTTAATAAAAATATCCCAATACTTTAGAAAGGAAATTTCTTCATTACATGAAGGGGCTAATCATTATGGGCTCTGTTTAACATCTTATGTGTGTACTCTGCTAAAGATTTCTTTCTATATATGATACCTGAATTCTAATATTCAGTGACTTAGTGCACCAATCATTTATTATTTCTGCCAGGTGAAGATAGGCCAGGAGCATTCATTTCTTATTTTAAGTGCAAGGGTTCTCTCAATATCTCTGAAGTAACCTGGACCTCAGATAAAAAGAGTAGCAGCCACCTGAGAAATATTTCTTTTATTGAATATCACAGGTGGAAAAAAAGACAAGCTAACCTATGCCAGCACATTTCAGTCATCTGTTCTCATCACATCTGCAAAAATCTCATGGGTCAAAGAAACTCATGTTCTGAGCTGGACATCAAAGAGTTGGATGATCTGGCTTGGAGATCTAAGTTGTGGGCAGGTAGTGAGTGCTTTTTAACAGTAATCTCCTTTAGAATCTCCTTTTCTTCCATATGTTTTTTCTGAATGTTCCAGCAGATAGCCAGAGATACTAGAGATGTCGTGGTAATTTAGGAAACAGCTTCTTTTATAGAAAACTATAAATAAAAGAATAAAGTTTACTGATTTGTTTCACTGATCAACTTGAAAGAGAAATGAAAACAGATAAGTGAAAGAAGGGATAATATTATAGTATCCAAACAGTGCTAACTAACAGTATTTTACAGTGGTATTATAGAACTAAAGTTTTTACAGTGGAATATAGAACTAAAGCTCTCTGTATAATTTTTAGCATTTTTCTACATTTCCAAATCTCCATTTTCTATAGTGCACGTCTATTGTTTTTTTATAATCAAAACATGCTTACACACATAACATAAAGAAAATATCCTCCAAGGAGTCTTTTTTCTTCTCAGCTTATGAAATCTAGTGCACTGTGGCATTAATGGAGGGGAAGAAAGAGCATTTTGTGTTTTATCTGTAGATTTAAAAGTAAAAGCAAATGTTACAGAACACTCATTTCTTCTATTCTAGTTAAATTCTGCAATTTAAGGCAGAGGCTAAAGATCACATTCTTATTAGGTATTGATTTTTGAGGGCAGGTATAATATAGAAAACCTTTTAAGGAATTATTGTCCATTCTCAATTCTATGAAGGGAGTGATGATTTATGGGGTGACTTTCTCCTACTCTACTCTTAGTTTCCTCATCTGCAAAGTGAAGGAGCTGAATTACCATAACCTCCCCGCTGAGAAAGGGGGTGTGGTCCTGGCAATACTGCTGAGTAAAGGCAAGTTGTGCCCTATGTTAGCACTTGTCAGGATAGCAACAATAAACTTATTAAACAATGAATAAACAATGTCAAGTACATATAAAAAAAAACTCTGTGCCTTTGCCCCTTGTTTAAAACAAGAATTGCTGGAACACAACTTACTTACCCTAAGCTGCTGGGAGAATCTACAATAATATTTTTTAGGCTGGTAGAATCCATAATATTTTTCTCAAACTGATAGAATCAACATTAATATTTTTAGTCAATTATTTAGTATTGTGTAGGCTACAAAAATATATAATTACATCTACCCTTTTTTACAATAGTTTCTTGGTATAACATTAATAGGAAATAGGCTTGTTGATTTCTGATTTCTGTTGACTAGCAAGAATCCTATTAAAATATTAGAATAGTATTTTTCTGATTCCTATTATGGTAAATGAAACTGATGATAAAGAATTTATAAAATACATACATACATAATTTAGATGGTTGTCTAATGATTATGTTGACACATGTTTAATACTATTGCTAAAAAACATGTCACACTGGATCCATCCAACTTCCTACTATTGATATTATTTTGCTTAAATATGAAGCAAAACTCCCAATAAATCAAACTCAATTCTAGCTACTCTTGAGTGTGTTTGGTTTCTGAGCATCCATCCTACTTTCTGCTTTCCATTGCCTTGAATTTCATTCCATAGGAGCCCCTCCCAGTTCAGAGTTATTGGCATGTCTCAGTGTTAATTAGAAAACAGGTTGTAAATCCTTGACAATTAAATTCAAGGATTACTAGTGTGTGCAGAAGAAAGACAAATCTGTGCAGATATATTTTCTCCTTTCCATTTTTACTGAGATATCTAATTTACAATACTACCAATGATATTTAAAGGCATATATTGTTCCAACACAGTACCACTACCTGAATGCCCTCTTGCCGGCATCAGACTTTTCCATTCATTTCTCATTTCAGAAAAGCTGAGTTCTGTAGAGTAGATCTTTTGTTTTGATACCTTTGGCTACTTGCTAATTGCTATTTCCTTACAAGGGAGGTCATATTTGTTTCTTCATCTGAATGAAGCATGATACCTTTTATTTCTGCACACTAGTTGCAAATCGCATGATTTCATCAGATAAAACAGCTGGATGGTATTCCATTGTGTATATGGATGATTGTCTTTTTTATACAGTCACATTCTTGGGAACTTGTTTCCAGATTTTCCTTATTAATAGTCTGCAATAAACATATGGACACAAATGCCTTTTTGAAGTGTGTTTCGGACTCTTGGATTAATGCCAAGAAATGAAATTACTGGATTGCATGAAAATTGAATTATTGGATTTTAATGTGTTCATATCATTTTCTAGAGAATAAACCAGCAGACAACCCCATAAATGGTGGATATTTTTTTCCCTTTGAAAGTAATTGTTCATGCTTCGAAACTGGGTAAAATATAACATAGGCAGTAAGGAAAAAAGAGGGGAGAAATTGTTTCTCCTCTGAATCATCTCTAATATCTTTCTAGAAATATGTTAGGGACCACCTGTTCATAGCTGTGGGTAAGGTCAATTAGTGGATACAGAATACCCTGTTTTCTTCCTAATCTACTAGCAGTGACCCCTTGCAGTTGGACTGTTCAGCAACATTTCTATTATTTTACTCCACCTTCTGTCGTTTTAATGTGTGCAACTTGGTAGACATCTCCACTAAAAGCCAACAATTTTTTTGATACTTCAGATCTTTTTATATTTAGAAGAATGAGTATATCGTAAGAAAAGTGTTCTATCTTTATAGGAACCAGAAGTTCATAGAAAACCACTCATCAAGGGCATATACACTGCACAGAGGCCACTCAAGTTAGCATAGTTACCTCGAATGGAAGAGCTCAATGAAGGTGAGTTGTTCTCAATATTTCTAAGTTTTTTAATCTGTAAACAGTGAACATCTTTGAATGTGCACATTCCACATCTTCAATTGTTTTGGAAACCAGGAGTATATCTTAGAGGTGAAAATTACTTTTAAATAAAGGCATTTTAAATATATGTAATAGATACAGAAAATTTGATTCTTATCGCTAATTCAATGATGGGATGTTTTCAACCATGTGGTATGTAGAATAATATATCAAAATTAGAATGAATAAATGGCAAGTATCTGTTTTTCTTATTTAAAATATAACACACAAATGATTATTGCAAAAATATCTGAAAATTAAAAAGGTAAGGTGTTCCTTTTTCACTATTTAATTTATATGTTTTATAAAATTTACTCATCGATATTTTTCATTTTATTTTATTATTATAATGGGTTGGGAATTGTCAAGTAGGGCATTTGGGTTCTTCCCATGAATAGCCAATCCAGCTGAACGTTCATTGCTAGAGCCTCAGGATTTGGTTGTACTCTGATAGGGCTGGGACCACTAGGCCCACTAGGGCAGTGTTTGGGATGTGGGGAGGCTCCAGGACTGCAGTTGCTTAGGTTGAGGTGAAGGTAGTTACATATAGTGCTTGGATTTTAACTACATTACTGAATATGTGTAACATGTTTCCTGATCCCTGTATAATCTCCCCTTCATGCTCCATTGGTTTTTATGTAAATCTTATTCCATAGTATTAAACTGTTTTATTTATCCTTTTCATCAATAGCTTTTCAGCCCAATAATTATTTTGCTACCTATAGAATTTTGAGTCTTTTGAACATAATAGCTTTGTGAATATTTCCAAATATTCTTAAATATAATTTATTTACCATTTTAATTTATAGCATTTGACTTTGTAAAGATTTTTTAGACCAATAACCACATGATTTTATAATTTGACCTTCTATTGCATTAATTTCTTTGTGTTATTGACCAGAACTTGAAAAATAAAAAAATGCAATTGTGCTTGGTGATTTCTTTTCTTTTTGATGTTAATGAGAATGCATCAAGCTATGGACAATTCTGTTATACATTTTAACAAATTTTTTATTTTGAAGTGGCTAAAATGTTTTTGAAGTGTTTATGTACTTTTCTCCTTTTACATATAATGTGGGTACTGAATCCTGGACTGGAGAGATAGTTCAGAGGGGTGGAGTGTATGTTTTGTTTTCTGGAGTCCTGGATTTGATTATCGAGCAAATGGTTCCTCAAACATAGCCAAAAACCACTCTTGAGCACCAACCTGAGTATGGCCTCAGGCTTATAAATCAAAACACTAACTATATTTATAATGCTGAAATCTTTTTATATTTTAAAAATAAATTGCATGTGACTTCTTTAAACTTACTTTACATTTTCTAGAATATTTGCAGTAGAAATTCTCCCACCACCACTACTATCACCATCAAGAGCATGTTAGAAAACATTGTCATCCATAGCTGAAGATTAATGTTTTATAATTTATGTTTTATGTTATAATGTTTTATGATATGATTTATCATATTTAAACCTCATTTTCTTTTTTGATTCTTAATTTTGATGTAGTGATTCATAATTGAAGAAATGGGAAAATAAATGCTATTCTTGGCCAGAGCGACAGCACAGCAGTAAACCTTTTTTGCCTTGCACACAGCCGACCCGGGAGGGAGAGATGGATTCCATATGATCCCCCAAGCCTGCCAGAAGAGATTTGTGAGCACAGAGCCAGTAGTAGCTCCTTAGCACTACTGA
This sequence comes from Suncus etruscus, assembly GCF_024139225.1. NCBI lineage: Eukaryota > Metazoa > Chordata > Mammalia > Eulipotyphla > Soricidae > Suncus > Suncus etruscus. The sequence goes on from NC_064864.1 coordinate 28,187,921, forward strand.
GTGTAGCCCCAAAACAAAATAAATGATATTCTTTTTAAAAATATAATTAGTTTAAAATTATATGTGGTTTACATCGTTATTCTTAATACATTTGTTTCTGGAAATTCATCATTCCATAGTCCAATAACAATCCAACCACCAGTGTAATATTCCCTTTACTCATGCCCCCATATTCACATCCTATAGCAAACCAACCATCAGTGTAGCATTCTCTCTACTCATGTCCCCATATTCACACCACATACCCCCATCTTGACTCAATTGCAAGCACAAATAATTTACTTAATTTTACTTGTTTACAACAAAGTGATAATGAAATTACTATAAAAATCCCAGCAAAAGAAAATTTGGGAAAATTCTCATGCCTCATAATGGGTTAAATTAAATCATTGTCTCAAGGTTTACTATGCTAGGTGATGATTCTGTTATTGATTTTGTTCGTTAACTTTAAGTGACTTATAAGTCATTTTGATAGCTAATTTTATGCATTAGTGTTAGTATTGAAAAAATTGTAGATATAATGTGGCCACATATGCAACAGCACACTGCAGAAATTCTGTGTTCTGTGACTGACATGGCAATAGCCGTGGGACATGTATGTGGTTGCCAGGGCTTCTGAAAATATGAAAGGGCATAGAGGATTGCCTGCACTCACTCCAAGAAGACTAGGTTTCTCAGCTCAAATGTCAATATATCTGGAGTTTTGGTCAATTATGTGTTTCTGCAGATACCAATGGCAAAGTGGTGAAGTTGGAGCATTAGCATGGTGACAATTGTGGGTTGTAGATGCAGATACCAAGGCTTCATAGACTCAGCCAGCTCCACAGACTCAGTTTATTTTCAAAATTCATAAAACAAATTGCAAAATCATTATGGGTATACCAGTCTCACAGCTAAAATATGGGTGGGATAAGTGATGTTCTAAAATTAGATATTAAAGGAGTATTCTTAAGTATTACAATCCATTTTTAAAATTAATTTAGAATGATTAAATGTCCAATTCACAAAAATATTTCTTCATATAAAGTCAAGTACTTAAATATAACTTAAATTTAAGTTTATTCAAAATTGCCTTTTAAACATACAATGTTTCAGAATTCATCTCACCACCAGTATAAACTTTCCACCATAAATAATCCCAAAGTCTATACCTTGCCACCACCTTTAACCACAGCCTATCATAATAACAGCCACTTATTTTATTTATTTATTTATTTATTTTTTATTTTTGGATCACACCCAGCAGCGCTCAGGGGTTACTTTTAGCTCAATGCTCAGAAATCACTCCTCGCATGTTCAGAGGACCATATGGGATGTCAGGATTTGAACCACCGACCTTGTGCATGCGAGGCAAATGCTTTACCTCCATGCTATCTCTCCGGCCTCAAACAGGCACTTTTTAAAGTTTGGTTGCTAAAGTTTAATTCTCATAATTTTATTGTTGACTGTGGCATAATTTTTAAGAATACAATTTTAATCTTTTAATATGACTATATATTAGAAAGATTGGTTTGTAAATTATTTCTTAGTGTTCTATTTGACAAATACTATTATCAGAGTATTGTTGGTCTACTAAACCAAGTAGAAATACTCTGTCTTTTTGTTATTAAATATTTTAAATAGCATGAAATATTATTTCATTATATCTAATGGAATATTGATTTTTTTATTCCCCTTAAGTATATTTGCTTTATTTTATTTTTTTCCCACCAGACCTGTTTTATTTTACACAAATGTTGGTCTTATCAAATAACACAACAAATTTTATATGTTATTTATAATGCCTTTCTTTCTGCCTTTTTGTTTTATTTTTAAAATTCTAACTTTTTTGTTTGTTTGTTTTTGGGCCACACCCGGCAGTGCTCAGGGGTTACTCCTGGCTGTCTGCTCAGAAATAACTCCTAGCAGGCACGGGGGACCATATGGGACACTGGGATTCGAACCAACCACCTTAGGTCCTGGATTGGCTGATTGCAAGGCAAACACCACTGTGCTATCTCTCCAGGCCCAAATTCTAACTTTTCTTTACCTTTTGGATTTAAATATTCTTTTGTGTGAAGCACACTCACCCTAGCATTTTGCTCAAGGATCACTTCTGGTGGAGAACGGAGTGGTATGTGATATCAGGTATTTAAGTGAAAAACTCTGTACTATCTCTTTTGATTAATAACTGTTAATTTTAGTGGTTAAGATTATGTCAATTATTTAGTAAAAGCTTATGCTTATTTTCTTTACATCATGATAAAATTACACTATTGGTGTCAAATTTAAAAGCCCTATAGTTAACACAAAAGTATGACAGACTAAAAGAAAGTAATACATCAAGCAACAAACTCAATAGTTACAATGGTCTAGATAAGAATAAAGGCATCTTCAAGGAGGAAACTGCACTCTCCAAGCAACTGAAAGCAGAGAATAACAGATGGGATTATATTAAACTGAGAGGCTTCTGCACCTTGAAGGAAATAGTGCCCAGGATACAAGAGTCACCCACTAATTGGGAGAAACTATTCATCCAATACCCATCAGATAAGGGGCTAATATCCAAAATATACAGGGCACTAACATAACTCTACAAGAAAAAAAAACATCTAATCCCATAAAAAATGGGGAGAAGAAATGGAGAGACACTTTGATAAAGAAGAAATACAAATGGCCAAAAGGCACATGAAAAAATGCTCCACATCACTAATCATCAGAGAGATGCAAATCAAAACAATAATGAGATACCACCTCACACCACAGAGAATGGCACACATCACAAAGAATGAGAATAAACAGTGTTGGCGGGGATGTGGAGAGAAAGGAACTCTTATCCACTGCTGGTGGGAATGCCTTCTAGCTCAACCTTTATGGAAAGCGATATGGAGATTCCTCCAAAAACTGGAAATCGAGCTCCCATACGATCCAGCTATACCACTCCTAGGAATATACCCTAGGAACACAAAAATACAATACAAAAACCCCTTCCTTACACCTATATTCATTGCAGCACTATTTACCATAGCAAGACTCTGGAAACAACCCAGATGCCCTTCAATAGATGAATGGCTAAAGAAACTGTGGTACATATACACAATGGAATATTATGCAGCTGTCAGGAGAGATGAAGTCATGAAATTTTCCTATACATGGATGTACATGGAATCTATTGTGCTGAGTTAAATAAGACAGAGAGAGAGAAAGATGCAGAATGGTCTCACTCATCTATGGGTTTTAAGAAAAATGAAAGACATTTCTCAACAATTTTCAGAGACAAAAGAGAGGAGGGCAGAATGTTACAGCCCACCTCATGAATGTCACTACAAATAGTGATGAGTTTAATTAGATAAATAACTACATTTTGAACTATCCTAACAATGAGAATATATAAGGTAAATAGAAAGTCTAGAGTACAGGTGGGGACAGTAAGTGGAGGAGGGATATTTGGGACATTGGTGATGGGAATGTTGCACTGGTGATGGGGGTATCTCATCTTATATGACTGAAACCCAACCACAATCATGTTTGTAACCAAGGTGTTTAAATAACAAATAATAAAAAAATTGAAAAGTAAAAAAAAATATAGAAAAAAGGTCTGGTAGGAGAGAAGGAAAAGAATCCTATTGTGCCTCACCACATCTTCACTGATAAAAGCAAAAGTTCAAATCATTATAACCATGACAAATGTGCTCTGAATTAATATATTTAACAATCATAATTGATCAGATTAACCATAGGCTTTGTAATAAATAATCTAAACAACCACAAAAGTGATCTGCAAGAAAATAGAAACAATAACATATCATTAACACATTTTATAATTCAAAATATCAAAAGCACACACACAAAACAAAATTTTACTTTTGTGGAGGGTCTAGTATTTAAATGTTGTATTCATGAAACCTTATCACTAGTAACCTTATAAATCACACTGCTGAGAATTTAAAAAATAAAAGTTTATATAATACAAGATATAAGGTATTATTACGTTAACAAGCTTAAGTTATTGTCGTGTAGTTTGCAAAGATATTTCATAACAGAACTAAGAAATAAAAACATGAATCATAGAAGTATAAATCTGTAGTATTATTTTCTTGACAATATTTACATTTTCCATTTTTTTGGTTCCTCTTTAAATAAAACTTTCTACAACTTTATTTTATGTCAACCCCTCTTATCATCAGCCTTGATTATTTGATTTTCTTTGGGAAGCAAATGATGGTGGCACATGTCACATCTGAACTAGAGCTTTCCGAAACAAATGTGACCCATGTTATACCTTGCTCTCTGCATCCATATGGAGATGTTCCAGACTGAGGCAGTTCTTCCTGAAGTGGTCCTTGCTAAAGGCAAGGAGCAGAGAAAGAGTGTAAAACTGATGCTTATTTAGCATAAGAAAAAAATAATGGTCCAGAGTATTTGTTCAGATGGCATAGTGCTTGCTTTGCATGCAAGTGAATTGCATTTGATCCTCAGCATCACAAATAATTGCTATGAGTCCAGCCAGATACAGGATTCCTGAGCACAGAGTCTGCACTAAGTTCTGTGGACTACTAGGTGTGCTAATTCTACCAACCACTACCCCCAAACCCACAATTAAAAAAAGCATTGTTACAAGCATTGAAATCCTGGGATATAAGTGAACTTCAGGGGTTGATTTAAAAAGTTTTATAATTATACAACAATTATACCCTCCCTAGGTAAACACTTATAGACTTTAGAAGCTGAATATGGATTAAAACAAAAATTCAATGCATAAATGAAAAGAATTCAAAAGTATATCATTAAATTGGGTTAAATACATAAAAGGTTATAATTAATCACAGAAAAATTTTTTATCTGTACTATTACTTTCCTTTAATGTCATTTTGCAGAATTCCTTTTATAATTATTGATCACCTTTTCATTACAAAATTTTTATTTAAATTGATTTTAAATAAATTAAAAAAATTAAATTTAAATGTTAAAAGTTTTTAAATTATTTTATTTAGTTTTTAATTTATTTAAATAAATCTGCAAATAATAAATTGAGCTTTAACTTAGTTTAGCAGATTATCTTCTAGATTTAAATAGAAAATTAAATTGGACTCCCCCCATTCCAATAGCAGCACTGGAAGACTATTGCATGAAGAGGAGAGCCCCTTCCCTTCCAACAGAGTATGGTACGTCAGTACATGTGAACTGATTCCACCTAAAGGACATAGCCAGAGGAGCTCCATCAATTGATTCTGCAGCCATGCAGTTCTCCTCTTTAATGAAACCCAACAAAATACATTAAAAAAAAAACACACTGAAAGCAACACAATGGGAAAACAATTCAGGCATCCACCATGCTTAAAGAATAAATATGGCAGCTCTGATGACCTAAAAAGTGCCAACAACATATTTGACCTCTCAGATAAGATAAGGAGTTTAGAGAAAAAATTTGGAGGATCCTCAAAGAACTCAAAGAAAACATAGAACAAACTGAAATGAACCACAAATAAAAATTGAGATATAAAAGTAGATACAAGAAAATCACAAATTGAAATAACAGGACTGAGAAACTTGGTAGGTGATATGAAAATTTCACTGAAAAGCCTCTCCAACAAAGTAACAGTGGCTGAGGACAGAATCAGTGAGCTGATCCTCACTGATTTGAGCTGATCCTCAAAGAATGTGAACAGGCAATGATAGATGTCTTTTATAAGCTCAACAGAAATGACATAAGAATCATTGGAGTCCCAGAGATGCTAGAAGAAAATCCTTATGAAGAATTAATAGTAAAGGAATCCATTACAGAGAAACATCCAGATCTAAAGACTGCATGCAAACAAATACTGCATGCCCAAAGAATATCAGCTAAAAGAGATCCAAAGAAAAGCACACCAAGATACATCGTAGTTACAATGGCAAATTCCACAAATAGGGATAGAATACTGAATGTTGCAAAATCAAAGGGAATTCACATTAAAAGGAGCATCCTGAAGATTTACAGGAGATCTATCACAAGGAACCCTCAAGACTTGAAGGCAGTGGTGAGATATAGTGAAAAAGTTAAATGAAATGAATACTTCGCCAAAAGTATTCATTCAGCCATAGTTATATTTAGGATAGAATAAAGGATACACAACTTTACATATAAACAACAGTTCAGAAACTTTAAGATTCAAAACTGAAAGGTCTACTTTAAGACAAGACAGACCTGGGACCAGAGAGATAGCATGAAGGTAGGGTGTTTGCTGTGCATGCAAAAGATCAGTGGTTTGAATCCGGGCATCCCATATGGTCCGCCAAGCCTACCAGGTGCAATTTCTAAGCATAGAGCCAGGAGTAACTCCTGAAGCCAAAACAAACAAACAAGCAAACAAACAAAAAACACAAGACAGACCTATAAACACACCAACCTCCTACACAAAGATGACACTAATGGCCATACTAATATCAGATGACACAAAGATTTTAAAAGGAACAGAGATGTATATTTTTAAATAATAAATGGATATGTGCAACAAGATGAAATCATACATATATACACCAAATGAGAGACCAGCAAAATATTTAAAACAATTGTTGATAAATTTAGAGTAAGATATCAATAGCAATACAATAATAGTTGGAGACTTCAACACTGCCCTGTCACTCCTTGATAGGTTGGCCAAACTAAAACCTAATAGAATCTACTGCATATATATATATATATATATATAGCTTTCCATCCCTAGAAAACAGGATATTCATTCTTCTCAAATAGATATATGTCATTCTCCAGAATAGACCAGATTCTGGACCATAAAACACACATTTATAAAATCAAGAGGATAGAAATTATTCAAACCAAATTTTCAGATTATAATGTACTAAAATTTGAAGTGAGTTACAGATACAGTGGGAAAACTTTAACACCTAGAATTTAAACAGCTCACTAATGAAAAATTCAATTGATCAGATATGAAATATAAGAAGAACTCAAAAGGTTATTGGAAACACAAGGGCTGGAGCAGTGGCACAAGTGTTAGGGCATTTGTCTTGCATGTGCTAACCTAGGATGAACTGTGGTTCAATCCCCTGGTATCCCATATGTCCCCCAAGTCAGGAGATATTTCTGAGTGAATAGCCAGAAGTAACCCCTGAGCATCACCAGGTGTGGCCCAAAAAGAAAAAAAAAAGATTCTTGGAAACAAATACACAAATTATCAGATTTTGTAGACACAGCAAATACAGTACTAAGAGGAAAATTTATAGCTTTTCAAGCAGTCACCAGGAATAAAGAAATGGCACATATAAATAACTTAATGGAAAAGCTTACAAAACTAAAATATTATCAACAAAATGACCAGAAATAGGCAGGCAGAAGGAAATAATAAAACTCAAAGCAGAAACTAATTGTCAATCCGAAGTACAATCCAAAAGATCAATGAAAGCAAGAATTGGTTCTTTGAAAAAGGACCTATACAAAGAAAACTACAAAACGCTGCTTTAATGATTAAAAGAAGATACAAAAAAATGGAGACATATACCCTGTTTATGGGTTGGGAGCAATAACATAATTAAAATAAAAATAATCCGTAAAATATTGTACATATTTAATGTATACTAAGGATACCCATGACATTCTTCAAAGAACTTGACAAAACACTTCTGAAATTTATTTGGAACAAAAATAGCATTAATAGCTAAAGAAACTATTAGTATAAAGAAAATAGGAGGCATCACTTTCCCCAACTTTAAATTGTATTACAAAGCAATAGTTATTAAAGCAGCATAGTATTAGAATAAAGATCAACCTTCAGATCAATGGAATAGATTTTAGTGTTCATAAAATGATGCCCAGGCATGCAATCTATCAATATTTGATAAATGGGAAAGAAATGAAAAAACAGAACAAGGAAAGCCTCTGGGAAAAGTGGTATTGGAACAACTGGTCAGCCACATGCAAAAAAAGTAAACTCAGACCTCCATCTAACACCATGCACAAAGGTCAATTCTAAATCAATTAAAGACCTTGATATCAGACCAGAAACAATAAATTATATAGAAGAAAATATAGGCAAAGCACTCCATGATATTGAGACTAAAGGCATCTTCAAGGAGGAAACAATATTGTCCAAACAAGTGGAAACAGAGTTAAACAAATGAGGCTACATTAAACTGAGAAGCTTCTGCACTTTAAAGAAAGTAGGATGTTGGATACAAAGGCCATTCACAGAATCTGGGCTCCCAATCCCATCAGATAAGAGTATAATATCTAAGATATAAAAGTTACTGAGAAACTTTTCAAGAGAAAACTCATCTAACCCCATCATAAAAATGGGAGAAAAAATGAACAGACATTTTCTCAAAAACGAAATAGAGATGGTCTAAAGGCCCATAAAAAATGCTCCACAGTACTAATCATCAGGGAGATACACAACAAAACAATGACTTATCTTTACCTCACAAAACTGGCATACATCACAACATATAACACACAGACACATAAGCACACACAAAAACCCAGGACCAACCAGTGCTGGTTTAGATGTGGGGAGAAAGAAACTCATTCACTGCTAGTGGGGATGTTTAGTTCATCCTTTCTGCAAAACAATATGAATATTCCTCAGAAAGTTAAAAATTGAGCTTCCCTATGACCCAGCAATACTATTTCTTTGTATATACCCTAGGAACAGAAAAACACAGACAAAAATGGCCTCTACACTCATATGTACATTGCAGCTCTATTTACATTAGCTGGAATCTGGTAATTACTTAGGTATCTGACAATAGATGAGTGGCTAAAGAAATTATGCTACTTCTACACAGTGGAATATTACACAAATCTTAAGAAAAATGAAACTCGCCTATACATGGATGGACATGGAGAGTATTTTGCTGAGTGAAATAAGTCAGATGTAGAGAAACAGACATATAATAGTTTCACTCATATTTGGCATTTAAGAAAAATAAAAGACAGTATGGTAATGATACCCAGAGGCAATAAGATGAAGGCTGGAAGAACCAATCCTTTATATGAAGCTAACCACAAAGAGTAGTGAGTGCAGTTAGACACTAACAGATACCATGATAATGATAGTGAGAGAGACAAATTGATGTCTGTCTCAAAGGCAGGTAGAGGCTGGGGAAGGAAGGAAATAAGAAACACTTGTGGTACGAACATTGCACTGGTCAATAGGGTATACATTCCATGACTGAAACCCAACTACAAACATGTTTGTAATCATGGTGCTCAAATAAAGAAATTATTTTTAAAAACAATAGAAAATGCTCATTCGACCGGCTATCCTTTGCAAAAGCTGGCTCCCTGTGTGTGACACCAGGCGGGGAAAATCCGCGAAAGTACACCGGCCCAGTGGGGCTCAGCTGTGAAAGACTGTGAGTGTGACCTGTCTATGTCTGTCTACTGTCCTCTTGCGTGAAACTCTTGCGAGTGGGGCAAAAAGAGCCTCCAGAAACCTCGCTCGCCCAGACGCCATTTTCAGGGAGGGACTTCAGAGCATAAAAGCCGGCTATCCTTTGCAAAAGCTGGCTCCCTGTGTGTGACACCAGGCGGGGAAAATCCGCGAAAGTACACCGGCCCAGTGGGGCTCAGCTGTGAAAGACTGTGAGTGTGACCTGTCTATGTCTGTCTACTGTCCTCTTGCGTGAAACTCTTGCGAGTGGGGCAAAAAGAGCCTCCAGAAACCTCGCTCGCCCAGACGCCATTTTCAGGGAGGGACTTCAGAGCATAAAAACCGGCTATCCTTTGCAAAAGCTGGCTCCCTGTGTGTGACACCAGGCGGGGAAAATCCGCGAAAGTACACCGGCCCAGTGGGGCTCAGCTGTGAAAGACTGTGAGTGTGACCTGTCTATGTCTGTCTACTGTCCTCTTGCGTGAAACTCTTGCGAGTGGGGCAAAAAGAGCCTCCAGAAACCTCGCTCGCCCAGACGCCATTTTCAGGGAGGGACTTCAGAGCATAAAAACCGGCTATCCTTTGCAAAAGCTGGCTCCCTGTGTGTGACACCAGGCGGGGAAAATCCGCGAAAGTACACCGGCCCAGTGGGGCTCAGCTGTGAAAGACTGTGAGTGTGACCTGTCTATGTCTGTCTACTGTCCTCTTGCGTGAAACTCTTGCGAGTGGGGCAAAAAGAGCCTCCAGAAACCTCGCTCGCCCAGACGCCATTTTCAGGGAGGGACTTCAGAGCATAAAAACCGGCTATCCTTTGCAAAAGCTGGCTCCCTGTGTGTGACACCAGGCGGGGAAAATCCGCGAAAGTACACCGGCCCAGTGGGGCTCAGCTATGAAAGACTGTGAGTGTGACCTGTCTATGTCTGTCTACTGTCCTCTTGCGTGAAACTCTTGCGAGTGGGGCAAAAAGAGGCTCAGAGGAGCACGGCCGCTCCGCTTCGCTACGCGGCCGTGCACTCTTTCTAAGGAAAGAACTCCATTGCAACAAGAAGGAAAAATCACACTAAGAACGGCGCTATATCACAGAAGCAAACATTTCTCTCTGGACTGTCTTCTCTGTTACATGCTCGGGCCTAAGATTTGACCCAGTGTGAGGCTTCATCCACGGAGGACTCCCCTCCCTTAGAGGCAAGTCAGCCCATCCAGAAAGGGAGGAGTCAGAGGAGTGTGCTGCCTACATCATATAGACAATGAATACCACTACAACACGTAGAAAAACCCACAATACAAATGTGACAATGGGGAAACAGCGCAGGCCAGCATCAGACATAGAGAATGAAGATGACAATTCTGAGGACCAGATAATGACTGAACAACTAATCAACCTCTCAGATAAGGACTTTAGACTAGCAATATGGAAGGTGCTCAACAGACTCCAAGAAACCATGGATCGAGTTGAACAGAACACTAATAAGAACCAAGAAAATATGAAGGCAGAAATGACAAAACTCCAAACTGAAATAACATGTCAACTAACAGGCCTGAAAAACTCAGTAAACGAAGTGAATGACAAAATGGATAAGCTCTGGGACAGGGTATCAGAAGCTGAGAATAGACTTGGTGCTGTGGAAGATGAGATACATAACAATTCCATACAGCAGGAGAGATTGGACAAAAAACTTAAAGCAAATGAGCAGACAATGGAAAAATTAGTCAAAGAATGGGAACAGACGAAAATAGAAGTCTATGATAAGATCAACAGAAACAACTTAAGAATCATTGGAGTCCCAGAGACCCAGGAAGAAAATTTCCAGGAAGAATCAATGGTCAAGAACATCATTAAAGAGAAACTTCCAGAGCTAAAGAATATATGTGATCAAATCCTGCATGCCCGAAGAGTACCAACCAAAAGAGACCCCAGAAAAACCACCCCAAGACACATCCTAGTCACAATGACAAATCCCACAGATAGAGACAGAATTCTGAAAACAGCAAGATCAAAAGGGGAAATCATGTTCAAGCAAGCTTCCCTGAGATTTACAGCAGACCTGTCACCAGAAACGCTCAATGCCAGAAAGCAGTGGTGGGATATTGTGACAAGACTGAATGAAATGAATGCTTCACCCAGAATACTATACCCAGCAAAACTCACTTTCCGGTTTGATGGAAGAATACATGGTTTCACAGACAAAAAACAGCTCAGAAACTTCACAGACACAAAACCAGTCTTAAGAGAAAAACTGAAAGACCTAATCTAAGACAAGACTACCCAAAAGACACACCAAATTTTGAAATAAAGATGGCGTTAAATCCCAGGACAATTCTTTCTCTCAACGTCAATGGACTAAATGCACCAGTTAAGAGACACAGAGTGGCTAAATGGATCAAAAAACTCAATCCAACCTTCTGCTGCCTACAAGAAACGCACCTGAATAGTCAGAACAAACATAGACTCAAAATAAAAGGCTGGAGAAAAGTTATCCAAGCAAACAACACCCATAAAAAAGCTGGAGTGGCCATACTAATATCAGATAATGCAAACTTTATACTCAGGAAGGTTGTAAGGGACAAAGACGGACATTTTATATTAATCAAGGGGTACGTAGAGCAGGAAGAATTCACTCTCCTAAACATATATGCACCGAATGAGGGGCCAGCAAAATATTTAATACAACTGCTGACAAATCTGAAAAATAATATCAACAACAACACAATAATTGTGGGGGACCTAAACACGGCTTTGTCAACACTGGACAGGTCAACCAGACTGAAACCCAACAAGAATATACTAGACCTGAGGAGAGAAATGGAAGAAAGAGGCCTAGTGGATATATATAGGACACTCCATCCCCAGAAACCTGGATACACATTCTTCTCCAATGTACATGGGACATTCTCCAGGATAGACTACATGCTGGCACATAAAACATACCTCCATAAGATCAAGAGGATAGAAATTTTGCAGACTACCTTCGCTGACCACAAGGCTCTGAAATTATTTGTGAACTCCAAAGGGACTCAGAAGAAACACTTTAACACCTGGAAGTTAAACAGCCTCATGCTCAATAACCAGTGGGTCCGAGATGAAATCAAGGAGGAAATAAAAAGGTTCCTGGAAACAAATGACAATAAAGACACAAACTCTCAGAACTTATGGGACACAGCAAAAGCAGTACTGAGAGGAAAATTTATAGCTTTGCAAGCACACATCAGGAAGGAAGAAGGAGCTTACCTGAGTAGCTTAATGACACAGCTAATAGAACTAGAAAATGCTCAACAAAAGGACCCAAGAACAGGAAGACAGAAGGAAATAACAAAGCTGAGAGCAGAAATCAACGAAGTGGAAACTCAAAAAACAATCCGAAAGATCAACGAAAGCAGAAGTTGGTTCTTTGAAAAAATAAACAAGATTGATAGACCACTGGCAAACCTAACAAAGAAAGAGAGAGAGAGAAACTTGATAACTCGTATCAGGAATGAAAAAGGAGAGATCACTACTGATATGACAGAGATTCAAAGGGTAATCAGAAACTACTTTGAAAAACTCTACGCCACTAAAAATGAGAACCTGGAAGAAATGGATAAATTCTTGGACTCTTATAATCTTCCACGGTTGAAGGAAGAGGATGTAGCATATCTAAACACCCCCATCACCATTGATGAAATTAAAACAGTAATCAAATGTCTGCCGAAAAACAAAAGCCCAGGTCCAGATGGATTCACTAATGAATTCTATCAAACTTTCCAAGAGGAACTACTGCCAATCTTGGCAAGACTCTTTCATGAAATTGAACAAACAGAAACACTTCCAAATAGCTTTTATGAAGCCAACATCACCTTGATACCTAAACCAGACAGAGACGCTACCAAAAAAGAAAATTACAGACCAATATCACTGATGAATGCAGATGCAAAGATCCTCAACAAAATCCTGGCAAATAGGATTCAATGCCTCATTAAGAAGATCATCCACTACGATCAAGTAGGTTTCATCCCAGGAATGCAAGGCTGGTTTAACATCCGTAAATCTATCAACATAATACACAACATCAATAACAAGAAAAATAAAAACCACATGATCATATCAATAGATGCAGAGAAAGCATTTGATAAGGTCCAACACCCATTCTTGATCAAAACTCTCAGCAAGATGGGAATGGAGGGAACCTTTCTCAATATAGTGAAGGCCATCTACCACAAGCCAGTGGCAAATATTATCCTCAATGGAGAAAAACTGAAAGCCTTCCCTCTAAATTCTGGCACAAGACAAGGCTGTCCTCTCTCACCACTCCTATTCAACATAGCACTGGAAGTACTTGCTATAGCGATTAGGCAAGAAAAGGATATCAAGGGAATCCAGATAGGAAAGGAAGAAGTCAAGCTCTCACTGTTTGCAGATGACATGATACTCTACTTAGAAAACCCTAAAGACTCTATCAAAAAGCTTCTAGAAACAATAGACTCATATAGCAAGGTGGCAGGCTACAAAATTAACACACAAAAATCAATGGCCTTTCTATACACCAACAGTAATAAAGAAGAAATGGACATTAAGAAAACAACCCCATTCACAATAGTACCACACAAACTCAAATATCTTGGAATCAACTTGACTAAATATGTGAAGGACCTATACAAAGAAAACTATAAAACTCTGCTCCAAGAAATAAGAGAGGACACACGGAAATGGAAACACATACCCTGCTCATGGATTGGCAGGATTAACATCATCAAAATGTCAATACTCCCCAAGGCATTATACAGATTTAATGCCATCCCTCTAAAGATACCCATGACATTCTTCAAAGAAGTGGATCAGACACTTTTGAAATTCATTTGGAACAATAAACACCCTCGAATAGCTAAAGCAATCATTGGGAAAAAGAATATGGGAGGAATTACTTTTCCCAACTTTAAACTGTACTACAAAGCAACAGTTATCAAAACAGCATGGTATTGGAATAAGGATAGGTCCTCAGATCAGTGGAATAGGCTTGAATACTCAGAAAATGTTCCCCAGAGATACAACCATCTAATTTTTGATAAAGGAGCAGGAAATCCTAAATGGAGCAGGGAAAGCCTCTTCAACAAGTGGTGTTGGCACAATTGGATAGCCACTTGCAAAAAATTAAACTTAGACCCCCAGCTAACATCATGTACAAAGGTAAAATCCAAATGGATTAAAGACCTCGATATCAGCCCCAAAACCATAAGATATATAGAACAGCACATAGGCAAAACACTACAGGACATTACAGGCATCTTCAAGGAGGAAACTGCACTCTCCAAGCAAGTGAAAGCAGAGATTAACAGATGGGAATATATTAAGCTGAGAAGCTTCTGCACCTCAAAGGAAATAGTGCCCAGGATACAAGAGCCACCCACTGAGTGGGAGAAACTATTCACCCAATACCCATCAGATAAGGGGCTAATCTCCAAAATATACAAGGCACTGACAGAACTTTACAAGAAAAAAACATCTAACCCCATCAAAAAATGGGGAGAAGAAATGAACAGACACTTTGACAAAGAAGAAATACGCATGGCCAAAAGACACATGAAAAAATGTTCCACATCAATAATCATCAGGGAGATGCAAATCAAAACAACGATGAGATACCACCTCACACCCCAGAGAATGGCACACATCACAAAGAATGAGAATAAACAGTGTTGGCGGGGATGTGGAGAGAAAGGAACTCTTATCCACTGCTGGTGGGAATGCTGTCTAGTTCAACCTTTATGGAAAGCGATATGGAGATTCCTCCAAAAACTGGAAATCGAGCTCCCATACGATCCAGCTATACCACTCCTAGGAATATACCCTAGGAACACAAAAATACAATACAAAAACCCCTTCCTTACACCTATATTCATTGCAGCTCTATTTACCATAGCAAGACTCTGGAAACAACCAAGATGCCCTTCAACAGATGAATGGCTAAAGAAACTGTGGTACATATACACAATGGAATATTATGCAGCTGTCAGGAGAGATGAAGTCATGAAATTTTCCTATACATGGATGTACATGGAATCTATTATGCTGAGTGAAATAAGTCAGAGAGAGAGAGAAAAACGCAGAATGGTCTCACTCATCTATGGGTTTTAAGAAAAATGAAAGACACCCTTGTAATAATAATTTTCAGACACAAAAGAGAAAAGAGCTGGAAGTTCCAGCTCACCTCAGGAAGCTCACCACAAAGAGTGATGAGTTTAGTTAGAGAAATAACTACATTTTGAACTGTCCTAATATTGAGAATGTATGAGGGAAATGTAGAGCCTGTTTAGGGTACAGGCGGGGGTTGGGTGGGGAGGAGGGTGATTTGGGACTTGGGTGATGGGAATGTTGCACTGGTGATGGGTGGTGTTCCTTTTATGACTGAAACCCAAACACAATCATGTATGTAATCAAGGTGTTTAAATAAAAAAAAAAATTAAAAAAAAAAAAAAAACAATAGAAAATTTATATTCTCTACATTGATAAGTTTATTGATAATGTGACTATCTGGTATGTACTACACTAAATTTTAATTTATCTGCTCTGGTGGTCTTAAAAATTTGAAGTTTTGGGGCTGGGGTAGTGGCGCAAGCAGTAGGGCAGTTGTCTTGCATCTGCTAAGCTAGGATGGTCAATCCCCCAGCGTCTCATATGGTTCCCCAAGCCAGAAGCAATTTCTGAGTGCATAGCCAGCAAAATCCCCTGAGAGGCCCCAAAAGAAAAAAATTTGAATTTTTAATAAAGATTTAGAAAAAATGAAAATAAATGTTTATTTATACTTAGACAAACTGCTTTAAAATTATTTCCAAAGGTTCTGATGTTTGTCCTCTTCTCTCAGCTGGTAAAATTTTAGCAATATTAGAATAGGAATTCTCTAATGTAAAAGCTGAAAAGAATTAGCTTCAGAAGTTGAAAAAGTAAAGTTTCCTGTATACTGGAACTCTATTTTCATTCATACTGGTTTTTGAGTTTAGAACAATGTGTTAAACTACTAAATTGTTGCCTAACTAGGATATACATGTCCCAGAAAATGAAAATTAATTATGTTTAATATAATTCTGGAAAGTTTTGACTGAAATAATTTATTTTTTACTCCCATAGTGAATCTGTGCCCCTGATATTAAAAATATAAACCTCTTCTTTGATTTATGAAAGCCATATGACATAAGACTTAAGAGACATGATTGTCCAACCCAAATAATTGGTAATTATTCACTACTACTATAGGAGAACATATAATTATTAAGTTGAAAAATCAAGCTTGACTTTACATAGAATATTGTAAGAAATTAAAGATAAGTTACTTTGAAAACGAAGTCATAGTATAATTTTCTATGACATTACCACTTATTTCTATTTAAAACATTTATGTGAGAAGGAAAAAATAAATCTCTTAATTAAAAAATGTAGAGTGTCCAAATTGCTAACATTTTTCTGACAAGGTAATTAAAAACCTAAAGCTGAAACTCTTCTATCCCTTCATAATTAATATCCTTCACAAGTACCTCTCTGCTCCTTATCATAATTTTATAATTTGACCCACTTCCATTTCATAAATTTCTGTTTTTTGTAAAAAAATTTATTGTTATTAACTGTTTAGCTACATCACAAAATAATACAGAATATCTATAACATTTAATTTTATAGTGTAGATTATATTTAATAAACAACAATTGGATTAAAATTTTTCTTTTTATTTAAATCATTGTGATTTAGTTATTTAAAGTTAACTTTTAGACGCACAATGTTTCAGCATCAATCCTACCAACAGCCTCAACTTCCCTCTATCAAAGTTTCCAGAGTTAATCCCATACTTCCTCCAACCCCGCACCAGCCTGCCATCATAACAGGTAAGTCTTTAAACTTGGTTGTTAAAGTTTGGTCTCATGATATTAGTGTTGTTAACTCCATGGTTTGGATATTTAGTTCTCTCTTTTACACCTCTAATGCACCTGAGACTCTTTGACACTTTCCTCCCTTTGTGTCACATTTGTTATTAAAATAACATTGGCATACAAGAAATGATCGGTTTCCTCTATACTACTTTCTGATTTTTATCAGAAGTTCTGTTTCTACCCACAACCATGTAATTGATCCCAGTGCCTGATTTAGCTTCTCTCTGTTTCCCTTACCTGCTCCCCATTTTGTTCTTAATTAAGCCCCATTTTATTCTTAATTAGGAGTCCTCAAACTATGGACTACGGGACACATGAAACACGCTGAGTATATTTATATAGCACAGGTTGTTTTTGCCAATGCTGCCTGTTCTATTTAGCTGCCAACTCATTCTGGGCTCATATGTGTGCATATGTGTGGAATGTACATCCCACTCTCTGACTGCCCTATATCTCTCAGTCTCTCAAATCCTCCTCTCATTCCCAAGCAGGGGTCTTCAAACTATGGCCCATGGGCCGCTATTGTTAACTGTGATTTTTTTAAACTATAGTTCAGATCTTCAGTGATCTGAGAAACAGTGAACTGGCCCCCTGTTTAAAAAGTTTGAGGACCCCTGCAGACTGAGTTTGTTTTTATTTTTGTCTGTACACTTGTTTTGTTTCCTTATATCTCACATGTAAGTAAAAGGAACATATATGTATGACATTTGTCTTTCTCATCAAATGTATATCACCGATCATTGCACTCTAGAGGCTTACCCTAGTTGTCATAAATGGAAAGTTTTTTTTATTATTATTTAAGTCCTTTATTGTAATTGTTTTTATTTAAACACCTTGATTACATACATAATTGTGTTTGGGTTTCAGTCATGTAAAGAACACCACCCATCACCAGTGCAACATTCCCATCACCAATGTCCCAAGTCTCCCTCCTCCCCACCCGACCCCCGCCTGTACTCTAAACAGGCTCTCCATTTCTCTCATACATTCTCATTATTAGGACAGTTCAAAATGTAGTTATTTCTCTAACTAAACTCATCACTCTTTGTGGTGAGCTTCCTGAGGTGAGCTGGAACTTCCAGCTCTTTTCTCTTTTGTGTCTAAAAATTATTATTGCAAGAATGTCTTTCATTTTTCTTAAAACCCATAGATGAGTGAGACCATTCTGCATTTTCCTCTCTCTCTCTGACTTATTTCACTCAGCATAATAGATTCCGTGTACATCCATGTATAGAAAAATTTCATGACTTCATCTCTTCTGACAGCTGCATAATATTCCATTGTGTATATGTACCACAGTTTCTTTAGCCATTCGTCTGTTGAAGGGCATCTTGGTTGTTTCCAGAGTCAAAGTTTTTTTTTTATATTTGCGTAGCATTCCTTGTGTACATATTTTACTTCTTACATCATTACTTTGATAGGTAGTAAAGTAGTTTCCATATTGTAGCTATTTTTAATTATTATAAATATAATAGTGCTTTGAACATAGGGGAAGCAGAAAGTTTCTTTTGATTGCTTTATTATTGATTAATAATGTTGTAGAATTTCAGGATAGAGCTTTACAACTCTGTATGTCTATATAAATCACTGAACTTAACATCACTGAATTCCTGGTACCATCTATCAATATTGTATCTACCAATATCTACCAATATTGTACCATCTACCTCCATCTGCCTTTACCATCAAAATAGATCTTCTATGTTTTCTAAGTGTTTATATTCATAGGATAATTATCTATAAACAGAAGGATAGATAATAAGGTATTTCTATTCTTATTTTTATTTACTTTGTTTTGGGGGACCATACTTGGCTGTTTAGGAATAACTACTGTTGGGACTTGGGGTTAAATTCTTATTGGCTGCATGAAAGCACTTGTTTTACCTACAATATATCTTTTGACCCTTCTATTCTTAATTTTATCCAATAAAATTTATACTATTTTTTATGATTGCATTTTGTTTACATTTTCTGTTTTATTCTTGAAATTATACTATATAATTATATAGTCTCTAGGTAGTATAAAATCTATGTAAATATTTGACATTTACTTGTTTAGTCACTTAGGAATAACATTTAATAAAAATAATCGTTAGCAAATTAAATTTTTAGCGAAAATTAAATGATATCGATTTTGTATTTCTTAGACATTATGATCCAAAAATCAAATATTAGAGCCAATACAATAGCAGGTAGAGTATTTGCATTGTTAGTGACTGATATGGGTTTGATTCCTGGCATTCCAAAGGGTGCTCTGAGTTCTGCCAGGAGAGATTTCTAAGTACAGAGCAAGGAATAACTTCTGAGCACCCAAAACAAAGAAAAAGCAGAAATAAATGATCAGGATCAGAGTCGGAGTGATAGCACTGTGGTAGAACGTTTGCCTTGCACACAGATATCCAGGCTAGACCTCGGTTCGATCCCTGGGGTCCTATATGGTCCCCCAATCCAGGAGCGATTACTGAGCTCATAGCCAGGAGTAACCCCTGAGTATCATAGGGTTTGCCCCCCCCAAAAAAAAAATTAGGGTCAATAATTCTTGTTTGTTTTGGGAAGCCATACCCGTTTACTCCTGGCTATGAAATTGCTCCTGGCTTTGGGGACCATATAGGAGGGCAGGGATCAAACCACAATCCATCTTGGGTCAGCCACGTGCAAGGCAAAGGCCCTACCTCTGTGCTATTGCTCCTCCCTCTGGAAACAATAATTTTTAAGCTACTCTTGGCTTGTTAATAATTGTTTAAATATCAGAAATCAATTTTTCTATTATTGCTATAAAATAAATATCTATATGCTCAGTAATTTTCCATTGCAAAATACCTAAAGACCTTAACTCAGCGCTAATGAACTGCTACTTTTACCCATATTTATAC